>NC_081271.1:1201250-1801875 GCF_030490865.1 Poecile atricapillus
ATCCAGTGTCCATCATGGCTGTGGTGATCCAACACTGTCCATCCAGTGTCCATCATGGCTGTGGAGATCCAGCAGTGTCCATCATGGCTGTGGAGATCCAGCAGTGATCCATCCAGTGTCCATCATGGCTGTGGAGATCCAGCAGTGTCCAGCAGTGTCCATCATGGCTGTGGTGATCCAACACTGTCCATCAGTGTCCATCATGACTGTGGAGATCCAGCAGTGTCCATCATGGTTGTGGTGATCTAACACTGTCCATCCAGTGTCCATCATGGCTGTGGAGATCCAGCAGTGTCCAGCATGGCTGTGGAGATCCAGCAGTGATCCATCCAGTGTCCATCATGGCTGTGGAGATCCAGCAGTGTCCATCATGGCTGTGGAGATCCAGCAGTGTCCAGCAGTGTCCATCATGACTGTGGAGATCCAGCAGTGTCCATCATGGTTGTGGTGATCTAACACTGTCCATCCAGTGTCCATCATGGCTGTGGAGATCCAGCAGTGTCCATCATGGCTGTGGAGATCCAGCAGTGATCCATCAGTGTCCATCATGGCTGTGGTGATCCAACACTGTCCATCCAGTGTCCATCATGGCTGTGGTGATCCAGCAGTGATCCATCCAGTGTCCACTGCCGGTTCCTACAGGTGCCACGTGAGCCAAGGCAGAGCTGGGCCGACACCTCCAGGGTTGGTTCTGGGGTCTCCAGCCATGCCTCCGATGTCTCACAGCAAAACCCGCCCGACCCTGATGTTTACGGTGACAATACTTGAAAAGCCTGGATGTTGGGAGAGCAGATTCTTGCTGCTTTTCTGCTGGATGTGCGGAGTCCTTTGGCACAGGCTCCCTTTGGGTGTCTCTGCCAGCGTTTGCCGCCTCACCCAGGGCCAGGACTTGCATTTCCACTGGGAAAGGGAGAGAAATCCACACTCCAGGCAAGAGCAAACCTTAACCAGCACCCCTGGGCCAGGCAGCTCTGCTGTCGTGTCTCTGTGTCAGCGTCTCGTTGTTCTCTTCAGTTCCTTGCTGGCCCCCACAGCACACGTTCCTGTGGCCGGTGACAGGCAAATGTTTGTGAGTGTTATTTCTTTCAAAGACACCAAAGCTTATGTGTGTCCCTTTGTAGAGTGCCAGGAGGGGAAGGAATGCTGTAAATATTTCTCTCTGTAGTAAATATTGATACGTGTGCAGGCTGCAGTGGGGAGGGCAGGGAGAGGAGGCCTAATGGAAGTACAAGTGTTGGCTGCAGGAGCTTGGCAATGGCAGCAAAATAATTCCTGGTGTCTGCCCAGGCAGTGTCACACCAGACTGGGACCTTCCTTTGCAGCCAGTGTGTGTTGAAGGAAAACCCATTTCCATCTCAATCCCCCCTCCTCCACCATTCCTGCCTGGAGGAGCCCAGCAGGGCTCCCAGAGAGCTGTTGGCTTTCTCTGTCCTTCAGTCCAGCACCAGGGGAGGGGAGAAGCACGTAGAGAAATACTCAGGAAACTTGGTTTAATTACCATTCAGTAAAAGCCATGCCAAGTCCACTTTCTTTTGGTAATCCACTTCTGTGAGTCTCTCTGAAAAGCAGAAAATAGTGATGATAATAATCAACCTTGTGCAATAAGTTCTTGACATTTACAGCAGCCTGAGGACTGGATTTACTGAGGCAGGGGGAGAGTGGCAGAAACAGAGACTGAACGGCAGAGCAGTGTTTGTACTGCCTGTTACCCAAGAGTTCCCTTCCCAGGGATGCTGCTTCTGCACAGTGAACCTCATTTCTACTGCAAAAAATGTGCAAAAGTCCTACTAAAAGTCAGGCACTGCGGAGCTCAGCTCCAGGAATGTCATTGGAGCAGTCCCCAGCCTGGCCTGCTCTCTGCTGCAGGTACCACAGGACATGGCAGAGGGTCAGGCTTTGAAGTCCTGCAGTTTTTTTGCTGGTTCTGTTCCTGCTGTTGACAGTGATCCATCACACAGCTCAGGATTTCCAGATCTGTTCTAGCTGTGATTGTTGGTTTGGGTTCGCCAAGTTCTCATGGTACTCTGAAACTCCAAGAGAGCACTCCAGAATTTCCTGAACTATTTCCAAATCCTTCCAAAATATCAGTCAGGGGAGTTATCTCTGCAGGACCCACAAAACACGAGTGCAGCCCAAAGCAAAGGCCTGGCTGTGCATCACCTGGGGCTGGTGACGGTGTCCCTGCCCGACAGCCCTCGTGGTGCTCCTCTCTGCATCTCTTTTGTGTAGCCCTTTTAATCCTGCTTTCCTCCTCCTGCTCTCTCCCCTCCGGCCAGGAGCACCCCCAAGCCAAGGTTTTGTCATTCCCCACTCCCCTGTATTTTCTCAGCAGAAGTTGGGGTCCCCACGCACCCCCTGGATTCTCTAGGAGAGGATTAAGGAGACAAGGGGACAACTGAGTTGATCTTCTGTGCTGCGAGATGATTTGAGCAGAGAGAAAAAAGGGGAAGCAGCAGGAGCACTTTTCAAACTGGTTAGTCTTACACTTCTGACTGAATTCTGAAGGAAACAGCAAAAACACCTCTTCCATCATCTGGGAAAGCTTTAGGAGGATGGCAGAGGGAGCAGCACAGTCCTGGCCGGAGGGGTGGCCTAGAAATACATTGCCAAGTATCCTCTCATGGTGGTTGATATTAATTATGGATCTTTACAGGCAATTATATGGATTGAAGCAACATATCCCCCCGGGGCAAAGTGCTGGGAATGTCTTGCCCTGTTTGCATCCGACATTTCCATTCCTCCTGTGGGAAGAGGAAGCTTCAGATCTCAAAATGGCATTTTCTTTGCACTCACTGCAAACTGGACTCAAGGTTTGGTCAGGAGGGGGCACTTGCCTTAGATGAAACGATTTCACGTCCCTCTCATTGCCCTCTTCCTCCTGCAAGGCCGCTCGGTGTTTGGAGTCTCCAGTTCACTCCGTTTCAGGTATTCCGACATCAAAGTGGGAGACGTCACTTTCCGGAATCTCTCTGCCTGGTGTCACCGCTTGAATAATTCCGTTTAATCTTCTGCTCATGAGCTATCAAAGCACCC
The DNA here is from genome assembly GCF_030490865.1 of Poecile atricapillus. NCBI lineage: Eukaryota > Metazoa > Chordata > Aves > Passeriformes > Paridae > Poecile > Poecile atricapillus. The sequence continues at coordinate 1,204,284 of NC_081271.1, forward strand.
ACTCCGAGGGGGAGCGAGGTGCTAATCAAACGCTTCTCCACCTTGAAAGCCTTTATTAAAACCCCACATAGGAGAGTGGAGCTCGCAGGCAAGGCTGGCCCCGCGTCAGCCCCGCTGAGGAGCTGCAGCCACCGAAGCTTGGAGGGTGTGGACGGCGAGTGGTCCAAGCTTTGCCATAAAGGATGGATTTAAAGGGAGGCAGGAGGGATCAGCACGGCCAAAGCGCTGGAAACCCTGTGAAATCCAGCATGGATATCCATGGAAACCCTGGATATCCTGTCTGCAGCTGAGTGAGGAACCCATCGTGGGGACAGCACTGAGAAACAAAACTGCTGCCGTGGCCTCGCTGCATCCCAGCAGCATTCCAGGTGTGGAATTTCAGGTTTTTCCCTGAAGGATGGCCGTGGGGACAGCAGTGCCTCCCTGCAGGGCTCGGGGCTGTGACGTGCTGGGGCGGTGCCAGCAGAGACCTTCATCACAGCAGTGCCTTCCACACTCTGTCTTAAACTCCTGGTGGCCCTCCCCGTGTCGGTGTTCCCTCCTGCCTTCCACTGACTCCACAAAAAATGTCCCAGTGTAGGAAAGAGTTTGGGTGGGCACGTGGAGGGCAAAGGTGAGAGGGTTTAAGGCTCTGGGGTTGCATTCTGCCCACTGCTGGCTCTGAGCTCCTTGTGGGGGTCAGGTCTGCGTGGAAAAAGGGTCAGAGCATCCCCTGCTCCACTGGGCACAGCCTCCAAGCAAGGTCTCACCCCCACAGGAGCCAGCAGGGATGAGGAAGGCCAGGTTGGCACAAGGCAGAGCAGCTCCTGGCACGGTCCCTGTGCTGCTCCAGAGCCTCGAGCCCCTTCCCTGGCAGCAGCCCAGCCACGTTCTCCTGTCACTGGCTGTTCTCCATCCAGTTTCCTGCGCTGTCAGAGCTCACCTGTCACAGGGACTCAGCTCCCCAAACTAAATGAAATTAAAATAGACTGACTTGAATAAGCTGGGCCATCAGGGAGAGCTCACGTGTGACTGTGCCCTGGAGAGAAGAAAAAATCTTCTGAGGAGGGTAAATAACTGACATCAAAGATGCATTAAAATGCCACAGAGCTTCAGCCATCTATTCCAGAGCCACGTTTGTCCCAGGAATTGCAGGACAGTAGTGCAGGGAGCCGTGACATTGTAGGGAGTTGTGCGCGAGGAAGAGCTCGGAGCACAGTCCCATCCTCAGTAAAAACACCCAGCCTGGACCCAAAGCAGAGAGCAGGGGGTCAGAGGCTGAGGGCAGAGCACTGGGGACAGCTCTGAGGCCACCTGCATGGGCAGGATGGTTTGGTTTTATTGATGAGACACTCGGTGGGGAACAATTTGAGGTGCCCGTGTGCACAGCGAGGGCGCCGCTGGGGATCCGCTGAGCTGAGCAACCCCAAATGTGCCATTTCAGTGCAGTTTGGTCAGTTTAGCTCTGCAGGGGAAGAGGATGGGAGCCTTTGGAGCAGTTCTGGCTGTCTGAAAGGCTTTGTGCAAAGCCTCTTCACCCTGCAAATCCCCAAATTCAGGTGCTGCTCCTGTTCTGGGCAGGCCATGTAACAGCTGAGGGTGGTGCCTGGTGCCTTCCTGGCTGCTGGAAGAAAGCTGGGGGTCTGTGGTGTGTGCCCTGCACCCCGGGGTGCTCTGCTGGGTGCTGGCACCGTGCTGGGTGGGGAGGTGGAGGGGTGGGGCAGTGTGGGGTGGCAGAGCTCGATTGCCCCGTGCTGGAAAAGCCACTCCAGTCCCTCCCGGCTGTGTGCCCGCCGTGCTGAGGCGGCACCCGCGGGTGTTGTGGCCGTGCTGAGAGCATGGCGGTGTCTCTGTGTTGTCCTTTCAGACCCCACTTTGTCCCCGTGTTTCCCATCCCTCCCCTTCCTCTGTAACCGTGGAACATAATCCTGAAAAAATTGACCTTTCTGCAGCGCTGAGGAACACGCTCCGAAGGCCCGATTGCACGGACAATATCCCAAATATCCCAAATATCCCAAATATCCCAAATATCCCAAATATCCCAAACTCCCCGGGCCTCCCAAGGCTGCCAAATCAAACATGGGAACTCCTGTATGGCCTTTCCTCTGGGATTTTTAATACCTCTCTTTCGAATAAGCTCGGGAGTTTATGCAACAGCTTCTCCAGCCGGCGTTTCCATCCCGAGGAGGGCACACAAAGGTGCAAGAGGAGCCGTGGGGAGGGAAAAGAGTTGATTTTGCCACGTTGTTTCACGGCTTCAGAAGATGCAGTAAAAATGTCCTTCTCTTACTGCTGAGTTTTTGCTGGGGGCCGTGAGGAGAAGCAGCAAAGGGAAGGGAATGTACAGGTACTAAAACTTCTGGAGTCCCCCCAAAAACATCACAGAATGTAGAGGTATCAGCCATGGAACAGATTCTGGTTTCTTCTTCCCCTTCTCCTTACAGACCAACCCCCACCAGTTTTAGGGGATTTGTGTATTGGCAGGAACAGGAATTGATTTGTATCTGTGCCCATCCCACCGTATCGTTCTCTGGCTCCTCCCCTCCCCGATATACTTGACACACTGGAGTTCTGTATTATATTTTTTTTTTAAGATGATTGTCTGTTTTTTGTTGTTTTTACAAGTGTTGTGGAAAAGAAAAACAAATGTAAGAAAGTTTAAGTATTTAAAAATGTTCCAAGGAAATAAAAGGGGGTTTTGTTATTATTCTAATATATTATTGTGTACCTATTGTAAATATGAAACACTCCTATTTTGCAAGCCAAGGACTCACTTTGTACTGTTGTTATATATAAATAAAGTTTACTGGTTAAAAAAACCCTCCTGAGTGGCTCCTTATTTTCCATTTATTTATGCTGTGTGAGGAATATTGATTTACTGAATCCCAGCAGCAAAAATGGGTGAGTGGAAATCCCAGACTGCTTTGGGTTTGAAGGGACCTTAAAGCTCATCCCATTCCACCCCCTGCCATGGGCAGGGACACCTTTCTCTATCCCAGGTTCCTCCAAACCTGCCCAACCTGTCCTTGGGCACTTCCAGGGATGGGATATCTGGAAATAACCCCTGCATGGTGAAACTGGGGTGAAACTGGGATGGGATCCCCAACACTCACAGGCAGGAGCAGCTTTAGGCACTGCATGAAATCCCAGTTATTCCCACTCCAGCTGCAGCAGGAGCAGCAAACCCTGTTTGTAAATAAAAGACCTGGATGAGTTCATGTTTCCCCCTCTCTGAAATGCTCAGTCCTTGAGGTGAAACACTTTTGTTTCCATTTCATAAATCCAAGGCAGCGTCTCAGCAAACGCTGAGAGGCATCTGCTGAGTAGCAGGAACCAGCGAGCGGCTTCTCCAGCAGCTGTCTGTCAACTTTAATGACCAATATGGTCGCAATTACAGCAATGAACTTTCTCTAACAGCCCAAAATTACTCTGGATGATGATAAGTGACAGAAAAATGGAGACCCTTAAGGAAACATTAAAGAAGAAACATGTGGATGCGGAACAAGAGGTCTCACTGCTTTTTCTGGGGGATCTCGAGGGTTTGGGGTTTTTTTTCCCCTCTCCAAATTAGGTACTAAAAAGGATAAATCTACTCCAGAAGGGGAAGGCATGCTGTGGGTCACAGCAGGGAGTTCAGTGCTGCCCTGGGATGTGTTTTTTATGGACATTTGAATTCCCTGGTTTTAGTGTAGGGCTAATGGGGAGATGGGAAGCTGCTCCCGTTTGAAGGGAATGCAAATCCATCAAGTCAGAGCAGCACTCTGCTCCTCAGGCAGGTCATTCCAGCTTATTTCTCTCAAACTGAGACCAAAGCTTGACACAGACCTCAGGGGGGAGGTTTGGCCACGTTCTGCTGTCTCCCACTTGAAACCAGCAGATTTTAACCTCCCCAGACGGATCCCACGGGCTCTGGGCTGGGAGCCTGGAGCCATTCCAGTGCCGTGACCACCCAACGTGGAGTGGAGCTTTCACATGATTTGTGAATTAGGGAATAATTCAGACTCTTGTTTTTCACCTGCACCTTGGGTAAGTCTAAATTTAAATAATTAAATAGGAATTAACCACGGTTTCCAGAGCTTTCCTGGAAGTGTTTTACTTTTAGAGATGCTGCTTCTGTACTGGTTTACCCACAGCCACTGCGCTGTAGGACAGACCCTGGAGGCAGGACAGCAGCTGCCAGGAAAATCTCCACTCCCCTTTGGGAGGTTATTGACTCCTTCAGCTCAGCAAAGGAGAAAGAAATTCCAACATGAATCGACAGCATCGACCGTGGGGTCATTTGTATTCATCTGCACCTTGTTAATAGATGTAATAAGGATACTCAATTAAAAATTACATTTTATCTGGCATGCACTTCACAGGCCTTTATTGGCACTGACAAGGTCAAGTGATGCTTAATAAAGGTTGTATAAAATGCAGATGGCTTGGATCCCTTCATCATCCCCACACCCAGCGCAGAGGAGTGAAGGGCCACGGACACAGCATGGGAAGAGTCAGGAGAAGAGCAGGTTTGGATCTTCCATGGGAAGTTTGGGGATCCCAGCACTGAAACAGCAGCAAAACACCCTGGGGTTTCCCCTCATCCCCCACTTTGTCCCTGCCACCCCCTGCATCCCCTTGGCCAGCTTTTATTTCACTCCTGAACGTGTGGGATGGTCCTGTTGTTTAATCACTGTCACTCTGCAGATTGTGCAGCAGATTTTGGACATCCTGGTGCTGGCTTTTCCAGCCTGGTTATCAGGGTGAGCTAATGGAGGTGACACTTCCAATTATCAAATCCAGTCGTGGCATTAATTTTGATCTGTTTAAATTTCAGCATCTTTTCCCTTCTGCGAGTGCTTAGCTGGAGGGTGACATAGAATTGTATGGAATCAGACAGTGATCTCAGACTGGCAATAATGGCCACAAAAATCTCCTGCTTTTTATTTATGCAGGGTCTGCAAATATTTAAGTGGCCAATTCATTTGTAATGGAAATTTAATTCTGTGTTATTGGACACTTCACTGCTTAAAATGGAGCAGTTCACTAAAACCCACATTAAATCCCCTCCTCTCGACTCCAGACTCTTTCCAGGGGACATTTGGGACCCCTCGCCTGCTGGGGCTATAAAAATGATAATTTAATTAAAATTTAAAAGTAATAATAATAAAACATAGAACACATTACCCCGGGTGCCAGGTCAGCCTGGAACCTGCAAAATATTGGTGTTGTCCCAGTCTGAACATGATGAAAAGTCATTAATTAATTTAGAGATCATCCCAAAGAGAAATCTTGTCTGTGCTCCAGAATATTGACAAGTCTGTGCAGGCAAGTGGATATAAAATAATGTGAAAGTATAAAAACACCATATAAAATAGATGTACAGCATAATGCAACATGAACATGTCTGGATCTGTTTGGATCAAGAGTACACCCCGAGGTTCATGTTAAACTTAAAATTACAAATATCAATGCCAAAACAAAGGGTTTATTTTTACTCCCAAATAATACTTAGGAAAATGGAAACGACTCAGGTTTTATTGTCACTTCATAATTAACTCCAGTGAAGGAATCTAATTACAAATGTTCGATGCTGGCCCGGGGCAACGTGTAGGAAAAGGGAAGGAGGATGGTCAGGCTTAAACAACTCAGGTAAAAATGAACTCCATGGTAATATTTGATAATTAAGAATGTCTCTATCAGCTTGTCTGGCTATTAATGAATTGGGCTGTTCTTTTCACATTTGATTACTGGAGTTTTATGATGCCTGCTCGCCTTTATTGCTCCTGGGAACGGGCTTGGCTGTGGGCTGAGCCCCAGGAATAATGGTAGAGGATGAGCTGGGTTGGAAATGATCTCAAATGATTTCAAATGTTCTCAAAATCCACCCCTGCCATGGCAGGGACCCCTTCCCCTGTCCCAAGCTGCTCCAGCCCCGTCCAGCCTGGCCTTGGGCAGTGCCAGGGATGCAGGGGCAGCCCCAGCTGCTCTGGGCACCTGGGCCAGGGTGTTGGGAGATTGAATTCCATTTTGAGAGCCTCGGCACTGCAGGAACACCAGGGATGAATCCATCCCTTCATCCTGCTGGGTGCAGGGCTGGACACACAGACCCCTCAGGCTGGAGTGGTGAGAGATGGCTGGGACTCCCTGGGACGCTGGGCAGGGCTGCCAGAGCTGGCTCTGGACAAAAACCCCTGGTGCTGAGGTGACAGTGGCTGTCCAGGGCTGCCAGAGCCAGCTCTGGACACACAAACCCCTTGTGATGAGGTGACAGTGACTGTCCAGGGCTGCCAGGACATGACCAGGGCTGCTCTGGACACACAAACCCCTGGTGCTGAGGTGACAGGACATGTCCAGGGCTGCCAGAGCCGGCTCTGGACAAAAACACCTCGTGCTGAGGTGGCAGTGGCTGTCCAGGACCATCAGGACATGGCCAGGGCTGCCAGAGCCGGCTCTGGACACACAAACCCCTTGTGCTGAGGTGACAGGACATGTCCAGGACATGTCCAGGGCTGCTCTGGACACACAAACCCCTCGTGCTGAGGTGACAGGACATGTCCAGGACATGTCCAGGACTGCTCTGGACACACAAACCCCTTGTGCTGAGGTGACAGTGACTGTCCAGGACATGTCCAGGGCTGCTCTGGACACACAAACCCCTGGTGCTGAGGTGACAGGACATGTCCAGGACATGTCCAGGGCTGCTCTGGACACACAAACCCCTGATGCTGAGGTGCTGCTGGGGGTGGCAGAGCTGCGGGGTGAGCCCAGAGCTGCCGGGGTTGCTGTTCCACCCCAGGGCTGGCTGTCTCCCATGGATGGAATTGTCATTCCGCTCCAGCCGCCGCCTGCCTGCAGAGGAGAAAGCGTTTTCTCTTTTGTTCGCACTCAATTAGGCTGAGCTTTGAGGAGAAGATGGGAATGCTTAAAAGTTCCTCTTTTTTTGCAGCGTTCAGCCTTCACAAAGGGAAGTGTGGGGATGATCTCAGGGGGACAGGAGCTCCCGCTCGCCTTTGGAAGGATTCTTTTGACGTTCATTTGATTTTTGCAGCGGGAACCTGCGATTTCTCTGAGCTCCCCACAAAGGCATGGCCTCGGGCTGTACAGGGGTTTATGGCCTGGGTCACGGACCTCATGAATATTTTGTATGTTCTGAAATAGCATTTGAGCCTCTGACAAGGCCGGGTCAGCATTGCCGGCTCCCTTCCTGGGAGGGACAAGGCAAGTCACAGGGAACAAACGCACCAAAACAACAGATCAAGGAGCAGAAATGCTCCAATCCACCCTGGGAGGATTGGAAAACTCCGAGGCTCGCTGTGTGCGTGGTCCAGACTGTTTTCCTGCACAGGTCGGAGCAGGAGGATGGGTGGATGTTTCCAGAAGGATTGGGAATGAGGAATGACCTCCCTGGCCAGCAGCCCTTGCCATGCTGAAGGATGGATTTCACCTCACCTGCTGCAGGTGAATAAAGGAGATCAGTGTTTCTGGAAGGCCAGTCACCCTCTGGAGATCTGGAATTCCCTGTATTCCCATGGCTGGAATTCCCTGTATTCCCGTGGCTGGAATTCCCAGTATTCCTATGGCTGGAATTCACAGTATTCCCATGGCTGTAATTCCCGGTATTCCCATGGCTGTAATTCCCAGTATTCCCATGGCTGGAATTCACAGTATTCCCATGGCTGGAATTCACAGTATTCCCATGGCTGGAATTCCCGGTATTCTCGTGGCTGTAATAATTCCCTGTATTCCCGTGGCTGGAATTCCCGGTATCCCCATGGCTGTAATTCCCAGTATTTCCATGGCTGGAATTCCCGGTATTCCCATGGCTGTAATTCCCAGTATTTCCATGGCTGGAATTCCCAGTATTCCCATGGTTGTAATAATTCCCAGTATCCCCATGGCTGGAATAATTCCCAGTATTCCCATGGCTGTAATTCCCAATATTCCCATGTCTGTAATTCCCAGTATTCCCATGGCTGTAATTCCCAGTATTCCCGTGGCTGTAATAATTCCCAGTATTCCCATGGCTATAATTCCCAGTATTCCCATGGCTGGAATTCGCGGTATCCCCATGTCTGGAATTCCCGGTATTCCCATGGCTGGAATAATTCCCAGTATTCTCATGGCTGTAATTCCCGGTATCCCCACGTCTGGAATTCCCGGTATCCCCATGTCTGGAATTCCCAGTATCCCCAGTATCCCGGTGGCAGCAGGAGCTGCTGGAGCCCGGTGTGTGCCGGCAGGGTGAGGCTGCAGGAGACGCTCCCGCAGTGGTCTCAGCGCTAATTGCAGGTCACAAACAAACAGCTCATTTACACACACCCGCTAATGAACCGAGTGCCTTTTGACGGGAGCTGTGCCCTGGGGAGCTCTGCGGGGAGATCCCAAGGTTGCACCTCTGGAAGAAGACAGAATTCCCTCCCTCCATCCATGGAGGAGCTGCTGGTGGGGAGCCAATGCCCCCAGTGCAGAGCTGGAGGATTAGCAGCTCGGTAATGGATATGGGTAGAGTAATAATCTGCGGAGTGATTAATATGGAGATGATTTTTGGATTAATAAGGATGCAGCAGAGCTGTCTGCTCAGGGAAGATGTTTGCACTCTGCAGTTCGAATGCAGTGACCGTTACCTTAATGCTGTGATTAAATCCACATTCAAGGCACCTCATTAAATTAGAGTGTAAGAGCGAATTCTTATAACCCACAGCAGGAAATGCATTCGGGCCTGGTGGGTGAAGAATGCCAGAAGATCCCTGGAGCACCTCTGGGAATGTCTGGCAGCTGCTGGCCCCGCTCTGCTCGCAGGTGTGGGGCTGTCAGCACCTTCCCCTCAGCTTTGAAGCTGCTGCCCTCCAGCAGGGACCCTGCCCATGGTCACACTGCCACAGCCACCCCTGAGAGCTGTGGCACCTTCGGTGAACTCAGTTCAGCTGCAGGATGACTCCGGAGCAGAAAAATCCACTGCAAACCGCAGCTGTGGGGCTCCTGCCATGCTCTGAAGTGCACTCAGCTTTCCCACCTCTGCTGAGCCCTGGAAACGAGGGCTCCTCACTTCAAAAAGGGGTTAAACACGCAGGTGGATCCCTGACCTGTCTGCAAAGCACTGACCTAGAAGGGAAGGAGACTTTCAAGCGCTTTGTGACCTCCCCTGCAGCTCAAAGCTCAGCTCACGTCCCCCTCAATTGCCTTTCACTGCTCCGGGGATGAAAGCGACCTTTGGCAGAGGGGATTTGAGAAGCGAGGCACTGCAAATCCTCTCCTTCCAGCACAGGCAAACGCTGCTGCAGCCCTGCGAGGACCGGAGGGGACCCTGCCCACGCGTGTGCCCGGCTCCGTGTGCCCTGTGCGTGTTTATACAACAATCCCTCGAATTTTCCGCTTCCCTCGGCAGATCGCAGCTGCTCCTCTCGCTCCTGAGCACATTTACACAGGTTCCCGTTTCCATACGGGAAGGTTTTCAGTTCCTCCTCGCTGTGTGTTTGAGGGATAAACCCCCCCAAAACACGGCAGGGACAGGGACAGGGCTGTGGGATCCATGGATAACGTGGATCCACCTGGATCCCAGCCCGGGATTGCTGCGGCTGCCCTGTGGAGGGCGATTTCAGGAGGGTTTGCTCTTCACTTATTTTTCCTTTAACTCACTGGCTTTGCATTTATCAAGCCCGAGCCGAGGTGCTTGAGGATTAATTGATGCTCGCTGCCGAGCGAGGCTCATTAAACAGCAGCTTTGGGGTGCAAGTGGCCGCTCACGGCGGCTGTAATGAGCAGGATGAGAACTCCCGGACTGGAACTTCTCTCCCCCAGCATCTGTTGCCACAATTACGGCCCCCGAACCAGGGGAGCAGCACACAAAAGAGCCTTATTAGAACAAACGGCTCCGGCCCCCGGCTCCCCGGAGGGAGGGACAGGGATTTCTGGGGGAGCAGCAGCCCGCAGTGAGCTCATTACGGGTGTTTGGGGAGCCCTTCCAGAACCTCGCGCATCCCCACGGCGAACGGGAGGGATGGAATCAGCAGCAGGACCTGGGGTGTGGGGTGGAGGGGGGGCTGGGGGGTGTGGGCACAGCAATTAATATCCCCTAGTGATAAATACGGTACAATTAGTGCGTGCGCGGTAATTACAGCGATAATTGATGCACGGGGTCTGTGATAGCGGAGCTCTCTCGCTGCCGCTCCCGGGTGCCCAGGGCACCGCTCCGTCCCCCGGGGGTGATGCCCGCTCCGTGCTCCCTACCATGGGACGGCGGCCCTGCGGCTGTCCCCGGGTGCTGCCAGTGAGAGGAGAGGTGCGGGGGATGCAGGAGATGCGGGAGGTGCAGGGGATGCGGGAGATGCGGGAGATGCAAGAGATACAGGGACGCGGGAGATGCAGGAGGTGTAGGGATGCAGGAGGTGTAGGGATGCAGGAGGTGCAGGGATTCAGGAGGATGCGGGAGGTGTAGGGGATGCAGGAGATGCTCGGGATGCAGAAGCTGCAGGAGGATGCAGGAGACACAGGAGATGATGGAGGTGCAGGGATGAAGGAGATGCAGGAGGTGCGGGAGACGCAGGAGGTGCGGGAAATGCAGGAGATGCGGGGATTCAGGAGGATGTAGGAGATGCAGGAGGTGCTCGGGATGCAGGAGATGCAGGAGGAGGTGCTCGGGATGCAGGAGGTGCAGGAGGTGCAGGGATACAGGAGGTGCTCGGGATTCGGGAGATGCAGGAGGTGCTCGGGATGCAGGAGATGCAGGAGGTGCTCGGGATGCAGGAGGTGCTCGGGATGCAGGAGGTGCAGGAGGTGCAGGGATACAGGAGGTGCTCGGGATTCGGGAGATGCAGGAGGTGCTCGGGATGCAGGAGATGCTCGGGATGCAGGAGATGCTCGGGATTCGGGAGATGCAGGAGATGCGGGAGGTGCGGGAGGTGCAGGAGATGCGGGGATTCAGAAGGATGCAGGAGATGCAGGAATGCTCGGGATGCTCTCGTTCCTCCGCTCCGGCTGCCATCTGGTGGCTTCCCCGGGTTTGTTTTTCCCTGGATGCGCCGCTCCTGGAGCAGCTCCCGTGGACTCTGAGCTGTGCTGGGAGAGAAGCGCTGGCCAGGCTTTGGAGGGATCACAGGGATTTGCACTGGGTGGGGATTGACGCCGGATTTATATCGGGTTTATACCAGTTTGCTTTCTTAGAGCACTTTCTGACCTTGTTTGGCTCAGCTTTTCCCTGTTTATGCCCTGAATGTGCTCCTGACCCCGGGCACAGACACTGATGTCAGCCCTGTCTCTCCAGCTCCGGAGATGCCGGTGATGGACTCGAGGATGAGGGGTTTGGAATAATGATCTGCGATGTCCTGGCCTCCCAGCCCAGCTGGGAGCTCAGATCTTCATTTGCTGCACAGCAAGCAAAACAAAACCAAAATAAAACCACTGATCTATGTGTAGGTGCTGAGGATTTTAAATGGAGAAGCTTTAAAATGTGAATTTTTTTCCTCAGTGTCACCCTGGGGCTGGGACAGGGCTCTGTACTTTTCTGCTTCTGAGTTTTAAGGTTTTTTGCCTCATTTGGAAAAGAAGGATAAAATTAAGTGAGAACTTAGGAACTCAGTGGGATTGTTCTCACCCCGAAATGCTTTTGGTGCTGTGGATTGGCCATTTGAGCTGCCCTGATGCTCTGCAGGGCAGGAGCTGGGCTGTGAGGACCAGCAAAGGCTGATTTTTGGAGATGACCCCGCTCCAGATGGGATGGGAGCCCCTCAGAGCGCAGCCACGACCCTGCCAGCACCAGCTGCTGCTGTGGCAGAAAGAAACCCATGAAATAAATGGGATAAAATGTGTTTTAGCAGCTCCATGGGCTGCTCCGAGCGTGCTGAGTGATGGGAGCCTCCCTCCCGAGCCTGAAACCCCTGGGATTCCCTGGAGGGAACATTCCCAGTTCAAGAGAAGGATCCTGCTCCCAGCTGGCTCCGTGCTGGTGCTCACTGAGGCTCTGGAAACATCAGAATAAATGTGACCCTCTTGAAGGCGGCTGATGATGCAAAGGTCAAAAGAAATGACTGACGAGGAGAAAAGTACATGCTAATATTTCTCCAAGAGGAGAAAGAATTACATATAATGGGTGTAATATTCAGAGAGAGAGAGCACAGCCTGGTGACTGATGCCAGCATTTTAAAGGCACTTAAGCCTTAAATTTCCCCTTGATAAAAGTTATGTCACGTCACTCTTGCTCTGCCACGGGTTATGGGGGAAGTGTCACCAAAACAGAGCCGGGGAGAGGAGTGCCAGGGAAAACAGCAGGAGCAGAGGGTGCCACAGCTCCTTGGGAAGGATGAAAGGAGAGCTCAGCACAGCTCTGGCCACCCAGACTGGACCTGGGCAGGTTTTTTTGTCCTTTTCTCTGTAAAAAAGACCCCCCCAGTTCCCCCCTTAGCTGCAGCAGCTGGTTTTGATCATTACCAAGAGCATCACACCCATGGACACGGCCAAGGGTGGGACTTGTAAATGCGGAGCTTTTGTCCAAGCTGAACTGTTTGTGTCAGATTGTTGTGAAATGAGGAGTGTGAGGGATTCAGGGTTTAGGGGAGGGTGGGGGTGAGGCTGTGACATCCTGGGGAGCACCCAGAGCCCACCCAGCACCTCAGCTCTGAGCAGGGAGAAGCTCCTGCTCCCAGAACCCTCCTGATTTACTGATCTCCCAACCGGGCACACAAAATCCCCCATCAGGGTGCTAATCCAAGTGATAAACTTGATGCTTTTCTATCAGAAAAAAAAATAATTGTTCTGCCTGAGCATCATTATCCCAACATTTTTCTGCTCCTGTGTCACTTGCTGAAAATAAAGGTTCATTTCTCCCGTTATAATGAGCTACACTTGCAATAATTCACAGGGAGTTTTTTTACTGGGCTTTATTTTTTAATCTTCATCACAAGCTTATAAAATTTGTGCCACTTTCCCGAGTGCTCCTGAAGGACCAGCAGGAGAAGGGAAGTGCAGATTTGCTGCAGTTCATTTAGTGAGATTTTCCTGTGCTTTTTAAATATTATTATTATTATTATTATTATTATTATTATTATTATTATTATTATTATTATTATTATTATTATTATTATTATTATTTCCAGTGCCCTCAAGTTGCCCTCCAGGCTGTTGTTTTAGAGACAACATTTTTTATTCCTGATTATTTTGTTACCTGCAGAAGCCTCTGGAGCAGTGAAATCCTTGCAAAACCATTACAGGCTAAAAAAAAAATGGGTTTTTTTCCCCCCCTCTCATTGTATTGTTTCTTACCAGGTTTGATCTATGATATCTTCATATATTAAATACATATTTAATAGGTATTTACATTATGTAAATATGCATTGATACATATTATACAATATATAAAAATATATAAAATATATACACATATATGTATATATAATGTGTATACATACAATATATATATTATAATATCTACATATTTAATTTTAATTTAATTTAATTTTTAAAAATAAATTTAAAATTTAATTTAATACAAAAGTTCTGCCTGTCTTCAGGAACAGGATGTGGAACTTTTGCAGCATTAATCTGGAAGCATCATGAATTATGGGGCAATTTCTGAACGCTTTCCTCATCTATATGAAATGATTATTTGACAGAACAGGCGTTCAATATTGTTGGAATAATTATTATTCTTGTTTAATACATCAATTTGAGCTGTTATCATGGATTCTTTGAAATGCTGGATAATTACATAAATAATTAGGAAACAGTCTATCAGTGCATTTTAAAGCAGAGCAGCTGATCTTTTATAGGGACAGGAGTTTTTTGGGAGAAGAGGAGGAAATCCATGGCACCATCAATAGGTGATTTTCCATAAATTCCCACTGTGGGCTCCTCCTCATCCTCCTTGTGCCCTCATGGCACTGCCCATCCCTAAAATCATGGCATGAGCTGGTTATTTCCACAATTTAAATGTGCAAAAGTGGATTTTCCTAAGCAGAATGGTGCCACAAGGCAGGAACTGGGAATTCCATGGGATCCCACGGCCCTTCCCTCTCCCTCTGCTGCTGCCTGGCAGGAATGTGTCACCTCCAGTGATCCTCAATCTCCTGGAAGTTCATTAACGCATTATTAATGAGGGGAGGATGGTCAGCACCTTCATGAGGTCCCAAACTCATCACCTCCTTTAGCACAGGAAAGGGATTTTTTGTTTCTCTCTTTTCAGGAAAGGATCCTGGGATGGGTGTGAAGAGCGGTGTGGGGAGTCTGGAGAAGCTGGAAATCCTGGATTTGAGAAGGATCTGCCACTTTTCCACCCCTGGCATCCCGGGGAAGGGCAGGAACCTGTGCTGGGTGCTGGAACTGCAGCGCTTGGAACATTTATTAAGAATAAATCAGAGCTTTGAGCGAGGCTCCTTGAACACGGTGGGGAGGATTTGAGCCAAGCTCTGGCTTTTGATTGAATTTTCCTCCCTTTGTTGGAACTGCTCAGCAGTGAGGGGAGGCAGCAGCACCCCCTCAGCTGTGAGACCCCAGCAGCCCTGGTCCCCTCCCCATTTTGGGGGGACATCTGGTGCTGTCGGCTGAGCAGCTCCAGCACCGCTCCCCTCCGCTGTCACCGGGAGACGCGGCGGAACAAAAACAAAAGACGTGACAAATTTGTCCTTTTCTCTTTTATAATTAACCAAAATATCTCCTTGTGTAGCAAAGCGTGGCTCCTAATTAACAGACAGGCGAGAGGCTATTTTTAAAATCCAGACCCCCAGTAATTATATTTTGCAGCAGAGAATGATATTTCAGTCAAACGCGACAGACAGTGAGCCAAGCTCCCATGTGAGGCAATTAATATTTCACACCTGCCAAGCAAATCAGTGGCAGGGAGGGGAGGGGATGGCGTTGATGCTGCACTGGGGGGGCCCTGCCTGATCATGGAACACCAAAAATCCTTCACTTGGCTGTGGAGGATCCAGCACTGGCTGCTGTTGGGACAAAGAGAGTTGGCCAAAATGGAAAATAGGAAATAGAATGGGGAGAAGATCCAGGGGAAGGCTGGAAAGGGGAGAGAAATAATCAGAACCTGAAATAATCAGAACATGAAATAATCAGAACATGAAATAATCAGAACATGAAATAATCAGAACCTGAAATAATCAGAACATGGAATAATCAGAACCTGAAATAATCAGAACATGAAATAATCAGAACCTGAAATAATCAGAACCTGAAATAATCAGAACATGAAATAATCAGCTCTGCTTTTCCCAGTATGTTACCACTGGAGATGAACAGATCACACGGACACAGGTCGAGGTGTGGTGAAAAGAAGATAAAGTTTATTTTTCCTCCCAGGATTTACAGGTTTCTGCCCACAGCCAGGGATTGGATGGTCAGGATAACACTTTCCCACTGCACTGGCCATGAGAGATGCCCATCACAAGACGTGGAACAGAAAGAATGTTCACATATCTATGTTTACAGTTCCTGTCCTGGGAAAGTCCTTAGAGAACCATGTCAGCAAGCTCAGAAGCTGAGTTTTCAGGGCGACATCTCACCCTTTTTGGTTTAACAAAAGGAAAAGAAAAAAGAACAAAGAAACTAGCAACATTATAAATAACCAAAAGGATAAATAGGAAAATACAATACTCCATACAATCAGAAGGCTGTCATTTCAGGGTGATACCAGTACAAAGTTATTTTTCTTCTCCTCGGGGCTGGAGCTGCCCCTCTCCTGTCCACACCAGCCTGATCCTTTTCCTTCTGGAGACAAAAGGCTGTGTTTCCTCACACTGTTTGTGCAGCTCAGGATTAATCTGCCTGCTAATGGATAATGTGTCAGCCTTTGGATGCCCTGGAAGTTGGGAGGAGATTCACGGGCGTGTGATGCCATCTGCTTGAGCGGGAGGGTTTGGAAAGCTGACGTTCAATTTGTTCTGCAGGATTTGACGGGGGATTATTCTCCAGATTCCAAAATAATTAAGGGAATCAAAAAGCAGAAAGAACGATGACAAGGAGGAGGAAGCAGAGGGAGGGGAGGCAGCTCTCGACCCGTGCTCTGGGTAGGATGGGCTGACAATCCCTGCCTGGGGGGGTTTGCTGTCCTTTGTCCCCGTGCTTGGCAATAAAATTCCACAAGCAGTGAGGAGGCAGCAGGGCAATCCTGGAGAGCAGCAGAGCCACAGTTACCCCTTATTCCTGGGTAATTTTAAAGCTTGAGTGCTGAAGGAAGGAGCTGGTCAGGGGAAGGGGTTGTGCAGCCCAGAGTTGGCTCTCAAACCCTCTGTGAAAGCTGCCCCGGGCACTGCAGCTCTGGAAATTTCCAAATTATGGAGGAATCTCGTCCAGGCAGGAGCCTCTATTGACCTCCTGCCACCCTCCTAATGAGAAAAGATGATGGCTACACTCCAGGGGGAGGAAAAGCAAACAAACCTCCTTTCCTCCACAAAAACAAACCCGCAAACCTGTAACAATTAATCTGAGAGCGGCCAGGAGAGGTCCCAGGACGGGGTTTGCATTTCCAAGGCTCTCTCTGAAGCACTCCTGGGAAGTGATGGGGCCTGAGCCTGCCCAGATCGATCCTGTGGCCTCTGCCACCCCCGAGCTTTCTCTAAATGATGCGGTGTCACCTCCCATCACCAACCCCTCCTGAGATAACAGACAGGGCTGGGGGAGCTGTGTCCCACAGGATCCAGGGAAAAGCTCTTTTAGCTGGAAAAACCAGTCAGTTCAGAGCATTCCTCATCCCAAACTCCCCGTCTGAGTTCCCTCAGTCCTCCCACTGCCCTCTGTCCTCCCACTCGTGACCCTGCTGTGGCCACCAAGGGACCACCCTGAGCCTGGAGGGGACAGAGGGGCCTGGAAAACTCTTCCTGGCCCTGAAACCTTTCTGGGAACACCCAGAGTCATTAATTCTGTTCCTGCAGGAAGTTCTGCACCTTGGTCATTCCTAATGCGTTTTTTATTATCTCATAAATATATTTTTCCACCACAGGATTGAGGAGAAGGGTTTGGGGTGGTGCCCATGATTTGGATGCCTTTTCATGGAATCATGGAGTCACAGAATTGCAGAATGGCCTGGGTGGGAAAGGACCCAGGGAAAGGATTAAAACTCATCCCATCCCACCCCTGCCATGGCAGGGACACCTTCCCCTGTCCCAGGCTGCTCCAAACCCCATCCAGCCTGGCCTTGGGCACGGCCAGGGATCCAGGGCTGCTCTGGGCACCTGTGCCAGGGCCTGCCCACCCTCCCAGCAAAGGATTTATTCCCAATATTCCATCCAAACCCACTCTCAGTGCTTCACCTCCAGTCAGACGCTCTCAGCAGCACCGTGTGGGACACACACCGTGACGTGTGGGGTAAAGGAGACTGATTTTAAATGGGAATTCTGTGGATTCCTATGGAATGTGACTGTCCCAGCTCCCCCTCGCTGCCCCTCGCTCCCCTTCCCAGGAGGTTCCACTGGATACCGTCTGCTTCCACATGTGCTTTGATTCCCAGCGATCCTGGGAGCTTTTTGTTCTATTATTCACCGTGGGCCTGTGCTGTCTGCGCTTATTATGAGCCATCAGAAGGTACCTGAGAGTCTGCAGCCTTCCCAGCCACTCCTATTGTACAAACACATCAATAAATAAGTGGTGTCTGAATTTAGCTGTGAGCTCGTAACTGCTGCCAGAGCCCTGTCATTTTTTCAGGTCATCTGGCACAGCAGTTAAAATAGTTTTGCTGTTGCATCCTTCTCTTCAGGAGACAACCAAAGAAGTGGCTCTTAGGTTTCTATTTCCTTTTTATTTACCCCTCTAAGAACAAGGACACGACTTCAAACTCCAGACCAAAGGAGGTTTGGAATGCAGGCCCTGGTGGTTTCCAGAGCAGTGGGTCAGGAGCAGCAGGAGTCAGTAATGACCGAGGATGCTCCCATCCCTGTATTTGAACAAATCCTCCTTTGAAAAACGGAAAGCCTCGTCCCTCTGGGGCCTCATTTCGCAGGTAGAAACCAGCAGCACTTTATTATCAGCAATTTCCAGGGTGGAGATGAGGGCTTGCTGCAGTCCCGTTCCCCTGGAGCTGCTTTTCATCGCTGCCACCGACGGCTCTCACATCTCCTCTGCTGCCCCAGCAACACCTGGCACTAAAATGCTGTTTACTCAAAGCCATTCCTTCATTTCCTAATTACAGTTTGGGTTTCTTTCTCAGAAACACCACCAAAGTTGTTTGTTTTTTTTTAAGGATGTGCTTCCTTTGCATGAATTACAGGGATCTCTCTGGAAACAAAGGCAGTGGAACTGAGATTATTTTTTTTTCCTCTTTCTCTAATTCTCTGGGCAGAGGGGATGCTCAGCAGGAGCCAGCCTGGCTTCTGGCAAGTGGAAATTTGGGATCCACAAGGCAACCCATCAGGTGGCTGGATTTGAAGGATATTTGTAAAGACAAAAAATTAAACTCATAAAAGCAGCCACTAGGAGATGTTTTTTCACCAAAAGATTGGTCAAGAATCGGAAGAGGCGATCCGGGGTGGAGTCCCCATCCCTGGAGGGATTTAAAAGATGTGTGGATGTGACACCTGGGGCCACGGGTGGGATTGGCAGTGCTGGGGACTCAAAGCCCTTTTCCAACCTAAACAATTCCACCACAACTGCATTTAGAACAAGCAGCATTGCAAACAGGGGTTGTTTGGAGTTAAATTTTAAATTAAACATCGGATTCTGCTCACTTGGGGCATCCACAGGATGGATTTGCTGCAGTGCTGGCGATGGATGCGGAGCCCCAGCTCCCACGTTCCTCCGACATCCATAAACGGGAGAAATAAATTGCAATAAATTGCAATTAGCAGCTGCAGGTCTGGATGGAGGAGCCAATCTTCGCCCTGAATTACCAGACTTATGCTTTAATGATTTTTATCAGTGTTTGATGGTGCTGCTGTTTATTATAGTTAAACATTTTGGAGGGGGCAGCAGTGGAAAGCAATCAATGAAATGGGGTTAATGAGAATCTGACACTGTCCAGGGCTGTGATGGATGGGGACAGGAATGTGACTGGTCCAGCTCTGTCCTCTCCTCTCTGCCCTCTCACATTCCTGCAGCTCCTGGGATATTCAACTCGTTTTGGTACATTCAAACTAATGGGGAAATTTCCAGAAAAATAAAAAAAAATAAATATTTTGAGGGTGTCTTGGTGCCTCAACACACTGAGAGCAGCTGCCTAAAATCACACTTTGTGCACCTGATGGCACACAGGGATACAGCTGCACCCTGAAGAGATGGGAAATTCACTTATTTCATCTTCCCAAGGGGTTATCATAAAATTCCAGCATGGTTTGGGCTGGAAGGAGCCTTAAAAATCCTCCAGTTCCACTCCTGCCATGGGCAGGGACATCTCCCATTCCCTCAGGCTGCTCCAAGCCCTCTCCAGCCTGGCCTTGGACACTTCCAGGGATGGGATAGCAATTAAAATCGTTTTTAAAAAGTTAAAAATGTTTAAAAGTTAAAATTGTTTTAGAATTAAAACCCATTTATAAATGGTTTATATATATATATATGATTTATATATACATAAATATAAATATATAAATATATAAATATATAAATATATAAATATATAAATATATAATTATATAAATATATGAGGTTTTTATATATAAATATAAATATAAATATAAATATAAATATAAATATAAATATAAATATAAATATAAATATAAATATAAATATAAATGTAAATATAAATATAAATGTAAATGTAAATGTAAATATAAATGTAAATATAAATGTAAATGCAAATATAAATTTAAATAAAAATATTAATTAAAATATAAATTAAAATATAATTTAAAATATAAATAAATATATTTTATATATATATACACATATATATTATATACATATATATATATACATATATATATATATACAAAATCTATTTTTTTAACTTGAGCAAATTCTTGCCTCTTCATAACCCTTCCAACTGCATTTAACTGTGCTCTGCTATTTATCACCCCCTTGCACAGCTACTTCACACCCACTTACACACAGCAGAATCATTTCTCCAAGAGAAACAGCCGAAAAAAACCCTTCAGAACCTCAGATTTCTGCTCTTCAGATCATAGATTTTATTCCAAAAAGCTCTTGGAAATCTTTAAAAAAAGAACAAAAAAAAAGAAAAAAGAAAAAAGAAGATGCATGGCTGCTGCAAGTCTAACACACTGTTAATAAAAATGGTCTATTAAAACAAATTGCTGGGTATGATCATTCTGCTAAAATCAATATCTTCAAATAATAAAGCAAATATGAAGTGCACACACGACTCCAGGCAGGCAAACCATCTGCTGGAGAGATTGCTGCGGAGTTTTTACGCCTGGAAGTTTTCCTCTGTTGGTTCAGATCTAACGGAGGCGATGCTCATTTAGTGCCTCCCGTGTGCTCGGTGTTTTGTGGGTGATTCCTGCTCTTAAATCCCGCTGTAAGGGGCAGGCTGGGATGGAAATCAAGGCACTCCAGCGTTTTTCCATGGAATTCTTCCCCAGAGGAATATTCTCCACTGGAGGTGGAATGAGTCAGGAGGAATGGCCTCGAAAAACAAGGCGAGAAGAAAAAGGAGGGGAAGCTTTTCCCAGCGGCAGGAATTGGCCTTTGGGTGGGAAAAAAGGGAATTCTGGCACAGGATGGGCACAGGGCCGGGAGATGCTCCATTCCTGGAGTGACCTGGAAACAGTTGGTGGCACATGGAGCAACACAGGCAGGAAAGCACCAGCAGCAGGGCTAAATAAAGCCCTTTGTTGTGCCGGGAAGGAATCCCTCCTGGATTTGAGACGGGAAGAAGGAGGTCCATGGAGATGATATCTCCCCACCAGCGCAGCAAAAGCGGCAGCAGAACAAGGAAATCCAGCTCTGAAATTCAAAAACCCCCTCAAATTCTCCTCAAGTTGTGTTTTTGGTGCTGTGAGGGGAATGGCTCTGACTGAAGTCCTGGGAATGCCTGGAGGAGAAATAATAAAGGATTCAGGGAGAGCTTTTAGTCTCCCTGTGCAGGAGGGCAGCGTGCCCAGGGCAGTCCCAGGGCTTTCAGGACTCTCTGGTGCAGAAATTGAGGCAAAAGCCTCTCCAGAGCTGCCTCCCCACAAAGGATGCCCTGCAGGAGGCTCGGGATGGAGTTTCTGAAGGAAGCATTTCCTGCCCCGACAGTTACAATGTGATTACGCCACCGTGCAGATCCCAGCACGATAAAACAAATGGATGACAAGTTTTTAAGGAGATCACAATGAGGATGATGATACCAGGGGCAGCTTTGGGGCTCTTTGCCCTTCTTTAGGTGAACTCCATGAATTTTTCCCTCAGAAACTGAACCCCATCAGTTTTTTCCTCAGGAGCTGAATCCCATCCATCCATCCCTCAGGAACAGAATCCCATCAGTCCATCCCTCAGGAGCTGAACCCCATCAGTTTTTCCCTCAGGAACTGAACCCCATCAGTTTTTCCCTCAGGAACTGAACCCCATCAGTCCATCCCTCAGGAACAGAATCCCATCAGTCCATCCCTCAGGAGCTGAACCCCATCAGTCCTTCCCTCAGGAACAGAACCCCATCAGTCCATCCCTCAGGAGCTGAACCCCATCAGTCCATCCCTCAGGAACAGAATCCCATCAGTCCATCCCTCAGGAGCTGAACCCCATCAGTCCATCCCTCAGGAACTGAACCCCATCCATCCCTCAGGAGCTGAACCCCATCAGTCCATCCCTCAGGAGCTGAATCCCATCAGCTTTTCCCTCAAGAACTGAACCCCATCAGTCCATCCCTCAGGAGCTGAACCCCATCAGTCCATCCCTCAGGAGCTGAACCCCATCAGTCCATCCCTCAGGAACAGAATCCCATCAGTCCATCCCTCAGGAACTGAACCCCATCCATCCCTCAGGAACAGAATCCCATCAGTCCATCCCTCAGGAACTGAACCCCATCAGTCCATCCCTCAGGAACTGAATCCCATCCATCCCTCAGGAACAGAATCCCATCAGTCCATCCCTCAGGAACTGCCTGCTCAGAGCAGTTTGTGCTCCCCTGCAGGGACAGGAGCTGTCCTTGTTCAGCCCTGGGCAGGATTTGATGCTGTGCCAAAGCAGATGTGATCCCAACAGCATCTTCCTAAGATAAACAACCCAAACTTCACTAAATCCCATTTAATTTGCAGCTCCATGCTCTTCTCTGGCTGTCCACCGTTCTCCAAAGCTGGATCTCCTCCTGCAGCATCTCCTCCTCCTCCATCAGCAGTTTTTTGGGGGCTGAGCATGCTGGAGGTAGGAGAGGGAGCTGTTCTGCCTGGGAATGGGGCACTCTTGCTCAGGCTGAGGGTTGGGATGCAGAATTTGTGTCTTTTGGGGTTTCCCTGTGGCGTGGCCCTGCTCCAAGCGCCTCCCCATGCCTTGGAAGTGCTGTGGAGAGTTATTCCTCACTCCAGTTTAAGTGGGAAAGTTATTAAACCGCTTTGAAACTCGTGAGTGGCAATAGGGAGGTGGGTGCAAGGTTGATTCATTTGATTTTGCACAGAAATAGCCCTCAAACACTGCACATCCTCTGGGTCAGCAGTGCTGCTGCCTTGGGAGGACGGTGGGAATGGGATTATTTCATCTGTCCCAAATAGTAACTTTTAGGAGGTGAGGAAATGACCGCACCGAAACCATTGTGTGCCATCTGCCTGCTAAAATACTTATAGAAAACATGTTTCCTGGCATATAGCTTCCCAGCCATATGTCTATTGCATCACTCACAATTAAATTCAATCACCCTTAAACACTTGGATGAAATCCCAGCCCGTGTGAGCGAGCCCTCACGGCCGTGCTGGATGGAATTTGGACGCTCCATCCCGTAAATGTTGGGTTGGAATTGGCTCAGGCGTTGTTAACCTGATACAGCTGATGCTGAGTGCTGCGAGATAATTCAAGGGCATGTTCCTTATTGTGGTCTTGCCATTTCTGGCCATAAAAAAGGTGTTGGGGGCTCTGAGAGAAAGGAAATAATCCTGCAGGGTTTGCTGGAGTCACTTTGAAGGGGTTTAAAGGGAGGGTTGTATCCATGAGAAAAGGGGGTGCCTCCCACTCATGGAATAAACAGAAATAACTGGAGGGCCTGGTCACAGCTGGATATTTGGGATATTCAGGATATGCTGGGAGGTGTGTGCACAACAACAAAGCCTGGCCTGCTCTTTGTTAGGCTGGCTCAGATTTTTGTCAGCTGTGGGGGGAAGCAGGATCCCGCTGCCAGCAGCCTGTGCTGTGTGTCCAGCACAGCAATTCCTGCAGCACGGGAATGAGAAGGCTCAAAAACCTGAGGGGTTCATGGATGGAAGCATCCCTGGGTCAGTCCACGGAAATCCTCTGAGGGCAGCGCATTCAGTGAAGGAATTACCTCAATAAGTCACTTATTCTGTGGGTTTGTGGCTCTTCCTTTGAGGAAATGTTGGATTTCCCTGTGCTTAGCTGAGCCACTCTCCCAAAAGGAGCTCTGTGGGATGCTCTGACACGGGAAGTGCATAAATAGGAATGAAATCCCACATCTCTGACACAGGGAACGTCGTTCCAATGCAAACCAGCTTCCACTGGAAACCAAACCCATGAGCTTCCCGTGCACGGTGTCTGCCAGACCCAGCCACGGCCTAATTTTAGTCCAGCTCGCTATTTCTGGTCTGGTTTTGAAAGGTGAGACAAACCCAGCAGCCAAACCCAGATGATCCCGTTGGTTTCTTTCATCCAGGAGCAGCCTGGGCTGTGGAAAATGTCCCTGTCCACGGCAGGGGGGGAATGGGATGGTCTTTAATGTCCTTTTCAACCCAAACTCCTCTATGAATCTATCACTCTGATTTTCAGTCATGTTATTCAACCCAAATTCGCACTTTCATAGACAAAAACATATCTGTTATTTAAATAAGACTCTTGTCTCACTCTGCCTTTCACATTTCATCTCTGAATTCATTTTCTGGGCTGATATGCAATGTAAAACCTGGTTACACACTGAGTCAGGCGCTTCCCAATGTGTGTGTGTCTGTTTGAGGGAGGAAAAAAGAGAAAAAAGGGAAAAAAGGGAAAAATCTTGGTGGGAGCTGTTGGAGTCAGCAGGGCTGTGCCCACACTCAGGTTTTAGATCACATTTTTCCGGGATATTTTGGCCTTTAATAGAGCTGTGTGTCTCTGTCAGTCAGTAATAGATTACTGAACATAATAGAAATCTTTATATAGATGTTGGAGCCCTTTGCTGAGCTGCAGATGTTTCCTTCCAAGAAACATTTTCCTGCCACAGAATCACAGAATGCTTTGGGTTGGAAGGGACGTTTAAACACCACCTCATCCAACTCCTGTACTATGCTAAAGGCAAAAGCTACCGGAATTTTGTCCCACAATAAATGTGGAAATATTATTTGAGGATTTCTTTGTAGGTAACACCATCCTGGGGTTTTTTGTGCTTTTTAATCCTTTGCTGGCTGTAACCAAATGATGGCCATTCCTGCTCAGGGCAGGGGGCTGCCTGGAATGAGATTTTAGCTCCCTTAAAACCCAAACCAGTTTCTGTGATTCTGTGACTGTAGAAGTGTCACAGGAGCACCCACAAAAAGATATTACACTGAGTAAGAGCTTCCTCATCCTTCCTTCCACAGCTTTTTTTTCCTGTCCACCTCACTTTTTGATTTCCTGTTCCCTTCAGTACACCCAGGTGTAAAAGAAAAGATGGAATTAAGACTGGAGTTGAGTTTCCCAAGTGTTCATCTCCTGGTTTTTTATACCCAAAGGCCAAAGTTTGACCCTTAGACTGGTTTGGATTGGAAGGGGTGTGAAGGATCCTCTTATTCCACTCCCTGCCGTGGATCCCAGGCTGCTCCAAATCCCATCCACTACCCCAGGCTGCTCCAAATCCCATCCACTATCCCAGGCTGCTCCAAATCCCATCCACTGCCCCAGGCTGCTCCAAATCCCATCCAGCGTGGCCTGGAGCATCCCAGGGATGGCCATTCCCATGTGAGGACGCAGAGCATCCCTGGTCCTGCCCTTCCTGAGCTGCTCCCACGTGTGTGCAGTGCAGAACCAGAGCCCAGCTCCCCTTGCTGAGCTCAAAGCTGCAGCCGATGTTCTGTGCCGCTCTCGGGGCTCCTGCACCGCTTTCCCAACGAGCTCCGGGAAGTTCTTGCTCTCCTGTCCTGCTCCTGCTCCAGCTTTAATGCCAAAGATTTTGCCTGTGGCTTTTCTCTGCCCCAGCCCTTCTCCAGCCCATCTCATCGTGCAGTGGAGTTCATGGAGTGACTTCAGCTCAGCGACGATCCCGCATCCTTCAGCTCCTCGCTTCATTTGCTGAGAAAATCCCTGATCCTGAAGCCCATCTTGAGCATTTCCCTGTTTTCCACGGTGCTGGGAGCGCTCCTGGGGTTTGCTGGGCTGCACCTGGGGCTTCCCCCCATCCCTGAGCTCCTCGGGCTGTGCTTGCCGTGCTCGGAGGGAAGCCCAGGCTCAATCCCTGATTCCAGCTGGATCGGGCTCCGTCCCTGCCCTCCCCCGGCCGGGAAAGCAGCAGCTCTCAGGAAAGGGTTAATCCCGGCCAGCCTTTGGGATCCTTCGCTGGGGAGAGGGCTGATCTTTTGTTTGTTTTGAAGCTGCTGGCAGGAAAGTGGGGAGGAGAAAATTACCTAAGTGATAGTGAGCTTGCCATGAACTATATAAAACTGGGAAATCAAAGCGGAGAAACTCCACCTCGCAGTCCCGGACCACAAGCACAACCCCTGAAGAAAAACCCACCCCACAAAGTGAGTGATCTCAAAGGCTTGAACTCCAAGCAAAGCCGCATGAGCTCAGAGCTGCTGCAGGACTGAGGAGCCCCAAAAGCGGCGCTTTTTTGGGAGCAGGGAACGCCGCTTTTGGGAATTCCCACAGCCATGAAGTGGAGGCAGCTCCTGGGCATCACCATCTGCGTGCTGGAGCTGGCTGGTGAGTATTGACCCCCAAAGTCACAGCAGGCGTGGGGCAGCTCCTGGCAGCAGCAGCTCGGGGGGAAGAGGCTCCTCCAGGAGTTTGGGATCCGAATTTTTGGGATTCCCACCCAAAAACCCGGCGGTGACATTTACAGAGCAGCGTTTGCATCGGCATCCCGGGGGAAAAAACTCACTGCTGCTCTGAAAAGGGCAGGGATGGGGATCTGAACTCCCCAAAAAATTCCTGGATAAGGAGAGGGGATGGGAATGCGGCAGGAAAAGGGTGCAGCCGCAGTTCAAGTTGTCTCGCGGGTGTAAATGAGCCACGCTTTTGTTTTGTGGTTGGAACTAAACATTTGCTGGAAATCAAATGAATCTCCATAAATATTAAAATCTCCTATTGCAGCTCTTCAAATATTCATCATATGAAGCAATGAATAACAGCACCGAGATTTTTCTCTAGGTGCTACTTTTTAAAGGGTTATATTTTAGGGAAATATTATCATTTTTGTCCCAAGCCCAACAGCCATGAGGTAATAAAAAAGGACTAAAAAAGTGAAGCAGCGCTCTGTGTGTTGCCTGGTGTGCTGGGACAGGAGCCAGGAGCCTGCGGGTGTCTCCTCAAATGTAATTTTTTCTTACTCACACAAATGTGAGCGACGAGATCTATTGCAGGAATTCGCTGGGTTTTGTTCTCCTGTTTCACAGAGCTCCTTTCATGTTCCCCTGGCTGCACAGGTAAATTGCTCACCTGAGCTGCTGGCTGACCCTCCAGTCTGTGTTAATTTTACAGGAATTGAAAAAAAAAACCCAAATTTTATTTGAGGAAAATGACATTCAGGGCTGTGAGGGTGTGAGACAAAGGCGTGAGGCAAACCTTGAGCCTCAAACCTCGAGTTCCAAACCTTGAGTTCCTTGTACAAAACAAAAGCGATGGAAAAGGGATAAAAAGTTCAGATTTTGGGAGGGCAGAGCTATTGGGCAGCAGGGGCTTTGATGCTGCAGGATTAATTAATGTCCTTGCACAGCCCATGGCCGTCATTCCTGCAGGATATTCCTGGCTGGGAGGTGCAGGAGTTGGTTGTAGCTGCTGGGAGAAGCCAGGCAGCTCATCCCTGAGGCTCTTGGTGTTCCTCAGCTCCCTGGGGAGTCCCAGGGAATCCATCAAAGGCTCCGGTTGTGCAATTCCCATGGAAATCCCGATCCTGTGGCTTTGGGCTCAGGCTGCTCCTGGCAGCGCTGCTGAGGGTGGGAGCAGCGGGCTCCTCCTGCTCCCAGGACACCTCCGGCTGTGGCCACGTGTTTTATAGGAAAAACCCCTCGTGTCCCACTGGGACAGGGGCAGGGGTCCCACAGATGTGGGGTGTGGATGTGGTGGGGCAGGATGGAGCTCGGGGTCTGGGATCCCACCCCACAGGAGAGAATCCCCTGGGAAACCCAACCTGGAAGGCAGCAAATCCCCTGGAAATGCTCTCCTGGCCTCTGCCCCGATCTCTGGGGCTCTGCCGGAGTTTCCAGGAGCACGGGAGAGGTTTACAGCCACCCCCGCTCTGCAGAGTGGGCTGCTGCTCCCAGACCCTCCCAAGCTCCTGGGAGGATGCTGGGAGCACGTCCTGGAAAAGTGGGGATGGATAAAGCACATGGAGAGCTGTCCTGTGCTTGTCTCAGGGCTGGGAAGGGGAGCATGGATTGTATTTGTACCTAATAAAAACTCTTTATTTCTTTTACTTAACCTTTCATCTTTCTTTTTTATATACTTTTCATTCATCTCCGCCAAGCTTGATTTTCAGAGAAATCTCTTTTCCTGCCATTTTCACACGTTCTTCCTTTCCTCCACTCCTTTTGCAACACTTATGAAAGTTCTGAATATCAGGAGAGGGAAAAGAGACTTTAAAACTTCCAGCTGCTGGAGTTTAACATCCTTTAGAGGCTGCTGCTCCAGCCAGGAGAAATCTCAGCCCCGGGAAGGTGCTGGGCTGCCCGAGAGGCCCCAACCCCAAGGAAAACCTTGGAGAAACAGCTGGGCTTTGGTGTGGCAGCTCGGGGGGCTCCCCCAGCCCCCCAGCCCCACACCCACATCCTGTCTGAGCGAAGGAAAAGGGGGAGGGAAGGGATTTTTATCAGATATTTCCAGAGGGAAGAGGGCTCCACCCGCTTGAATTCCTGCCACATGGCTGAGAGCTGTGGAGCTGGAAAGGAGTGAGTAATGCCGGCTGGAGTCCTTGGAGGGGCTGCTGAGGGGAGCAGGGCTGGCTCCAGCCCCAGGGCTTTGCATCCCCCGGCTCCAGAGCTCCTTTCCTTCATCCCATGGATCCTTTATCCTCCTCTCCTTCATCCCATGGTTCCTCTATCTTCCTCTCCTGCATCCCATGGATCCTTTACCCTCCTCTCCTGCATCCCATGGATCCTTTACCCTCCTTTCCTGCATCCCCTGGCTCCAGAGCTCCTCTCCTGCATCCCATGGTTCCTTTACCCTCCTCTCCTCCATCCCCTGGTTCCTCCTCCCTCCTCTCCTGCATCCCCTGGCTCCAGAGCTCCTCTCCTGCATCCCATGGTTCCTTTACCCTCCTCTCCTTCATCCCATGGTTCCTTTATCCTCCTCTCCTTCATCCCATGGTTCCTCTACCCTCCTCTTCTGCATCCTGTGGTTCCTCACCCTCCTCTGCAGCCCTGGGACCAGCAGTGCCCTTGTGCCAGCCCAGAGCATCCCTTTGCAGCCCCTGGAGCTCCTGGAGCGCTCGTGGAGCCTGGGAATGAGCTCAGTTAGAGACTGGAGCTGTTAGGGGCTGGAGGAGCTCCCCTGACCCAGGGCTGGAGATGCTCCCCTGACCCAGGGCTGGAGATGCTCCCCTGACCCAGGGCTGGAGATGCTCCCCTGGTCCAGGGCTGGAGGAGCTCCCCTGACCCAGGGCTGGAGGAATTCCCCTGACCCAGGGCTGGAGATGCTCCCCTTACCCAGGGCTGGAGGAATTCCCCTGACCCAGGGCTGGAGGAGCTCCCCTGACCCAGGGCTGGAGGAGCTCCCCTGGTCCAGGGCTGGAGATGCTCCCCTGACCCAGGGCTGGAGATGCTCCCCTGGTCCAGGGCTGGAGATGCTCCCCTGACCCAGGGCTGGAGATGCTCCCCTGGTCCAGGGCTGGAGATGCTCCCCTGGTCCAGGGCTGGAGATGCTCCCCTGGTCCAGGGCTGGAGGAGCTCCCCTGACCCAGGGCTGGAGATGCTCCCCTGACCAGGGCTGGAGGAGCTCCCCTGACCCAGGGCTGGAGATGCTCCCCTTACCCAGGGCTGGAGATGCTCCCCTGACCAGGGCTGGAGGAATTCCCCTTACCCAAGGCTGGAGATGCTCCCCTGACCCAGGGCTGGAGGAATTCCCCTGACCCAGGGCTGGAGATGCTCCCCTGACCCAGGGCTGGAGGAGCTCCCCTGACCCAGGGCTGGAGGAACTCTCCTGACCCAGGGCTGGAGATGCTCCCCTGACCAGGGCTGGAGGAGCTCCCCTGGCCCAGGGCTGGAGGAATTCCCCTGACCCAGGGCTGGAGGAGCTCCCCTGACCCAGGGCTGGAGATGCTCCCCTGGTCCAGGGCTGGAGGAGCTCTCCTGACCCAGGGCTGGAGGAGCTCCCCTGGCCCAGGGCTGGAGGAATTCCCCTGACCCAGGGCTGGAGATGCTCCCCTGGTCCAGGGCTGGAGGAGCTCTCCTGACCCAGGGCTGGAGGAGCTCCCCTGGCCCAGGGCTGGAGGAATTCCCCTGACCCAGGGCTGGAGGAGCTCCCCTGACCCAGGGCTGGAGGAGCTCCCCTGACCCAGGGCTGGAGGAGCTCCCCTGACCCAGGGCTGGAGATGCTCCCCTGACCCAGGGCTGGAGATGCTCCCCTGGTCCAGGGCTGGAGATGCTCCCCTGACCCAGGGCTGGAGATGCTCCCCTGACCCAGGGCTGGAGGAGCTCCCCTGACCCAGGGCTGGAGGAGCTCCCCTGACCCAGGGCTGGAGATGCTCCCCTGACCAGCACAAGGAGCCAGGGCTTGAGCAGAAAGTTTGCCAGAATTAACCAGGGGATCTGAGCCAGGATCAGCAGGTTCCCGGAGGTTCCCAGTGGGATTCACTCCCCTCAGTTTTTCTTGCTGTGGGTGCAGGATTGGGATCCAGTGATGGAAACTTTCCTCCTCTCTCCTGAACCTTTGCCACTGCAGAGCTTTTCTGTGGCCCTGGCTTCGTGCTCAGGGATGAGTCTTGGAGCAAGTTTAACATTTATATTGTTGCCTTTTCTTTATTCAATCTAAGATCCTTCCTAAGCCCCATTATTAAAATATCTTTAAAAAATAATTTACTTTTTAAAACCTAGGTGGGTGAACACAGTGGGTGCTGGGAAGTGCAATTTTCTTTCCCATCCCTGCATGGTTTTGCTCCTGCACGCGCTTGCATTGCCAGGTGAAGATTTCTCCCAGGTTAATAAATAGCTTGGCTTAAACTCTAAACCCTCAATCCTAACAAATTCACAAAGTTTAATAAAGCCATTAAAAATGTATGGTGCAATAAATAACCCTGTTTAGCTGAGCACCACGTGGATTATCCAGCCCACATCTGGATCATTATCTATCTCATGAGCCCAAAGATTTCAAAACCAAACCTGATCCATGTTTGGTGGAAAAGCTCCTGCACATGCTCCAAGAAAGGCAAGAAAAAGAAATCCAAAGTGACAGCTCCTCTCCCAGATGACTCTGAGCAACAGCCAGGCTTCCACTGCAATATCCAGCGCTGAAAAGGCTTTGATCAGAACTACCTGGGGTGCTTTAGGAACATCTGGAAGAGCTCAGAGGTGCTTGGGTGGCTGTGGCACTTGGGGAGGTCAAGGCCAGGCTCTGCATTGTTCTGCTGCTGCTGAAGTTTCCTGCTGGTGGCCACGAGGACACGGAGCTGTGCCCAAAGCCTGGCCCTGGCCCCAGGCACGCAGAGCTTCCTCTGCTCTGGATTTGTTCAAAGCCAGCAGGAAAACTCGGTGACCCAACCAGCTGGAATTGTCTTGGAGGAGAAGGAACTTCTCCCCCTGCAACAAAAGCTGTGCCAGAACCTCAACTCCAGCTCCAGACACCTGCACTGAGACCTCACCCCGAGCAGCTGCAGCCCAGGATGGGGTGGGAGGGATGGGATGGGATCCATGGGATAATGGGATAATGGGATAATGGGATGGGATGGGATGGGATGGGATGGGATGGGATGGGATGGGATGGGATGGGATGGGATGGGATGGGATGGGATGGGATGGGATGGGATGGGATGGGATGGGATGGGATGGGATGGGATGGGATGGGATGGGATGGATAGGGTGGATGAAGATGGATAGGGTGGATGAAGATGGATAGGGTGGATGAGGATGGACAGGATGGATCAGGATGGACAGCCCCAGTGGGGGCAGCCCCACAGGACCAGCCTGGGCCCCTCTTTGCCCTCAGGACCAGCCCTGCCCCAGCACCCCTGGCCAAATCGAGCCCTGGTGAGCTCGGGCTCTGCTCCTCACAAACCCCCAGGCTCTGGGGAGCCACGTCCTGGTGTGGGGGCACAGAGCAGCTCCTGCCAGCCCCCTGCCAGTGCCCAGTGCCCCAGATCCCAGTGGGGCTGGCACCACTCAGGACCTGCCAGAGCTGCTCAGGGTGGTTTGGGAGGATGAAGTAACTTTTCTTGGAGCTGGGGCTCCCCTGGGCAGAACTACAAATGAAACAACACATTCTGTATGATTTTCTCTTCAGTGCCTGGATAAGAATCTTAAACACCACGAGCCCTGGGGTAGAGACTGAAGCTGTTTGTTAAAAGTGGGAATAGATCTTAGGGAGAGAGAAGGTTAAGGAATGAGGGAAAATGCATTTTCACTGACTCACACAGCTCCTTTCAGCAGGAAAAGCTGGAAGTGTCATCTCTGTAACGCAGCAGGAAGCAATATATAAACTTTAAGTTAGAGCAGCAAACCGCTCTCCAAACATTCTGCTTTACCTCCAAAGATGTTTTCACTCATGAGTCAGGGCTGATCCCAAGCCAATGGGAATGTTTCTATTTACTTTGAGATTGTGCCTGCAACTGTAAATCCAACTTATCTGTCCTGAGGCACACAAGTGATCTCTTCCAAGGCTTGATTCTTTCCTCCCAGGATTATAAACCCAACCTACTCTGAAATCCAGCTTTGTGCAGAGCTTTGTGCATCCAGCAGTGAGCTGAGGATGGGGTGAGGGTAGGAACGAGCCCTGCCAGGGCTGCACCAGAGTCTGGTGTCCCCCAGATGCAAAGTTCCACCCCTGAGCCTCTCCCAGATGCGCCCCGAGCCTTCCTGCCAGTTTGGGGCGAGAAAAAAGCGGATTTGGGAGAGCAGCTAAAGCTTTCCTGCTTTCCCCCAGGGGCTGAGGGCTGGGCTGGGGGCTCAGCAGCCCCTGAGAGCTGCGTGTTCCCCCAGGCTGCGCTGCCAGGAGCACGGCAGACACCCCCACAGTGACAGCAGCGAGGGACAGCAGCAGTGGCACAGCCAGCACTGCCAGCACAGCCACGGGACACGCCAGCACCGCCAAACCAACCTCTGGTAACCCCTCCCTTGCTTCCCTCTCTGCTTCCTGGTAGAGTTGGTGGGAATAATTAGATTTATTAAGTGTGTGGGCTCGCCATGGTTTGTGCTCTCGAAAAAAAAAGAGAGGCTGAGTGTGGTGAAAAGTTTTAATTCCACCCCAAAAAATCCCACCTGGGGACACCCAACCCAGGCAGCTCAGCCCCATCCTGGTCAAAACAAAAAGCTCAGTGATGTTTATCTCACCACACGTGGGAAGAGAGCCTTTGGGAGGAGAGGACAAGGGGGAATGGCCTCAAGCTGCAGGAGAGGAGATTTAAATTAGATATTGGGAAGGAATCATTCCCTGGCAGAGTGGGCAGGCCCTGGCACGGGTGCCCAGAGCAGCCCTGGATCCCTGGCAGTGCCCAAGGCCAGGCTGGATGGGGTTTGGACACCCTGGGACAGGGGAAGGGGTCCCTGCCATGGCTGGGGTGGCTCTGGGTGGCCTTTGAGGTCCCTCCAACCCAACCCAGGCGGGGATTCCATGGTGGTTGGCCCAGCTCAGGCTCTGGAAGGGATCAGAGGGCGCAGGGAGCCTTTCCCAGCTGCAGTTTGGGATCAGCACCTCCTCTGGAACCCCGGGGCCAAAGAGGAGCTGGGGGCGATGCCGAGGGTGGCACCTCTGCCCTGTGGCTGGGAAATGTCCCCGGGGGGGGTGTAACAATCCAGCAGCAGCCCCAGGGCCAGCGAGCGCTCCCCAGAGAGCCGGGGGGGCTCCAGCCAGGGACCCCGCTGTGCCTCAGCCCCAGGGCTCACGGGGGGCTCCAGCCAGGGACCCCCCTGTGCCTCAGCCCCAGGGCTCACGGGGGGCTCCAGCCCCCTCCTGAGTCCTTCTCCTCGCGTTTCCTCCAAGCTGGAACCGTGGCCGGGTCCGTGGCCACCAGCCCGACATTGACAGGGCTCCCAGAGCAGCTGAGGACGAGCCCCCAGCCCAGCCCGGCCCCCACCTCAGTGCCGGACACCTCGGTGGGGCCACACGGGAGCCCGGGGGTCTCCACAGCCCGGGACCCCCCGACACAGCCTGGGGACACGGGGACAGACCCCGCGGCCTCCACGGTGACCGGGAGCAGCTCTGCGGCCACCTCGGAGCATCCCCGGCTGCCAACGGCCACCACGGCCCCGCAGCCGGCCCCGAGCCCTGGGGTGAGTGACGGTGGGGAGGATGGCGAGGATGATGAGGATGAGGATGGTGAGGATGATGAGGATGCTGAGGATGAGGATGGTGAGGATGATGAGGAGGGTGAGGATGAGGATGGTGAGGATGATGAGGATGCTGAGGATGAGGATGCTGAGGATGCTGAGGATGCTGAGGATGCTGAGGATGCTGAGGATGCTGAGGATGGGGCTGGGTGGTGAGGATGCTGAGGATGAGGATGCTGAGGATGCTGAGGATGCTGAGGATGAGGATGCTGAGGATGCTGAGGATGGTGAGGATGCTGAGGATGCTGAGGATGCTGAGGATGAGGATGGTGAGGATGATGAGGATGGTGAGGATGAGGACGGTGAGGATGAGGATGCTGAGGATGCTGAGGATGCTCAGGATGAGGACGGTGAGGACAGTGAGGATGGTGAGGATGGTGAAGATGCTGAGGATGCTGAGGATGAGGACGGTGAGGATGGGGCTGCCTGGGTGCTGGTCTGACCCCCAGCCCCAGTGACAGCAGCGCTGTGTGCTCTCCCTGCCAGCCCATCCCCGCTGCCATCAGGTGCCACCGTGCCAGGGACGAGGGGGACACCGGAGCCATCTGCCTGCGGCTCAACGAGTCCCGGAGCTGCGTGAGTGCCCCGGGGGTCGCGGGGTGGCCGGGCTGGGGAGGTCCCCAAGGTCCCCTAAAGGGGGAAATGCAACCTCCCAACCCCATCAATCCCCCTCCTTGCCCTGAGCTGCGGGGTCAGCTCAGCTCCTGAAGCATCTCCCACCGCGTCCAACGGGAAACCGCCTTTGTTCTTCTTCTTCCTCTTCCCTGTTGGGAACAAAAGTGCCCTTTTTTGTCTTGCCAAGTGCCCTAGGAAAGAAAACAGGGCATTGGAAGGGGCTGCCCAGTGTCCCCAAGAGCTCCTGAGGGAACCCCGGGCTCTCTGTGACCGTCCTTGGCCTTGTGCACCAAAAATGAGGCGTTTTTAGCAGCAGAGGGGGGTGAGAGGAAGAAACCATTCCCACTGGAGGCACAGCCTGCCCCAGAGGGTGGAAAGTGGAAAGAGGGTGTGAAATACATCTAAAATGTACGATTTATATTTTATATATTATTATAAATGTACAATTTAATTTTGTCACTGAGCCGTGCTGCTGCCACTTAGGATGAGCGAGTCCGGCTCGGCTTTCCTGTGCGGATGAGTGATTAAATGGCATTTAGGCTCGTTCCTGTTTACAGGAGCAGGAATTCACCGGGAATATCCTGCGGGATCCCGATCTCAGATGCCATCTAGTGGGCTCCGCTCCCGCCCGGGCACAGGGTTTGTGCTGCCCTGGGGATGCAGGGAGCGCATCCAGAGCATCCACAGGCACAGCTCACACACCCAAAAAACACCCAAATATCCCCAATTCCAGCAGCCTCCCGGCGCTGCGGTGCGAGCAGGCGGCTCAGGATGGAGCTGGGAAGCAGAAAAGAGCAGCTCTGGAGGGCAGCAGCCAGCAGGGACCTCCTGTCCCTGTCTCCTGCTGGCCTTTCCCGAGGCAAATGAGCAATCAGCTGGCACCCGGCGCCGCTAATTGCGAAGGGAAACTCTGACACTCCGATGAGTTCTTTCCACAGCAGAGAAAGGAAAATACTCACTTGGGTCTCTTGTTCCATCTTGGCCTTCCTGTGCCCGAGCCAAGCTCTATAGAAACAGCCGGGAATGATTTGTTTGTTGTTCTCCCGTGGAGGAGTTGTTCTCACACGGAGGATGGAGGGAGCCGAGCCCGGGGCAGCTCCGGGGCACAGCGAGGAGGGCACCGAGCCCTTGCCGGGACAAGGGGGCTCTCACACAGCCCCAGCGTGGCCTTGGGCCCAGGACAGGGCTCAGGAAGGGTTTTAGCAAGGCCAGGCTCTGCCTGCGAGCCTGGAAACAGCCCCCAGGAGAAAACCCATCCTGTCCGATCCAGAAACTGGCCCACAAAGGCTGCAGCTCCTCACTCCTCTTCCTCTTCCAGCCCAGGGTCAGTTCAGCTCTAAAATGTGAGAAATTTGTGGTTTTTTTACCTAGCCTTTGATCAGCAACCTAGCAAAAACATTGAAGACATTTCCTAAACAGGAAGGCTCAATGCTTCTTTGTTATTTCCCTCCTTTCCCAGCCCCTGCCTGGGACTCTGAAACAATAGGACTCTTCAGTTGTTCCAGCCCAAAAACTGGGGAGACTTGCCATGAGATCCAGGGCCTAAATTTAGCTTTGTTTAAATGCCATTTTCAAGAGTTGCTAAGAATATCTCCGTTTTATTAATTCTCATTAAGTTAAGACATGAGAAATGAGCACTTGCAAGGGGTTGGGATGGGAGAGGAGGGTCTGACACCCAGCTCAGCTTTCCCCAAAATTCAAAGGGGAAAGCACAACACCTCCACCAGCGTGGCTGAGGCAGAGGATTGCTCACTTTGCTTGGTTTAATGGCTGTTCTTGCTGAAAATTTTGCAGGAAAACTTCTTAGAGAGGAAGGGATGGGATTTGTGGCGAGCAGTATGTGAAAATAGAACCCACACCGTGGACTCCCCCTGCGAGATCAAACTCACTCCATCCAGCCTGGACAGGGACTGCTTGCTCCTCATCCTCAAAGGAGAGAAAGGTCAGTGGAGGGGATTCCTTGGCTGTGATCCACAGATAACGGTGTGGGCAGTGGGACAGGGAAGGGCTGGCAGACAGATCCCAGGAGGAGAAACCTCTCTGCAATTCTGCTCCTTCTTCTGGGGTCCTGCTGCATCCCTGGGGCCGTGGAGCCACCTCCAGGAGCCACCTTGGCTGTGCACAGCCAGGCCCTTGGGAGTGCCACGAGCTGCAGGGGGTGGGGATCATGAAGGGAGTGTGTGGATGTGGTGTGTGCAACTTGTGTGGTGTGATCAGTGTGTGATCAATGTGTAATTAATGTGTGATCAGTGTGTGTGGTGTGATCAGTGTGTGATCAGTGTGTGATCAGTGTGTGATCAATGTGTGATCAGTGTGTGTGGTGTGATCAGTGTATGATTAGTGTGTGTGATGTGATCAATGTGTGATCAGTGAGTGTGATGTGATCAATGTGTGTGATGTGATCAATGTGTGATCAGTGAGTGTGATGTGATCAATGTGTAATCAGTGTGATCAGTGTGTAACCAATGTGTGTGTGATGTGATCAATGTGTGATCAATGTGTGATCAATGTGTGATCAGTGTGTGATCAGTGTGTGTGATGTGATCAATGTGTGATCAATGTATGTGGTGTAATCAAGGTGTGATCAATGTGTGATCAGTGTGATCAGTGTGTAACCAATGTGTGTGTGATGTGATCAATGTGTGTGATGTTATCAATGTGTGATCAGTGTGTGATCCGTGTGTGATCAGTGTGTGATCAATAAGTGATCAATGTGTGATCAGTGTGTGTAATGTGATTAATGTGTGATCGGTGTGTGTGGTGTGATCAATGTATGTGATCAATGTGTGATCAATAAGTGATCAGTGTGTGATCAGTGTGTGTGATGTGATCAATATGTGATCAATATGTGATCAATAAGTGATCAGTGTGTGATCAGTGTGTGTGGTGTGATCAGTGTGTGTGGTGTGATCAATGTGTGATCAGTGTATGATGTGATCAATGTGATCAATGTGTGATCAATAAGTGATCAATGTGTGATCAGTGTGTATGATGTGATCAATGTGATCAATATGTGATCAGTGTATGATGTGATCAATGTGATCAATGTGTGATCAGTGTGTGATCAATGTGTGATCAGTGTGTGTGATGTGATCAATGTGATCAATATGTGATCAGTGTGTGATCAGTGTGTGTGATGTGATCAAAGTGATCAATGTGTGATCAATAAGTGATCAATGTGTGATCAGTGTACAATGTGATCAATGTGATCAATGTGTGATCAATAAGTGATCAATGTGTGATCAGTGTACGATGTGATCAATGTGATCAATGTGTGATCAATAAGTGATCAATGTGTGATCAGTGTATGATGTGATCAATGTGATCAATGTGTGATCAGTGTATGATGTGATCAATGTGTGATCAGTGTGTGTGATGTGATCAATGTGATCAATGTGTGATCAATAAGTGATCAGTGTGTATGGTGTGATCAATGTGTGATCAGTGTATGATGTGATCAATGTGATCAATGTGTGATCAATAAGTGATCAATGTGTGATCAGTGTATGATGTGATCAATGTGATCAATATGTGATCAATAAGTGTCGTGTGCTGTCCCGTTTTCACCCTTGCAGATCCTGACAGCCTCCTGAAGGCGCTGCAGCAGTCTCACTGGGAACAGGTAAATCCCTGCAGCGAATTCAGCAGCAGAAATCCTGGCCAGGAGTGGGGGGAGGTTTAGTTAAACCCAGCTCAGCTGGGCTGGGGGAGAAGCTCAGCCTTGGACCTGCTCCAGTTTGGAGGTGCCTGAGGAGATCCCAGTCCAGGCTGGGTGGGCTCAGAGCACCCTGGGACAGTGGCAGGTGTCCCTGCCCATGGCAGGGTGGCACTGGGTGATTTTTAAGGTCCCTTCCAACCCAAACCATGCTGGGATTCTGTGGCTGGAGCCACCAGCAAGGCTGTGATGAAGCACAAGGGACCCAGCACAACCCACGGGGGCAGAAATGCTCGAAAAGGCTCTGTAAAATGCTTTCTTAGCAAGAAAAGAAAAAGGAAAAAAATATAAAAATGTAAAAGCACTTTCTTAGCAAAGGTGAGACCCCAACAGCCACTCTCAGCTTCTCCAGGGGCCCAGGCTGATATTAATGCTAATTAATAATGATAATTAATGCCCTGAGGCTGCCACTGGCTCTCGGGGTATAAATGGCAGAGCTGCAGCACTCAGATCTCCCCTGGGCTGTGCTCCAGAGGACAAAATTCCCAGTGCCACAGGAGGCTGGGAATGAGGCAGTGAGGACGTGAGGGCTCCCAGGGCAGCAGAGCCCAGCTCTGTTTCCCGAGGTGAGGAAGGAGCAGCATTGTTTGAAGCCTGTGCAGCAGATGCAAACGTTTCCTGTTTGTCCCACTCCCGGCTCTCTTTGGTGTTTTGGGCTTTGTTTTTTATTTTTTTTATTTTTTTTTTTTCCAGTTTGGAATAGAATCCCTTAAAAAGGAGAGCAGGAGGAGCCAGAGGGACTCTTCTCAGAAGACGCTGATCGCGCTGGTCACATCTGGGCTGCTGCTGGCCTTCCTGGGCCTGGCTGGATATTTCCTGATGAAGAGGCGCAGCTGGAGCCCCGCGGGAGAGAGGCTGGTCAGTGCTTACAGGTGGCAGAGCCGCAGCTAGAGAGGAGCCCAGGGGGGAGAACAGGGGGATGGACACCCCTGTGCTCTGTGCTCACTGCACAGGGGGAGAGGGAGCCTCTCTCCTCATCCAAAATCAACTCCTGCAGCAGCAGAATCGCCCCTTTCCCGCACCCAGTTCCAGCTCTAACATTTATTTTTGCTCAGCAGTAAGAACTGATCCAGCGAGAGCCCTCCAGAGCCACTGAAACCTGATGAATGTGTCATTAACAGTGACGCCCTTTAATTTCCATTCCTTTGTGTGAGTCCCGTGTCTGTACCCGTGCTGTAATAAAGGCAATTTCCTCCCACCAGCCATGGCAATAAAACGTATCAAGAAAGAAAGAAAGAGACAGAAATTTCCTATTTCCATTCTCCCCTCTCCAGGCAGGCTGACCCTGAGGACTCCTCCCCACCTTTTGGTGACTTTTGGGGGATGTGACCCCGTGTAAAGCGATGATTCCCCATCACTGCCCAGCGAGAGCAGCCTGGGAGCCCCCAGGACATTTGAGGATGTCCCCAGAGCACAGAGCTGGGAAATGTCTGTGTCACACTGCCTCAGTTTCCCTGGAAACCCCTGGCAGTGCCAATCC
Organism: Poecile atricapillus; assembly: GCF_030490865.1. Taxonomy (NCBI): domain Eukaryota; kingdom Metazoa; phylum Chordata; class Aves; order Passeriformes; family Paridae; genus Poecile; species Poecile atricapillus. Next base: position 1,243,720 of record NC_081271.1, read on the forward strand.
CAGCTGAGGATTCCAGCCCACCCATGCAAAGGAGACTGAGTGAGCTCCAGCCAGGGGAGTGCTGGGTGCTGCTGAGGGAATTCCAGCTGGGAATTGCCAATTCCAGGGCTGCACAAGGTCTGGGGAATTCTTGTGAGGGGATGGAGGCAGCTCTGGATGCTCCTCACAGGCGATGCCCAGCCCTGCAGAGGTGCAGCTCTGCCACAGCTCCACAGGAAGGGCAAGGGAAGCAAAAGAGACAATTTCCACCATTTCCATTCCATGGTGGTTCTGCCTTGGCCAAAGAGGTTCTGTCCCAAGGCAAGGCCAGCTCCAAAACCTGCTTGGGAGAAAACAACAAACCCCAACAGCTTCTCTGGCAGGTGCTGGAGGAAAAGCTGCAGTTCTGGGTGATTTTCTCGCTGCTCATTGGTTCAGACCCTCTGCTCCTCTCCTTGTCAGAGAGCAGTGCCCTGACCTGGGGCTGTTTGTCCTCCCTGCCAGGACCCCTCACCCTTCCCTGACCGTGTCCCTTGTGTCCCTGCCAGGCTGAAGACCCCTACTACACGGAGAGCCAGGGGAACACCATGCTGATGAGCCCGTCCCAGGAGCCAGCAGAGCTGCAGGAGAAGCCAAACCTCCCAAACCTCAACGGGGGCACCCAGGAGAACGGGACGGGCCAGGCGTCCTCCAAGAGCGGCCGCTCGGGCCGGCAGCAGAGCCCTGCCGACACCCAGATGTGAGCAGGAGCCTCCAGAGCAGGGCAGGAGATTCCTCTGCACACACAGGGAATTGCAGACCCTTCTGTACCTTTATTATTGCCTCTGTGGAGAACTTCAAAACCAGCCTGAAGCACGCTGAGCTGCCCAAGAGCGGCTCCTCTGCCTCCTCCTCCTCCTCCTCCTGCTGAGCACACAGGACTCCTCTCTGCAGCTGTTCTGTGTTTTTGTTGTTAGAAGAACATCAGGACACATCCCAGGGCCCTCAGCCCCTCCACAGCTTTCAAGCAGAGGCAGAGCTGGGCTCCAGCAGCCCGGATTTCTGGTAGCAATATGTTAGGCTGACTAAAGTAGTTAAATTTGGACTGCAGTGACAAAAACCTCTCAGGTTTCAGATAGTTTTGGTTAACAGAGTTGTTTATAATCTCATCTTTATGTTTCAGTGCAGGATTTCTTCCTCTTCTGAGACCATCAGGCATTTAACCCCTTCCTGTGCTTTAGGGCTCCTCTACTCTTTCCTACTCCAGCAGAATTTGCTGAAGCTCTGTAAAACTTTCCACGTGGAATTCAAGGCTGAAATGTCAATTTCTTTTTCTCTGAGTCCTGCCACAGCCTCCTCCTGCCAGGGCTGGGGGTTGTGGCAGGCAGAGCCAGCAGTTTATCCCTTGGGTGAGATGGAGAACACCAGGCTGGGCTCTGTGGGTGTCTGGGGCAGGAATTTGGGAATGGGAGGTGCCAAAGGGTTCCCGGAGGGATGAGAGGGAGACAAAACCCCGGCTCTGCAGTGGGAATTCCTCTCTCTGCACCAGCAGCAGGGCCAGGAGCAAAGAGCAGGATTTTCACTTTGGGAAGCACCAAATCCCAGCAGCAGGAGCAGGTCTGGCCCCTCTCCGTGCTGATCCCACTCCAGGGAGGCGCTGCTGGAGCTCGGGGGGACCCAGGGCAGGTTTGTTCCCCATCCCAAACACATTTTTAGGGAGCCAAAGCCCTGGTTGTGCCAGACAGGAGGAGCTGTGGTTCAACACGAGCACCAGCAGCGACCTCCACACCCCAAAGAAGCCCAAAAACGGCCCTTGAGGCTGATCTACCCTCTCACAAGTGAATTCATCCCAGATTTCTCTCAGTGCTGAACACCTGAGGAGAAGGGATTTTTTTTCTGGTACAGTGCTCAAAGCGATGACAGCAGCATCCATCACCACCTGGGGCTGTTTTTTTTTATTTTTGTGGGTGCAAGAGTCACTTAAACACAATTAAAATATTCCAGGCTGTTTGCTTTGGTGTGAATTGCTTCTCCCAGATCTCATTGTAAATAATCCCGGTTAAGAAAAAGGAAAATAATGAAGTACTAAAAGCGGCTTCTCTGTCGTGTCCAGCGTCTTTATCCCCGTGGGATGCGGCGCTGGCTGCTGCCAGCAGGATGGGAGGACAACGCCTCACAGAGAGGTTCTTTCCCAGCAGAAATCCCATTAATAAAGGCTCTGAGCACATTCCTCTCCCCAAAAAAAACCTCTGCAGGATGAGTGACGTGCAGCAGACACACCTCGTTTGTTTGATTTGTTGTTTTTTTGATGTTTAAGACACCCAATTAGTTCCTGGAAAAATAGATGAGACTCCAGAGTGATGTGCAGGGCTGGGCTTGGCCTGAGCTGGAGCTCAGCTTGGACAGCAGCGGGAATTTCCTCATGGAAAAGGTCTTGGAAGTGCCCAGGGAGGTTTGGAGTCGCCGTCCCTGGAGGTGGCACTCAGGGCTCAGGGTGGGCATCGGGCACTGCCCGGACTCGCTGATCCCAGAGGGATTTTCCAGCCTAAATCCTGGGATTGTGTGAGGGTTCCCTCGCTCTGGGCACTCTGGAATAACCAGCAACGTTCCCTGCCCCAAAAATTCACGGGGGGGACACGGGGGAGCCCTTCAGGTCCTGTCCCGTGGGGCTGTGATGAAGGAAGGAGCTTTGGGAAAGGGATCTCTCCTGATTTTCTCTCCTCTCTGGGAATGTCTGGCTCTGCCCGGGGCTGGTTCCCTCAGCAGCTCCCCAGGGACCCTCCCCAGGGACCCTCCCCAGGCTCCTGCGTTTGGGGGCAGCGCAGGGGAACCGAGCAGAGCACAGCGAGGAGAGAGCCCGCAATGCCCAGGTGAGGATGCTGAGGGGCAGCAGCGTTATTGCAGCGTTATATCAGCGTTATTGCAGCGTTATTGCAGCGTTATTGCAGCGTTATTGCAGCGTTATATCAGCATTATATCAGCATTATATCAGCATTATATCAGCATTATTGCAGCTTTATTGCAGCATTATTGCAGCGTTATATCAGCATTATTGCAGCATTAGTGCAGCGTTATATCAGCATTATTGCAGCTTTATTGCAGCATTATTGCAGCGTTATATCAGCATTATTGCAGCGTTATTGTAGCGTTATTTCAGCATTATTGCAGCGTTATTGCAGCCTTATATCAGCATTATTGCAGCATTATTGCAGCGTTATTGCAGCACTATTGCAGCATTATTGCAGCATTAGTTGCAGGATTATTTGAGAATTATTTGAGCATTATTTTAGCATTATTTGCAGCATTAGTTGCAGCATTATTGCAGCATTATTTCAGCATTAGTTGCAGCATTATTTCAGCATTATTCCAGCATTATTTCAGTATTAGTTGCAGCATTATTCCAGCATTATTCCAGCATTATTTCAGCATTATTCCAGCATTATTTCAGTATTATTTGCAGCATTATTTCAGCATTATTCCAGCATTAGTTGCAGGATCAGGTGCAGGATTATTCATTTGTGCTGCAATGCTGCTGCCTGCCGGCTGAGCTCTGCCAGAGCTCCCGCCCGGGCTCCAGAGGGCGGCTGGGACTCGGGAACGGGGCCCTGGCAGAGCTGCTCCCAAAACCAGCTCCGACTGCTCCCAAAAACCCCGGCCAGCGGTGCTGAAATCCAGCCCTGGACCAGTGAAACCATGGAATTATGGAATCACGGGGAATATCAGAGCTGTGACAGGGATATGCCAGGGATAACAGAGTGACAGCTCGTGTTCCAGGCACGGGGAACATCCACAATGGCATTTCTAACCTGGATTTCACATCACTTTCTTTCCTTTTTCTTTCTTTTTGTTTTTTTTTCCCTTTTTCTGCTTGGTCGGTGTCGGATCCTGCAAAAACCCCTGTGGGAATTCTCCCATTTCTGCTGCTCCATCCCCTGCAAGGCCACGAGGGGAATTGAGTGGCACAGGAGGGCTCTGGTGACATCCCGTGCCCCACCTCAGGGGCTGGTGAAGCTGGAGAACTTCTTCATCCCTGAAATCCAACCCAAGGAATCCAGAATTTCCCCAGAATTTGTCCTGAGGCCGGGACATCCCTGAAATCCCAGCCAGGGATCCAGCAGCGTCCTGAGCAGCAGCTTTGGGCCAGCCTAAACCTCAGCCACCATCAGAAGGCCACAAAGGCATTTCCCAGAGCTGCAAAAGGGTGATAACCAAGCTCATTTTGTTTTTTTCCTCCTTTTCCAACCATGCTGGTGGACTTGATCTTAGAGGTCTTTTCCAGCCTTAATATTTCCATGATTCCATCTTTGCTTCCCAGGTAAAAGAAGAGCATCTGTGTGGGGCTTTCCCATCCACCCTGCTAAAAATAAATTATATTTACAGCTCTTTGTATTACAGGCACTTCCCATGTGTTTGGAGCCTTTAATTCTGGCCTTCAGATCCATTTAATTTGCTGCTGATTTGTAGGAACAGACACAAATGAGATTATCCATCCCTTGAGAGCCACTGAGCTGAGGAATTGGGGTCTGAAAACGTTGGAAACCCTGAGATGGGCAGAGATCAGGGAGAGCCAGGACTCAAAGGTCCCAAAGGCTGTGAGAGCAGCACCTCGGGGTGGTTCAGAGCTGTCCCTGAGTTTCCCAACTCCTCATTCCTAGGAAAAACCTTCAGAGGGTGCGAGGAACACCCCAAGCGCTGCAAGGCTGGGAATTTTCTTTCTTAACTTCAGAAAAAACAAGGCTGGGTGAGCCTGGGGTGCTGCCTGTCAGATGCAGAAATTCCTTGGGGTTAAGATCTTCCTATTGAAAATTCCTGGTGCTTTTCCTCTGGAGAAGAAAAACCCCCCACTTTTTTTTTAATTTTAATTTCCTGATTCCTGGTTTTGGGGAAGATGGGTTCCATTTCTGGTTCCACTGCTTCAGAAAAATGAAGATCTGAAAAGTCCCGTCCCTTTTTGTCCTGTGTAAGACACAGGTGGCCCAAGGGCTCCCACACAGGAAATTCGTTCTCAAGTTATTTATTTTTTATTCCTATAAATTAACCAATACATCACCCTTCTGACTCTTAATTTTTTATTTGCTATTTCTTTGATTTTTTTTTTTATTCCTTCATATTTTTTTAATCTTCATGTTTGCATCTTCCTTCTTTCCTTATCTCCTGCCTGCCCCAGAGGCTTATTGCTTCTTTGGCAACATGCTAACGTGTTTAGGAATGATAAGACGTCTAATTAATAGTTTAATTAGCAGTACAACGTCTTAATAGCTTATTAAAGGAAATACATTCAGAAAATTCTTTTCCTCTCCTCGCTCTGGTACAATGTAATTTACCAGCAAATGATAAAACAGTTTGAAATATTCCGATTTTAGAGAGGGGTGTGAGGCTGCGCTGGTGATTTCACGGGGGATTTTGCACCGCTAATGCCATTATTTTGTTGTTGTTGTTTTAAAACAATTTAAGAGATGAACAAAAGCGATTGGGCAGGAGCAGGCAGCGCAGGCAAGAGCCTGAGAGAGGAATTAAGCACAACTGCTCTGCTTATGGTTATAAACAAATCCTGGGGAAGGCAAAGTTGCTCTTTAAGAGGCTCCGGCTGAAATGTCAGCCCGCGGTCGGGGCCGGGGCAGCGCAGCCTCCTCTGCCTCCTCCCTCTGCTCCCCCGCTAAATCACTTCAAAATCTTTTATTTTATGGCTCACAAAGTCCAGCAGAGTCTGGCCCACCTCTGAGCCCCGTGGCTGCCTCTGGCGAGAGCGGCAGCGGTGAGAAATCCTGCTGGGAGCGAGCCCGGGGAAATCAGAGCAGCTCGGCTTCCCCGTGTTTTTCCTCTGACCCACACAAAGATTTCTTTCTAAATTTATCGCGGCGCTCATCGGCAGTCCCACTTAGCGCAGATTAGGAGGCTGGGCAGGCCGGGCCCATCGCAATGAGGGCAGGGGAGTCCGGAGAGCAGCGCGGGCAGCGCCGCGGGGGAGCCGCAGCCCCGCAGCCCCATCCCCATCCACAGAACCCCGCATCCCCATCCCCGCATCCCCATCCCCGCATCCCCATCCCCGCAGCCCCGCAGCCCCATCTCCATCCACAGAACCCCGCATCCCAGCTCCCCATCCTCACAGCCCCATCCCCATCCCCGCATCCCCATCCCTGCTGCCCCATCCCCATCCACAGAACCCCGCATCCCCATCCCCGCATCCCCATCCCCACAGCCCCATCCACACAGCCCCATCCCCGCTCCCCATCCCCGCATCCCCATCACCGCATCCCCACAGCCCCATCCCCATCCCCGCATCCCCATCCCCACAGCCCCACATCCCCGCTCCCCATCCCCGCATCCCCATCCCCACAGCCCCATCCCCATCCCCACAGCCCCATCCACACAGCCCCACATCCCCGCTCCCCATCCCTGCTACCCCATCCCCACAACCCCATCCCCGCAGCCGCAGCCCCGCAGCCGCATCCCTGCATCCCTGCAGCCCCCTCCCCACTCTCCATCCCCGTTCCCCATCCCCGCTGCCCCCACAACCCCATCCTCGTTCCCTATCCCCATCCCCACAGCCCCCGCCCCGCTCCCCATCCCCACAGCCCCATCCCCACAGCCCCATCCCCGCAGCCCCATCCCCACAGCCCCGCAGCCCCATCCCCACAGCCCCCTCCCCACTCCCCCTCCCCACTCCCCATCCCCGCAGCCCCATCCCCACAGCCCCGCAGCCCCATCCCCACAGCCCCCTCCCCACTCCCCATCCCCACTCCCCATCCCCACAGCCCCGCAGCCCCATCCCGGCTTCCCCGCTCCCCACCCCCGCAGCCCCACATCCCCATCCCCGCTCCCCCCGGTTCCCGCTCCCCCCGGACCCCTCTTCTCACCGTCCCAGGGCCCCGCTGGGCTCCGGGGAGGTTCTCCCGGCCCCTGGAGGCCCCAGCGCTGGGGAATTTCCACTGGGCTGCGGAATTCCGCCGGCCGCGGGGGTGAAGCGGCGCTTGGGGAAGGTCGGAGCCGGGGTTTATGCGGCACCCCCCGAGTGGCTGAGGCCCCCCCAGAGCTCTCGTGTCCCCCCCAGGTTATACCTGCACGTCCTGCCCGCCGAGAGGGGCAGCGGACCCCAGCGCTGGTGGCCCGAGGAGCCCCGCGGTGGGGACACGGGAGCGGACGGGTCCTGCCGGCTGCTTTGAGCTCTGCAGAGATGAAGCCCTGCCCAGGGAGTCTCAGCCGTGTTTGGAATCACGCAGGGAAATTATGCAGTTCCAAGGATGGCATAATTGGGAGAACGCTTGACTAGCGCAATTTTCTTGTGTGCCAGTCAGCAAATCACTTAATGTGCGCCGTGCCAAGCTTCCCAGGCGTTAAATGGGGAATGATTATCCCACCTCTTCCTCAGAGAGAGCGAGGATAATACCCGCTAATGACCGTGGAGGTCCTGGAAGGTGGTCCCGGAGATGTTCAGGGGCTGCAGCCCTGCAAGGAGCACGCAGCATTTCAAACCCGACCGTCAGGCATTTATTTCTCCTCATGCTGCTGCTTGTTTTTTTGTTTGTTTGTTTGTTTTCCCATAACTGAGGTAAATCCCGGAATAGATTCGCGTCCGTTTGTGCCGGATTCTCAGCCATCCCCTGGGATGGGACATCCCAGCTCCGATGGGGAAGAGGAAAATGCTGGGGGAAGGCAGCTCGGAGGGGTCTGGAGCGAACCCCTCACTCCTCCTCCGCTCCCCACGGGCCTTTTCCCGGGATCTCGCTGCCTCCTGGGAATTGTAGTCGCTGCGGGGTGACCTTGGCCCCGCGGCCGCCGCCTCTGCGAGGGATCCCGGAGGGACTGGGGGGCTCCGTCACCCCCTCTCGGGCCGATCCCGCTGCGGTGCCCCGGGGCCGGGCCGGGGATGCTCCGCCAGGCGAGTTCCGGGGCCGGGGAGCGGGGAGAGCGGGGCCGGGCACGGCCCGAGCGCAGCCCGAGCACATCCCGAGCACATCGCGCTCAATCCCCGCGCACATCCCGCGCACATCCCGCTGGATCTCCGGGCTCATCCCGCGCACGTCGCGCTGCATCCCCGCGCACATCCCGCGCACGTCCCGCTGCATCCCCGCGCACATGGCGCGCACGTCCCGCTGGATCTCCGCGCTCGTCCCGCCGCATCCCCGCGCTCGTCCCGCCGCGCCCCCGCCCTCATCGCGCCGCGCCCCCGCTGCATCCCCGCTCACATCGCGCTGCATCCCCGCGCTCATTCCCCGCTCACATCGCGCTGCATCACCGCGCTCATCCCCCGCTCACATCCTGCGCACATCCCGTTCACATCCCGCTCACATCCCGCTCACATCCTGCGCACATCCCGCTCACACCCCTCTCACATCCTGCGCGCATCGTGCGCACATCCCCGCGCTCATCCCCCGCACATCCCCGCGCACATCCCGCTCAGATCCCTCTCACATCCCTCTCACATCCTGCGCGCATCGTGCGCACATCCCCACGCTCATCCCCCGCACATCCCCGCGCACATCCCGCTCAGATCCCCCGCACATCCCTCACATCCCTCTCATATCCCTCTCAGATCCCTCTCACATCCCTCTCACATCCCTCTCATATCCTGCGCGCATCCCCGCGCTCATCGCCGCACATCCCGCTCAGATCCTCGCGCATCCCCTGCCCGCATCCCCTGCCCGCATCCCCTGCCCGCATCCCGCCATCCGCATCCCCTCCTCATCCCCCGCATCCCCTCCTCACCGCCCCCATCCCCTCCTCACCTCCCGCATCCCCTCCTCACCTCCCGCATCCCCTCCTCATCCCCCGCATCCCCTCCTCACCTCCCGCATCCCCTCCTCACCGCCCCCATCCCCTCCTCACCGCCCCCACCCCCTCCTCACCGCCCCCATCCCCTCCTCACCGCCCCCATCCCCTCCTCACCTCCCGCATCCCCTCCTCACCTCCCGCATCCCCTCCTCACCTCCCGCATCCCCTCCTCATCCCCCGCATCCCCTCCTCATCCCCCGCATCCCCCGCATCCCCTCCTCACCGCCCCCATCCCCTCCTCACCTCCCGCATCCCCTCCTCACCTCCCCCATCCCCTCCTCTCCTCCCGCATCCCCTCTCGCCCCCCACTCCCGTTCCCCCTCCTCGTTCCCTGCCCCTCTCTCGGGACCCCCTCGGCAGCCCCGGCACGGGCCTCCCTCTCCAGAGCACGATCTAAAATCATAAAAATGCTGAAAATGCATTATTATAAAAATATCAACAGGAATAATAATTACTAGGGATACTAGAAATAATAATAACAATAGTGATAATGGTGGTAATGCTAATTATCATAATGTTAATAGTGATAATGACAATAATATCATAATTATGTTGCATTCAAATAATAATAATGATAATAATGATAATGATAATGAAATTATTAAAATAATAATAATGATAATAATGATAATAATATTATTAAATAATGATGACATTATTATTAAAATAATAATGATAATGATGATAATGATATTATTAAAATAATAATAATGATAATAATGATAATGACATTATTAAAATAATGATAATGATATTATTATTAAAATAATGATAATGATAATGATAATGATAACAATAATAACAATAACAATAATAACAATAATAACAATAATAACAATAACAACAACAACAACAACAACAACAACAATAATAATAATAATAATAATAATAATAATAATAATAATAATAATAATAATAATAATAATAAATTTAAATTAAAGGATCCTTTAATTTAACTTCCATGCTCTTCTGTCCTTGCTTTTTTTTTGATTTTTCCACCCAGAATATACGGTGCAGGTTCTGTTTGTGGACTGCTTTAATAGCAAGGTGCCTGAGACAAAGTTTACTCAATAAACTTGCTTTTCCCCTTGAGCAGCTTTAGCTTAGATAAACGAGCTTTAAAGTCCTGCTCTAGCGTGGGACTGGGAGTGTTTACCATTCATCATTGTTAGTTAATTGCTGTTTGCTTAAATATTTAGTCTGGATTAAGTTCTTTTATGCCCTTTTCTCAAAAAATAATAAATAAAGGTGTGTTTAGCCATGTGGTAAAAGGCTTTTTATAAAGCTTTTTAAAGACACTGCAGGGGGGAAGCTCCATAAAGATCTTTTTTTATATTGTGCATTTAAATTTCCTTATTTTTAGTGTGTTGTTATATTTGCAATTAGCCAGGCTGAGGCAGCAAGGACATTTCACTGCTTTCTGTAGAGGCTGCAGACAGTTTTATTCCTTATTTTAAAGAGGAAAACCCATTAAATCATGGAATATCCTCAGCTGGAAAGGCCCCACGGGACCATCAGAGCTCCTGAACCATTTTTGGTTCAAACTGACCCCAGGGTTACCTAAACCAGGGTTTAATTTTGGAACTTCAATATTTCCCGGGTTAGGTTTCCTCTGCCTGCTCTCACTCAGGGCCTGGATGGCAAAACTGTTCTCAGCCCCGTTATCAGTCATTAAAAACCCAAGAAAATAAGAATAAATTATCCAAAAAAACCCAAGAAAGTAAGAATAAATTATCCAAAAAAACCCAAGAAAGTAAGAATAAATTATCCAAAAACCCCAAGAAAATAAGAATAAATTATCCAAAAAACCCCAAGAAAATAAGAATAAATTATCCAAAAACCCCAAGAAAATAAGAATAAATTATCCAAAAAATTCCCAAGAAAATAAGAATAAATTATCCAAAAAACCAAGAAAATAAGAATAAATTATTCAGTGTCCTGTGCTGTGTTCCTGGTCCATTTAATGCCTGTTTTGGGCTCTCTCTGTGTCTCAGTGTGGCTCTGTCAGGCTGGGGCTGGGGTTTATGGGGGGTTTTCACCTGGACCCTGCACAGGGAGCACCAGAGGCTGCTCCTTTTTCCTGTCCCCTGCACGGTGAAGGTGCCACAGGTGGCTCCTGGCAGGGGACAGAAGCTCTGCTGCCACCTTCTCTCCTTCATCTTCGACTGCTCTGCTCCAAAACCAGCAGAGAATTCAGCAACAGGAAGCAAATTGTGTTCAAAGTGCTTGGAAGGAAGGAGTTTCCATGGAGATGGGGAGCTGGGTGCGTTGATTTTGGGTTATTAGGAGGCAGCAGGTCCTTCCCAAACCAACCTGAGTGGTCTCCATCTTCTTCTCCATCTCCTTCTCCATCTCCTTCTCCATCTCCTTCTCATCTTCTTCTTCATCTCCTTCTCCATCTTCTTCTCCATCTTCTTCTCCATCTCCTTCTCCATCTTCTTCTTCATCTTCTTCTTCATCTTCTTCTTCATCTCCTTCTCCATCTTCTTCTCCATCTTCTTCTCCATCTCCTTCTCATCTTCTTCTTCATCTTCTTCTCCATCTCCTTCTCATCTCCTTCTCCATCTCCTTCTCCATCTCCTTCTCCATCTCCTTCTCATCTTCTTCTCCATCTTCTTCTCCATCTTCTTCTCCATCTTCTTCTCCATCTCCTTCTCCATCTTCTTCTCATCTTCTTCTTCATCTTCTTCTCCATCTCCTTCTCATCTTCTTCTCCATCTCCTTCTCCATCTCCTTCTCATCTTCTTCTCCATCTCCTTCTCCTTCTCATCTTCTTCTCCATCTCCTTCTCCATCTCCTCCTCCATCTCCACTTCTGCCTTTCCCTCCCTCTGAGCTCTGCTGCCTTTGGTGGTTCCCTCGCTGCCATCCCGTCCATGGGGTAACTCCCAGCTCCAGCTGGGAAATATCCCTGGACATTCCAAGCTGATCCTGGCCCAGCTGCTCGGGAATGCCAAAACTGATTTTTTTCTTCCCCTGTTTGTTGGCTTCCCAATGGGAAAATGTTGATTTGTTATGATGAGGTTGGTGGAACTTTCAATGGGAGGTTTTTGTGTCCCCAGGGTGCAGCTCCAGGGAGGTGGGAGGTGACAGCAGAAGGGACAAAAACCTCCCCAAATCTCCCCAAAACTCTGCTCTGGTATCAGCTGGGCTACAGGAGACTGGTTCTGTGGGGCTGTGCTTTGGGGAATCAAACAGGAGAACTTCTGCCAGCCCAGCAGCCCACAGGTACCGACTGCTCTGCACTGAATCTTCCTCACTGAATTAAAAACAAACCCAAAAAAAGCCAAATCCCGAATCTGCATTTCAGTGCAAAGGGAAAATGAACCCTAAAAATGTGAACTGGAATATTTTCTGGTCAGCTCTAAGCAGAAATATTTCTGCTCCCCAGCACATCCAAACCCTTATCCCCACTCAGAGCTACCTGCAGGCCCTGGACACGATCCTGCCTCTCTCAGGGCTGTGTCTGCCATCCACCAGGACTTGGATTTTTAAATAAAGCATTTAAAAATGCTTTTAAATTTTATTTAAATCCCATCAGGCTCAGCTGGACATTTACATGACCCATGCTGTTCTCCCTGTACTTGCTGGAGTTGCTCCTCAACTAAATTCAAGATACTTAAGTTTAATTTCTGTGAGAGAAACTAAAAGAAACCTCAGAGTATTCTCTCCTGGTTTCTGATTAAACAAAACTAAGTTGTTATAGCTGAAGGGATTCATTTTCTGGCTAAATATTTAAATTGGTAATTAATATCCATCCCTTTGGATATTGTTTGCCAGAGTTTCCTGGACTGGATGGGACAAATAAACTTACCAGACTTGGGAAAACAGAGGTTTTCACCTGTTTATTTCACATTAAACATTTTGCAGCGCTGCTGGTGAGGAGCAGGAGGAGGAAGGGAAGGCAGGAGGGATTCCTGGCACAGGCAGGGGGTTCAGGCAGAGCCTGGCACGGGCAGAGCAGGGCCAGGGTTCAATCTTTAAACAGAGAGGCCACGGGAGCCCTGCCCGGCAGGGTCTGGGTGGGGACAGAGCGGATTTGGGGCAGGGAGCGGAGCTGAGCCGCGCTGGGCAGCTGGAGCCGCAGGCAGGGGTGGCACTGGGGACACTGCTGCCACCCTCAGTGACACTGCTGTCACCCTCAGTGCCACTGTCACCTTCAGTGACACTGCTGCCACCCTCACTGACACTGCTGCCACCCTCACTGACACTGCTGCCACCCTCAGTGCCACTGTCACCTTCAGTGCCACTGCTGCCACCCTCACTGACACTGCTGCCACCCTCAGTGCCACTGCTGTCACCTTCAGTGACACTGCTGTCACCCTCACTGCCACTGCTGCCACCCTCAGTGACACTGTCACCTTCAGTGACACTGCTGTCACCCTCACTGACACTGCTGCCACCCTCAGTGACACTGCTGCCACCCTCAGTGACACTGCTGCCACCCTCAGTGCCACTGTCACCTTCAGTGCCACTGCTGTCACCTTCAGTGACACTGCTCTCACCCTCAGTGCCACTGTCACCCTCACTGCCACTGCTGCCACCCTCAGTGACACTGCTGTCACCCTCAGTGCCACTGCTGTCACCTTCAGTGACACTGCTGCCACCCTCACTGCCACTGCTGCCACCCTCAGTGCCACTGCTGCCACCCTCAGTGACACTGCCACCCTCAGTGACACTGTCACCTTCAGTGACACTGCTGTCACCTTCAGTGACACTGCTGCCACCCTCACTGGCACTGCTGCCACCCTCACTGGCGTTGCTGTCACCCTCAGTGCCACTGCTGTCACCCTCACTGCCACCCTCACTGGCACTTCTGTAACCCTCACTGTCACTGTCCCCCTCACTGTCACCCTCACTGTCACTGCTGTCACCCTCAGTGCCACTGTCCCCCTCACTGTCCCCCTCACTGTCACTGCTGTCACCCTCAGTGCCACTGTCCCCCTCACTGTCCCCCTCACTGTCACCCCCGCGCCCCCGGGAATGCCAGGACGGGCACTGAGTGTCCCCATCCCCTCCTCACCCAGCGCCTCCTGTGCCCCCGGGCAGCGGGACCCGGGGAGAGCAGGAGTGTGGCTGTAATTGGGATTAATCTATTTTTAGCAGCCTGTCTGCTGCCCTGTCCACGCTCCAGCTGAGATGTTTAATTCTGTCCAGCTCGACTCATTCTGCAGCGGCACCCAGGACTGATTTTTCTCTTCTTACAAACCTTGAATTTATTTGTTTGGGTTTTTTTTTTCCCTATTTCATTGTTATTCTTTGTTTTGTTTCTTTTTTTAAAAACCTTTTTTTCCCCCCCACGTACAATAACTGGAAAATCCAGCACTGAAGTAATACAAAGGTTGTTGTATTAAAGAAAAAAAAAAAACAACAAAAAAACAAAAAAGAAGTTATACAACGTTTACTATCATTATTATTCATTTTACTATGGAGTTTGGAAACCTCGTCATGGATCAGGAATGTGTTGTACCCTGCGCTGCACAAACAGCACAGAAGGAAAATTGCCTCTTCCAAGTTCTCTTGGATAAAAACACGCAGCGATAGCAAAAGGATTTTTGTTAAACAGCAGCAGGACAAGGTGTTAAACCCATCCCTGAGCACCTCACCACTTACTGACCCCGCATTTAAATACCTGCGTGTCTTTAACCTTTTATGAGGTATTTGCAAAGGGAACTTGGAGATTAGCACTTGGGAAAACACCCTGGAACAGCGCTGGCCCGACATCAAGGGACTCCTCCGGGCTGGGAATGTTTCCCTTTCCCAAATCCCCCCCGGCCGTGGCAGAGCGGGACCCGGGGGCAGCAGCGGGGCTCTGCGGGCTTTTCCTCCCGCAGAGATTGGGAAGATGCTCCGCAGGGAAAAGCAGGAGGATGGAGAAGCAAAGCGCAGCCCGGGGCCGCTTCTGCCCGGCTTTGGCTCCTGACTCCGAGCTGTTCCCCCTGCAATCCCCGCTCCTCCGGCTGCGCTCTCGGGCACCTCAGCACCCCCGCCCCGCTATTCTTAGCCGCTAATAGCTGAAATAATTCCTTTTGTTGGCTCCTGGGATCGGGAGCCGAGCGAAAGCTGCCCCCGCAGCCGCTGCCAGCGCTGGGGGTCCCGGGGGTGAGGGGTCCCTGTGCCAGCCGGGAATTCTGCTCTGGCTCGGGCATCCCAAACATCGCAGCCCGACCCCGACACGGCCCGTCCAGCGAGGCTCTGAAGCAGCTGCGATGTTCCTGTTCCTTTTGGAAAAGGATCCCGGCTCTCCCGGCTGGGTTTCTTAGACTGCACAGGAAGAATGGCAGGTTTGCAGAGGGAGGGGCAGGTTTTCACCTGCGGGCTCCCAGCTCGGTGCCTGCTCTGTGCCGCGGGCTGGGCTCGCACCGAGAATGCCAATGTGACTCCCCAGTGCCAGCACAGCCGAGCCAACACATCCCCGACAGCTCCCGGCAGGGATCCCGCACCTCTGGCACTGCCGGCTTTGGATCTCAGCTCCGGCTGCTCCACACAATTCCCCTGAACAATTCCCGAGGGGAACTCTGAACCCCCCAGCCCGCTCCCTGTGGGACTGTCAGCTCTGCACACCCAAACAGACGCACGGAACCGCCTTTAAAACTGTTTGCCAAGGGGTTTATTGCTCTTCACCTGCCTGCTGCTCTTCTTCCTGCTTGCTTGGGACCCCAGGGAGAGCAGCAAGGTGTTCCAGATGGAACAGGGTGCCCAGAGCAGCTGGGGATGACCCTGGATCCCTGGAAGTGTCCCAGGCCAGGCTGGATGGGGTTTGGAGCAGCCTGGGGCAGTGGGAGGTGTCCCTGCCATGGCAGGGGTGGCACTGGGTGAGCTCTAAGGTCCCTTCTAACCCAAACCATGCTGGGATTCTGCTGGGCTGGTAAAGAAAGGACTCACTGGCCATTTCTCTGGAATTCACTAAAGCTTCTCTGGAAAACAATAAACCTTTTGGAAAAAACCCAAACCTGAATATTTGCTGTGACTCTGTCCCTCAGCGAGGGATGATCCTTTGTAAGGATGAGGTATCCCTACCCCACATCAGCACTCAAAAAACTGACTATTCTGCGTTTTAAAGCAGCTTTTAAGCCTCTGGGGCGGTAAAGTGAAGAAACTTTTCCATTGCCCTGTCCACCTTTGCCCGATTCTTTGCTCCTTCCGTTTGTGCCCAGCCACTCCCGAGGGGATGTGCCAAGCCTCCCCTTGCGAGGCTGCCGAGGTCGAGGGGTTACAGATTTACAGCTGCCTGGACTTGCTCCGGCCCGGGCAGGAATTCACTTGGCATAAACGAGGCCTTTGGATTATTTATCTCAGCCTTTCAGCTCAACAGGAACATGCCCTGATTTTAACAATCGTGCTTCCTGCGCTGGGGGAAGGTGTGGCCGATGGCATTTAAACCCAAAGCTGAGCCAAGGCTTCCCTGGCAGGACCACGAGGGCTTCCTTCAGCACTCAGAACACCAAGGGTTAATTAAATAAAATAACCTCAGGTTATTTTATCACCCCCAGCAGCAATAATGATGGGCACGAGGGTGAGATTTGGGGGGTGTCAGGCTCCATATGCTGTTGCTGTTCAGGTCATGGCAGCAGAAAATCACACGGGAGACGCTGGAGAACTGAGGATGAACCTTCAGGCTTCCTCTGGAAGTTGTGGAATTGCTCCCTGACCCTTTCGTGGTGCTGATGGAACTGCCAGTGACAGCCTGGAGGGTCAATCCCCTCCCTCCCTCCCTCCTCAAAAAATGGTATTTCCCCCAAACATCCAGCCTGAAGCAGCTCAGTTGCAAGTCCTGAGATTTTGTTACAATGTTCAGCACTATAAAAACTGTTTATTTTATTAATCAGCACAGTAAGCACTCAGAGCCCAGCTGTGATCAGCCATGGGGTCACATCCAGTTTTGGAAGAGATTCCTGCCCTGCCATTCCGATGGTGAGACCCATCTCCCCTGTCTCAGACCACGGCCATGGATTATTATCCATTATTCACCATTATTTTCCAAGCCTTCTTTCTAGCCCAGGACTTTACTCCCTCATAGTTGGTTCTTACAAAACCAAAGCTCTGTCTCCTACTTTTAAACTCTGTGAGGAAAAGAAAAAAAAAACTAAAAAAAAACAACAAACCCAAACCAGCGGCAATAGATGGAAATGGGCTCCAGTTAAACCACAAAAGCAGCCTAGATTTTTATATGGAAATATATGGAATGTCACAGATGTTTGAACCTGAAAATGCCAAATCCTGGCCAAGAGTGTCAGAAAATGACTTTATGTTTTTAGGCCTCTTCACTCAGCTCTGAGGGCTGAAGTTTTCCATTGCCCCAAGATTTCTTACAGGGTTGATTGTTCCCCAGAGCAGCACAGCTCTGAGCTCTTGGGAGCCTGAGTGTCACCAGCAAGCACCTAGAGACAGGTAAAGATAGAAACATTCCAGGGCTGGTGATTTTCAAAGGAAAGCAAACCATCAAATAAACGCTGCATTTCCCCTGAAAGCAACCAGAAAGAGTCATTTGAAAGAAATCAAAGTTGGTTTCACCTTCTTAACGCACCGCAGGCCTGACAGAAGCGGTGTGAGCTGAAAGCATCGGTGAACTGCCCCATTTCTGAGGCTCCCAGCGTTTCATCTCGCTCTGGAGCTCCGTGGATCTCCAGGTGGCCTCTGCTGCCCGCACGGCGCGGCGCAAACCACCGGGGAAAAGTGGGAACGCGGAAAATCGGCTCCCAGGAGAACGGGGAGGACTGAAAGCAGCACAGGCAGCTCCGTGTCTCAGCAAAACCCGGCCTGCTTCGGGGGGATGACTCATTTCGGGAGCCTGAGCTCCATCCCAGTCATTAAGGAAGGAGTTAATCCCTGCAGCTTTGGCCACAAAGTGGATGTGTAAGGCCTGGAGTCCCATGGGCTCGATTGCATAAGAAACCATGTATTGTGGCATTTAGTTGATCATGCACTACTTCTTCTGGTCACATGGAGGCTTGATTTCCCCTTGCATCAGCTACTACAGACTTTTTACATTTCTCGTACTGCTATTTGCTCAGTTCATCGGGGTCATCCCCTTCACCCCACAGCAGAGCCTGTGCTGCTCACCCCGCCCTGACCCACGGGATCTCACCCCATTTTTTGTAGGATCCTGGAAGAGGAACTTGTAATTTTTCTCATTTGTGTCTGTGCGTAACAGGTGTCATTTTCAGTGTAGTACAGACAAATCCCAAAATAGCTCAGGCTCTTCAGACGCTGCGAGGAGAAAAAAATCGTGGTTACTTCAGCTTTGGTTGTAGTGAAAAACCCAACGCCGGCAGCCGGCTCTGGAGTCAGAATTAAAATGGCAGACGGAGGAGTGGAGCAGGGCTCTCTCTGCATTCCCCGTTTCCTGACGGACTGCTCCTCGCTGCTCCCTGTGTGCACATCAACTCCCTCACACTGCTGCCTCTCCAGCAGCTCCTCTGATTCCCAGGAGCTGCACCTACCACGGATCCTCCTCCACACTTCCCGGTGCCGGCAGAGCTCCGCTTCCCCTGCCGGGTGCCGGGGCCGGCCGGAGGCACCGGAGTTATTCCAGGGATTTGGGGGGCAGAGGAGAGGAGAGAGAGTGAAGCTGCAAAAGGCTGCTTGCCTGGGGATGATGCCTGCTGTGCTGAAATGCAGAGCTGCCTGTGGACTGTCTTTGTCGGGGATTATTGGATTCTGGGGACTCCAGGAGAGCGGTTATTAGTTCCCCTGCCTACGCCAAGCGTTTTGAATCCGTGTGTGTGATAACACTTATTAATGCTGCTCAGATTAAGAAGATCCTCTGGCTTTCCAGCACTTTCAGCACCTTATCTCACACCATGCACCTGCCCAGCAGCTGAACCACGCTCAGATCTGTGTCCTGTGGCCAGCAGAGCAGGGGCCAGCAGTAGCCCCGTGGCCACAAGTCCTGCATTTGTTCACAGCAGCAGCTCTTCTTAAGCTGCCTCGTGCTTCAGGGGATCTGCCTGCTGAGGATTTGCAGGACCTGGGCCTAAAATATTTTATTTCAGGAAGTCAAGCAGTGGTTCCTGTCACCGAAACAGTTAATCAGAAAGCACCAACTCTCTACTGCAACGTGTGTGTGTGTGCACGTGTTTTTGTTTTTTAGAGCCAGCAAGATTTGCTTTGGCTTTTTTAAAGCAGAAAACACCAAAAAAGTTGGCTGTGGTTTCAGCTGCTATCGCTGGAGATTTATACTGCTGACTAGCAATCCTAAAAGAGTTAACCTGGTAAGTATGACTCAGAAGCAGAGAAGGAGATGCGAGGCTGAGAGCCGGGGAGGAAGCGCAGAAACAGAGGTGAGGAACAGAATAATTGCCAAAAAAAGGTGCAGAGTCCAGGAGTGACGTTCCCTCCGGTCTGCCTGGCCCTGGCACCGCTGGCACGGGCTCCCTGGAAAGCTGCAGTTCCGCTCTTATAACACAAGGAGCAGGCTGGAGAATTTAGAGCTGCGTCACAGAGCTCAGCGAGAGAGTGAGAGAGCAAGCTCCGTCGATAGGTCTACCAGCAACAGCCCTGCTGCAGCAAGAGGGGAGAGAGGCAGCAAGAGAGGCAGAGAGGGCTCCAGGAAGAGAAGTGGCACCAACACCACGGACCGGGCTCCTGCCACCATCCACTGCCATTTGTACCTCGCACTCGGGCTCGCTCGGCGTAGGAGGCTTCGCCCATTGACGATGCCGGAGACCCTGCGCGCTTAATCCCACGGGGAGGGAGAGTGGGCAGACACCGAAAGGGTTAACGGGAAGGAAATTTCTGGAAGCTTCTCTTCTGCGGCGCTCCAGAGCGAGCGGAGGGCTGAGGACTGCGCAGACGGTGCACGGGCACGGCTCCTCGGTCCGGTTCGTCTCCCTCACGTACGTACCCTTTGATCAGGATGGGGCTGGAGCTGCGGCCGCGTATTCGGATTATTTGCAGGGCGTCCCTTTCCCCCGGCGTCCCTAAGTTGGGATCCCAAAGTGCCTTTATGATTATTTTGGCTGGGCAGGATTGCTCTGTTCTGCGTCAGAGCTGTTTTCTCAATGGAGCGACGGCACAGGTTGTACTAATGTCACTCCTGCCGGCATTGCTGTACTGCAGAGGAGGGTAGTAGTCGTGGGAGAGAGATGACAACTTTGCAAAGACTGCTGTTTTCCCGGTTTGCCTGAGCTTTTTATCCCCCCCCGTGTCCCCGGGGGCTGGCACGCCAGCGAGGGGTCGGTGCAGGGGTTAACGGGCGCCCCGAGATCCGGAGCTCGCAGCTCTGTCACTGCGTAGTTCGCAAAGTGGCAAACGGTGACGCAGTGATCATTGCAGGGCACGTCGTCCAGTTTTTAAAAGCACTGGGGACAGGTAGACGAGTGCCTTCCAGACGCTTCCACGCCAGCTGAAAGGGGTTAAAGATGAGTCGAGCCGGGAAGCGAGCATTTAGGGATTAAATGTCATCATTTTGGCGTTGGAAAGTTGTTTACCTTGCTCTCTCGGTGTCTCCATGCTGGCAGGCGGCCAGCTCACATGTGATAGTCTTCCCTGGACTGCTGCATCATTAACGAGAGCCAGCGCCGGCTCCCATTGGCCGGGGAGGGCGCAGCGCCGGGGCCGCGCCGCCATTGGGCGCAACGGGGATGGCAGGTGGAGCGCCAGAGCCCATTGGCCGTCACACGGTGTCAGGGGGCTGGCCTGGCACTGACAGGGACAGGGACACTGCCCCGGACACTGCTCCTGACAGGGACACTGCTCCTGACACTGCTCCTGACAGGGACACTGCCCCTGACACTGCTCCTGACACTGCTCCTGACAGGGACACTGCCCCTTCTCCTGCTCCTGACACTGCCCCTTCTCCTGCTCCTGACAGGGACACTGCCCCTGACACTGCTCCTGACAGGGACACTGCCCCTTCTCCTGCTCCTGACACTGCTCCTGACAGGGACACTGCCCCTGACACTGCTCCTGACAGGGACACTGCTCCTTCTCCTGCTCCTGACAGGGACACTGCCCCTTCTCCTGCTCCTGACACTGCCCCTGACACTGCTCCTGACAGGGACACTGCCCCTTCTCCTGCTCCTGACACTGCCCGTGACACTGCCTGTGACAGGGACAGGGACACTGCCCCTGCTCCCTGCCCGCGGGTGTCAGCAGGGCTGGCCTGGCATTGACAGGGACAGGGACACTGCCCCTTCTGCTCCTGACACTGCCTGTGATAGTGACAGGGACACTGCCCGTGATAGGGACACTGCCCATGACACTGCCGGTGACAGGGACACTGCCCGTGATACTGCCACTGCCACTGCCTGCTCCCCATTCCCTGCTCCCCATTCCCTGCCTGCAAGTGTCAGCACAGGGGTCGTGTGAGCGCCGGGCTGCCCTCTGCCACTGCCTGCTCCCTATTCCCTGCCTGCTCCCTGTTCCCTGCCTGCTCCCTATTCCCTGCCTGCTCCCTGTTCCCTGCCTGCTCCCTGTTCCCTGCCTGCTCCCTGTTGCCTGCCTGCTCCCTGTTGCCTGCCTGCTCCCTGTTCCCTGCCTGCTCCCTGTTCCCTGCCTGCTCCCTGTTCCCTGCCTGCTCATTACCTGCTCCCTGCCCACGGGTGTCAGCAGAGCAGCTGTGTGAGCACCAGGTTGCCCCCTGCCATTGCCTGCTCCCTATTCCCTGCCTGCTCCTTGTCTGTTCCCTGTTTCCCTGCTGCCTGCCCTTCTCTGCCTGCTCCCTGCCCGTTCCCCATGTTCTCCCTGCCCATTCCCTGCCTGTTCCCTGCCTGCTCCCTGCCCATTCCCTGCCTGCTCCCTGCCCGCCGCTCGCTCCGTGCCCACCTGGGATCCTGGGATTCCAGGTGTCCCTCGGGCAGGACAGGAGCTGGTCCCTGCTGCCTGTGCTGGGTGCAGCCCCTGGCCCGTGGGCGCTCGCGGGAGGTCTCGTTCTGCCGTCCATTCGTGACGATGACGTGTCAGAGCTGCAGCTCTCGGTGCGGGGGACAGCACCGGGCTTTGGGGCTTTTCTCCCTGCTTCCTCCTCCCTTGTGAGGTGCTGGAGTGTTGGCAGCACTGTGAGCTGCTTGGGGCAGGGACTGCACCTGGAAATTGTGTCGTGGGAATAGTTAAAGAAATGAAAATGACTCTTACCCAAACTCAGCTCCTGTTGGCACAAGTGTGGGTTTGCCACGGGCTCTGTAACATCACAGAGAGATGGAGACTGCCCTCGGTGATGGGTCTGGAAAGGTTTGCAAAGGAGTAACAGCGTTAGAAGGCACGGACGGAAGGATTGGGAAGGTTAAGGATAAACGGGAGACTGAGGGCAGAGCTCCAGAGAGAGGATGGGGAAGTGGAGAACACTTTTCCCTCTTAACCATTCACTATACTATTTTTTCACCTCTCTTCTTAAAGCGACCAGCAATGAAGATGGCAGCTCTGCCGGGAAGTGCTGAGGACACAGCCAGCCTTGAGCTTGGTCCTTCTGGCCGAGGAAGTCTCCCGATTATGCAGTGGAGTGGTAACTTTGCTTTCTCATACAACAGGGACCATTATTCCATAGCCTTTCATCATTCTGAGGCTTACCCAAGTTTCAGGATGTGCTAGCAGGAGTTTTTCATCTCTGTTACTCGCTGGCTGACATCTCCAGAGTCAGGGTTGGTTGTTTAGCAACAACCGCTGGGCTCAGCACCGGCTCGGGCACTGCGTGGCCGCCGTCCCCATCGCCTGGGCTGCAGCCTGGCCTCTGCAGGGTGCTCTGGGAGACAGGGAGAGAGGGAAGGGCTGGATTCACACCATGGACGGAATTTCGGTGGTTTGGTCGCGAAGGCCGCAGGCGCTGCGGATTTTTCCCGACTCCGTCCTTTGCGCAGGGCCGCCATTTCCACCGGCAGTGCGGTGCAGGGAAGAACCCAACAGACTGTACGTGCCACTCCCCACTTTCTTTCCCTCTTTCCCATCTCCATCTCTCCTCCTTCCCCTCCTTTGCTGCCAGATTCCATAGGGAATTTCAGCCTCTTACTGCAGTCATCACAACCCCTCCTGACTCACTGAGCCTCCGCTGGCTGTAGCTGGCTCCCTCGGAGCATCCTCGCCTCCCGCAGCGCCAGATCCGCAGAGCAGGGGAACAACGGGAACAGCAGCGACGAAGGTGGTCCCTGCAGCCAGCCAGACAGGCATAAATACACACACACACACACACAAGAACAGTCCCAGGCAGCTGTGGAGGGGGGTTTGTACAGCCAGGAGCTGGACTAAGGCACGGTGCTGGGTTGTGTGGATGATGGGTGGGTTGTGTCTGTTTTCCCGAGCGTTGGTTGTGTGGACAGCTCTTTGCAGTTTTCCCCACCAGAGCTGTGGGGTGGAGAAGCCCTTACTTTGGAAAGCTAGTGCTGTTTCATGGCTTTCAAGGAGGTGCCACTGGCTGCTGAGTGTGTTCAGCACGGACTTGGTTTGATTCCTTTTGCCACCATGTTTTGGCCACAGCCATGGTTTAACTGCGCCCAAACGCAGGGAGGGTAAGGAGACGGATAAAAGAGGAGTTATTTCAATGTTAAACTTCAGCTGTAAATCTCATTACTCAGGAATTGAGGTTACTGGCAGCAGGTAAATCTGCAGGACTGGCAGGAAACAAGGCTAAGAAGGGGACATGGCACATTTCTGTAGGACAGCAGTGCCTGTGTGCACAGGGGTGCCACTGTCACTGTGAGCTGTACCTGGGTAACCGCTCCGGGCTCGTTTTCTGCACGGTGCCGCAAAAGGACTGGGGAAAGCTGTGATTTCTCCCTCCTTCTGCCACTTGTGTGTGTGTGACACTGTGTGAGCTGATTCATTTTCCTGTATCTGGGTTTCCCTGCTCTGGGGAGTGGGGTTTGCTCTGCCTCGGCCCTGGTGCAGCATCGTGACGCAGCGTTCGGTACCACGCCGACAAAACACGCGCAGTTTTCTCGGGCGTTCCGGGGACCGTGGCACTCGGGGAAGGAAGGGTAGGATTTCACATGCCCATAATATAAATTTGAAAGCATTACCTCTTGTTGTCTGCTGGAGAAGGAAGGCTCTGTGAGGGACGAGACAGCCGTGATCTCCCCCTGCACTTGTTTTGCCGATGGTCATGTTACATCTGTGACGCAGACGAATTTTGCTGTTGGTTCCCGTCGGTGCTTTAGGGAGTGGAGCTGATGGGGGCACAAGCTTGAATATGGTTAGAAACATTCATTTCACATTGATGTTAGAGTTTGAACCACACCTGGAGGGTCAGGGGTATCAGATCCACCTAGTGACCTCCCCAAATGATGAAGGAATTCGGATGAGCCCCAGCACCCCTGGCCATTTTGCTGCTCACAGAGCAGGCTCGGAGCCTGCAGCGCTGCTGCTGCTGCTGCTGCTGTTCATTTCCATGTTATACAAATACAGCATTGGGCTCTGTGTCAGGAGCTTTCTGGTGCTGTGAGAAGCTTAAAGTCTACAAGCAAATGTTTTTCTTTTCTTATTTGGGAACATTCATTAAAACGTCAAAATGCCAAGTGTTCTACCCTCTCTCCTCCGACAAATCTCTCCCAGACCTATCCAGAAAATTCAGTGCTGCTGCTTAGGATTTTTAAAACTTTATCATGGTGTTTTCTTACAGTTTAATATGGGTATGGCTGGTGGGGGGAGAGTAAGATTTAATTTGGTTAAATATCTGTAATGCTGATTTTAATGGACAAGGATGAAGGCAAGAGATAGAAGCTGCCCACAGCCTCTTTATCTCTGTTTACAGACAGTCCCAAGCCCAGGCTGTGAGGAAAAAAGGGAATACTCTATCCCATTCCCACCCACCCAAATGATTTCGGTGCAAAGGCAGCAGTAGAAAAGGCCAAGCTGGAATGTCACAAAATGGTTCCACCAGCACTCAGAGATGCCAGTGCCGTTTATCCTGGCTCGGCTCCGAGAGCGGCACCGCGAGCCGTCTGCTGCAAGGTCATTCCCCTGACTCATGGTCAGCAACCAGTTGGTTCAGGAACTCCCAATCTACTTCTCTTGCAACTGTGCCCATGCCTGAACCTGGAGGGGAGGCTTGAGAATTAACATTACTGCAGCAGTGGGGGGCACTGAGCCCAAAACTGCAGCTCCAAAAAAATCCCGTGTCTCTGAAATAATTTTAAAATCCATCATTTGTTTCCTTGCTGGCTCCAAAAACTTTCCACTAGTTCCCTCACCCCCTTTTCCCCCAAGACTTCCTCTGGACTGCTAGGAATGTGTATTTAAGGACTCACACTCTGTTCTAGGAAGAAAACCTCTGTGAATATTTGCATTTCTGTAGCTATCAGGTGGACTCTGCAGGCTCCCCAGGGCCTCTCAAGCCAGGGCTGTCTCTCAGGTGCTTTCAGTTTCAGATAGCTCAGCTCAGGAGCTGCCTTGTCCCCTCCCAGGTTTCCCCATTTTCCCCTGGTGCTCCTATTTGCCCATCTCACCGGTATTTTCAGCTGTCTCAGGACAAGCCCAGCCATGGAAATGCTCTGGGCTGGCTCTGGCTGGCTCAGCTCAGTGGTTGATGCTTCTGAGCAAAAGAACTTATTCAGTCCCCAAAGCTTGGGGCATGTTCTGTGGTCACAGGGAGAGCAGAGCCAGAGCCCCCAGCCCTGGGCAGCCTGACCCTGCTCACCTTCCCCATCATCATCATCATTCCAAAGGGACAGAGCCTGGCTGCCAATCCCCATGCCAGCGCCACCTCCTCGCCTGCAGGGAGGCAGATGTGATGGCTCGTCTGCTAAGAACCGAGCCAACACACTGTGATTCAGCCCTCCAGCTTTCCAAGGAACAGCTATTTCTGAGGGAAGCTCATCTCTCCAGCTCCCCCCACAAACACTCACGGCGCTCAGGAGTCCGACAGCAGCCACTGGGTTTGCATTTGGGAACCCAGCTTAAGGGCTTCCCAAACTTCTTGGACACACGGTGGTGTTCCAGGGATGGGATGATGGAAATCCTGGGAATAGGGACAGACCAGCAGCTCGTGTGCTTGGGGGAGCCAGCCAGGAGTGCTTGGTCAGTGCTTTTTTCCAGCCTGTTTTGCCAGGTCCTTGTCCTGCAGGTAGTGTTAAACCCAAGGTTTGTTTGTTTGTCTGGTTTCAAGGCAGGTTATACTTCAGTGAACATCTGGCTGGGTTTGTTTCCTTATGCTCCTCCCTGGCTCAGGACATTCTTTTGTCTCTTGAATGACACAAAAGGAAAATATGGCTTCCCTTGCCATTACCTGGAGGAGCTGGAGCGGTGGTGTTGGGGGAACACCGTGTTCCTGAACTGACTGTACAAATCACAACAATCATCTCCCTGTGAGAGCTTTCCAGCCCTGCAATCAGTACTTTACATTCTAAAGGGATGCTTAGGTACAGGAGTTAGGAACAGAAAATGGCCTTTCAGGTTGCAGCTGCTTAGGTGGATCATTTGTTCGAGTGGAGCGAGTTTTGCAATGTGCTGCTCACTAAATCTGAGGAGTTTTTGTTCCTACTGCCCTTCCCTGACCTCAGCCACGTAAATGCAGAGCTTTTCTTCCCCTGTGGGAGTTTGCCCAGCTTCACCCCACTGTTCCCTGTGAAATCTGGAACCCCCCATAGGATCCAGGGGTTCAGCAGTTCCTGTGCCCCACAAACAGGCTGGGGCTTGGCCCAGGAACTCTCCTGGGAGCAAAGGTGGAGGAAAACTGGGTGACTCCAGGCAAGTGAAAGCAATTTCAGCTGAGCAGAGGGGGATCACAGGCAGGGGAACCACAGCAGGAATATCTGAGCACACCTCTAATGGTCACCATGCTAAAACAGACACTGCAGAGTGCTCTGACAGATTCCCCCCAACAGGAATTGAAATCAGTGACTCAAACCAAGCCTGACCGTCCCATTGCTCACAGTTCAATGGCACACAAAGCTCCACAGGCTTTTACCCCCATCCTGTCCCAGTGTTCAGCCTGCCTTGGGGTTTTGGGGGGTTTCAGACACAGAGTGTCTGGCTTTTAACTCCATTTGTGCTGCAGCTGTAAGGCTGCCAGAGTAGGACTGAAGGAACAGGCTGTGTTCAATTCAGGATTCTAATGTGGAGTTTTTATTGTGGTCTTAATAAAAGAAAAAAAAAAAAAAATCTCCCTTATGCTTTAAACTCGTGAAGGAAGTACCTTTTTGCTGCCAGTGGCATCTCCAAAGCCATCTCCTAGGCACAAATATCAATTTTCCTAAGCAGTGCAGCCCCCACCCTGTGTGCCCCCAGGCACTGCTGCTGACACACCGAGGGCTCCACACTGGCTCCCAGTGCAAGCCAGAGCACATTTGTCCACAGCTGACCCACGCAGCACCAGACCTGCACAACAAAGAGATGCAGTTACAGGCTCCCCACGCCGAGGAGGCTTTTTTTGAAACCTTAGAAGTTCACTCATTTCCATTCCCCTTACAGGTCACCACTTGTACTGTCACACCCCTTGTCCTGCACCTGGCCTTGGGCTGATTCATTCCTTCACTGGGAGGATGATGCATCAAGCTCAGATTCTCAGCATGTAAAACAGGGATTATTTTCTCCAGGGGAGACCAGAGCCCGATGAACCACAACCTTCACCCTGTGATGTGAAAATGGAGGAAAACATTTATGATGCACACTGAGATCTGTTTTGCTTTCTGTAAAAGCCTTTCTATACAGAAGGTGTAGGTTGTGAAAAACCAGGTCTGTGGCATCCAGGCTTGCCTTGCTCCTGCAGACTGAAAGTCTCAGGGTAAAGAGGAAATTCCCTTTCTCGGGGAAGCCAGGGATTCCCTTTTTGTCTTTGTCTCCTATGGAATGTATAAAGCAGTGTGAAGTCCATGAAAGGCTTTGAGTTGTTCCTCTGGAAGAAGCTACAGAACAGCACTGCCACTAAAACATCTGAACAGGAGGAAAACCACAGAATAACATTGTACTTTCCCTACTGCTCTGTACTGGGAACTCCAGACCACTGTGACAAGGCCGAGGACAGGTGACAGCATTTGCTGGTCTCCACACAGCAAATGTTTGAGACCAGCACTGCTTCCTTTCCTTCCCTGCGAGGGTGGGGAGGGGCTGGGATGGAATTCCCAGGGAAGCTGTGGCTGCCCCATCCCTGGCAGTGCCCAAGGCCAGGCTGGAGCAGCCTGGGACAGCAGGAGATGTCCCTGCCCATGGCAGGGGTGGCCCTGGGTGAGCTTTAAGGTCCCTTCCAACCCAAACCATCCTGTGCTCCTGCTTTGTGGATCTCAGCATCCTGAACTGCTCCTCCCTCCTGCCCAGACACCCTGGGAGCCCTGGAAAGGAGAGCACAGACAGATGCACCCTTCCCAAAACCTGCACCTTGCCAAGAAGGGCTGACACCTCCTGGGGAGCTTGTGAAGGCAACAGGACAAACTCCAGGTAGCCTGGAGGAGGGGCAGCAGCATCTTAATTATGCTGAAGTGAAACCCGGTTTTATCAAAACTATAAATAATAAATGAGCCATTGGTCTTCATCTGCTGCATGATATTTCTGGAAAGGCTGGTCTCCTTTGCAGAGGGGAAGATGTGCAGAGGTGTTCAGTCCTTCTAAGTCTCATACTTTGAACACAAGTTCCCATTTTCAGCAGAACAAAATCAAGTGTCATTTCCTCCAACTGTTTTTCAAAACCCTAATGAAGATTTCTGTGTAATGCTTCCCACTTGAGGCAAGGAGAAAGCAAAGCAAAGCAAACCTCACTGTGAGCCTGTTTCTCAGGTTCTGGGATCTGTGCTGCACCTGCCTCTCCTCAGCAGCAACTCTTGGTGCAGCTTTTCAGGAGTAATTCTCACCTGATAATAGAGGGTGCCTCACAATAACTGTGCCAGCACGGCAGGCACTGGGGAGGGAACCTGCTTTCCACTCGTCTTTCACCCTGTTGCCCCAGATAATGGATTTAGAAACGACAGTAAATATCCAGACACAGGAATCTAGTCCAGTTATTCCCCCTTCCTCCACCCCTCTTTCTTGGAAGGACGAGCTCCTGTCTCTGAGCTTTCCCTCTGCTGCCTGGGAGTGTGCATTAGGATGGAGGCACTGGAGCAGGGTTTTGGATGTGGTTACAACAGGAATACACAGGGTTGCCAAAAACCCAGGCCATCCATAAGTGAAACTGCTGCCTCCAGTTGTGCTTTGTTCCATTTCACATCGGCCTCTGCTCCAGCACAGGTCAGACACTTATCCAAGGGTTGATAGCTCCTGAATTATGCATGTGTGGAGCAGTTCAGAGGCTTCTCAACACCCCCTCCATTCCCTCTGCTCCCAGGTTAAGTGCACTGCTCAGCCCTGCTGCAGTTCCAGGAACCATCAGCCACTCATTTTCACACTCCCCTTCCTCGACAACTTCCACTGAACCTCTTACACCTCAATTTATCAACCTTTCTGTTCTGACCCACACTCAAAGGCCTTTCAATCCAATTTGTTTTCATCCTGCCTGCAGAATGTAAAAGTTGTCTCACAAAAATCTGTGAGTCCTGGCTTATTTAAAGCAGAGGG
Source organism: Poecile atricapillus (assembly GCF_030490865.1). Taxonomy (NCBI): domain Eukaryota; kingdom Metazoa; phylum Chordata; class Aves; order Passeriformes; family Paridae; genus Poecile; species Poecile atricapillus. The sequence goes on from NC_081271.1 coordinate 1,272,864, forward strand.
ATTGCTGATAGAGGAAGTTCCATCAGGACACTCACATTTCCTTTCCCTGTCACAAAAAGCAGCTGATCTGTCCTGTGCTCTCTGATCAGTGAGTGACACAAAGCCAGAACTCTCTGTGTCTTGGACAGAATGAGGTTTATAGCCTGGTTTCATCTGCAGTGAAATGGAAAAAGTGTTCCTGTACCACACAAACTTCCCACACTCACCCCATCAGCATCATGCTCTGCACTAGCAAGAAATAAAACCTTAATCATCACTTGCTGGGAAGAACTTGAGTGCATTCCACCTGGCTAGGGCAGGAAACAACACTCACTGCCAGGCTGGGGGCTTTCCTCACCACATAAATTTCATTTCTCCTACACCAGCCTCAACCATCCACAAGATGCCACAAAAAAAGCGTTATCCATAAAGTAGCTAAGCCCAAGGTAACTGTCTTGCTGTCTAATAAAACTAAATAAATGAATTTTTCTCTAGGTACAGTGGAGATGAAGGATTTTCTCCCTCAGCCTGCAGCCATGCACAAGATGTGTCTTCCTCTGGAAGCTGGTTTCACATGGTGGCTTAGATTTTCCCACTTTGTATCTAGCACCATTTGAAATCAGTGTTCTAGGAGCAAGAATTACAGCGTGGGAGGAGACCAAGCACCTGCTCACTTCAGCAACATCCTCTGCTCCTCAAAGCAGCCCCTTTCCCAAAGGTCTTTTTTTTTTTGTTTTTTGTTTTGTTTTGCCAGCCATCCACTTTGTAACATCATCTGATTTCTAGAGACTTCTCCAACCACTGTATGCACCCTCCCAAGCCAGGGCCACAGCAGCACAGCCTCCTGCTCGTGTACTTCTGCCTAATAAACAGTGGATATGAGTTCAACTTGTCCAGAGTAAAGTGATCCACAAGTTGCATGAAAACCAACGTGGTACCTCTTGTACCTTGACAGGCACCCAAAAACCACGATCAACACTTAATTTCTTGCCTCAGAGCAAAAGGATTTCCACTCTCTGCTTGGGGACTCCATCACCACAGGATTCTCACTCCATAGCTCTGCAAACAGAAATTCCCTCCAACAATTTCACCTCAGCAGTCAAACACAGAAGTGCCTCCAGCAGTCCCAGAATCCAGACTGGCTGGGGTTGGAAAGGACCTTAAAGATCATCCTGTACCAAGCCCCTGCCATGGGCATCATCAAGATGCCTCACAGCACTCACAGAACCCACTCCTTTCTCCAGAACCATTTTCCAGCACCCACAGAACCCACTCCTTTCTCCAGAACCATTTTCCAGCACGCACAGAACCCACTCCTTTTTGTAGAATCACTTTCCAGCTTGCTGCTGGTACCTCCTAGCAATATTTCACTTCTCCAGCCCTGCATCCCAGCCACTAAAACTGAAGCTGAACTCTTTTTTTGCCCTCCCTGATGTCCAGCGTGTTCCCAGACATGGAAAAGCTGATCCTGGTGTGGATGAAGGTTTGATCAGAGCACTGAGTAGTCACCTCTAATGAATGCATAGCTGTCATCTACAAGAGGATCCTTCTCTGAGCCAGGAAAACATCTCTTACACAGGCTGACCGATTTCTCTTGGTGTTCAGAGTCTCAGTTTTTGTCTAGCACCATTTGAAATCGGTTATGATGTAGGGGGAAAAGCAACAGTAATGGGAAACTTCCTTCCCTCACCCCCCAAGTCACAAAAAAACATCCAGAGCACGAGCTGGCCTCCCAAACATGATTCAGAGCATGGCCTGGCCTCCCAAAACACCATCCAGAGCGTGACCTGGCCTCTCAAACACCATCCAGAGCATGACCTGGCCTCTCAAACACCATCCAGAGTGTGACCTGGCCTCTCAAACACCATCCAGAGCGTGACCTGGCCTCTCAAACACCATCCAGAGTGTGACCTGGCCTCTCAAACACCATCCAGAGCACGAGCTGGCCTCTCAAACACCATCCAGAGCGTGACCTGGCCTCTCAAACACCATCCAGAGCACGAACTGGCCTCTCAAACACCATCCAGAGCATGACCTGGCCTCTCAAACACCATCCAGAGCATGACCTGGCCTCTCAAACACCACTGCTTTGCTGTTCCCTGACCTGAAATCCCCCCACAGGCCGAGAATTCTGCACAAAAAGAGGACAGTCCCTTCAAGTGAGGATGGGATGCTTCCAGACACAGAGGAGCATCTCCTCAAACATAACTCAGCTTCTTCAACTCAAGCAAGCCAGGGCCAGAGTGTGACAACACAGCCACCCAACCTTCTGACCACTCCTACTCCATGGGCTGTTTGCTTGCCTTGACCTGTTCTTTACACAGATACTTTATTTTTTCCTTTTAAATAAAATTGTGTGCTCTGTGCTCCTGGGCTCTGTCTCAGGTAGAGAGATCACTTGATTCCCTGCTGGACAACACCCAAGTGCTGCAAGTCTCTTCATTTCAGCCCCCAGCTCCATTCTCACCACCCTCAGAAATATTGAGATTCAGAGAATCAGAATGGTTTGGCTTGGAAGGGACTTTAAAATCATCCAGTTCCAACCCCTGCCATGGGCAGGGTTTAATTTATATTGATTTTAAGTGTGACACCGAGAACCCACCAAGCACTGTCACTTCACATTATTTAACCTTAAACCAGGTAACTCTGGACCAGTTTTGTTAATCCCACTTCCTCTGTTACCAGCAGATGGCAACACCACATTTTTATTCCATGCAGCCTTTCCTTTAGCACAGAGTTCACATCTCTTTTAATTATCATTTCCAGACTCCAGAATGAAATAATTCACGCAGCACTGAGTTTTAGAAAAACAGCACAGGACTCATGACAATTAGGCCAAATTAATTTGTGGTGTTTAATTCAGATTCGTAGAATCACAGAGCAGAATCCCAGAATGGTTTGGGTGGGAAGGGACCTTAAAGATCATCCCATGCCATGCCCAGGGGCAGGGACACTTTTCCCTGGAAACTTTGCTTATCCCAGCAATGCTCACTGCAAACCCAAACTCCACAGTGTAAAGCTGTCTGGCATCATTTCCACACCAACTCACTTGGAGTATCACAACCACAAACTGGAAAAGAAACACGGCAGATAAAATGATTTTTTTTTCTATTCCATCCCCTGAAAGGCTTCAGTCTATCAGGGAGACTCCACACATGGAAATCCAGTACATTTTGAGTGTGAAACTCGCACAATTCCTAAATCCACTCCCTTTCACAGGTCCCCTAAACCCAGAGCTGTATTCCCTAAGGACTGCATTTGTCACACACTGGACAAAAGGGACAAAACATCCTCTGGCCTTTGCTTCAAGTGTTCCACCAAAGCAGCCCCAAGATAAAACTTCCTCTTCTCCATCAACCAATTTTTTCAGGAGTCAAAATTTTGGAGGTTTTGGGAAATTCTCTCCAATTCTACAAGGAAACTCCAAAAGGTGCTCAGCAAATTAAAACCCATCCCCTACACTACCACTGGGGAACTCCACTGCAAACTTCAATCTCAGCAGTTTCCACCTGATGTTTGGGATATGAAAAATCATCTGGATAGCAACGGGAAAAGAGCTGCTCAGCACAATGATGAATGAAAGACAAACACTTACTGCTAAATAATTTAACATTTTTATTTGGAATATTACAAATCATCGCTAATCTTTACATCCAGAAAGAAGAGTAAAAAAAGGCCGCTTTTTACAGTGATTTCACTTCCCAACAAAGTACATTCCAGTGTATTTCAGCACATTGCAGATGCCACACAAAGCAAGCTGAGCTCCTGACCACCAGCACACTCAGCCCCAGTCACACATCCCAGTGTTTGCAAACACCTCTCAAACTGAGATATCAGCCAGGCCACCAACAGCAAATCCTCCTGCAGAGCCAAAGCCCCTTTCTAACAACCACAGCCTATTATCAACTCTAACAATGAGACTGCTGGGATTGTCCCAAAAAGCCCTCAACAGTTCTGTGCCACTCCAACAATCTGTTGATGACAGGGAGAGCAGTGCCAAGCAGACACAGACAAGCCAGAGCAGTTTCAATGCAGCCTCAGGCATCTGAAGTGAGGCTGTTTGGGTTTTCTGTGAAAATTAGAAGCTGCCTGAATGCTGATAGTGAGATTCATGAAGCTAAAGACCTGCTCTAGTTAAGATTTAGGGTTTGCTGAGGAGTTAGAAGTAGCAGTGGGTCTCTGCTAATGACAAACACCGTGGTGGGAGCTCCTGGAGTCAGAATCTGGACTAAAACATTTGATGAACAAATAGCAAAACAAGAGACCACCACATTTACCAGCACTCACACAGTTGAACTGGTCTGGTTTGCCTTTAACATGGAAAGTGAGCGACAGGGAAAAGCCTCTGCTTCCAAACAGGAATCTGATGCTAAATCCAGCTTTTCAGAGCTTGATTTAACATCCCAGTCTGTAGCAGAGGTTAGAAATGTGCAATATGTGATTTCAAGTAAAAAAAAGGCAAGGTGGATCACACAGCACCTGTTTCTATCCTTGAATGCAACAGAAGATCTCCAGAACTGACATCAAGGCTCACTAAAATCAAGAACCCCAAGGAACTTCCACTGTGCTCATGGCAGGACACAGCCACCACTGAGCTCTCAGCAGTTCCTTTCATTCAGGACCTCCTGTCAACAGGCAGGGGATGCCTTTGCTACAGAATCCTTCAGCTTTCAGTTCCAACAAATCCACTGCAGTCTTTGGGGGATTATAGCAAAGAATCAGAAATATATATATATATATATATATATATGGCTTTTTTCCTTCTTTAAAGCAAAGGAAAAGCTATAAAACTCTGATTTCAAGGCACACTTTAATTCATTATATACACAGCAACCAGCTTTGGCAGACAAAGAGGTAGAGTATATAAGATCTTAATAATGATAAAAAGACACGGTCTACAAGGGCACCAGATCCTTCAGGGAAGGAGCAACAGCCCATTTCAGAAAAACAACAGAACCATTTACACCACCTCAACTGCAAAAAGGGATGGGAAGGACAACCAGGTTTGAGGGAGCAGAGCCCTGCAGGAGAGGAGAATATTGGACATTTTCTGTAAGGCAAGGGGCAGCACTGAAGGCAGCAGGGCTGGGCAGTGAAATTGCAGCATTCCCAGACTCTGGCATGCTGCAGCTATTCCCTGTCCCCAGCTCACAGAGAGACAACGAGGGCAAAGCAGGATCTGTCTGTGGTTATCTATAAGCACACACACTTTTTATCCTATCAAGCATCTCCTCCTCCAGTTCATCAGCAGGGCAAGACACAGCACAAGGAACTCATGGACAGCAACTCAGTGCAAGGGCAATCAATCATTTTCCAGCTCTGACAGGGATATTCCACCACAAAGTCCCTCCCACCCCCCCAAAAAAAAGTCAGTCATGGGTTACACATCTTATATTCGGCAGAACTGGGAGTGCTGTCACGTTTCCTACAAACAAAAAAACAAGTCAAATCAGAGGTTTTGCATTGCAAGAGGTTTCACATTTACACTGAAAGCACATCCTTAGTTTTATCATTAAAGCCACAGGTGAAGCCACAAACTGGGTCACTCCTCAGCCTCTCTTTACCAAGCAGCTGCTGGGCTGAGGAGATTTTAGCTTCATTCAGCCACTGAAGTGTCAGGAATGACCCAAGGAGTAGCAGAGCCTTTGATCCAAAGGGATCATTTCAAGTGATGACTGATATTACCAAAAAATGAACACCAGAACAGCTACAGGATTCCTGTAGCACCCTGAAATTCATTTTAATTTCAGTGTGTTGCTCACTACTTATTTTCTAACCAGAGATGAAATATTATTTTGTGTGGATTTCCATTCTGCAGTCCACTAACAGCAACCTTACAATACTTAAACACACAAGAATTAAAATTCACAATGACATTCTTATGTATGTCCTGTTTTGCTTTAACAATAAACCCACCCCATACCAAACCTCAGTCTCCAAGTCTCTAAGGAGTTCCATATTCCATAAGAAAATCTCCAGAATTACCAGTGGTTTGACACACCAGACCAGTAATTTCTTTTATCATGCACAAAGGTAAGATTGGAATGAAGAATTCTGTTCTAGTCTATCTCCTGATTCCTTTTTTCCCTCCAAAACCAAGCAAAATTAACCCAGAAACCAGATCCTATCTGAATTAGAAACATTTTTCTTCAGAGTGAAGATGACATTCCTTAATCTATACATTATTTTGGAATAAACACCAAGATTAATCTTCATATAAAAACTCACCAAAAACACTGAAAATTCACTTTACAAGTCAATAAAATCAAGACTATGCACATGAAAAGACCTTTGCATGAAGCTGGGATAAGAGAACCCATCACCTCCTCAGAATGTGTGCAATGGAGAAAAGCAACAAAAAAAAAAGATGCTGGTTTAAAAGATATTTGTAGTTCCAGCTCTGCTGAGATAGTAATGAAAAAATAGTGGCAAGGAACAATCAAACTGAGCTGTCCTGCCTGCAAAGTGTTCTGTTCAAACAAGCTTTGAAGAGCCAGGTTTTGGAAGAGCTCATTTGACCCCACACAAGTGCAGGAGGAACCCCAACACTCATCAGGCACCTCACCAGACTGAGCATTCAGTTAAAATGCAGGAGAGGACATCAGCTGCACACAAGCAACTGTATTTTCATCCTTTTCAGGGTAAACAAACTCTGAATCTGAAAAGGAAATCACCTTTTCACAAGAAGGTTTCAAAAGATCTTGCTAGGCCCTTCATTCTTCTCTTTTAGAAAGCAAAAACGCAGATGAATCTGTATTTGTGAGAGATGTGATCTGGTTTTCTCTGAAGGGATGCACAATTACCTTTAGAGTTTTAGTGCCCAGCTTTAAAGGTTTTTAAAGGTTTTTAAGGTTTTTAAAGGTTTTTAAAAGTTTTTAGCTTCTAATAACAGGGAATTAAACTATTAATTAAGAAAAGTAATGCACCACTGGGATGGGTGCTGAGTATTGTAGGCATTATGCTACTTGTTCTTCAAACACAACACCAAGAAATGTGATTTACAATCACTGGAACCTCTTACTGACACTGCTAAATGGAAGTTCCTTATCTATTATATCCTGTTTTCCCAAAATGAATGAAAGGTTAGGATATTCTTTCCTACAGGAAGCCAAGGTTCCCAGCTAGATGGATTCCACACTCCTGAAATTCCAAGCAAGCCACAATAAAAAAAGACACTTAAGCTGCATTGCAAAAAGCCCAAATGAAGTGGAAAATTATACCTTTTCTTTAATTCATTTGTGCAGTTCCTTCCATCTCAGCTGGAACATTAGCTTTTAAAATACAAGTTTCCTTGCAACTCTCATCAACTGTGTACGAGCTGAACAGCAGAGGGAGAGAAAGGGCCGATTGAATGTCCTTAATTTAAATTTAAACACACAACAAAGAGAGGCCAAGGAAAGATTTGCTGTCATTTTGGAGGCTACAAACCAGCGAGGAGCAGGGGCTGGAAGCACAACAGCTCACAAAGGCTCAGCTGCATCAGAACTCAGAATGCTAAACAGGGAGAGGGAGGCCTTAATAAGAGGTTAGATCAGGGTTTTCAGACAAGAAAGAGATTTAACAGTCAGATGTTCACAGAGAGGAAGATGAAGGGAAGCACTGGGCACAATAAGGCTTTTCAAGCTGTCAGACATTCAGGAATGTCACAGTCATTAATTTTTGATGGTGCTGCTTTAGATCCCTCCTGCTTTCTACGCCCTGAGAAGTCTCTCCACGGATGAAGGCAGCAAGTGCTGCCCTGAACTGCCAGGAGCTCCTCTCTGCCCCATCCAAGCTGCAGAATATCCAAGTACAGGATAAAAGCAGTGGCTCAAAAGCACCAAATTGCTCAGCAGCACACTCTGGCCTTGGGTTGATGCTGCATTGCCTTTTAAAAGACATTAAGGCAAAACCTGACTGGATATAAACCACCTCCAGGGCTCTCCCAGCTCCTCTCTGTATCCTTCATTACAAATACAAACCACAGGAATATTCCCTCTGATTTGCTTCATTTAAAGCATCCTTTCCTTTGTTTCATGCACTGCAGATAAATCCCAAAAGATTCTGGAAAAGGACAATGCTGTTTAGATGAGATGCTTCTCCTGACATTCTGTGTACACCACCTAAGCTGCCCTGGACTGGCAGTGTTTTGCATTTCACAAAAAATTTCTCTGACAAAAAGGTTTTTTTTTTCCAGAAGATAAAATCAGATATCACAGCAAAAAGCAATGCACAAAGAGGAATTTAAATCTCCTGCCCCTCCGTGAAAATCCACACATAAACCCCAGTTGTTCTGAAGATAAAGTTTAAAACACCCTACATGTCTCATTAAAAGCTGAACACTAATTGCTTGCCCACAAATCTAATATTTTACAGTTGATTTTGCAAATCTTTAGCACAGGGACACCAACACTGGGGCTGCAAGGAGGAGAAGAAAAACCTGAAAACCTTCTGGCAGCACAAGCCCACACAATCAAGACTCCCCCTGGCTTTAGGAGATAAACTGACATGATTGAAACAGGTGAACAAAAAAAAAAACCTTCCTTGGCAAGTGGACACTGCTTAAGAATGGGGGTTTTTCTCCCCTGAAATTAGTGCAAGTGTTAATTAGCAGCTTAGCTGAACAGCAGAACCAAAACCAAAGTGGAATTCGGATTTAGCTTCCGTCAGCTGCTGGGAGGAGCTCACACAAAATCAGACATTTGAAAAAGAAAGGGCACAAGAAGCTCAAGAAGCTTCAAACATCAGCACAGCTTTGGCTCAGTCGTTTGGAAATCTGCAGTGTTGATAAAAAGGAAGTTTTACTCACCCATTTTGTGAGAAGAATTCCTTGTAGATCCAGAAGGCAGCCAGGAGCGCCACAACTACCACAATCACTTCAGGAAGAATTAAAATAAATTTAAAAAAAGCCTTAGAGGGATAAAGATCATCTCCAGCCCACAAAAAAAGCATCAAAAAACTTTGCAGAAATAGCTTTGTTTTCACCTACAGGTCTATCCCACCTCCACTCCCCCCAAAAAAAAACCCACAGCCCAATTTATTTATGGAATGAGCCATGTAAATATTTAATTTGCATTTAAATTGATTCTTTACTCAAAATTCTGCAAGATAGCTCGGCTCAAAAGCAGTGACCACCAAGATGACAAAACCTCACCAGCTCAGAAACACAAAAAACAGGAATGGCAAGGCCCTGAGGCAACATTTTACAAGTTTATACAAATCTGGATAACAAAAGCAAGGACAGAGGATAGACTGAACACTTCTGCTTGCTGGCAGTTATTTACTCACACCCCCAGTAATTAAAAAAAAAATAAATTAAATTTAAATTTCATTTAAGGTCATTTTAAAAAGCCCTGAAATTTATCAAAGTGGCCAAGTTGCTGCAAACTGCCTTTGAAATGTGGCCTCACCACATGAGAAAATACACATTTCACACTAAATTAAACTGTAATGGCTAAGCAATCTTTTTTTTGAATCATGCAGCATGGATTTTCACATTAAAAAAAATAAATTTGTATTGTATTTTTTTTAAGGTGTTAGAAAATACTTACCACAGATGATGGCTATAATATATCCACCTAAAAACAGAAGGAATCAGTGTCACAAGAGAAACACAGGTGCTTCTTACTCAAACATTATTATAAAAATATTCACAGACCTATTTCAAGGTACTTCTAGCAACACAATCCTTGAAGCAGACTAATTTAAATAATAAAACACATTTAACTTAGAATATTAACATTTTAATTAATATTTTAAATAATATTTAAATATAAAATGGTGTTTCTGCCCAGTTTTTGAACTGAAGCTGTGAGATAAAAGATTAATTAAGAGCAAAGCATGATTGCCTTAAGTTTATATAGAGTGATGGTAAAAAGTCTAGGGGTGGAAATTAGTGATTATTTTTTTTCTTTTTGTCAATTCAGTAGTTTTATTGTTTTAGTGAAGTTGTATACTGAATATTACTGATAATTTTTAGGTAGGTGTTCACAGCTTGAAGGGGTGGAATGTCCTTTATGATACTGGTATCCCCAAAAGCCTGGTTTATGTTATATATTAAATTCTGCACTTTTAAGATTAGCTTTGAGAGCTAAGGAAGCTGAAACAGCTGGAGGCTGATGGGAGTTTTTCCTCCTGGCCAATAACAAAAACCTTATTTTCCACATCAAAATAAAGAAGGAAGCTGCACTAAACTATTTCTCCTGAATACCAAAGGACTGAGAGCTAAGGAAGCTGAGACCACTGGAAGCTGATGGGAGTTTTTCCTCCTGGCCAATAACAAAAACCTTATTTTCCACACCAAAATAAAGAAGGAAGCTGCACTAAACGACTTCTCCTGGTTACCAAAAGGGTGTTTTTTCACCCTGGTGGGAGTTTTTGCAGCCTGCACTTACTGAGCTGGCAGGTTGGCACTGCTGGCACCCACTGGTTGTCTCCAGTGTACTGAATCCGAGGCTCCCCCTGCAAGGTGTACCCCGTGTAACACTCGATGGTGATGAAATCCCCCACAGAATAGGAAGATTTTTGTCCAGCTGTCACTCTCCCATAATTTATGACTGGTGTGGAACCAGAGCCTTCAGACTTGCCTGGAAAGAAAAGGGGGGGAGGAAAAAAAAAATTGTTAAAAAAAAAAAAATCATTAAAAAAATTTAATTAAATTTAAATTTAATTAATTTAAATTTAATTTAATTTAATTAATTTTAAAAATCGTTAAAAAATCATTTAAAAAATCATTTAAAAAGTCACAAAAAATCACAAAAAAATCATTACAGAAAGAATCATTAAAGAATCATTAGAAATCATTAGAAATCATTAAAGAATCACTGAAAATCACTGAAAATCACTGAAAATCACTGAAAATCACAAATCATAAAAGAATCATAAAAATCATAAATTAATCATAAAAAATCTTAATCATTAGAAATCATTAGAAATCATAAAATAATCATAAAAAATAATAAAAATAATAAAATAATAATAAAATATCATGAAGAAATCATAAAGAAATCATAAAGAAATCATAAATAAATGTATTTCTACATCAGACATTTCAAACTTGTCAGTCTGCTCCTGATTTCAGCGATTTCACTCACAGGCACAGTGCTGTAAAGCACCCCAGGACCTCTGCTCTCCACAGGTCACTGTCACCTCTGCAGAGCCGTCAGGGAAGGAGCAGCCAGGGTTGCACTGGATCTGCACAGACTCTCCTTTGTCATAATCAGCCTTGACTGGAACCAGGAGCCCATTGGGGACCTCCGGGGCAGGACACACCTCTGCAGGAGCTGCCACAAGAACATAGAACAAGTTTAGTGAGAATTCAGTTTACTTCATAATTCAGTCACTCATTCCACAAATACAACTTGCTTTCATGTAAGAAAAGCAGCTCAGCACATGTCAGAAGTTTAACTTTACCCCAACTTTAAATACAAATATTCCCTGCAGAAAATTTAAACATCACAAAAATGATCGTAATCATCATAAAAATGAATAAATGTAGGTATTCATTAAGGTAACACAAGTCTATGATGTGGCAGCTCAGAAATCCATGCTGGTTCATTATTCCTCCGAGCTCTAGAATCATTTCTACAAAGTAGGAGCTGAAGAGCTGCCTAGAAAAAGACACACAAAGATTTCCACTACTCCAGAAGGATACTACAGCTTTCCTCACTGTGCATATTCCTACTTCTCTGGATCAAATATTTTCTCCTGCATTCCACACTTTTCCTTCTGCCTTCACCCATGAAATCACTAGAACACCATCATGCTCTGTTTTAGCTAAAACACTTTCAACACACAAGAGAAAAGAGAATCTTACAGAAAATCTTACTTTTCTCACAAGTTGGTTTTGGAGGAACCCAGTTGCTATTTTCTTCACAGGTAATTACCCCTGCTCCAAACATGGAATAGCCTTGTTCACACTCAAACACAACTGAGTCCTTGTAACTGTAGGAATTTCCAAATCCAGATATTTTTCTCCCATTTTTAACTCTGGGGTCTTCACATTTGACCACTGAAAGAGGCCAAACATTTGTTAACACCAGCATTTGTCAATAAATGAAAACAAAAGCTTGGAAACATTTGTTAACACAAACATTGCACCAAACACAACATCCTTTCCCTGTGTGCCAACTTCCACCACTTTTTTTGGAGAAGAACCTTTGTAAAAACATTGATTCCTGCACTTCCACAGTGGCTGTGTTTTTAGGAAAAGGATTCTTCCTAATCCAACCCCCACATCCCTGCCCTTGACACAATTTTTCTGTGGGATTTGTGGTCTCCCAGCTTTGGCCCTGTCACTTCAACCAACAAGACACTCACACAGTTATTTTTCAAGCTTTAACTTAAATTTTAGTCATATTCTGTCTCAAAATTCCATCAATATCCACCACGCTGATGTGACCTCCACTGGAACTGTCCCAAACTTTGTCCCAGAGCTTTTGTTCCTTCTTTCCTAGAGGCAAAACTCCATCCTGCTTCCAAAGAAAGGGACAGACACTGCAGTAAAGCATTAAAAACCCCAACAACCTCGACATTCTGGAGGTGGCCCGCTCCAAACTCCGTTGGAGTGTTCATCAGATGTGCAGTGGATCGTGGCATTGCCAATGAGGGAGAAGGGATCGCTGCCCTTGGGAACATCCCGACACCTGTAGGTCACTGAGCTCTGGTACACGTAGCTGGCCCTTTCCTCGTAGACCCCGTTGGCTATTTTGGGTGGTGGCTCACAAGGGATTGCTGTAAATAAAGCACAAAAATTGGTTTTGCTGGGTTAGCTGGTTCATCTCAAAGAGCAAGCCTTGATTTAAAGGTCATTTCGTTCTAAATCTGACACAGTTACCCCAAATCACACCACAGAGCCCCAGTTTCAACATGAGGTTGATTTTAATATGAGATGATTACCACAAAAACTGACATCTTTCAGTGGTCATTCCTCAGGCACAAGCCAAGTAGTTAAGAAAAAAAAATCATTCCTGTTTTCCCATCATTTTTTATACTGGAAAGTTGGTGGTAGAGCTGTTTGTAAATTAATTACCCCCCTGAATAGGAAATCAGACCCAGCAGTAATTTACTTACTTTCACAGGAAGGCAGAGCTGCACTCCAGCCAACACCTTCATCCTTGATATCACAGGAAATCTCTTCACTACCCTGTAATCTGTATCTGAACAGGTAAAAATTTTCAAGAAGTGAAACTTAAATTTCTCATTTCTCCAACAAGCACCAAAAAATTGGTTCTTGTAATTAATTCTGTTCTGTCCTTAAGGGGACATAACACACCGAGGTTTTGTTGTAATGACAGCAGAATCTTGTTTATTTTGCTGACAGTCCCACTTTGAAAGCAGAAGAGAAACAAAAGAGACATCACTAAGGAACTGTGGAAGTCTCACCATTTTCAGAAATACCCTCTAATATTAAAGTCCTAAAATTACCAATACTCAAGGAGAAAAAAACCTACTTAGTGTTTTTGATTTAATTATTCAATAATGAAAGTTGATTAATATATATTTACTCCCTCTGCCACAGGAGCATTAAAAGAAGTCACTGGAGGTAACACTCAAGTTCTGCAAAATCTCACTAGAAAGCTTAGGGTTGATGCAAAGAATAATTAAACCAGGGAATCAAATTAAATTTAGCTGTAATTTCATTTGCTACAGGTAGAATTCGGATTTTAGGTCAGAACTAGAACAGAAAATTTGGGTTTGGTTCAAATCTGGTGTAAACATAAAGAAAAAAGAAAAAGGATTCATTAACTTCACCAAAACACTTACCCTTCGTTACAAGAAAATGTCAATTTTGAACCAAATGTAAGATCTGCTGGATCAAAATAACCATTTGCCAAGTCTCCTGGGTATGGACATTTTCTCTCTGGGGAATTAAAAAAAAAAAAGAAAAAAAAATCTACATTTTTGTAGTTACATACAAAGACAAAATCTTCACCACTTATTGCTCTTACCCACACCAGCATTTTCCAAGCTTCGTTTAAAATACAGCAAAACCCCAATTCCCACTTGCAAACCAAGTGAAAATGTTAAATATCAGCGGGGAAAAAGAGGGGGGGGGGACAAAAAAAATTACCTGTACAGAACACACCCTTGGGTGACCACTGCAAATCATCACCACACGTCCAGGTGAGTGACATGTTCATGACCCTGATGTATCCTGGGCGGCAAATAAAGGAGATTTGGCTTCCAACTGGAAAATCCTGCATTTCCATGGAGCTCTGGCTGAGCTCTGCATACTGCAGCCGCTCTGGCCTGGGACACGAGCCTGGGAGAGGAAGGAAAAAGCAACACAGCGCCTTAGCAACAAGGAGAGAAACGCACCGAGGTGCAGAACAGGAGAATGAAGCATTCAAGAGCGTTTAAAGATGTATTGAAGTAGTTTCCAAATTTTTAGTTTAGGTTTTAAGTGCACCCAGCGTCCAGCTCCACACGTGTGTAGGGCATTGTTTCCTCGAGCTCTTTAGTCATTCTACCCAGACAATGCACTTCCTTCCAGACCCTAGATTTTGTTTGTTTGCCTCTTTCTGTAGTTAAACACACGACTTAACTCAGTGTACACCCATCTCGTTTGCTGCCTGAAAAACAAACCAGCCCCACTCACAGAGCTCACTGTCCGTGAGGGAAAAAGAAAGTGGTGCTTAAAATCAGCTCCCAGGCCGGGCTGGACAGAGGTTTCAGCACAGGTGTCCCTGCCCAGGGCAGGGGTGGGACGGGATGGGCCCGGAGCTCCATCCCAGCCCCGCGGTTCTGCGATCCAAACCCGGCGCCACCGCCCAAACCCCCGTGCTTCCACCACCGCCCTACAGCCATTTCCTTCCTGCCTCCCCTCGCCCCCCCGGCAGGCCCCGAGGGCACCTCAGGGAGCGGGGAGCAGGGCACGATCCCCACAGACCCCCATGATCCCCATCCCTCCTCCCGGCTGCTCCCGCCCGCGGCCCCTCAGGGGGCTCCGCGCCGCGCCCGCCGCTCCGAGCGCCCCTTCCCCAGCGGCACCGCCCGCCCGCCCCCGGCGCCAAAGAGCGAGCGGCCCCTGCTCACCCTCAGCCCGGGCTCCGCCGAGCTGCCACAGCAGCAGCGCGGGCAGCAGCACCGGCAGCGGGAGCGGCACCGGGAGCTGCCCCATCCCGCAGCGGGACCGCGGCTGCGGCCGCTCCGCTCCCTCCCGGCGGCGGCGGCGGCGGAGACGCAGCGCGGGGCCGGGTGCGCATGCGTGGGGCCGCCCACACGGCCCGCCCTCAGCGCGGCGCCGCCATGGCCGCCGCTCCCTCAGGGGCTCCCTCAGCGCGGGGCCGCCATGGCCGCCGCTCCCTCAGGGGCTCCCTCAGGGCCTTCTTCAGCCGCGGCTCCCTCAGGGGCTCCCTCAGCGCCTCCCTCAGCGCGGGGCCGCCATGGCCGCGGCTCCCTCAGGGGCTCCCTCAGCCGGTGCTCCCTCAGGGGCTCCCTCAGGGGCTCCCTCAGCGCCTCCCTCAGCCAGGGCTCCCTCCGGGGCTCCCTCAGCACTTCCCTCAGCCGCGGCTCCCTCAGGGCTCCCTCAGCCGCCGATCCCGGGGGACGCTGCTGGGACACCCGGCCCCGTGGTCACCGGGACTCGCCGCTGCTGCCCGGCCGCGCTCCCCGCTACTCTCAAACAGCGTTTCCAGGCACGGCTGGTGTAATGAGTTTATTTCAATACTAATGGCGCAATCCCAGCTCAACGCATGCTCGGGGAAGGCTCTGTTTGACCCCAAGGTGTGATTTTTATTAGTGTAATAATCACTGTTCGGCTGAAGAGTGCACGGGCCTTGAGTATTTTGCCAAATGCATGCAGCAGCACTATGATTTCCTTCATCATTAAAGCTAATTCTTTCGGAGATGCACTTGCTCCACTCTTTGGTCTCCCTTTTCATGGATTAAGATTGAAAGTACATAAAGATTTTTCCACCACAGATTGCCCTGGTTTAAAGTAATCTTGGAATATGTGGACATATTCCACATTTTACACCGCCCTCAGCGCATTACAGCCCTGGGTACGAGGAGATCCAACTCTTTGATAAAATAGAAATAGAACAGCCAAAAAAAGATAATAAAAAAAACCCAAAAACAAAACAGAAAAGACTTAAAGATCTAAAAGAAGACGCAGAATTGTCATCATCAGCTTTTATTAGGTTAAGCATTGCTAGAGGAACGCTGCACATAAGCATTGCTGGAAGGAAATAAAGATGTAAAAGCAGCTGTAATTAAGACATTAATTAATTAACACCTTGCCCAGGTGTTAAAAAACAAAACATTTGGTGGGTGCAGGGAGACAGGGAATGGGAGTTATGTTTCTCTCTACCAAAGCTCAGGTTTATCTTCTTGGTTATCCAGTTTTTTGGGGATAAAGGAAATATTCTTCATCAGGAGCAGCGCACAGAATTCCCTCCGAGGCAGCACCTGCAGTCTGAGCCTCGTTAAATCCTTACAGTAACTACTGAGAGCAGAAGAACATTAAAGATTTACAGTAAAATATCCTTTTTTGGGCACAGAATTCCAGTCTCCATGTAAGCAGCGTTTCCTCCCAGCCCGGTGCCTGGTTAGCAGCAGCACAAATGCCCAGCCTAGGGGAGATGATATCCTGCTGTTGAAATCAGAGCTTTCCTGTTTTTCTACTGATTTGTAGAGATTCCATCACCACCCACAGAGGGAGGAGGGAATTTCTGGGAAATGCTTTGTTTCAAAGAAATCACCCAACTGATATTGTTTGCGTGTCCCACTTTGTAGGTTGAAGTGGTGCTAACAGTGAAAATTCACTGTTGGCTGCAATAGACCCAGAAAGTAAATTCACTTTTAAGTAAAAATACCACTGTAGCAAGTGTGAAAGCAATAAAAACCCCCAGAAACCAAGTTCAGCGTCCTTTTCTGAGTCTACTGCGGCTGAGACAGTTTTCCAGTTTTTTCATAATCTGTACAAGTTAAAAGCAGCTTTAAGTCAGAAGCAAGGACTGGTCTGGATGTCTGACATCCAGATTGTGGATGAAGGAAGGACATGCTTTGAGGGCAGTGTCCGAAAGAAAAATAGGATGCTTTAAAACCTCAATATATTTAAAACATCTTCCATTCAGGAAAAGAAAATATACTATCAGAAGATGAGAGGGAAAGAGGTTTCTACTTGAATGATTGTATTAGGAAAGTATTTATCCAAGGAGGAAATGCAGTCAGCAATGTAAACAAGTGACAATATTGTTATTGCAGCTCCAGCAGGTGTTTTGTGCTGAGGAGTGTAAATCCTTACCTCCTATGGCAGACACAAATCTTTGTGCTCAGTTGCTGGGGTCAGGGGGGTTCTGTAATTGTAGTTCTCATAGGTACGATAATAGCTACATGGAAAAGAGGGAAACTATGAATTGCCTCGTAAAAGAACACTGGGTTTGGTTTCCTTTAAAAAAGAGAGGCCTGAAATAAAATGACACAATCAATTCATGGATTCCAGGCTGCATCATTCTCAAGCCTGAGCTGAGGGTACAAAATGACAAGGCCTGGACACACTGAGGTAAATATTTCAAGTGTATCAAGTGTACAAAACTTGGGACTTGGCACCGAGGGGCAGGAATAAACATCCAGAGCTGCCTTACCCTTCCTTCTGCTTGGAGATTATTTTCCAGACAACGCCTGCCCCCAGGAGCAGCAGAACTGCTGCAGCCGCCACTCCTGAGGGAGAAGAACCCGGGTTATCCTCACTGTGTGTTGTAAAGTACACAAAATGCACAACTGGGTGTATCTGCCAAGTAAGCAGAGGGAGGCTGTGCCACTGAGGCCACTGAGCTGGGGACAAAAATGTTCATAAGCTGCTTACCTAGGCCAACAGAACTGGAGTGGGAGGATGCTGGAGGGAAGGGAAAAATGAAAATCAGCAAACTGTTCTACCAAAATACAACATTTCTCAACTGTCCTTAATCAATACCAATAAACCTTTTAGAATCATAGGATGGTTTGGGTTGAAGGGATCTCTTAAAGTTCATCTGGTTCCACCGCCCTGCCATGAGCAGGACACTTTCCACTATCCCAGGTTGCTCCAAGCCCTGTCCAGCCTGGCCTTGGACACTTCCAGGTGTTCAGGAGCAGCCACAGCTTCCCCATGCCAGTGTCTCACTGCTAAGACCTACAACAGCAGATTGCTTAAAACCACACCCTTCCCTTTGGAATATTTCCTGGTGTATTTCCTTTTTTAAAAAATACAGCCATTTGCATGTTTAAAATACATTTGCATGCCTCTGTTTGATCTTTGCTTCCTTTACACTTACTCAGTTTACAGGCTGGCACAGGAGGGTCCCAGCTGAAATCCTCTTGGCACTGGGTGTGGCTGATTCCTTCCAGCACGTAACCTTCATCACATTCCAGAGTGATGTTAGTCCCAGAGCGATAAGTATTTCCTTTAATGGCTTTTTTAACACCTTGGACATCCGGGAATTCACATCTGATCTCTGAAATGGCAAGCAGTACAAAGAGGACATTAGAGGGAACACAAAATACGAGAAACACAGCTGTGGGTTGTTTAGGACTTGAAGTGGAAGCAGGGATTAATTCTCATTCCGCAAGGTAATTCCTTTATTCGTGGCTGCAGAACTGGGAAGTGCCTCAGTCCAGGCGGAATTCCGAGCAGCCAGGGAAGCTCAGACTCACCTTTACACTGCGGGAGAGGCTGGCTCCAGGCTCCCGACACGGTGCAGGTGATGGAAGCATTCCCAAGCAGTGAATAACCAGGATTGCAGCTGTAGGATACAGAGGCTCCGGAGGGAAAGCTGGCAGAGGTGTTGCCTTTGAGCCTCCCATTGGTGATGTTTGGAGGCTGCAGACACTTCCCGGCTGGAAAATCAGGGAGAGACAGACAGGATGCTGAAGGGTGGCCAGGGAGTGACCGAGGCTCTGTCCCTCTGCAGCCTCCACTGTTCCCTGTGAATTCCTTCCCCTGCACTCAGGCTTCGGAAAGGCTGAAAACCTCAGATTGTTCTTATCACACATTCTGTACTCAGATCTAGACCTTCTAGAAACCTTCCCCTAAGGCAAAACTTGTTAAATGTCCTTTGTTACCCAAAACACACCTTGACAGACGGGAGGGGGATGGCTCCAGGCTCCAGATGCTGTGCAATAAATGGATGCTGTCCCCAGCAGAGAAAAGCCAGGCTCACAGGTGTAGTTTACAGATGTTCCCGGAGTAAAAGCTGCTTTTGCTGGGCCATGGAAAGACCCGTGGGTGATATCTGCAGGCTTGGAGCAGTGCAGCACTGAAAACAGAAATGTGCAGATCAAAACAGAGCTCAGAGAGCCAAGAGGGAAAACTTCTGAGCAGCTGGGGAAGGCTGAACGCTCCCTCCCACAGCACTGACTCCAACAGCCCTGCACAAACCTCTGCAAAGTTGCCTCAAAAGAGCAGGACAGGTTGGGAAGAGGAGTTAGTGATTAATGAATCAAATCTTCAGGTAAAAGACCTACCTGGCTTTGTTGTGGTACCAGGCTGGTGGTAAGGTGCTGCCGCTCCATCTAAATGCAGCATTAAGAGTTGAAAAACAAGAGTTTAAAAGCAAATAAAATGCACAAATTTACCTTCATTTACCAGTAATTCCTCAGTGTTACATTTCCAGGAAAAAATTCACTGCTCTCTGATAGTCAGTGTACAAATTCCAGCTACCAAATTCCTCTCTTCCAGGGAATGGGGAGATTATAGATTATGGATTGCAACAAGCAGTGTGAGAAAGCACAAATCATGCCAATACTTACAGCATTACCCAAGCCCTGGCTGATCTCCTGTGTGTGAAGAGAGGCACAAAATGAAAGGAAAAAATTCTGGGTTCTCCTTAAATTAGTTGGAGCAAACAGGAGAAATAAAACCACCTTTGGTTTCAGTGAGTGGGCAGGAGAAGTCAGGAGCAATGTGCAATCCCCGAGAGCTGATTCTTACCCCGCTCACAGACAGGTACAGGTGGGTGCCACCTCCTGTCACCCTGGCACTGGGACGTGTGGTGGCCTCGCAGGGTGAAGCCTCGGTGGCACTTGAAGGTGACAGAGTCCCTGTAGGTGTAGCGGGACTTGGGGACAGCCGCCCTCCCATTCTGGATCTGTGGGGCTGGGCACACCACCCCTGAGAGAGAAATCCAGATTTAGGGTTACATATTTGGGGTTAAGAAATCCATATTTGGGGTTAAAAAATCCATATTTGGGGTTAAAAAATCCATTTTAGGGTTACATATTTAGGGTAAGAAATCCATATTTAGGGTTACATATTTGGGGTTAAGAAATCCATATTTAGGGTTACATATTTGGGGTTAAGAAATCCATATTTAGATAAGAATCCATATTTAGATAATACAAAACCATGTGTAATGAGCACATCCTAAAGTCTCAGTGTGCTCAGAGGAGTTTCACATGTAGGACTCAGAGACTCAGATAAGATAATTCCAAGAACTGAGAGGTTTTAGTTCTTTTAGGTACCTTAAGGGTACCAGAGCATCATATATATAATCATAGTTTTGTGGCTGTAAACAGAATAGTGTGAATATATTCTAATAAATACATGAAATGGGGTAGAAATCTGTCAGTACTGTCATTCTCATGAATGCTTTACTATCCCAACCTCATTGCCTTCCAAAGCAATTCCATCTGGAGAAAAGACTAATTGCAATGATCAACCCTTGCAAAACATCTTTGTGCTTTGGGTAACAGTACAGGATTTGGAAAATTCCATTTCAATCGTACTCAAAATACCACTCTTCTACTACAAAACATTTTTTACTTGATTTCTTATTTATGGTTGTGAAACAAAAGGGGACAAGTCCCCGCAGGCATCTCACAGCTCTTCAGTCTGCACTGCTGTGACAGATCAAAAGCTTACATCTGGAAGATTTTTAGAAGAAACCAAACATGCAAGCATAAAAGAACCCTATCCCAGAGGAGTATTATGCTTTAATAGTCTTATTCCTTTAATTCTATTTATTTAAAGGAAATGCTCTTTAATTTTAAGGACTTTATATGGCAATTCTGGCCCCGATCTAGTGGTGACCTACTTACTCTGACAGGTGGGAGGCAGACCGGTCCAGACAACATCTCTTCCCAAAATCTCACATCTCCTGTGGGACTGTCCAACCAGTCTGTACCTGGAGGTTCAGAGAGACAAATATCAGCTCATACCAAATCCTTCAGCTTGAATTTTGCCCTCCCCTGAGGTTTCCTTCTGCAGCCTCCTGGTTCCAGCTGATCGCCAAGGTCTCTCTGCTGGTTTGACACGAGGGAATGAAGGACACCAAGTTCCTTCTTCTCAGATCCAAGAGGAGCAGCACTGGCCCCAAAAACTCTGGGTTAAATTGGTCAGGTGATAAATCAGGACCCAACTGATTTCCAAAGGGCTGGAGCCTCCTTGTATCATGGGCTTCTCCCACTCTCAGCTCCTGCTCGAGGCCATCTGAGAAGGGAAACTGAAACTTGTTTGCAAATTAATCTATTGAGCACAGGAGGGGAAAATGAGACAATTCTCCCTTTCTGGAGAAGGCAACTACGGTGAAATTGGAGCCAAAATTCCAGTTCAGACCTTCTGTGGGAGAACAGCTGTGCAGAGGAGTGGGCTCTGATCCTTTACCCAACAGCAAAGTCAGAGTCAGCAGAGGCAGCGTGGGACTCACCCTTGGTCACACGTGTGGCTCACGGTTGACCCGAAAAGGAGATCTGTCAGAACAACAACTCTGCCGTGCCTGGGGGACTCTGGGTGTTTACATTGCTTCCCTGGGAAAGAACAAGGCTGGGTTTAAACTCCTCTCTCGAGCTGTGGAACACACGAGGAGGTTTCTTAAGGTTCTGTCCGAGTGCTGCCACCAATGAAGTGATTTCAAAAAGGCCCAAAGCGGCCCAGACCTTGTGACTAGTAAAGCCATGTATCAACCTTTCCTTCAAAATTCCTCTAAAAACCCCACAAACCAGACAATTTCCAACAACCAACACCAAATGGATGGAGCTATTCACTTTTGCAGAACTCTAGGGCTTCAGACCACGTGCGGTTTTGGAGGCAAGTCAGAGTTTGGGGCACTCCGGGGCGTCTCGAGTGTCCCGGCCGGCAGCTGTAGCGCACGGTGTCCCCAACAGCAAATTCCAGCTGATTTCTGTATTCCCTGCTTAGCTCAGCAAAGGTGAGGTTTGGAGGTGCACCACAGCCACCTAGCAGGGGAGAAAACAGGGAGAAATGGGGATGTCAGCTACAGAAGTTGTTTTCAAATGTATTTTGAGTATGTCGAGCTTAAAATCGTTGTGCAGTATGGGTAAAAAAAGAGGAGGGTAAAGGATTGAGAATTTTGGGAAGAGTGAGGATGAGTCCTACAGGCAGAAACTTCCACAACTCCAAGCTTAGAGCCACAGTGTACCTGCACACTGAGGGAGAGGGAGGCTCCAGTTGCCAGAGTCGGTGCAGTGGATGGATGCCTCTCCCAGGAGGCTGTAGCCAGGGTCACAGCTGTAGTTCACAACCATCCCAGAGGGAAAAACCTCCACGTCATGGCTGTTGTGCTTTCCTTTGTCAATATTTGGAGGTGAAGGGCATTGCAGAACTAAAGAGAGAGGACAAAAGGAAACTGAGAAAAAGGCAGGGTCGTGATTCCGGGCCAGGCTGGGGAAGCTGGGGTTGTTCAGCCTGAGGAAAAGGCTCCAGGGAGAACTCAGAGCCTCTTCCAATGCCTGAAGAGCCTCCAAGAGAGCTGGAGAGGGATTTGGGACAAGGGATGGAATGACAGGAGTGGTTTAACCCAGAGGGCAGGGTTAGATGGGATATTGGGAAGGAATTCCTCCCTCTCAGGGTGGGGAAGCCCTGGCAAAGGTGCCCAGAGAGGCTGGGGCTGCCCCTGGACCCCTGGCAGTGCCCAAGGCCAGGCTGGACAGGGCTGGGAGCAGCCTGGGACAGTGGGAGGTGTCCCTGCTCATGGCAGAGGGTGGGATGAGCTGATTTTAAGCTTCTTAAACTGAGTGCCATTGGAAAAGAATCCCTATTTTCAGGAGTCTGCCCAAACCTTCCAAAGGAGGGAGTGGTAAAGGAGAAATTACAAGGCTTCAAGCACACAACAACTTAAACAAATTAGAAGCAGCTCCAAAACTTACTTTTGCAAAACTCCTTGGCTTCAGACCACGTTAGATTTTCAAGACATGTGATAGTTGGTGATATCTGTGGCTGTTCCATGTATCCAGGCCGACAGGTGTAGTTCACAGTCATCCCAACAGGAAACACAGTCTGATTTTCATACTCCTCACTTAGCTCAGCAAATAGCAGCGGTGGTGGTGTGCCACAATCGGCCGCTAAAAACCAAAATGGGCATGAGAAATATGTCTTTAGCTAAAGAGAAACAGGTGCATGATAAGCACTGTTAAACCCCAATTTATAAAAGCATCTTCTGTGTAGTCTGACATTTGTCTGAATCAAATAACACTCAGCATGGCACCTAATTTATGTGGTCTTAAAAAAAAATAGGATAAAACAATGCCCAAAAAATAGTTTGGCCAGTGTGGTGCCTTCACACGACTCTGGGCTGTAGAGTGCAGAAATCTTTAATTTCAGCATTAGAACACCCAAGCCTGTCTGCTTTTGGGAAACTTGAGCAGTGCCACCAGATTACTCCCAGCACCACCAGAGCGCAGCTCCTGCGTGTGGCTCTCCCTACACCGGGCAATCCTGCAGCTTGGCAGGTCTGCCTGATCCAGGGTGAGCCTGGCACAGGATGGATGCTGAGCCTGGCACGGGATGGATGCTGAGCCTGGCACGGGATGGATGCTGAGCCTGGCACGGGATGGATTTTGAGCCTGGCACGGGATAGATTCTGAGCCTGGCACAGGATGGATGCTGAGCCTGGCACGGGATGGATTTTGAGCCTGGCACAGGATGGATGCTGAGCCAGCCCCAGCTGCACAGTGTGGGTAGGGAAGGCTCCAGTTGTCCCAGGCCTGCACAGGACCGAGGGGTCCCTGAGCAGGGAGGAGCTGGCAGCTGTGGCTGACAGAGCTGCCGCTGGTGAGGCTCACACCCAGCTCAGCGTGGCGTGGGTGATGGCAGGGGGCAAAGGGCAGAGCAGCACTGCCAGGGCAGGAGCAGAGAGCAGATGTTTAGGGTTTTACCCAGAGCTGGAGCACTGGTACCACACAAAGCCCGTCCCAGCTGGCTCACCTGGCTGGCAGGTGGGGACAGCAGGCACCCAGCGGCTGTCAGGCTGGCACTTGGCCCCACGGCTGCCCCTCAGCACGAAGCCTGGCTGGCACTGGAAGGTGACATTGTCCCCAGGGTGGTACACAGCCCTTCTGCCCTCGGCCACCTCTCCGTTCTTGATGCTGGGGCTGCTGCAGGTGATCACTGGGGGGGAAAAGCAGCAGAGCTGGGGCTGGGGAGCAGCCAGAGCTGAGGTTCCCCCTTTGTTTGCGAGGTCACAGTTCAGTTCAGGGGTGCTCACCCTTCCTGCTGGGGGTACCAGCATTTCCAGCTCACCTTCACAGCGGGGGTAAGGGATGCTCCAGACTCCCGATGGCAAACAGGACACCGTGGTTTTCCCGGTGAGGGCGTACCCCGGCTCACAGTTGTACTTCACTGACGTGCCAGGGATGAACTCTGTCACACCCTTGCTGTCGTGCTGGCCGTTTCTGATAATTGGAGGGGGAGGACACGGCAGCACTGCAGGGAGGAGGAACAGTCCCAGCTAGCCAAGAGCTGGCTACACAGAGGCTCAGAAATCAGCCACCACCCTGGCCCTCATTTGCACTTACGCTTCTCACAGGTGGGGACAGGAGGGTGCCACTTGCCCCCAAACTGGCACTGAGACTCTTGAGAGCCCTTCAAGGCATAACCAAAGTTGCATTCGAAGAAAATGATGTCCTTCAGCTTGTAGGTGGTCTCCAACCCAGTTGCTTTTCCGTTCTCAATCTCCGGCTTGGTGCAGCCGGTTGCTGGAAGGGAAGAGCACGAGGAGGTGAAGAGCTGGGGATGTGAAACCTCTCCTTGCTGTGGAGGGACAGCACCTGCTGCTGGGCCTGGCCATCACTGTCACGGGCATTTCAACACTACTGACTCTTGTTCTTACACAAAATATCGTTATTCAGCTGTTCCTGAGCGTTTGTGCTCAGCAGGAACAGAAAGGGAAACCCACAGAGGCACATGGGGCTGCTCCTGCCCGTGGCACCTCTGGTCCCTGCCTCTCCCTGGGGATTTGGTTGCAGTGATTAAACCAAGAAAGGGGAAGGAGCCCAGGGCCAGGCAGAAATCCCACAAACACACAGAAATCCCACAAACACACCTTGGCAGCGGGGCTGGGGCCGGCTCCAGGTTCCCCTGGCAGTGCAGCGGATGGAAGCGTTCCCGAGCAGGGAATAACCCTCGGCACAGGTGTACAGCACCTCGGAGCCCGGGCTGTGCCTGGCCCCAGGGCTGCCACTGTGCTGCCCATTGGCAATGCTGGGGGGAGCAGGACACCTCACCTCTGCCAGGGACAACAAAAGGAGATGAGAAATAGGGACAGGGCAAGAAAACCTCCAAAAACCCAACCTTCTGAAAGCAAAGGAGGGAGACAACACAAGTGCAATCAGTCAGCACAAGGTGATATGTAACTTTTCCAGAAGCTCTCCTTAGCTCTTTTCTCCATCAGGGAACAACATCCTGGTTTTTAGAGCATTTTCAGAAGTAATAAATCAAATTAAGTTGTAATGAAAACTGAAGCAATAACAGTACTTCCCCATCAGCATCAAAAAGAAAACGCTGTTATACCAAAGCGCTACTCAAATAAACATTTTATGCGTAGAAAAATGATTTGAAAAGTTGTAAATGCTCTGAGTCGTTCTGAACACTGACATGAACTGCTGTGAAGAAATAAAATCACTCGTGTCCCCATGGGCAGGGGGACAGGCAGAGCTGGCTGTGGGCACACCCCGAGCCGTACCTTGGCACCGTGGCACTGCCCCGCTCCACGAGCCGCGCTGCCCGTCCGCAGAGCTGCAGGACAGGGAGGCGTCTCCAGCCAGGGCCAGCCCCGAGCTGCAGCTGTAGGTGACCACGTCCCCGAAGGTGAAGGTGTCCCTGGAGCCCCCGCTGTGTGTCCCGTGCGGGATGGCCGGAGGGGGAGCGCAGGTGATGCCTGTGGGCAGCACAGGGGCACGGTCACAAGGGGAAGGAGGGCACACCCTCTCTGCCCAGGAAGGGCGATGATGGAGAGGAAACCACCTCAGCAGTGACACAATGACCCCAGTGCTCCAGGAACAAACTTGGCATGGAAAGAAAACACACGTGGGAAGGAAAATCTGTCCCCTCCTGTGAGTCACTTCCTTGCTGGCCGTGTCTGGAGGTGATGGGACAATTCTTACCTCATTTTCCATAACCAGTGACACAGCGAGAGAGACTGGCCAGTGAGGAATACTTACCCACCAACTGGGAGTTTAAAATATTAATGTTTCCTCCCAGTTTGGACCAGAAGAAATAAAAGACCTTTGAAACCATTTTCAGAAGCAGATCCAAAACAAAATGGAAAGAAAAAGGAAATATTTTACACATTCAGTGACTTGAGAAATCTTTTGCAACAAAACTTTTGGCTTGAAAGAAGTTCCACTTTATCTTGTAAACCAAGGGCCTGCTGTGGTGGCCTACTTACGCTGGCAGACAGGAGGATCCCCACTCCACGAGACACCTGTGCCAGAGACCTCACAAATTCTCTGGGAGCCTCCCACCAGCTTGTACCTGGACCACACAGAAGGATTCATTAATTTAACAGTGAAAGAAAAAAAATCTCTTGCCTTGAGATTCCTTTACAACCCTTGCAAGTGGCAGGCAAGAGTTCTGACTTGGGAACTGGGTTGTGCAAAGCTGAAAATCCCCTTCCCTCTCAGCAGGGCAAGACTCACCCTTTGTCACAAGTGTAATTAATTCTGGAGCCGAGGAGGAGATCTGTGAGGACAACAGCTCTGCCATTCTCTGGGTCCCCTGGGCTGGGACACTGCTGCCCTGGAAGGGAGCACAGCCTCCTCAGCCTCCTCACCACAGAGACCCACAGAGCTGGGAGAACATGGAAAACCAGCCAAGCCTCACACTTCAGCTTTCCAGCACTTGTAGAACGTACTTTGACAGAACTGCAGCGCTGCAGACCACGTCTGGTTCCTGAGGCAGGTGATGGTTGGCGAGACCCCCGGGAGCTGGGTGTAGCCAGGCTGGCACACGTATTCCACCCTGCTCCCCTCAGGAAACACCTCCTGATTCCTGTAGGGCTCCTTCAGCTCGGCAAACTCCAGCCTGGCAGGGGCTCTGCAGCCAGCTGCGGGGAGACAGAGCCAGCCTGGCTGTTAAAGAGCCAGAAAAGGTGGATTTGGGAGAGCAGGGGAAGGTTAATGCCCTGGTGGGACACTTGCCCGGCTCGCAGACCGGCACAGGCGGCTCCCAGGTGTTGTTTGGTTGGCACTGGAGCTCTCTGTGGCCACGAATGGCGTAGCCTGGGTCACATTCAAATGTCACCGTGTCCCTGTGTGCGTAGGCAGACCTGGGAGCCACGATCCTCCCATTCTGGATCCGTGGGACCGGACAACTCGCCACTGGAAAAGAAAAGAGGTGCAGGTGCTCAGAACGGGTCCTCAGGCAGAGCTGTGTGGCTGTGAAGCCACCAAGAGCTGCAATTTTAAGATAAAAGCCTGAAAATCATTTTCTTAGAGACGATGTTGTGCCTGCATCCTGCGATATCAAACATCTCCAAGGGGAAAGGGGATCCTGGGGCAGTGGGGTGACCCTGCAGCCTCCCCCACTCTGCCTGGCCTCAGCCCTTGAAAACGCTGGGGCAAGAGTTCCAGCTGGCCAGAGTTTCCCAGTCATTCCCAACAGGGACCAGCAGCTCTGGGAGGATTTCTGGGGGATTTCTGGGGGTCCCTGCAGCTTGGGCAGCCCAGCCCCACCTCCACAGGCCGGCAGGGGCTCGCTCCACACGCCGCTGCTGCCGTCGCGGGTGGTGCAGTGGATGGAGGGCTCCCCGTGCAGAGGGAAGCCGGGGTCACAGCTGTAGGTCACCGAGGTGCCGTAGAGGAACTCGCTCAGCAGCCGGCCCGAGTGCTTCCCGTTGGGGATGTCTGGAGGTGGCTCACAAGGGATGCCTGCAGAGGTGCAGAACGAGGATTCTCAGTTCAACGGCAGCACCTGAAATCCCTCAGTCTGTGGGACACAAAAAGCTGGTTCTAAAGATGGAAATCCTTGTTGGCAGGTGGAAAGCGGGGCAGTAATCAAAGTTCTGAGGAGGAAACACCTGCATGCTTTGCATTTCCTGCTTCTTAAGAAATAAGGAATCAAATGCTTATTTTGCATCACTGGTGTAAAATCCTGGTGCCAAGACGTGCATCAGGCACAGTCTGTTTGTCACCTGTGTGTCACACCTAGGAGAGCCTGGGAAATGCTTTAAAACCCCAGAATCTACCAGCAAACGTTTCTCTCTCCGTGTGAGATCAGCCACACTACTTGATCAGCAGAGAAAGTGGCAGTCTCTGCTGGAAAACATTTCCCAGATCCGTGCAAACCCTCAGAGCCGTGAGCTACTTACGCTGACAGAGGGGAACGTCACCGCTCCATGCAACGCGTGCCCCAGAGATCTGACAGCGTCTGCTGGACTGTCCAATCAACCTGTGCCTGGTGGTGGAAGGATTGGTCATTCATCCCAAGCCTCTGCAGCTGCAGCTGCTGCTCCTCCCCAGCCCTGCTGGCAGCAGAGCCGTGGCCCTGCAGGGAGGTTCCTTCCTTGCTCTTCCCCACCCATTTCCCGGTATTTATAGGCTGTATCTCTATAAATACAGATATACTTTAGTGTTTAGGCACAACAGTGAGCACCTCGTGCTCTGTAGGGAACCCTGCACTGGGGCTTCTCTGCAGAATCCATTTGCTGGGAGTGAATGAAGGTTCAGATTAGTTCACTCACCTAATCCATCTCCAAAGCAGGACTTACCCCTCCTCACAGCTGTAAACCACCGTAGATCCAATCTGGAGATCTGTCAGGGAAATAATCTTGCCATTCACAGGCTCACCAGGATGACTGCACTGTTTCCCTGGGAAAGGAAAACACCCTTATTTTAGGCTCCTGTCTCTCTACACCACAGTACGAAATATGGAATTACTCCTCCAGTCCCCTGCCCGCATTCCCAGTTCCCCCCAACACTGGTTTCCAACAGCAAAGGGTTACATGGCTTTACTAGTCACACATTCAGAATAACATCAAGGTTTTGGCAGCACGGACAGAGCCTGGGAGCTGTTCCTCCTGCACCAACAGACACCAAATCAAGGATCTATTCACTTTTACAGAACTCTAGTGCTTCTGACCACACTCCGCTCTCAAGGCATGTAACAGTAGGTGACATTCCTGGGACTTTAGCATATCCAGGGCGGCAAGTGTATTGCACAGTCTTCCCAACAGAAAAATCAATGGCATTTCTATGCTCCTCATTTAGCTCAGCAAACTGAAACCTTGTGGGAGCACCACAAGCACCTATTGAGAGAGAAAAGAGACATGAGAACCGGGCAGGACAGGCACAGCGGGGGCAAGCACACAAAGAGCACTGCTAGGAGGAAAGGGGTCAGGCTTGCCTTGCAAAAATGTTTATTTTGATTAATATAAATAAACAAATTAATAAACAAACACATATTCCCAAAGGGTTGCAGAGGCTTAGGTTCATATTTCTTAGATCTTCCCCTCAAATGGGTTAACAACATTTTTTAAACAGGATTAGGGGATATGAAATATCAGCATAGCCCGAGGTTGTTGTGTACCTGGAGAGCTGCTGAAGGTGTCCTGGTGAGGCAGTGCTGTGTCACACACAGGTGCAGGGGGCTGCCAGCTGCCATCCTCCTGGCAGGACACGCTGGCACTGCCCCGCAGCCTGTAACCATCGTGGCACTGAAATGTCACCGTTTGCCCGGGCGCAGAGAGGAGTCCGTGGCCAGCAATTTGCCTTCCGTTGGCTACGATTGGACTGATGCAGACGGTCCCTGGAAATGAGGGTGGGCAGGAGGAGCAAAAGAAAACACAAATCCACAGGCTGTTGATGTTGCAACAACAAAATCAGCGTGATGTCCACACAAACCTCCCCAGCCGCAGGAAGGCTTGGCGTTAATGGATTCCATGATACGTTTTACATGGAATTAACCCTTCTGGAGGATCTGTTTGCACTGGGAACGGTGTCCCCTGTGCCCAGAGTCACTCTGTGTTTGTCCCCGAGGGCACCGAGCCCGGACTCACCTTCACAGCGAGGGCTGGGCTGGCTCCAGTTCCCCGATGCTCTGCAAGACACAGCGGCATTTCCAACCAGGTAATAGCCGGCATGGCAGCTGTACCTCACAGACATCCCAGCCGTGAAAAACGCTTTGTCCTGCCCGTTGTGCTTTCCATTGGCGACCTCCGGAGGCATCGGGCACGGCCGGACTGCGAGAGCGAGATGGGAAATTTAACTCGGCGACAGAGCAGGGAACGAGGGGACAGCAGATGCTGCGCTGCTGGGTTAAATCCCTGCCGGAGCCCCCGTTCCTGCTGCAGTCCCTACTCCTGGGCAGAGCCGCACTCACCCCTCTGGCAGACAAGGAGCGGCGGGTCCCAGGTGCCCCCGGGCTGGCAGCGAGCCTCAGCCGTGTCCTCTGAGCTGTATCCAGCATCGCAGTCAAACAGCAGAGTCTCTCCGGCTCTGTAGGTGCTCTGGGGGTTGTAGACGTTCCCGTTCTGCACCTCGGGTACCTGGCAGCCGATGGCTGTGGGAACAGAGTCCTTTTAATGTCACTGCGTGAGCTGCACCGTGCACACCCAGAGCCCCCTCCTGCCGTGAGCCGGCTGCTCTGATCGCACGGGACACCCGGCAGCCGGGAGCGAGGCACCCACACACCTTCACAGCGGGGCAGGGGCCGGCTCCAGAGCCCGGAGTCCGTGCAGGTGATGGAGGCATTCCCGAGCAGCTGAAAGCCCTCGCTGCAGCTGTAGGACACGGTCACTCCCCGGGGAAAGCTGGCCCAGGAGTGGCCGCTGTGCAGCCCATTGGCGATGCTCGGTGGCCGAGGACAGCTTATCTCTGCAGAGCGACGGGAAAACCTCATGAGAACTTGGCAGAGGTGATTTTGGAGAGGCAGCTCAGCCCCACCCTCCAGCATGTCAGACTTTGGGGGGACAGAGGTGTGGAGCCCCAGGTCCTGCCAGCTGCATCCTGCAGCAGCCTTTGGGTGTCCTGTCTCTCCTCCGATTTTTTGGACAAAGAGTATTGAAATGATTCGTTTAAACTCAGCTGGGGTCCCCCTAAAAGCGATGTCCCCCCCATGGCCGTGCCTGGTCTCAGCACCGTCACCGTCCGTGGATGCGCTGGAGCCAGGCTGTGACTGGAGCTCAGGGAGGAGGGGGCTGGCTCGGGGTTCGGGGATCTTAACTTGCTCTTTGCACATTATAAACCCATATATTTCATTAAAATGGAATTCAGTCTCTCACTGAAGGTCTCAGTGGACTTGGTGAGGGTGTCCCCTGTGCCCAGAGTCACTCTGTGTTTGTCCCCGAGGGCACCGAGCCCGGACTCACCTTCACAGCGAGGGCTGGGCTGGCTCCAGTTCCCCGATGCTCTGCAAGACACAGCGGCATTTCCAACCAGGTAATAGCCGGCATGGCAGCTGTACCTCACAGACATCCCAGCCGTGAAAAACGCTTTGTCCTGCCCGTTGTGCTTTCCATTGGCGACCTCCGGAGGCATCGGGCACGGTCGGACTGCGAGAGGGAGATGAGAAATTTAACTCAGGGACAGAGCAGGGAACGAGGGGACAGCAGATGCTGCGCTGCTGGGTTAAATCCCTGCCTGAGCCCCGGTTCGTGCTGCAGCCCCTGCTCCTGGGCAGAGCCGCACTCACCCCTCTGGCAGACAAGGAGCGGCGGGTCCCAGGTGCCCCCGGGCTGGCAGCGAGCCTCAGTCGTGTCCTCTGAGCTGTATCCAGCATCGCAGTCAAACAGCAGAGTCTCTCCAGCTCTGTAGGTGCTCTGGGGGTTGTAGACGTTCCCGTTCTGCACCTCGGGTACCTGGCAGCCGATGGCTGTGGGAACAGAGTCCTTTTAATGTCACTGCGTGAGCTGCACCCTGCACACCCAGAGCCCCCTCCTGCCGTGAGCCGGCTGCTCTGATGGCACGGGACAGCCGGCAGCCGGGAGCGAGGCACCCACACACCTTCACAGCGGGGCAGGGGCCGGCTCCAGAGCCCGGAGTCCGTGCAGGTGATGGAGGCATTCCCGAGCAGCTGAAAGCCCTCGCTGCAGCTGTAGGACACGGTCACTCCCCGGGGAAAGCTGGCCCAGGAGTGGCCGCTGTGCAGCCCATTGGCGATGTTCGGTGGCCGAGGACAGCTCATCTCTGCAGAGGGAAGGGAACGGCCTGTGGCTCTGCTCTTTGCTGCTTTGTGTGCTGCCAGGGTGATATCCTGAATTCTGCTCTGTGTGCCATTTGCTGGATCGAGGCTTAAATTCACTAAAAGTGCAGCTGCACCTGCCAGAAATTCCTGGCAGCGATGACAGCCCCGACAGGACTGCAGGTGCATCACAGGATTTGGCAGGGAACCACACTGACATGGAAGCAGTGAATAATTACCATTACTTCCCATTCCATAGTGAAGGTGAAATGCCCCACATCTGCCCAGAGAGTCAGAAATCCCCCCGGGATTCAGATCCTGTCATCTCACGGGGTTCTCTTCTCCCCATCCCTCTCGGAACCCCAGCCAGGGCACAGCCATCCCCCCGTGCCATCCCAGCGTGTTCCACCGGAGCTGTTTCTGTCTCTGCCAGCCAAGCTGGCGGCTCTGCTTGGAGCAGGGAAGCCGGGACAGATCCACGCCGGCTTTGCCTTTCCCCCGAATGTGTGAGGACACAAGAGGGAGCTTTCACCCCGCTGGGATTCTCACCTTTCCTGCACTCTGGAGGAGGGGGGTTCCACCTGGAGCCAGCTCCGCAGGTGCTGCTGCGGGAGCCTCGCAGAGCGTACCCCGGGCTGCAGGAGAAGGTCACCGTGTCCCATGTCCTGTAGGAATAGCGACGAGGGGACACCGTCCCGTGCTGGACGCGTGGGAACGGGCACAGGGCAGCTGGCAAAGGGAGAGAAAGGAAATGTTCGCCTGCACAGGTTCCTGCCGGGATGGTGTCGGTGCAGCTGGGGTGGGGGTCCCTGGGGCCGCAGGACCCTCCCTGTGCCCCTGGGGGGCCCCTCTGCCACCTTTGGTGACAAATCCCCGGCAGCAGCCCGGGACTGAGCCAGAGCACGGCAGGATCGGTGCTGGCAGAGCACCCCAGGATCGGGGCTGCCAGGAGCACCCCAGGATCGGTGCTGGCAGGAGCAGCCCAGGATCGGGGCTGGCAGGAGCACAGGGATGGGCCGGGGGCTGCCAGGAGCACCCCAGGATCGGGGCTGCCAGGAGCACCCCAGGATCGGGGCTGGCAGAGCACCCCAGGATCGGTGCTGGCAGAGGACGGCAGGATCGGGGCTGGCAGGAGCACCCCAGGATCGGTGCTGCCAGGAGCACCCCAGGATGGGTGCTGGCAGGAGCACAGGGCTGGGCCGGGGGCTCTCTGGGGGTGCCCAGCCCCGCCTGGGGGTCCCGGCTGCGGCTCTGATCACCCCAGAGGGTCTCTGCCATCCGCAGGAGAGCTCGGAGGCTCCGCGATGCCGAGCTCCACCCGGGACCAGCGCAGGGCTCCCATTTCCCTCCGCTGGGATCAGCGAGGAGAGGAGCAGCGATGAGGAGGAGGAGGGATGTGGGAGGAAGGCCCCAGGGGAGCAGAGCTGCTGCTCTGCCTTACCTCGAGCCCCGGGCGCGGTGCTGAGGAGCAGAGCGGTGCTGCCCAGCAGGCAGAGGGTGAAGGTGGGCACCATCCCCGGCACTGCCGGCGGCTCCGGGGTGCAGGGCAGATATGGGCACCCCAGTTCCCCCCCAGTTCCCCCCAGTGCCCCCGTGGGAGGAAGGAGACGCTGCTGGGGGACTTCCCAGGACTGTGAGACAGGAACTGTGGGCTCCCCGGCACATCCAGGCACAGCCAGCACCCCCGGGGAGGCCGCAGGTGCCTCAGGCTGCCGCTGTTGCTGTTTTTGGCAGGGGAGGATGTGGAAGGAGGGGTGGAAAAGGGCTGGGTGCAGGCAGAGGTGCTGGAGCTGTGCCCACGGTGCAGAGCATCCTCAGGGGAAGTGTCCCAGCTCTGTCCCAGAGCCCCAGGTGATGGTGGTGGCACCTGAGGGACGTGGCACAATTCACCTGCCCAGGTGGCAGAGTGGGGCATTCCCTCCTCCCATAAAAACCAGAGCAGCTGTGGACACAAATCCCTCTGATCCCACCCTGGGCTCATCCCTCACCACTGGCAGCAAGAATAAAGACCCCAGACAGGACTTTTTGGTGAAGGAGCAGCCCCAGCAGCTCCAGCTCCCCACCTCACATAGGTGACACTTTCTGAGCCTGAAACAGGCAGCGAGACACAAACTGCTTTTATCTCTTTTATTGACAGAGAGATTCCAATCCCTACAAATCCAACATTCACCCTTTGGAATTGCACTTGGTCGTTTGCACTCAGATTATAAAGAAAAATTATGTTGAATTTATTACAAATGCAGTAAAACCTCTGCAATGGTAAATTTTGGTGATCACACCTGTAAATAATGTTTCAGCATTTGCAATTCCTTTCATTGGATTGTGGGGAGATAATTCCAAGCTGATCCCCAAATCACATATTAAATCAATTGAAAAAAAAAAAAATCACTTTGGACTACACAGTAGGAATAAATGTGCTGGGATTAAAATAGCAAACCCAAACACAACCCAGAGCTGCGAGGCTTAGGTTGTATTTAGTCCATTTAGTCTCTCACATGGCTTCCAGTAAGAGAGAAATAAAAATAACCAGCAAAGTGCTTGTTCTGCAAGGCTGTGACAGCTGGACAGGACAGTGCTCTGCTGGGAAGGGAGAACTTGGGGGTTTGTTTGGAACAAGGCTGATGTGTGGATGGAAATGGTGATTTGTGGGTTCCCCTCTTATTAAAGGCTCGTTCCTGCCAGCAGGAAGGCACTGGGGGAAATGGAGAAACCAAAGGTCTGTAGTAGACACATTTTGGATGGTTCCTGTTCCCAAGTGTGCGTCATGAGAAGCTCCCAGATGGGTGATTTACCTCTGCAGCAGACAAAACCCCAAACCTCAATGTTTTGCTTTCCCAGCAGTTTAAAGTCTGAGTGAGTCAAGTTTAGCCAGACAAAATTCCACCAAGCAGTGGTGTTTCCCTTCTAAACAGGAAATCTGCCGGTCTGAGCAGATGTATATATTATATATATATATCTTATTTTTATATATATATAGATATTTATTTATTTATATATTTATTTATATTTATATTTATATTTATATTTATATTTATATTTATATTTATATTTATATTTATATTTATATTTATATTTATATTTATATTTATATATTATAATATATAAAATATAATATATAAAATATAATTATATATTAAATATAATAATATTTAGAATAGAATAGAATAGAATAGAATAGAATAGAATTATAATTATATTTAAATTATAAATTATAAATTATAATTATTTATATAATTATAAATTTTTATATATAATTATATTTTTATATAATTATAAATTAATATAATATAATATAATATAATATAATATAATATAATATAATATAATATAATATAATATAATATAATATAATATAATATAATATATAATTATATATTATATATTATATATTATATATTATGTATTATGTATTATGTATTATATATTTATATTATATATTATGTATTATGTATTATGTATTATGTATTATGTATTATGTATTATATATTTATATTATATTTATATATATAATTTATATATAAATTTATAATTAATTATTTTCATTTTTATTTTAATTATTTTAAATTAAATTAAATTAATCTAATTAATTAGTTTATTATTTATCAATTATTAGTTAATTTAATTAGTAATCAAATACGAAATTAACCCCAGAGCCAGGATACCGATATTCCTTATTTTACATTCCTTTTATTTATAAAACAGTTTTACTATAAATACTGTAAATTTTGCACTTTCATCTGCACACTAGGACAAGAACCTCAGTTAAAAATAAAAAGCAGTTTAAGAAGTACAAATAAATCTCGTAAGATTGTGCAAAGGGGAAATTCTTTTCCCAGCTCAAAGAAACGTTTACTGACTTTTTAACATCTTGCTTTAAGAGCTGCAAAAATACTTTGTTCACAGAAAAATAAACAAAAAAATGGGCATTAAAAGTGGGCATAAAAGTGTTTTTTCTGCTTCGTTGCCAGCTCAGGTGGAGTCGGAGTTTTGATTT
This sequence comes from Poecile atricapillus, assembly GCF_030490865.1. Lineage (NCBI taxonomy): Eukaryota > Metazoa > Chordata > Aves > Passeriformes > Paridae > Poecile > Poecile atricapillus. The sequence continues at coordinate 1,309,148 of NC_081271.1, forward strand.
CAGGTCCTTTTATTGCACTGAGAACCGAACCCCTGCCAGCGCCAGGGATCGGGGCTGGAGCTCCCCTCCCTCCTCAGCTGCCGGGTTTATCCTGCAGAGGGGAACAGGAGGGGGTCAGGGGGAGCCCCTGGGGCTGGGGAGGGTTTGTGGAGCCCCCTCCCCTCCCCTCCCCGGGGAGCTCGGGGTGTTTGGGGGGTCCCGTTCGGCTCCTACCTGCGGCCGCCGGGCGCGGGGGCTGCACAGGTGAGCGTGGCTGGGCACCGAGCACACGGGACAGATGTGGCAGCCGGGGCTCTGCACAGGGACCAGGTGGCTCAGGGTGTCCCCCCCGGCCAGGGGACACACGGGGCTGCTGCCTGTGTCCCCGTGGACAAGGGACAGCAGCTGCCAGTCCATGCAGGGAGGGCAGACGGGGCGCTCTGGGCTGTGGGGAGAGAGGTGAGGGTGAGTCCTGACAGGACCTGCCCCTCTCCAAACCACCCTGCCCAGGCTCCAGCACCCACAAAAGCTGCTTTCCTTCACAACTTCCCTTTTTAAATTGAAATAAGCAGCGATTCGAGGATGAAGAACTGGGCCAGCTCCCTCAGGATTGGGGCTCGCAGCCAGTGGCACAGGCACTCACAGGAATAAATGGAAAAACCCCGAAACAAACGCAGCAGAGAGGAGTTCACACTTGCTGAAGCCAAAGCAAGCAGATGCACATGCCAAACCGTGTTTATCTTTTTTTTCATAAGAATTTGACTGTTAAGGAAGCTTTGCTGGCCTGAGAGAGCACCAGCCTTGCATGGGCGAGGGTCAGGAGATAAATAAATAAACTGAGCAGTTTTACCTTATCACTGCTCTGGCCCAAAACCTCCTCGCCACGAGCAAATGACCCACAGGCACAGGAGGGAAAAGCACTGGGCAATGGGTGAAAAGAGGCTCCCACTGCAGGGTTCTTAAAAGCAGAGCTCCAAAGAACACGAGGCTGAGCCAGGTGAGCACAGCTGAGGAGCACAGGCTGCTCCAGAGACACCCACAGAAACCCCACTGTGTTTTTATTATCTGAATAAACCTCTCCCATTTTCACATCTCTGCTTGATGGCACCACACTCCTACCCTAACACAGGGCTAGGAGCAACCAGCTCCCACCTATTCTCGTTTCAAGTGAAGCAGTGAGCTGTCAGTTTGGAGGGCACTGGGCACACACTGCAGTGCTGAGAGGAGCTGCCTGCCCTGGCCACACTCACCCCTTGTCCTGCCAGTCCCCCGGTGTCACAGCCCTGCTGCCACCCTGGCCAGTGTGGGCACGGAGCCAGCTCTCACAGATGGGACAGATGTGCTCACTGTGGAGAAGAACCACTCAGGATCTGCACTGAGAGCATGGATCTGCCTTCCAGGCCACATTTCTGGGGCTTGGAACAACCTGGGATAGTGGAAGGTGTCTCTGCCTATGGCAGGGGCTGGGAATGAGATGAGTTTTAAGGTCCCTTCCACCCCAAACCATTCTGGGATTCTCTGATAAACACAGTTCTACCCTGATATGAAATTTGCTGATTTTTGTCCAGGTCCACTGTGGCTTTTGGGTATTTTTAGGTGGAAGACTGACCTTTGGTGGTCCCTGGGCTGCTCTGCCTCACTCCACCACGGAGCAGCTTCTTCTGTGCCATTTCCCCTCAGCACATCCCCAGCTTTGGCAGGAGAGCTGAACACAGAGAGAGGACAACCTGAGTGTGTGGCTTTCCAAAAACACCAGCTGCTGAAACAGCCACTGTTCCCTAAATATCAAATCCTTGCTCCTGCTAAAACAGGAACCACAGGAATTCCAGCTGCAAAACTCACTTTATCCACATAAAGATGTTTCCTCCCCCTTTGCCATTGTTTTGCCTCCCAGGGGCGTGTGGAGGGGAGCAGGAGCGAGCTCCTGTTGGGGGCTGTACCTGGTGCCTGCTGGGCTCTGCCTGTCCCCATCACTGATGCTGGGGACCGAGTAGGTGCGGGGTTTTTGGGGCTGGGAGCTCAGCCAGTCCTGGCAGACGGTGCAGCCGGGGCGTGTGGGCTCTGAGAGAGGGGCCAGGTCACTGTGGAGCTGCTCCTCACAGCTGGGGCACACGTGGCAGTTCCCTGTGTGACTGTGGATGAGAGAGACGAGGGAAATCCATCCAGAGAGCAGCCAGCAAAGCCCAAACCCTGCTGTGAAACACCCTCGGGACAGCAGCGTGTTCATCGTGGTGTGGGAAAGTCAAAACCTGCTCCAAGGTGTTCTGCACAGCTGAGCTCAGCAGCAGTGACACCCCTGGCTATAGGCAGAGGTCTGGCACCAGTTTTTGGGCAGGTGAATGAGCAAACCTACCAAAAATAGGAATTCCAGGGCTTGGGCTGCTTCTTCTCATCTGTAACCTCCAGGTGCGTGGCTGCATCCCTTCCCTTCATCTCACGCTTTTGTAAATTCACATTATAAGAGCTGAAGAGACAGAAAGGAGGAAATTTTTAGAATAAAAAGAAACTTAGCAACATGGAAAAATCCTGCTAACCATGCAAATATCCTGAAGGTAGAGGGCTTGAAAAGAAAAATCCACTTATCCCACGGGAAAGTCACAATTTACAAGGGACAATCACTTACTGCTTTTCACTCTCTTTCCGGCTCATGATGACCCCAGCAAGAAGTCCAAGGACTACTGGGGGAACTGACAAAGAAGGGAAAGGGAGAATGAAATCAACCTTTAACTTCAGGCCTTTAACAGCAAACAGCTTTGGGGTAGGAAAATACATTTTGGATTTTAAGCTACTTACCAATGCAACTTGGAATGAGGATGCTTGCTGGGGAGGAGAATAATGAAATGGATGTTAAAAATATGAAGCCCAAAATGTGATGCAATTACAGCAATTAACAGGACTTCTAAGTAATGGGGCTCTTACCCAGCCAGTAAGGATTCTCTTCTGAGGCTTTGGTTTGGTTTGTCTCTGCTGTGGTTTTAACTAGTGAGAGACAAAGGAAAAGCGCTCAAAATGTTATTTTAGCTGGTGCTGAACTTGTACATAATATATAAAATAGTTCAGAGAGGAGTAAACATCCCATGGGCAGGTGACATGTGCAGCTCAGGTTGTGGCAGAGGGCAGAGGGGATTCTGCTGTTCCACCTGGATTTATTGCCTGGGTGTTGTTGGACACATGACATAAATCCCTTCTCAGTTCCCTCCACCAGCTCTGCAGTCACTGACACATTTCACACACTGTTCATTACATTTCTGCCTGTTCCTCTTGAAGGGAAAACGTAAAACCATGTCTGGCTCTGCTCCCGGTGTTCCTCAGCAGAGCCTGGCACCTTGCAGAGCAGATGCTGCTCCCCTGGAAACAAACCCTATGGAATGCCCGTGCAGGATGGAATTAGGAGCAATTATCAGCCCAGCAAGGGCAGAGTGCTGGGGAAGGGGATGATTGTGAGGAGGGATGATTGTGAGGAGGGGATGATTGTGAGGAGGGGATGATTGTGAGGAGGGATGATTGTGAGGAGGGGATGATTGTGAGGAGGGGATGATTGTGAGGAGGGGATGACTGTGACGAGGGGATGATTGTGAGGAGGGGATGATTGTGAGGAGGGATGATTGTGAGGAGGGATGATTGTGAGGAGGGATGATTGTGAGGAGGGGATGATTGTGAGGAGGGGATGATTGTGAGGAGGGGATGACTGTGACGAGGGGATGATTGTGAGGAGGGGATGATTGTGAGGAGGGATGATTGTGAGGAGGGATGATTGTGAGGAGGGATGATTGTGAGGAGGGGATGATTGTGAGGAGGGGATGATTGTGAGGAGGGGATGATTGTGAGGAGGGGATGATTGTGAGGAGGGGATGATTGTGAGGAGGGGATGATTGTGAGGAGGGATGATTGTGAGGAGGGGATGATGCTCACCCCGGCAGGTGGGAGGGGCCCCGCTCCAGGCGCCGCTGTCCCCGCTGTCCGTGGTGCAGCGCAGGGTGTCCTGTCCCACCAGCTCCAGCCCCGGCTCACACGTGTAGGTTGTGATGGAGCCGAACACAAACTCCTGCGAGCTGTTCCCACTGTGCTGCCCGTGAGCAATGGCTGGAGGAGGGGGACAGGAAATCACTGTGGGAGACAGAGGAAAGAACTCAGGAGGTGACCCCTGGGATGCTCTCAGCAGCCTGGGGGGGGACACTGTTCCTGTCAGGCCTTCACAGGCAGGAGGAACCAGTGATGTCCTGCCTTGTGACAGCAGCTCTTCCCTTGCAGAGATGCTGGCCTGACTTCACTTAGTGAAGCAAACCAAAAATTCAGTGTTCTGAGTTGGAATATTTGGTTTTTCTGGAATATTTGGTTGTTCCAGTTGAGCACTGCACAACTTCACTCACCCTGACAAGCTGGAAGAGGACTCCAGACAGCTTTGCCTTCCTGCAGGGAACACCTGATGGAAGGTGACGCTCCCTCCAATCTGTACCTGTGGGGCCAAAGGCACAGCCCAAAATCCGCTTGTTGTCACCAACCAAGGCTGTGTCACCACAGAGGTGCTCAGGACTCTGTATGGGCAGAGCCCCATGTCCCAGTTCATTCCCCAGTGACCCTGATCAGGCAACTGGGATGCAGTGGGCAGTGGCTTCACACTCACCCACGGTCACAAACCACATTGGCTGTTGCTCCCAGCTCATGATCTTTTGCCATAACTTGGCCATGTTCTGGATTGGCTGGAATACCACAAGATTTCTCTAAAAAAGAGTAAGATTGTCCTTAGGACAATATGAGACTGAAAATGAAATGAAAAACCCCACAGACTCAGTTTTCATGGCAGTGTGGCAATGTCAAATCAGGCATGATTTCATGTTAAATGTACTTAGAAAAGAACAATTTAAAAATACAGATGTATTGGCACTTGGAATGGAGTCTTGGAGAAGATGAAATGACGTGGAGACACTCACTCTGACACAGTTCAGGAACTTCTGTCCACGTTAAGTTGTCCAAACAGGTGCTGGTGGGGGGCTGGTCTGTGGTGTTTTCATGAGTTGGGCGACAAATGTACCTCACCGTGGTATTAACGGCGTAAAAATTCTGCCTTTGATCTTCTGGTGATATCGAAGCAAATTTCACAACTGGTGGCCTGGGACAGCTGCCTGATCAGCACAGGGACAACCAAAATGTCCGGTTACACAGCAAAAATAACAATATTTTGCTTTCAACTATAAATATAAATCTGAGGGATAATGCACGAGCCTCACTAAGAACATGGATACTCCAGACAGTGCCCTCCTCCCTGGCCACATCCACCGGGGAATTGTCTGAGGTGGGAAAGTGCAGCCGCTTCTCACTGGAGAAGTTTCCAAATCCCCAAAGCCAAACCTCCCTCCATGATTAACCCTTTGGTCACTCAGTGCTCTGCCCCTGCAGTCCTTCCCCTTTCCCATGTGCTTCCCAAGCCGTTCCTCTGTTTTTTATCAACACTCAAGTGCCAGCCCATGGCAACAGCCTTGGTGGAGTGTAGGAAAAAGGGGCAGCAAGAGAAGTGGCCCAACCACTTCATCCTGTTGATGAGGAAAGCCCTGAGGCAGCGACTGCCAAAGCTGTGAATGTTTCCACAAGCAGCCCACACCCTCCTTGGGTCAGAGAAAGGGAAACACTCACGGCCACAGAACTCTGGCAGGCTGGACCAGCGGGAGTTGCTCAGGCACTGGATGGTGTCGGAGAGAAAGGGGCGCTTGGTGTAACCCGGGACACAGCTGAAGGTCACGGTGGAGCCCACACTGAAGCTCTGCTGCTCTTTGGTGTCCCCCTGGGGCTCGGCGTGGCTGATATTTGGCAGCGGCCCGCAGTCCGCTGTGGGAAAATAAACGGGGATTCAGCAGGGCTCCCTCTGCTGCTTTTGGACACAGAAAGGGCACAACCAGAGCCTGGGGGAAAGGGTGGCACAGGGAGCAGGGCACACACAGGGAGCACACGCAGGGACAGGGATGTGGGGCACAGACACGGAGCACACACTGCCATGGATAACACACACTGCCATGGATAACACACACTGCCATGGATAACACACACTGCTGTGGATAACACACACTGCTGTGGATAACACACACTGCTGTGGATAACACACACTGCCATGGATAACACACACTGCCATGGATAACACACACTGCCATGGATAACACACACTGCCGTGGATAACACACACTGCTGTGGATAACACACACTGCTGTGGATAACACACACTCCTATGGATAACACACACTCCTATGGATAACACACACTGCTGTGGATAACACACACTGCTGTGGATAACACACACTGCCATGGATAACACACACTGCTGTGGATAACACACACTGCTGTGGATAACACACACTGCTGTGGATAACACACACTGCCATGGATAACACACAATGCCATGGATAACACACACTGCTGTGGATAACACACACTGCCATGGATAACACACACTGCTGTGGATAACACACACTGCTGTGGATAACACACACTGCTGTGGATAACACACACTGCCATGGATAACACACACTCCTATGGATAACACACACTGCCATGGATAACACACACTGCCATGGATAACACACACTGCTGTGGATAACACACACTGCCGTGGATAACACACACTGCCATGGATAACACACACTGCTGTGGATAACACACACTGCCATGGATAACACACACTGCCATGGATAACACACACTGCCATGGATAACACACACTGCTGTGGATAACACACTGCCATGGATAACACACACTGCTGTGGATAACACACACTGCCATGGATAACACACACTGCCATGGATAACACACACTGCCATGGATAACACACACTGCTGTGGATAACACACACTGCTGTGGATAACACACACTGCCATGGATAACACACACTGCTGTGGATAACACACACTGCTGTGGATAACACACACTGCTGTGGATAACACACACTGCCATGGATAACACACACTGCTGTGGGTAACACACACTGCTGTGGATAACACACACTGCTGTGGATAACACACACTGCCATGGATAACACACACTGCTGTGGATAACACACACTGCCATGGATAACACACACTGCTGTGGATAACACACACTGCCGTGGATAACACACACTGCCATGGATAACACACACTGCCATGGGTAACACACACTGCCATGGATAACACACACTGCTGTGGATAACACACACTGCCATGGATAACACACACTGCCATGGATAACACACACTGCTGTGGATAACACACACTGCCATGGATAACACACACTGCCATGGATAACACACACTGCTGTGGATAACACACACTGCCGTGGATAACACACACTGCCATGGATAACACACACTGCTGTGGATAACACACACTGCTGTGGATAACACACACTGCCATGGATAACACACACTGCCATGGATAACACACACTGCCATGGATAACACACACTGCTGTGGATAACACACACTGCTGTGGATAACACACACTGCCATGGATAACACACACTGCCATGGATAACACACACTGCTGTGGATAACACACACTGCCATGGATAACACACACTGCTGTGGATAACACACACTGCCATGGATAACACACACTGCTGTGGATAACACACACTGCTGTGGATAACACACACTCCTATGGATAACACACACTCCTATGGATAACACACACTGCCATGGATAACACACACTGCCATGGATAACACACACTGCCATGAATAACACACACTGCCATGGATAACACACACTGCTGTGGATAACACACACTGCCGTGGATAATACACACTGCTGTGGATAACACACACTGCTGTGGATAACACACACTGCTGTGGATAACACACACTGCCGTGGATAACACACACTGCCGTGGATAACACACACTGCCGTGGATAACACACACTGCTGTGGATAACACACACTGCTGTGGATAACACACACTGCCATGGATAACACACACTGCCATGGATAACACACACTGCCATGGATAACACACACTGCCATGAATAACACACACTGCCATGGATAACACACACTGCTGTGGATAACACACACTGCCGTGGATAATACACACTGCTGTGGATAACACACACTGCCGTGGATAACACACACTGCTGTGGATAACACACACTGCCGTGGATAACACACACTGCTGTGGATAACACACACTGCCGTGGATAACACACACTGCTGTGGATAACACACACTGCCATGGATAACACACACTGCTGTGGATAACACACACTGCTGTGGATAACACACACTGCCATGGATAACACACACTGCCATGGATAACACACACTGCCATGGATAACACACACTGCCGTGGATAACACACACTGCTGTGGATAACACACACTGCTGTGGATAACACACACTGCTGTGGATAACACACACTGCTGTGGATAACACACACTGCTGTGGATAACACACACTGCTGTGGATAATGCACACTGCCATGGATAACACACACTGCCATGGATAACACACACTGCTGTGGATAACACACACTGCTGTGGATAACACACACTGCTGTGGATAACACACACTGCTGTGGATAACACACACTGCCATGGATAACACACGGAGCACACACTGCTGTGGATAACACACGGAGCACACACTGCTGTGAATAACGCACACTGCTGTGGATTACGCACTTTCCCATGGAGAACCCCCCCGCACCCACGGAACACCCACCCCAGGGTGCCAGGCTCCCCGCCCACCCCACCCCTCCCGTCCCCAGGGGCTCACCCCACACCACAGGCAGCACCAGCAGCAGCAGCAGCGGCAGGAGCGAGCAGCGGCAGCCGGAGCCCATCGTGGTTGCCCCGGCACTGCCCGGACAGCGCAGCCACTCCCGCAGGGCCAGTTCGAGCTCCACGGAGCCCCCGCCTGCCCCTCCCGTCCAGTTCAGCTCAGCCCAGCTCCGGGAAGGCTCTGACGAAATCCGCGAGTGCGGTGGGAGCTGGGTTGGGTGTGGAACACCCGGGGTGAGCGGTGCCTGTTCCGCCAGTGAGCCCTGGCATCATCCCCTGACACCCCCTGCCTCAGCCTCGCCTTCTCAGCGTCACTCTGAGCCTCCCAGGAAAGGCTCCCCTCCCTCCAAAGCTGCCAAGGCCCGAAGGAAAAGACCCGAACCAAAAAGGGCAGGACGGGGAATGTCCCAGTCCGAGGAAGGGGCAGCCAGCAGCTGCCGACCTGCACCTTCCTGCTTCCCTTTGTTATCCAGGAAACAGCGATGATTCCACTGAGAAGCTCCAACTTATCCCTTTTACTTTTTTTTTTTATTTATTTTTTAATTTCCACTTTATTTTCCTTTCCCATACAATTTAAGCTCCGAGCAGATGTTACAAAGGCGTTTGCCCTGGGACGCAGAGGTGTTTTCCTAAGGGAGGAATCCAGCACCTTGGATAACGCATTCCTTTGGAACACTTGTAAACACGGTGACAAATTCCATGGAGATACCCTGGCTCCACTTCTACAGCTCACTGGCCTGAGGGGGATGATGGCTGCATAAGGCAAAAGGAATCTGTTAACAGGAAAAAACCCTACCTTTGAATTCAGGGGAATTCTCCTGTATTAGCTCAGGGCAGTGACCTTGGCACGGGGCAGGAAGATGCTGAAAGGTTTTTGGCAAAGGCTCCTCATCCTGCCGAGCCTCCGCAGGGAGTGGTTCCCCACAGAACCAAGAGCTGCAGCTCGGTGAGATGCTCTGGCTCACGGGCTGAACCCTTCAGCCAGGCTGTTTTCTGCTTCAGGAGAGAGCAGGAGGCATCTGCATCCCGTGCCCGGGCACAGGCTCAGCCCTGCCCCTGCTGCACCCACATTTCTGCCCTGTTTTTCCCAGGAACCGAGCGGCAGCTGAGCCCCACGATAGCGGCTCTGTGCCCGCCGGGGGCCCCCGGCTTTATCTGGCTCTGCCATCCCTCCCTGCAGCGCAGAAATCAGCCCGAGCAGCTGCTGGCAGCACAGGAGAGCAGCCTGAGCAGAGCTGCTGCAGGGCTGGGACAGCGGGAGGTGTCCGGCAAAACCTGCCAGCAAAAACAGCGCTGGAGCTGCTGGAGCTGCTCCAGGATTTCCACACAAACTCTGCCTCAGCTGCCAAAACCTCCTGGGGCTGAGCCCTGGCTCTGCCTGGGCCGAGACACAGCTCAGGGGCAGCAGGGCTCAGTCCTGGGGTGGCTGAGTTGGGTTAAGGGAGGTGTGACTCCAGCTGCCTTTTCCAGACCACTTCCCAGAAACACAGCCCTGCATGGGTTTGCTTTCCTCTTTTACTGCTTTTTTTAAAAAATATATAATCCACTTTAACTTGCCATGGATGGCATTTAGAAAATGAATGTTCAGAGTGATAGAGACTGAACGTGGAATCTGAGCATTGCCAGGATATACCTTAAAGCTGATTGCTTCTTGGAAAAAGAGAATGAAATATGACGAGAAAACAGCAGGGAATTGAATTCACACACTGCCCTTTATAAAGAATTACCATTTATCACTAAATAGAAATAAAAACCCAGAAAGGCTTTGGGAGTTTCAGCTCTTTACAGGACAAAATTGGGGTAGGCAGCCGAAAGAACACACATGACTTTCCCCATCCCTCTGTTGCAGGGTGGATATTTAGGAGTTGGAGATTTGCAGGGTGGGGAGGATATTTAGGAGTTGTAATTCTGTGTCTGTGAATGGTTGATGTGCTCACAGCAGGACTGAGCTGCCTCCCTCCCTCTGGAAAGCAGAAGTGGCTCCTTTACCTTAGGAGATCAGAGGTGCCCAGCCCACACATGGCTTTATCTTCCTGGAGTAGAAATAAAACTTCGAGGAGCTTTGGGCTGGTACAAGAAGCAGATTTTGCTAAAGAAAGGGCTTAAACCTCTCAAGATATAAAGATCAAACAATGTAAGATCCGAAGTACCTTGGTTTCCTAAAATAAATGAGCTCAAACTCTGCAGGACAGGGAAGTCCGTGCTTTGCTTTTCAGCCCCGCCAGCAGCTGGATCCACAGCTGGATCCGCTGCAGCCAGGAATTCCTGGGAAGTTACGGGAGCAGCTCAGCTCCCCAGGGAGCCCGGGGCTGTGTTTAGGGTTTGTTGTGGTGTTTCCCGAGAGCAGAAAACCTGCGGCCCTGGAAACACAGCATCAGGCTGGGCGGGGCAAAACTGGGCTGTGGAGCAACTTCTGCAGGAGCTCCGGGGGTTTCTGGGACAACGCAGGCTCGGAAATTCTGGTGGGATCAGCAGGAATCACGGCTGGAGTGGGGATGCTGGAAGGAAATCCTGAAAGGAAAACCCAGATGGGAGGAGCAGATATGGAAACCTGCCAGTGCTTGCAGGAGTAATTTTCAATCCTTTTCTTGGAATGCTGAAACATCATCATTAAAAAATTACATTTTATAGGTGGGACAGACCTGATTTAGGTCATTCTTTATCTTAAAGCAAGGTGTAAGAGTCCTGAGAAGTGTGACCAGTGCATGGGGCACTTTTGGAACAGATCAGGAGCGGTAAAAGATTTTCTGGTTTTGACCCAAAAGACAAAACTCAGCTTGACCCTGACACCAGAGAAAAACCTTCCAGCATCCCCCAGTTGGGTGTTGAGATCCTCCAGTGGAGGCTGTGTCTTCCTCACCTACAGTGACACAATTGTGGGTCCCAGCAGTGCCCACAAAGCCAACACTCACCCTTTTCACGGATAAAATCCTCCTTTGCAGCGGGTGGGGAATTTGGAGGACCAGAATTTCCACCATGTCCAGCTTCTCCTGGCTGTGCACAACCTCCCTGTGTGCAACAAGGTTGGCATCAGCACTTCAAGGTAAAAAATTCTCTCTTGCTTTTCAAAATGCCCAAAAAATGAGTTAAAAAAAAATAATTCTGTGATAATGTGAGGGCAAGGAAATAATTGGTAAATTAAAATGTATTCCAGACAAAGAAAAGCTTTTTAAGATAACAGGAGATCAGTGCAGTCAAAGCTGAGCTATGAACCAGATGCCCCAACCAGCAAAAAAATATAAATTAAACAGAGAAAACTTACAGAAGACAAGAACATTAGGAAAAACCCACTCACTTCCACAAAATGATGGAAATTTGGATTGTTTTAACTTCTGAAAGCAGCCAGGTGGGGGAAGGATCCCCAGGTGCTTCGGAGGACACACGGCTCCCTTGCTGGCCCCAGAATAGGATTTTGGGGATTTGTACAAAGGCAGAACAAATCTGAACCCTGAGGCAGCCCAGTTCCTGCTCACTGGAGAGAAAGAGGGGGGAAAAATGAAAACTCGGGGTTTTAGGGGTGGGAGGAAGTGCCAGTGATGCCCCTCCAGGACTGACCTGGTTTCCTGAAGGAAGAGGAAGGCTGGGAGGAGGAGATGGTGTTTTGGAGCGCCTTTTTATAGAGGCTGAGCTTCATCTCCCACCTGAGACCCTTCCTGGAGGGTTGGATTCCATTTCCCTGGGGAGCTGAGGAACAGAAATTCACGGGGTGAAATTCATTTTGGTAGAAAAGCGATAAAGGAGAAAAATAAAAGGGATTTGGTTCAATGTGGAGTTATTTTAACTCACTTTTGGGAGGAGCTCTGCTCTCTGTGCCTTTTGCTCCAAGTTTGACAGCTGAGCTTCTCTCTAGGGGACAGAGAGGGATCATTGCTCGGAGCACTCGGCTCCAGCGCTGCCTTTTCCCCTTCAAAATTCCTTATATTTCCTCCTGCATTTCAGACCCACAATGTTTTATGCTGATTTGTCCTAAATACCAAACTCATAATAAATAGTAAATAGTAAATGATAAATAGTAAATAATAAATAATAATCAATAAATAGTAAATAGTAAATAATAAATAATCATCAAGAAATAGTAAATAGTAAATGATAAATAGTAAATAATAAATAATCATCAATAAATAGTAAATAGTAAATGATAAATAGTAAATAATAAATAATCATCAATAAATAGTAAATAGTAAATGGTAAATAGTAAATAATAAATAATCATCAATAAATAGTAAATAGTAAAGAATAAACAGTAAGTAGTAAATAATAAATTGTAAATAATAAATAATAATCAATAAATAGTAAATAGTAAAGAATAAAGAATAAATTGTAAATAGTAAATAATAAATAGTAAATAACAAATAGTAAATAGTAAATAGTAAATAGTAAATAGTTAATGGTAAATAGTAAATAGTTAATAGTAAATAATAAAGAATGAATTGTAAATAATAAAGAATGAATAGTAAATAGTTAATACTAAATAGTAAATAGTAAATAATAAATAATAAATAATAAAACTAAAAATAAATAATTAATAATTAATAATTAATAATCAATAATTAATAATATTTAATAATTAATAATATAAATAACATTAATTATAATTATAATTATAGAATTATAATACTAATATTATATTAATATAATTAATATAATTATATAGTAATATAATATATAGTTATATTAATATATAATTATATTAATATAATATTAATTATAGAATATAATTAATATAATTATATTAACATAATTAATATAATTAATATAATTATATATTAATATAATTAATATAATATTAATATTATATTAATAAATAATAATCAATAAATAATAAATAATAAATAATAAATAATAAATAATAAATAATAAATAACAAATAATGGTATCAAACAGTGCACTCAGATGAAGCCACCTTTGCACTCGGGCACGGCACCGCTCCAGACCCCGCTGGTTCTGTCCCTGCTCTGACATCGGATGCTCCCATTCCCGAGCAGCTGGAACTCGGGGTCACAGCTGTAGGTCACCGTGGAGTTAAAAGCAAAAATTTCAACGCCTTCCCCATCGTGTCTGCCATGGCTGATGGGAGGAGGTGGAGAGCAGGTAATTACTGCAGGAGAGGAGGACAATGTGTTGGCTAAAAGTTTAATAAATTCTATAAAATTTGAGTCTTCCTAAGGCTCTTGCAGATAAACTTTGGGCAGTGAAGGTGAGCAGCACCGGATGGGTGAAGCTGCCTGTCCCAGTTCCCTCTCGTTTGGCCCCAAAGTTTCTCTTCCCACACCTTTCTCCCTCTCCCAGCACGGCCACAGCAAATAAACAGCAATTTTCCATGCTCAGGATTCCTGGAAATCTCACCCCATCACCTTCAGTCCTGACAGAAATGTTGATTTTGTGGGAGCAAAGCTGCTGAAATGGTGCCAGCAGCAGAATGGGGATTTCTCAGCTCTTGGGGACAGATCAGCCACAGAGTATCAACAAAAACAATCCCAAGAGAGGTTTGGGCTGGAATTGGGATGCAGGATCTGCTGGAGTGAAGTAGAAAGGTTTAATCTCATGATTAAAGATGAATCTCACATTCACAAGTTGGAAGTTCGCTCCATTCAACATTGTTTCCTTTCAGCTGGCACTGGATGAAATTATTCCCGACTAATTTGTACCTAAAAAACACGAGAGAAAATCACTGTAACTGTCCAAAACCTGGGAATATTTCCCACCATGACCAGCTCCAAACAAGCAGAGATGCTGGTTAACAGGAGAACTCCTGCCAGGGTCTGTGCTCATCTGTTTGAGGTGATTCCCTGCTCTGACTCTGCATTTCCCACGGCAGGGAAGGGAGAATTTGGAGCTCTCCGGGAATGGCAGGCAGGGCTGGATTCCCACACGGATTTGCTGAATCAGGGACTCAATTCCTGCCTGCTCCTGGCCCACAGCAGTGCTGGGACTGGCTCTGTCCCCAGCCAGGGCCTTTCCCACGCTGCTGTCCCCTCGGGGATGAGGTGACGAGGGACAGGCTCCGTGCTGAGCACACACAGCACCTCCAAAGGCTGGGCTCAGCCCCGGCTGCTGCTCACTGGGATCACTGACGGGCTCCCCAGTGTCCCCCAGTGTCCCCCAGTGTCCCCCAGTGCCACCTCCTGCCCAACACCTGCTTTGGGGTGCCAGGTGCAGCCGTTTTGCTGAAGTTTTGTCAGAAAACCAGGCTGGCAGCACATTGCTGGGGCACCTCCTCAGCTGATAAACTGCTTTCCCCAGAGACCTTGCACATTTCCCATCCCTGTGAGTGTCCAAGGCCAGGTTGGACGGGGCCTGGAGCCACCTGGGACAGGGGGAGGTGTCCCTGTCCATGGCACTGGATGGGTTTTAAGGTCTCTTCCAACCCAAACCAGTCTGGGATTCTGGGATTCGGGTGGAGCCTCCACGTAGAGCAGAGGGGGAGCAGGGATCGAGCCACATTTAATTCAAGTGTTTTCTGCCCTGGCTGGCTGGAAGCTCATGGATCTTGTCCTGACAGCTGTCACCTTCCCCATTCTGTGCAAAACCCCTCTGGACATGGTGGATGATATCTGATGTAATTTACAGGAGCAGCATCATCCCTCCACCCTGCTGCAGATTTCCAAAGTTTAGCTGCAGCCCAGCAGGGCGGGACACGCTGTCCTCTCCTCCAGTCACATCCCAAGGGAGAGGGAAACCCCCTCTGTTAAACGTGGACAAGCACAAGCCAGGTGATGGCAGCTGATTCCTGCAGGGAGGGAGGGAGGAACAGCAGCTGGAGATACAAATTCCTGTCCTCTGCATCTGACTGAAAGCAGGCAGCAGCCATGAGTCAGCTCCTGACTGTGGAAATTGTGCTTCACTGCACTTTCCCAGCTGGATTTTAAAAATTCCAGTGTAAAACCCTGTTTTGTTCAATATATCTCAACTATTTTAAGCTGAAATATTTTAAATAACTTGTATGGAAGTCTGGAGTGATCAGCTGAGAGTACAACTGCTCTGGTTGGGATGGATGCTTAGAGCTCCTCTGGGTGGCTCTTGGAGGAAGAGGTGGCCCTGAATCCTGGCCCTGGTGTCCTGCCTGGAGCTGTGTGTCACCCTGCAGCTGTGTGCCACCCTGGAGTGTGTGCCACCCTGGAGTGTGTGCCACCCTGGAGTGTGTGCCACCCTGCAGCTGTGTGCCACCCTGGAGCTGTGTGTCACCCTGGAGTGTGTGCCACCCTGGAGTGTGTGCCACCCTGGAGCTGTGTGCCACCCTGGAGTGTGTGCCACCCTGGAGTGTGTGCCACCCTGCAGCTGTGTGCCACCCTGCAGCTGTGTGCCACCCTGCAGCTGTGTGTCACCCTGCAGCTGTGTGTCACCCTGGAGCTGTGTGCCACCCTGCAGCTGTGTGTCACCCTGCAGCTGTGTGTCACCCTGGAGCTGTGTGCCACCCTGGAGCTGTGTGCCACCCTGCAGCTGTGTGCCACCCTGCAGCTGTGTGCCACCCTGGAGCTGTGTGTCATCCTGGAGCTGTGTGCCACCCTGCAGCTGTGTGCCAGCACTCACCCATCCTCACAGGACACATCCACTCGTGCTCCCAGCTCCAGGGCTGTGATGGGCCCCGTCCTCACCCCGGGCAGCGCTCCCAGGGCGCCGCAGGACCTCCCTGGGGGACACAAAAAAGGCTGAATGAGACCTGAGACGCAGGCTTGGAGGCTTTTCCCAAAGGTTCCAGAGTATTTTATTCCATGGGCATCACAGCCAGGCTGGCAGGAGCCAGGGTCAGCTGTGGGGGAAGGTGGGGATCCCAAAATGCTCCAGATTCACAGAGGGGTTTCCACAGCAGTGGATTGGGTCACATCACTGTGAAAATCGATTGCTCGACTGTGAAAAAACCATTCCTGTCACATCAGCAGCCCTAACATTCCATGGGTGTCACCAAGAGAATGTTTGGCCTCTGTGTTGAAGTTCAGTGCTGGAACAGCAAATTGGGATTTGTCCCCTGCGTGTGCTGTGTCCCACTGGAAATTCTTCAGGACCATAAGAAGGTAGAAAAGACCTCTGAGATCACCAAGTCCAACATTCCCTAGCATGAAAATCAAAGCAGACCAGCAGGAAAAAAAAAAAACAAACCAAATAAAAAACATCACTGAAACTCTTGCTGTTCAGTGTTAGGTAGGAAAGACAAGGAATATCCACCCGATTTTGTGTTAAAGGATGATGATGATGGATGGATGATGATGATGACCAGGCTGCATTTCGGGATGCAGGCTGGGAGCAGCCAGGGATGCTTTTTTGGGGTGTGGGGGCAGCAATACTCACTCCTGCACAGCTCAGGGGGCTGTGACCACGTCAGGTTCTCGAGGCAGGTGCTGGAGGGGGAACTCTCCGAGCTGTTCTCGTAGCCAGGCCGGCAGACGTAGCTCACGTTGGTGCCAACGGGGAAGAAATTCCTGGTCTCATCCTCCTTGGACAGGGCAGCAAACCTCAGCCGAGTTGGGGCAGAGCAGCTCCCTGCAGCCAAGGAAAGCTGCTCTGACAGAGCTGCCCACCAGGACGGGGCCAAATACTCCCTGGGATCACGGGAGCGCTCCTGGAGGGCTCCTGGTGCTCGTGGCAGGTTAATTCAGGCTCCTTGGGGCGATGCCAACCTGCTGCAGGTGTCAGAGCGGGGATGGAGGGGTGTAGGAGCTCGGGGAAGGGGTTGGCAGGACATGGGGAGCACATGGACAGGTTGGGGGGCACGGGACTGACCCCTGTCCTGTCCTGTTCAGTTTTCCCTGACTGAACCCTGTCCTGTCCCAGCCCCTGACTGACCCCTGTCCCAGCTCCTGTGGCCACCAGCGGCTCTGAGGGGCAGCAGTGCAGGACAGTGGGTTTGTCCCAGGGACAGGGACAGGGACAGGGACAGTGGATTTGTCCCCGGGACAGGGGCAGGAACAGTGGATTTGTCCCCGGGACAGGGGCAGGAACAGTGGGTTTGTCCCCAGGACAGGGACAGGGACAGTGGATTTGTCCCCGGGACAGGGACAGGAACAGTGGGTTTGTCTCAGGCACAAGGACAGTAGGTTTATCCCCAGGGCAGGGACAGTGGGTTTGTCCCCAGGGCAGGGACAGTGGGTTTGCCCCAGGACAGGGACAGCACAGAGGGTTTGTCCCCAGGACAGGGACAGGGACAGTGGGATTGTCCCCAGGACAGGGACAGGGACAGGGACAGTGGGATTGTCCCCAGGACAGGGACAGGGACAGGGACAGTGGGTTTGTCCCCAGGGACAGGGACAGGGACAGTGGGATTGTCCCCAGGACAGGGGTGTTAGCCCGGGGCCATGCCGCAGATAAAAAGGATGAATTATTTACGGCCGCAGGGCTCCGGCAGCCTGGACCAGATGTTGCCGGGCAGACATTCCGAGGTGTCCGGCAGCCCCGGGATCCTGCGGGCTCCCTCGGCACAGGTGAAAGTCACCCTGGAGCCCACCGGGAAGCTGCTGGAGCTGCTGGAGGGCCTGGAGTGGGTCATGGCAGGAGGCGGCCCGCAGTCACCTGTGGAAGGAGAAGGTGCCTCAGGTGAGGAACCAGAGCGGGGCTGGAATGGCCCAGGGCTCCCCTGGGAAGGGCTCCAGCCAGGGCTGGGTCAGGGACAGCACCGAGCCTCGGCTCAGTCCCCGGGCTGGGGGTGGCATCACCAGCCCAGCCCCTGAGCAGCCAGCTGGGATCCGGGCAGGTGCCCCGGCTCCTTCCCACGGCCCCGTACTCACCACGAGCCGCAGCGATGCTGAGGAGCCCCAGCAGGGCCAGGAGCAGCACAGGGTGTCCAGAGCCCATCCTGCAGCTCTGGGGTTCAGGGTGTCCCCCTTGTCCTGCTGCTCCAGCCCTCATTGCAGCAATTCCTGCGCTCCTCAGCCCAGCCCCGCTGCCTCCAGGGCTGTGTCAGGGCTGGGAGGGGATGCACTGCGGGCTCCACCAAGCCTCTGGAGCCATGGAAACCTTCCCAGGACACCCACGGAGCTGAAATCTCCGTCAGGAACACGGAGAGCAGCCAGGGTGGGGACAACTGTCACTCCCAGGCTCGGGGAGATCCTCCTGGTCCTCCTGCCCCGTCAGGCTGGCACTGAGCACTGACCAACACAGTTTTTCCACAACTACACTCCCAGAGGAGAAAAGACCCCGTTCCAGCCCCAAGCAGCCTCCAGGGTAGGAAAACACCTCCTCAGTTATTTGCTGGCAGGTAACACACCACGGATCTGCTGTCAGCAGAGGCAGTGAAGCAAATAAAAGCATTTTTCCTTCTCGTTTGCTGTTCTTTCATTGCCTGAGTCACTGGTAATGAAGAACGGGTGTGAGCAGCCACATCTGTGTCCTCGTTCACCCTGACATCAGCCAGGGCTGCTCGAACACCCTCAGGCTGCAACACCCAGGTTTTGTTCACACTTTGTGGGTGTCAAGCCCTGCAGAGGGAGATGAAGCCCCAGTCTGCAGTCCCAGGTGAGCTCAGGGTGGAGGGGACCCAGGTGTCACCCCAGGACGGGGAGCAGCTCTGGCAGCACCTCTCGTGGCAGAGCTCCTCACCTGGAGCTGCAGGAGCATGGGATGCACCCCCAAACACCTTTTCTGTGCAAAATCAGAGACACCCCCAATTCCCTGGCTGTTGTGTAGGCTCTGGCACCAAACAAAGTGATTTTTATAACTTCTAAAAGCACACATCTGGCAGTGATGCTCATGCAGGAGGCGAAGGCTTCTGCTTCTCCCACCCACTCTCCCCGAGCAGCCCAGGACTCACCCAGCTGCCAGGGCTCAGCTTTCCCCCAAAACCACTGGATCCCGCTGGAAACCTGCCCAATTTACAGCCAACATGACAGCTCCCACCTCCCCCCCTGGATAAACCCCCAGGAATCACCACAGCAGCAGAGCCACGGGGTCAGATCAGCATTTATGAGGAACAGGAATGAGCTGCCTGATTCTCTGCTCTTGGCTCAATCCCAGCACCTGGCCTTGGCATTTGCTCACCAGAAATGGGGATGTGGAAGATGCCACCAGCTCGGATATCAGGAACCTGTTCCCTGTTTAAACCCAGGGATGAGGTAACAGCAGCCTTTACAACACTTCTTGTGAACTGCCCTAACCCAGAGGAACAGAAATCATTTAATATTTATTGCACTGCTGTTTCCAGCAGAGTGCAAACCCAAACCCCAGCTGGACCATGGCAGCACAAGCACAGAGCTCAGAGCCAGCTCTGGACTCACCTCAGCTTTTCTGGACTTCACTCCCATTTGCCTCAGCTTACCACAGTTAAGACAGCTTTTTGTTTTTTTTTTTTGAAGCTACATTTAATCTTTCTATGCTTCCTGATGTGAAATGTGGAACAATTTGTTAGTTAAAGAGCAAATCAAGCTTGTAGGTTAGAGCAAAACCCACTCCCTGCCCTGGCATCCAGCACAGCAAAAGCAGCCTCCCATGCCCTGGTGTTTATTTTTCTGACTCCAGGCATGCAAACATAAACCATAAAATCACCCAGAGCCCTCTTAGAGATGCTGTGACTGCACAAACTGTGAGTTCACCAAAGGAAGGGTGAGTGTTGCAGGGATCCAGTTTCATTTCAGTTTTCGAGTTCCACCTGGAGTTTTTTAATCTCCAGGAACAGTTTCTGTATTTCCAGCAGAGTTTTCAGCTCTTCTACAGGCACACCGCATTCAAAGGTTGATTTAATATAATGAACCTCTTGGCACACATCAGCATCATCTTCTTTCACCTGTCAAAAAGGAAAACAAACCCCAGAGGAGCCTGTGAGGATGGGCTGCAGCAGAGGCAGAGCCACCCCCTCCGAGGCTGCCCTGTCCCAGCAGGGGCTGCATCCTCCTCAGGACCAGAAATGAAAAGCCTTTGAGAAGTTTAAGCAGATTTCATGTCAGAAACCAGGCAGGGAAAGGCTGAACCACGGCAGGGGGTGGAACTGGGTGATCTTCAAGGCTCCAACCCAAACCATTGTGCAGTTTTGTGTTACTCACACACTTGGGCAGCGGTGTCCAGCTGCCATCAGGCAAACACGTGGCTGTGCCAGCGTCTCCCAAAGGCATCCTTGCATTGTCTAGGAGCTGGTAGCCAGGCAGGCACTCGAAGGTGACAGTTTCATTGCTCTGGTACCACCTCTCACCACCCAAAGGGCTTCTCAGCCTTCCGTAGAGCACTCGTGGTTCTGGACACAGCACTGAAAGCAAAACCCACGGCAGAAGGCGGCTCAGCCCGAGGTCAGAAAGAAGTTTAGGAAGGCTGAGCCAGTGCAGAAGAACTTAAAATTGTGGAGCTGTGAAATCAAGGAATCCTTCTATTCACGAGGTGAAGGTCAGAGCAGCCCCTGAGAGGCGCTGGGAGCTTGTTATGGGTTTGCTGTTTGCTGAGAGTGTCACAATCCAGGCATCCCCACCATGGGGGTGGGCATTTGGCAGTAAAGGAAAGTCAGTGAACTCCTGACCTGTGTCAGGGCCTCCTTTACACACAGCTGTCGATAAAAACTCCACTGTTACCTGGAAAACAGCAGCTTTGGGAAGGTTGTTTCTTCTGCAAAGAGGGGAAAGCCCCAAGGACAGACAGAGCCAGGCAATGCTGCACCCCAAGCCCTCTGCTCTGCCCCGGAGCACTGAGGCTGAGCAGGGAGATTTTGGAAGCACCCCTAAATTCCCATCACAGCTGCAGGAGAAAGGTGAAGTTTCATGCACCCTATACCACAGTTTGTTAGTGAATCACTACATACTCCTGCCCTGGGGGTTTGGGACACGGAACTGGAAAGAAATGTTGAAAACAGCACATTGAAAATGAAGGAACAGACGGAGGAGGGAATGTCCCTGACCTGGCTGGCAGGTGGGCAGGGGAGGGCCCCAGGTGCCATCAGCCAGGCACTGGCTCTGGGCAGCACCGCGCAGCCCGAAGCCTTCATCACAGGAGAAGTGCAGGAGCAGCCCGTAGGGAAAGGTGAAGGTCTGTGGGGTCATCCTCGCCCTCTCCACCACGGGCTTGGGGCACCGGATCACTGCAGGACAGAGCAGAGAGAATGGGCTCTGGGGACAGCAGAACCTGGGCAGAGCTGCTCCTCCCCACCCCCTGATGGCCCCGGCTGGGAGAAGCAGAGTCTGGCACTTCCCGGTGGATGATCCCGCTCCGGTGAAGGAAGCAGCATCTCCAGGCAGCCCTGCTCGCTTTAACCCATTGTTCTGAGCTCGAACACTGCCCCCAGGGCCTGGCTCACCCCGATCCCACACCTTGATCCTATACCCTGATCCCATAACCTATCCCATACCCTGATCCCACACCTTGATCCTATACCCTGATCCCATAACCTATCCCATACCCTGATCCCATACCCTGATCCCACACCTTGATCCTATACCCTGATCCCATAACCTGTCCCATACCCTGATCCCACACTCTGATCCCACACTCTGATCCCACACCCCAATCCCACACTGATCCCACACTCTGATCCCACACCCCGATCCCACACCCTGATCCCACACCCTGATCCCACACCCTGATCCCACACCCTGATCCCATACCCTGATCCTACACTGATCCCACCCCGATCCCACACTGATCCCACACTGATCCCACCCTGATCCCACACTGATCCCACACCCCAATCCCACCCCGATCCCACACTGATCCTACACTGATCCCACCCCAATCCCACACTGATCCCACCCTGATCCCACCCTGATCCCACACTGATCCCACCCTGATCCTACCCTGATCCCACCCTGATCCCACCCTGATCCCACACTCTGATCCCACACTGATCCCACCCTGATCCCACACTGATCCCACATTGATCCCACCCTGATCCCACACTGATCCCACGCTGATCCCACGCTGATCCCACCCCGATCCCATACCCCGATCCCACACTGATCCCACCCCGATCCCACACCCCGATCCCACACTGATCCCACCCTGATCCCACACTGATCCCACCCCGATCCCACCCCGATCCCACCCTGATCCCACCCCGATCCCACACCCCGATCCCACACTCACGCCTGCACTCCGGGGCAGCTCCGCTCCACACCAGCCTCTCTCCATCCTCGGAGGTGCAGTAGATGGACTCGTTCCCGATGAGGGACAGCCCCTCTGCGCAGCTGTACTTGACCTCAAAGCCGTAGGGGAACTGCTTGACCCCCAGGGCAGAGTGCTGCCCGCTGGCGATTTTGGGAGGGGGGTCGCACACTGGGTGAGGTAAAGGCAAAGTTCTCCTCATCCTCAGGTTCTCCTCATCCATGGGGAGGCAGAACGCAGGGGGTGACACCAGAGGCTCCCCGTGCTCTGCCAGAGCTGCTCCTCGCGGTCCTCCTGGCCCTGGCCAGCTTTGGCTGTGCCAGCGTTGCCAGCGTGACCCACTGAGGTGCAGCCATCCCTCAGCCCCTTCCTTATCCCCTCCTCTTTTCCAGGAGAAACCATCCTGCTCCTAAGCACGGTCAGGGAACAGAGAGCATCCAAAACCCGCTGAGGAACCCTTGGAGAAGCGGCTGCGAGCCCCATTAACCAGCACCTTTCATCCATCCCAGTTTCGGTGGGAGATGGAAATGCTGAAGCCTTCAGTGCTGTGGGTTGGGCACCTTCTCCTCACACCTCACACCTCACACCTCACACCCGACAGGATTTTCTCCCCAGGGATGGAATTGGCAGCCCCGCTGCCGCTGTCCCCACTCACCCCTGTCGCAGTAGGGCACGGGGGGTCTCCACATCCCCTCTGCCAGGCACTGAACCCTCTCGCTGCCCCTGAGCGCGAAGCCAGGCTCACACTGGAACTCCACCTGCTGCCCGAAGGTGTAGGAGGCTCTCCTGGGGCTGGTCTCTCTGCCGTGGGGGATGATCGGGCTGGGACACTGCACCCCTGGGGAACAGCAGCATCAGAGAGGAGAGATTTGCACCGAGGGATCCCCAGCAATGCGGCTTCACCGAGCCAGGACACCTCTGAGCGGAGCTGGCGGGCTCGGGGATGGGAATTACAGGCTGACAACCATTTCTCCATTTCTCCTAAGGTGCAGAAGGATGTGAGAACCCCGCGGTCAGCCAGAAACTGTGCTGAGGGGATGGCCCTGCCTCCCTGAATCCTCCTTGGAGCCGCTAAATAACCGAGGGGAGCTGCAGCTTTTCCTTTCCAGCTGCGCCACCCTTTGAGCAGCAAAATTACTGCCAGGGAGAGCCGGAGAAATCCCGCTGGATTTGGGAAAGCGAAGGAAGCGATGGACTCACTCTGGCACAGCCGGGGCACCGAGGACCACGTGAAGTTCTGGAGACAGGTGATGGTTGGGGACACGCCGGGGATCGGGGAGAAGCCGAGCCTGCAGGAGTAGCTCACGGTGCTCCCAACCGGGAACTCGCGGCGGGGCTGGAGATCGGCGAATTCCACAGGGGGAGGGTGGGGACACTGCCCTGGGGACAGAGATGGGGACACAGAGTAGGGGACACAGAGCTGGGGACACTGCCCTGGGGACAGAGATGGGGACACAGAGCTGGGGACACTGCCCTGGGGACAGAGCAGGGGACACAGAGCAAGGGACACAGAGCAAGGGACATTACAGACCCCCAGCACTGCCCTGGGGACAGAGATGGGGACACAGAGCAAGAGACACAGAGTAGGGGACACTGCCCTGGGGACAGAGATGGGGACGCAGAGTAGGGGACACTGCCCTGGGGACAGAGATGGGGACACAGAGCAAGGGACACAGAGCAAGGGACATCACAGACCCCCAGCACTGCCCTGGGGACAGAGATGGGGACACAGAGCAGGGGACACTGCCCTGGGGACATCACAGAGCCTCAGCACTGTCCTGGGGACATCACAGACCCCCAGCACTGCCCTGGGGACAGAGATGGGGACACAGAGCAAGGGACACAGAGCAAGGGACATCACAGACCCCCAGCACTGGCCTGGGGACAGAGATGGGGACACAGAGCAGGGGACACTGCCCTGGGGACATCACAGACCCCCAGCACTGTCCTGGGGACATCACAGACCCCCAGCACTGCCCTGGGGACATCACAGACCCCCAGCACTGTCCTGGGGACATCACAGACCCTCAGCACTGCCCTGGGGACATCACAGACCCCCAGCACCGGCAGCTTTTCTTTGATGGAAAACCCCCCAAAAATAAGTGAGGGACAGCAGCACCCCTGAGTGGGGCTGTGGAGTGTGTGGAGTGAAGGGAATGGGAAAAACAGTGGGGAAAATTCACCTGAGGACATGAACCGGGTGAGAATCTTTATTCTCGCTCACTTTGGTCCCTGCTGGGTGTCCCCTGCAGGAGGGGACAGCCCTGCCACGCTCCCCAGGGCGATCCCAGAGGGAATCCTGGCAGCCAGCAGCGCTCCCGCTGGCTCCCACCCTCTGAGCCCGCTCCTTCTCGGGGAGCAGCAGGTGGCAGAGGCCAGGAGGGGGGTGTGAGCTCACCTGGCACGCAGGAGGGCACCCGTGGGTACCAGCGGCCGCCGGGTGTGCAGCGCACGGTGCTGGCAGCGCCCAGCGGCACAAAGCCGGGCTGGCAGCGCAGAGTGGCCGTGCTGCCCCAGGTGAAGTTCTGAGCAGAGATCAGCTGCCCGTTCGCGATGTCGGGGATGGGACACTGAGCCCCTGCGGAGCACCAAAACACAAAATGGATTTTTGGGGGTGTTCTGGCACCGCAGCGAGCAGTGACAGCGGCTCTGGATGGGGCTGAGAGGAGACAGAGCTGCGTGGTGGCTGCAGAGACTGAGGCTTTGGGGGTGAATAAATGTAAGATATTCCTCGGGGTGTGGATGGTCTGGTATGGATGCTAACTGTGGTGCCTGTGGAAATTGCAGTCCACATAACTTTCACAGTCTTGCCTGAGAAAGTGGCCTGGGAAATGATGGGGAGGAATTAAAACAATCCTCAGAGATAGAGAACAGCCTTGCAGGTGTTGTTTGTTCCTTGTTTTCTTGCAGGAGAAGGTCGAGGGGTGCTGAACCCCACTGACCAATGATGATGATGTGTTAGTTTACTAACCAGTAAGAGTTTATTTTCTGTACTTTTCACATCTATAAAAAAAAAAAAGACCTGAGGTAATAAACCAGGGAGAAATTCTCCTGATTGACTCCCAGGAGAGTCTGTGTCATTCTTCTCACCATTCCCAATAGAGCAACAGTCTGGGACACAGCAGAGGCCTCTCCATAGTCGAGTCAGATGTTAGGAATTTATTTCAGGACATGGGTGAGAGAGCCTTGCTAAGATCCAACAGATGAAGCTCAAAGCAGGCTCAGAGGGAACATTAGAAAAAGGGGTAGAACATGAATACATGAGTTAAGATTGCTAATAAAGAGAGTAACAGAACAGAAGTGAGAGAGCCAGAAAAAGAGGAAGAGTGAGCTCTCCTTTACAATTGTTTATATAATCTATACATTGAATATTCTATTCCTTCACCAACCAATCTTTCTAAGTGTACTAATACAGTAACATTTAGTGTGTGACCTATAGAAATCACTGCTTTTGCTTATTTTTAGTTATCTCAGGGTACTTTTGACTTTTCCTTATAATGCTGGGGAGAGGGGTCTCAGTTTTATTGGGGGGAAAAATGTGTTCTGGCATACCAGACCGGTATTTTTTAATTATTCAGACCGTTCTTTCATTTGTATTTCTTCCTTAGCCTCTCTGGCTAGGGAGTCATATCTATAATTCCTTTCTGCTTCTGCCTTTCCAACAAATAAACATCCTGAACCTGCAGGGTTTCCTTCCTGCACCATCAAACCCCTTCTCTGCCCTCTCCTTGGAGCAGTGCAGTGACCCAGCCCCCGTGGGTGACTCTGGGGTGCAGCAGCCCCCTCCAGCCGTGCAAGAAAAGATGCTCTGGGCACACCTGCACCACCTCTGGCACACCTGCACCACCTCTGGCCACACCTGCACCACCTCTGGCCACACCTGCACCACCTCTGGCACACCTGCACGTGTGTCCCAACAGAAAACTCCTCTTTCCACATCTGCCATGAGAAATATCTGGGGGCTCATCACAAATAACAGAGAAAACAGAACTCCAGCAGCTCTAACTGGGATTTCTTCATGCCTGGCAGGTCACCAAGACGGAGTTAAAAACAAGTTTGAACATCCTGGCTCACATCCAGGTGCTGCAGCGTCCCACACCTGCACCGTGCCAGGGCAGGGCCACCGATGCTGCCTTTGGTGCAATCCCCATGGAAAATATCTTGGGAAAGATCTTGTTTGCTTCTCCTCGGGGCCCCAGATTAATTATTGGCACCTCATTAGTAGCGTTTGGCTTTGGGAAATGAGCTGAGAAGCATCAGAAGTAAAAGAAATAAATATTAAGAATGAAGGCAGTGTGAGGCAATGCTGGTGCAGGGAGAAGCTGGGGCAGGCTGTGCACCCTGGAGAAGTTTCTGGAAAGTTTTTGGTTTAACCAAGACCCCAACTTCCAGACAGAAACTGGTGTTTATTTCCCTTCCCAGAGACATCCATTACTCAGCAGATTTGCACTTCTCCTGTTCTGAGGTCAGCTGGGGGATCCTGGCCATGCCCCAGCTGCCCTGAGCACATCTGGAGGCTGAGGCATCACAGAATCGCTCAGAGAATCATGGAAGGGACATTAAACCCAGCCAGAGCCACCCCAGCCATGGCAGGGACACCTCCCACTGTCCCAGGTGCTCCAAACCCCATCCAACCTGACCTTGGACACTTCCAGGGATCCAGGGCTGCTCTGGGCACCTGTGCCAGGGCCTGCCCACCCTGCCAGGGAACGATTCCTGCCCAAAATCCCATCCAAACCTGCCCTAATTCACCTTACACCCAGTCCTCTTTCCCCCCCTCCCCATTCCTGGTGAAAATCCCCTCTCCAGCCCTCCTGGAGCCCTTCAGGCACTGCAAGGCTCAGTCAGCTCTTCTCAAAGCCCCGGTGGAAGGAAAGCAGAGCCCCAGGAGCCCCAGGAGAGGGGAGAACACTCACCCTGAGTCCCTGAACTCTTCCCAAAGCCCTGGTGGAAGGAGAGCAGAGCCCCAGGAGCCCCAGGAGAGGGGAGAACTCACCCCGAGTCCCTCAACTCTTCCCAAAGCCCCGGTGGAGGGAGAGCAGAGCCCCAGGAGCCCCAGGAGAGAGGAGAACTCACCCTGAGTCCCTGAACTCTTCCCAAAGCCCTGGTGGAGGGAGAGCAGAGCCCCAGGAGAGGGGAGAACTCACCCTGAGTCCCTGAGCTCTTCCCAAAGCCCTGGTGGAAGGAAAGCAGAGCCCCAGGAGAAGGGAGAACTCACCCCGAGTCCCTGAGCTCTTCCCAAAGCCCCGGTGGAAGGAGAGCAGAGCCCCAGGAGAGGGGAGAACTCACCCTGAGTCCCTGAGCTCTTCCCAAAGCCCCGGTGGAAGGAGAGCAGAGCCCCAGGAGCCCCAGGAGAGGGGAGGACTCACCCTGAGTCCCTGAGCTCTTCCCAAAGCCCCGGTGGAAGAGGAGCAGAGCCCCAGGAGCCCCAGGAGAGGGGAGAACTCACCCTGAGTCCCTGAGCTCTTCCCAAAGCCCCGGTGGAAGGAGAGCAGAGCCCCAGGAGATGGGAGAACTCACCCTGAGTCCCTCAACTCTTCCCAAAGCCCTGGTGGAAGGAGAGCAGAGCCCCAGGAGCCCCAGGAGAAGGGAGAACTCACCCCGAGTCCCTGGTGGCTGCAGCAGCAGCAGAGCCATCAGTGCCAGGAGCTGTCCCAGGGTTGGGGACATGCTGAGGGACAGGAGACAGAGCAGATCCTCTGTCTCCAGAGTCACCAGGGAACGGAAAAAAGCAGCGGGAAGTTGGGGACAGGCCAGACACGCCACTGACGCCACCCCCAGCCCTGAGATCCCCAGCTGGGCTGATAAATAAATACAATAAATAAGTAATAAAATAAATAATAAAATAATAAATAAAGGTGTTTTATGGCCTGGCCTCGTCTGAAGCTCATTTCCACCCAGGGAAAATCCCTCACATCCCCTGCACTCATGGAGCAGCAGCTAATTGAGCTGTTCCTTTACATACACTGTAAATAAACCTGTTTATTAGAGACACTTTCTATATTATTAATATTTATCTCTTTATACTTATATTATTTTATATTTTATATTTTATATTTTATATTTTGTTTTATATTTTATATTTTATATTTTATATTTTATATTTTATATTTTATATTTTATATTTTATATTTTATATTTTACATTTTATATTTTATATTTTTTATTTTTTACTTTATACTTTATATTTTATATTTTATATTTTGTTTTATATTTTATATTTTATAGTTTATAGTTTATACTTTATACTTTATACTTTATACTTTATATTTTATGTTTTTTACTTTATAGTTTATATTTATACTTTGTATTTCATGTTTTATATTTTATATTTTTTACTTTATACTTTATATTTTATATTTTAAATTTTATATTTTATACTTTCTACTTTATATTTTATACTTTATATTTTATATTTTAAACTTTATATTTTATATTTTATACTTTATATTTTATATTTTAAACTTTATATTTTATACTTTCTACTTTATATTTTATACTTTATATTTTATATTTTAAACTTTATATTTTGTACTTTCTACTTTATATTTTATACTTCATATTTTATATTTTATATTCTATACATTATATTTTATATTTTATATTTTATACATTATATTTTATGTTTATATTATATATTATTAATATTTCTATATTACTACTTCCTGTATCACGTAAACACTTCCCTTTACCAGAGATAGGACAGATTATTAAAACCCAGACAGAGCTTTCATTACAATTTCATGTTTATTATGATCTTTGCTCCCATCACAAGACAAATGACCTGCACAGAGCTTCCCTTTCACTGGATGGTTAAAAACCAACATTTATTGGTTATTCTGTTATTTGTCCTTGTGGCACTGCCATGGGCCCATGCTTGGGAAGGAAAACTGGAATTTTTGCTTTGCTAGGACAGAGGATTTGAGTTTTTCTTGGCCATGAGAAAGGTAATTAGGCAGTGAAGGGGTTGTTCCCACTAATGAGGGAATGTTCCCACTGGGATGGACTGGAGAGTGAGTGGCTCTCACCACCTTCATGCCTTTTTGTACCACCAAAATTCACTTTCCACTCCGTTCCTCCCTAGCTGTGCCCTGCCAGCTAAACAGATCGAAATGTGAAGCTTTAAAAGGCATAAAGTGATCTACAAACTGAACCTAAAAATTAACTCACAACTCATCGACTCCTCATGTGACCAAACCTGTGGCTGATTGATAAATTTTGTCCTGGCCACTTCATCATTAGCACAAATGACAAAGTCATCAAAAATCCTCAGTCAGCATCATGATCCAGCACACAGAGGATGCTTCTTGCAATGCCAGTGCCACCAGTCAGCTCCTGGTGGCGATTTTTAGCTCCTTTTCAAGTTTCTGGATCTCCAGGTGGAGTTTCTGAACTTCCAGCAGGGTTTTCAGTTCTGACAGAGGAATTCCACACTGGAAAGCTGCTTTGTTTCGAAGAATCCTCTCACACACATCACGCTTCTTCTTTGAAAGAACCAAAACAAAGGCAGAGTGAGAGTCCAGTGAGGGGTGACCAAGCAACCACCCCTGTGAAGCTGGAGCAAACGGCTATAAATGGGGAAAAAACAGGAAAAATGGGGAAAGAACAGGAAAAATGGGGCAAGAAACACGAAAATGGGGCAGCTGGTGGTACTTACACCCGTGGGTGGGGACAAATGGTTTTGGGAGCTGTCCCCAAGTGTTTTTGAGGGGTTTTAGTAAATTATTTCTAAGTGGGAACGCAGTGCCGTGACAGGAGGTTTGAGTTGGGTTCGTTGCGAAATGTGGGATAAATCATAAATATATAAATTATCTCAAATCAGGAAGTTCTTTGAGGTCGGGTGTTTGTCCACTTTTGAGCCTAATCAGCAAGAAAAGAGAGTTAATCAGTGGAGCAGGCACAGATTCATCCCTGGCTCAAGGACATCCCAAAATGAACGAGCTCCAGGGATAACTCAGGATGGCGATGGAGACTTTGCCAACTTGGCAGAATCCTGGCGGTCCCTGTGTCCTGTGGAACCCCAGAACGGTTTGGGATGGACGGGACCATGAATCTCATCTCCTTCCACCCCCTCGGGATCCAGATGTGCAGGGGAGGTGGGATGGGGGGGCGGATCCAGATGTTGCCCCTCCTCCGCACTACAACTCCCACAATGCTCCGCGCTTGGCTCCACCCGCACTACAACTCCCGCCATGCCCCGCGCTCCCGCCCACCGCCCCTCCGCACCTGGCGCATGCGCACAGCTCCATATGGCTCCAAGATGGCTGACACAGCGTCCGGCGGCTCCGGCACGGTAACGGCACCAAATCCCCGGGGCGCGGGGCCGTGAGGGCGGGTCCCGGGCGGGGCCGGGCGGGGCGGCAGCGCCCGATCCCTGCGGGGCGCGGAGGAGGCTCCGGTCAGGCCCCGGAGCGCGGAGGCGGCGGGTGGAGAGACGGAGGCGCTGATTGGCTGGAGGGCCTGCGGGGAGGCGGGGTTTGATTGGCTGAGGATGGGGCGCTCGGATTGGCTGGCGGGGAGCGGGGCGGGGCGTGAGGGGGCGGGTCCTTAAAGGGGCCGCGTCCCAAAAGTGTCAGGGGAGGTTCTATAAGGACGGGTGTGTACATCTATGTGTATATTCATATAAATATAAATATGAATATGAATGTAAATATAAATATAAATATAATTATAAATGTAAATATAAATATAAATATAAATATAAATATAAATATGTACACACAGGTGCCCATGTGGGTATGTGTGTATAGGATGCAGGTGTGTGTGTGTACCCGTGTTCCTGCTCTGTGACCCTTCCCAATCCCCTGCTCCCAGACCATTCCACCGGCTCCCACACCCTGCCTCTTCCCATCCCATCCCATGGATCACATCCAATGGATCCCATCCCATCCCATCCCATGGATCACATCCAATGGATCCCGTCCCATCCTATGGATCACATCCAGTGGATCCCATCCCATCCCATGGATCACATCCAATGGATCCCGTCCCATCCTATGGATCACATCCAATGGATCCCATCCCATCCCATCCCATCCCATCCCATGGATGACATCCAATGGATCCCATCCCATGGATCCCATCCCATCCCATGGATCCCATCCCATCCCATGGATCCCATCCTATGGATCCCATCCCATCCCATCCCATGGATCCCATCCCATCCCATGGATCCCATCCCATGGATCCCATCCCATCCCATGGATCCCATCCCATGGATCCCATCCCATCCCTCTCCCGTGTCCCTTCCAGCCGCTCTGGGGCCAGCCCTGCTTGCTCACCTCTCCTGGCGGTACAAACACTCCTCTCCCCGTCTCCTAACGGAATTCCCCATTCCCGGAATTCCAGCGGGCGGGCAGCAAGCAGGCGGGCACCCCTGCGGACAATTACCACCTGGCGCGGCGCCGGACGCTGCAGGTGGTGGTCAGCTCGCTGCTGACCGAGGCCGGCTTCGAGAGCGCCGAGAAAGCCGCGGTGGAGACGCTCACCGAGATGATCCAGAGCTGTGAGTGCCCCTGAGGGCTCATCCAGGGATTCCCCCCCCCATTCCAGAGGGGTTTGATCCCGGTTTTGTGGTATTAAAAGAGGGTTGGGTTGGTGGCTGGAGCACAGCACTGATTTCTGTGGGTTTATCCCAGCTCAGAAATCCTTATATTTTTTTATTCAGTGATTGCTCATTGGGTGCTCCCAGGAGCTCCACATATTGCTGGAATAAAGAGAAATGACAAAATTCCAGAGAAACAACGAAATTCCAGAGAAACAACGAAATTCCAGAGAAATAACAAAATTCCAGATATTTCCTTTGTGAAGTCCCTCTTGGAGCAGCTCTGCTCCTTCCCCTGTGGGTGTTGATGAAAACCTCACCTCCAGATTGTTCTGAAAGCAAGAAATGATAATTTCTGGGCTTTTTTTTCATGTTTTAGATGCGGATTTGCCTTTTGCCTCAGTGGCAAACACTGATTCTTTACTCCTTAGCATCCCCACGCTTTAATTTTAAACCCCTCATCCTGCAAAATGCCCCATTCCAGGGGCTGTTTTTCATTCCTTGCTAAATTTGTTCAAAATTCCCATCCCTGTATCTGATACAGCCGTGGCCAATGTGAGAATGAAATCCGTGGTGGTTTTATCCCGCAGATATTTCGGAAATTGGGAGGAGTGCCAAGTCCTACTGCGAGCACACAGCCAGGACCCAGCCCACGCTCTCGGACATCGTGGTGACCCTCGTGGAAATGGGTCAGCAGCTCTCTCTTCCCACTCTTTCCACCATTGGATTGGGAAATCTGCCCCCAAAATCTGGGATTTGGGCTTTGCCTGCTGCTGTGGGCACGCACAGCACATGGTTTTCCATGATCATTCCCATTATCTGCTCCCAGACCCTTCCCATTCAGAATCCCTGGCCCATCCCATTCTTGTTTTACCTGGAAAAATTCTGGAGAGAGGGGAATTTTGACAGGATGAACTCCTGGAGTGATTCCTGTTCTCTTTTGTGTTCCAGGATTCAATGTGGAAACTCTTCCTGCCTATGCCAAGCGTTCCCAGAGGATGGTGATCACTGCCCGTACGTGGGGAGCCTCTCCTGCTGTGCTGGGAGCTGGGAGTCACCTGGAATTCCTCTCTGCTGCCTTTCAGAGAGCTCCTGATGAGCTTTCTGTGGGATAATCCCAGGAATTCCAGGAATTGGGGGCTCCTGTAGTGGCACCACCGGAGGTGAAGGGACCTCGGTCACTCGGGAGAAGCCTCAGGGTGGTTTTGTTTGCAGGACAGGGAGGGTCAAAGGATCCTTTTCCCCTCTGGGATGCCAATCCCAAGGTCATGGGATGTGCTCCTTGCCTTGGATGGGGTCAGGGATGGGGTCACAGCTTTGGGGGGATGCTGGGCAGGAAGATTCCCACCTTTTCCCTGATTCCCACCTTTTCCCTCTGCAGCTCCGGTGACAAACCAACCCGTGACCCCCAAAGCCCTGACAGCTGGGCAGAACAAGCCCCATCCACCCCACATTCCCGGCCATTTCCCGGAGTTCCCAGATCCTCACACGTACATCAAGACCCCAGTGAGTGAAAACATTTTTATTCTGTTTGGGATCTGTTTGAATTCCAGGAGTGGGATGGTTTTACTGCAGTGCTGCTGCCATTTATCCAAAATATTTCTCCTGGCTTAATGCTTTCCTTCTTTGTGGATTGTGGACATCCCTTGCCATTCAGAAATCAGCCAGAATCCCTGGATTTCTGTCTGATTTTTGTGCTGGTTTGAAGTCCAGGAGTGGTGTTTATTTACTGCAGTGCTGGTGCTATTTATCCAAATATTTATCCAAATTATAGTTTTTCCTGGCTTTGAATATTCCTTGTTTGTGGATTATGGACATCCATTGGGATGGGATCCTTCCTATTACCTGCTCCCAGACTCTTCCCAGTTCAGGATCCCTGGTCCCTCCCATTATCCACTCCCTGCCCTATCCCATTACCTGCATCCAGAGCATTCCCAGTTCAGGATCCCTGATCCCTCCCATTATCCACTCCCTGCCCTATCCCATTACCTTCATCCAGAGCATTCCCAGTTCGGGATCCCTGATCCCTCCCATTATCCACTCCCTGCCCTATCCCATTACCTTCATCCAGAGCATTCCCAGTTCAGGATCCCTGGTCCCTCCCATTATCCACTCCCTGCCCTATCCCATTACCTTCATCCAGAGCATTCCAAGTTTGGGATCCCTGGTCCCTCCCAGCACATAATCCCTGGATTTCTGCCTGCTGGGCACCTGTGGATCCTGAAGAGCAGAGCCTGCAGCTCCTCCACCCCTGGGAATTTTGGAAGTGGAGCTGCTCCATCCCTTTCCTTCCCTTCCAGACCTACCGGGAGCCGGTGTCCGACTACCAGGTGCTGCGGGAAAAGGCGGCTTCCCAGCGGAGGGACGTGGAAAGGGCCCTCACACGCTTCATGGCCAAGACAGGAGAGACCCAGAGCCTCTTCAAGGATGATGTCAGCACATTCCCATGTCAGTGATTTTAATTTTGGATCCCTTTAGGGTTTGGGGAGCTAAAATGGGGAGGAAAAGCAGAAAGCAGGTCCTAAACTCCCCAAGGCTCCCTTTTTTTCTCCTGATGGAGAAAGCCTAAATCCAAATCTCATCCCAATGCTGGCTCCACCCCTGTGACCTCACCAAGGAATTTCTTCTCCCTGACATTTTCCTGCTGCTGGAAATTTTCCTGTCTCTTCTCTGTGTGATGAGAATTCCCACTTTCCCAAGGCTCGCTGGCAGCACAGCTTCATTTAAGAGGAACCCAACTTCCCAGATAATTGGGATTTTGTGGTGGAGCTCAGGAAGGAATTTCTGTGTTGAAACATGGCTGTGTCCTTGGCTGGAAATGTAGAGAGATTCAGAGAATTGGGAAGTAGAGATCTTTGAGGGATCAGGATTTCCTTTCTGATCCTTGGGAACAGCAGGAAATGTGTCCAAACCCAGAACCAGCAAATTGTTTGATCTCTGTAACTTTGTCCTTAATTTCTGAGGGGATTTCTCCCAGCTTCCTGACTGTGTCTCCTCTTTCCCCTGATCCCAGTGATTGCTGCCAGGCCTTTCACTGTGCCCTACCTGACAGCTCTGCTCCCCTCCGAGCTGGAAATGCAGCAGATGGAGGAGACGGATTCCTCGGAGCAGGACGAGCAGACGGACACCGAGAACCTCCCGCTGCACATGAGCACGGTAGGGCCACCCTGGGGGGCTCCTGGGGGCCATTCCTGCAGCTTGGAATGCTGGCTCTGCCTCCTGGGAAATGGGAAATGGAGCTGAACATTGTCCTGCTGCTTCAGCTCCCTGCAGAGTTCAGTGCAGAACGAGGCTGGAGCGGGAGCTTTCAGTAAATCCTGAATTTCAGAGGTTTCTCCTTGGATCCCACAGTTGCCCAAGGGATTTTCCTGTCTTAGAAACCAGGAGGCCTGGCCTTCAGTGCAGCTCCTTGTGTGCTTGGCTGCTGATTATCCCTCCTGCCCACAGGTTCTGGGGTTTGAACTCGGAATCCTGGAATGATTTGGGGTGGGAGGGACCATAAAAATCTTGTCCCATGGGCAGGGACACCTTCCCCTATCCCAGCCTGTTCCAGCCCAGCCTCAGACACTTCCAGGGATGGAGCAGCCACAGATTCTGTGGGCAGAAGGATTTCTAAGCCTGACTTTGTTTTTTTCTTGTTGTTTTTGGCTGTGCCAGGACGATGCAGGACCTGAGAAGGAGAACACCTCAGTGCTGCAGCAGAACAGCTCCCTGGCAGGCAGCAGGAACGGGGAGGAGAACGTGATCGACAATCCCTACCTGCGGCCCGTGAAGAAACCCAAAATCCGCAGGAAGAAGTGAGGGGGGACCTGAAATTCCTTTGGCTGCTCCAAGAAACGCACAGGGGGGTCAGGAGAGGCAGTCCAGCTGAGGAAGGAGCTCTCTGCATGGTGAACTCTGCTCCCACCCTGCCTTCCCGTGCTCCCTCTCCCCTCTGCTCACTGCAGTGCTCCAGGAAAACTGCCTGGGAATTGTCTGGGGGACTTTGGTTTCCATTCTGGGGAGGATTTCTTTTCTGAAGAGCTGGGGGACCCAGGGTTTGGAGGGACACAGAGCTTGGATTTGGAGGACACAGGAGCTGAGGGACACAGGGTTGGATTTGCATTTGGATTTGCATTTGGATTTGGATTTGGATTTGGATTTGGATTTGGATTTGGAGGACACAGGAGCTGAGGGACACAGGGTTGCATTTGGATTTGGATTTGGAGGACACAAGGATTTTCCTGCTCCCACTTCCCAGCAGAACACATTGGTGTGTTGGTGCCTGGCAGGCTGGAAAAAGAACTTCCATCAACCCTTAAATCCAAGGAATGTGTATTAGCAAAGAAACCTCCCAGGGAGGTTCCTCCTTTCGCATTCTTGGCAGGTAAAAGCAAACAAACCTTTTCTTTTATAACCTGAAGGTTTTTGGTGTGCTGGTAACGGAGTGAAGTGCAAATCCAGAGCTCCAAGGATATTTCATCCTCATTTTGCAGCTGTGCTGAGGACTCCAAACCTTCCAAGTGTGGTGGTGTCACCCCTGAGATGATTTTCCTGTCACAGCTGCTTCGGGCTCCTTTGCAGTTCATTGTTGTTTTCCACACAGCTCAAATCCTTGGAGAGTTCCCTCCTTCCCCAGTTGCTTTGGAAGCTGGAAAATGGAACAAAGCTGCACTGACGGCAGCAGTGCTTTTATCACCAAAAGTTGGGTTTTTTCCCTGCTTTATTTTTGTTTTTATCACCAAAAGTTGGGATTTTTCCCTGCTTTATTTCTGCTTTTATCACCAAAAGTTGTTTTTTTTTCCCCTGCTTTATTTCACCTTTTTATTCCCTTTATTTTTATATGTGTTGTCATTATTGGCTGGTTCTGGAGGGCTGTGCTTTCATTTTCCTTCAGCGTTTTCTTAGGCAAAATCTGGGTTATTATCCAAGAGAAAAGGCTCCTGTGGTTTGATCCAATCTCCCAAGAATTCCAAGTTCACCTCCATGCGGTTAAAAGAATCCTCCCTCTTCCCCCATCACCCAGGGAGGATGAAAACAAAAACAAGTTATTTTTTTTTTCAATGATCTCCTGCCAAAAAATCTGAAATTAAATCTCAAAACCCCCTCTGTGTGTGCCACTGTCACTTCTGCTGGTGCCTTGCTTGTACAGAATGACAAATGTACAGACACACCCTGTATATGTTTGTATATATCCAAAAGTTTTATCTTTTTTTAACTTTTTTTTTTTTTTTTCTGCAAGGAGAAAAATCCCTTGCTGGGTAGGGGAAAAAAAAAAAAAAAAAAGTGGAATGAAAATTGTAGTTTTTATGTTCATAATAAAAGAAATTTTATCTCCTATGAGCAAAACAGAGTCCTTCACATTTCAGGAGTGGGAAAATGCCTCACACATCATTTTTTTTTCTGGTTAGAAAGAATTAGGTGGAGGTGAACCACAGTATCAGCCAGGAATACAAAAATAAAGCTTTAAACAGCGTAAAAACTCCAATTTTTAGGACAAGAAAAATTCCAGGAAGCCAAATCTTGCTTCAAAACCTTGGACCAAAAAGGAACAGTTGTGACACAAAAAGTCGCGCTGGGAGAGCTCCTGAAAGTGGGAATTGGACAAATAAATTTTGGTTTTCTGGCTAAAATTGTGCTGCAGGTGAAATTTGCTAGATAAACAGGTTAAAAAAAAAGCAGAAAATTGGAAGAGGAGTGGAGCTGGAATGACAGCCAGAGGGATTTTGTCTCTCCAAGCTCTCTCTGGGATTGGGATCAGACACATCCATGTGTGGGAGGGTTTGGAAACACAGAAATCAAAAGTCTGAGGGGGAAACAGCTGCCACAACAGCAGGAACTTTCTGTTTCAGGCCACGGTTATTTTTGTGGCCAGATTCTCACTTCAAGCACTTTATTGTTGTTGTTCTGCAATTGAGAATATTTTTGTTTCAGCAGGGAAAGAGCCAAAATGCAAAAATGCAAAAATGCACCTGGTGAGGCCTGGCTGGGACAGGCCTTCCCCTCAGGCTGTTATTTTGGGCACAAAGACATTAAAAACTCTCTGAGGGTACAAAAACCACCTGAATATTCCTCATTTTTCCTCAGGTTGTGGAGGACTGGATGTGAGGGGAAAGCGGGGGGCGAGCGCCAGGAAAATCTGAGGGGAAAATGGGAACGCTCATTCCCGGCGCTGAGGAAATGGAGGAGCTGCCCTTTGGCTGTGCCTGTTTGGCTCCTTGCCTGCCTCAGGAAGGGCTGGATTTTGAGGGAAAAGTGAGGAAATCCATGGAAAAAGGGGTGATGAGCTGAGGGGGGGTGGTTTTCAAGGTTTTTTTCAAGGTTTTTTCCAAGGTTTTCAAACCCCTCAGGCGCTCGCTTCTCATCCAAAGGGATCATGGAGAGATTTGTTTTCCTGTGGGATCAAGAAGTTCAATTTTTATTTTTTTTTTCCCCCAGCAGGATTTGGGAGAGATTTGTGAGGGGAAAAGCTGGAAAATTGATGGGTTGAGATGATTTAATAGGGAAAGCAAAGGAAAACAAAGAGTTTAATCCCTGCTTCCCACAGGGGCCTCCAGTAGAGCAAGGCCTCATCCAAGGCCTTCAGCATGGAATTCATCATGGAATGACTGGAAAATCATGGAGTGGAGCCTGTGACTTGTCCAAATATCACCCAATTCCTCCCTTTCCCCCTCATTTTATACCCCAACCATGA
Source organism: Poecile atricapillus (assembly GCF_030490865.1). NCBI lineage: Eukaryota > Metazoa > Chordata > Aves > Passeriformes > Paridae > Poecile > Poecile atricapillus. The sequence goes on from NC_081271.1 coordinate 1,348,087, forward strand.
TCTGGAATATCTTTTGGGTCTGTTTGTGTGTCCCTCACAACTTCCCAACTTCTCCCTCAGGAAAGGCAGGAAAGGCCCCGGCTCTGTGCAAGCCCTGACCAGCAATGACCAAAAAAATATCCCAGTGTTAACCAAAATATTCCAATGTTAACCAAAATACCCCAATATTAACCAAAATATCCCAATATTATTGACCTTGAGTTCAGCACAAATCCAAAATACAGCCCTATTCCAGACTCTGGGAAGGAAATGCCTGGGTTTGAAAAGATTCTTTTTGGCTATTACTTTACTTTATTTTATTATTTTAGTTTATTAGGATTTTTTCAACTTATTGTACTTTAATTTTGATTTTATTTCAGTTCATTAGTTTATATTTCATCTTCAATACATTTATTTCAATACATTAAATACATAATACCTTCAATACATTTAAAACATATTAAAATATTTTAAAACATCTTCAAACTACTTTAAAACAAATTCTAGAGTTAACTTTCTTCTCAAGTGCCTGGAATGGGGCTGGTTTTGCACTTGTACTGAGCACGGGGTTGAAAATATTGAGCTGTTTTTGCTACAGCTGAGCAGAACTCATTTAAAACATTTAAAATATTTGATTTATTAAACCTGGTGGTACAGGTGAGTGTCTCCAGAGGAAGGAGGTTGTGGCTCTTCAGCTCTGGTACAACTTCAGGTAGGCCTCTCTGCCCTGATTTTTCCGGAAATTTTTATCCACAGTCATCTAAAAAAACCACAACTTTTCATTAATAACAACGAAAATGCTCCAGAAAATGAAGGGGTGAGACCTAAATCTGTGCTTTAAATGAGATTTTCTTTCCGGCAGAGCCACACGAGACAGTGGAGACCCCACTTTGCTCCCTTTGGGTGTGGAAACTTCCAGAGGAAATTTCTGAATAAAAGGTTTGAAGGGTTTTGCAAACAGGCATTTTCTGAGAGAAAATCACTTTGTATATCGTGACCAGAGCAGGGAAAAATACCAAAAAATCGTGCAAAATGTGAAGTAAAAAGGAAATTTCCTCTCTCAGGAGCAGCAGAGGACAACAGAACAGTGAAAATGGGAAGTGAAAAGGAAATTTTTTCTCTCAGAAGCACTGAGGTAGGAAAGGATAACAAAACATGGAGGAAATGGGAAATAAAAAAGAAATTTCCTCCCTCAGAAGCAGGAAAGGAAAACAAAACAATGAAAATATGAAGTGAAAAGGAAATTTGCTGTCTCAGATGCTTTGAGCAAGGAATAACATCCCCTCATCGCCATCCTTACCTTCTGGACCTGCATCTTCACCATCCTCCGGGGTAGTGCTGGCACTGCAGCCCAATCTGGAGCCCCAAACTTCATCGGCCAAGTGACTTTTCTGCCTATAGGCTGATCTATGTTGTAATTTCCAGGCCTAAAGGAAACAGGCAGCAGATATCTCAATTTTTGGAGCTGGTTTTGGAGTTTGTGATTCCAGAATTTATCTCTGTGGTCATGGAAAATGCAATTATTCCTTAATAGCAACAATAATGCCTCAGAAAAGGAAGATGTGAGACAGCATCAAGAGGCTTGGCCTGGGCTTTGAAGCAGGTTTTGTTTCCAGCAGGGAAAGATCCATGGGAATTCCATGCTGTGGTGTCTCAGTCATTGTTCTAAGCTAAAGCCTAAAGCAGGGGGAGCTTTTTGGAGATAAAATATTTCTTTTTGGAGATAAAAAGCTTTTTTTGGAGATCAGATGCTTTACAGGGAACTCCATCCCCATCTCCCATTTGTACATTTCTCCCTGCCAGGACTCCTGCTCATTGTGAGAACAAGATTTAAATTACCCAGGGAACAAATCCTTATCCAGAAGCCTGGTTGGGAATCGTGGGCTGCTGGAGGAAAAGGGAACACGGGCAGGCTGGCACCTCCTCTCTTCCCCCAGGAAGGGCTGGTACGCAGCAGGGCCAGGCGTCACCGTCTGCAGGGACAAAAACCCCTCAGGATGGAGCATTTCATGCCAAAAATTCCCACATTCTCAGAGCAGCAGCCAGGTGGGCGTCACAGCCTTGCTGGGGGAATATTTTGGCTGCTTTTCCCCTCTTTTTTGGCCCTCTCCTTACCTGAGTCTTCCACTGGAAGCGCGGGGCTGTCCTGGCTCCCATCACGTACCCCCTGCTGCTCATGGGTCGGGTGCTTATGGAAGATTTGAGGATGTTTGACTGGAGTTTGAAAGCCAAAATGATTTATTGACATTTTAAAGGCCCCCGTTTGCTGGGCAGGATTATCTGAGCAGCAAAAGTTATTCCTAATAATTCCCTTAATTCCTCACTATTGCAGAGCCTCGGGTGGGAAAGGAGATAATTCGTTTTTCCAGGTGGATGTGGGACATCCTGCAGTGGGTTTGCAGGGCAAGTGTGGCTCTATCACTCCTGTGCCTTCTCTAAAGGAGCCCCGAGATGAAAGAACAGCTCACCTCTGGCCCCAGGTAACAGCCTGGCCCCAGGAAAGGGCTTCCCCGCATCCCTGGCATCTCGATTCCCAGCCTGTCTGGGGCAAAGTAGTAGGGGAACATTTTCCGGTCTTGGGTTGTCCCAAAGGAGATGTGCTTGTCCACAGCTGGGGGACAGGCACAGGGAAATGCCACCAGTGGGATAAACAAGAAAAAAAGACAGAAAAGAGAGAAAAGAGTGATCATGTGCTGCTTTCTGCATTCATCTCCCAGGTGGGAACCTCCCTCAGCCCTGGATATTTGGGAGGGCTCTGCCTGTCCGAAGCCACAAAGGGCTGATTTTCCCCAGCCCGAGCAGGGAATTGGGATCTGAGATCGCTGGGGAAGCTGATGCCATGGGGGAAGTGAAGGAGAAGAAAACACAGCCCCCCTGGGTGCCCCCACCTCAGCCAGCTCTCACCTTTTGGGTTGTGCCCTGCTGCCATCCTGCCCTGCCAGAGCTTCCTGGGATGGGAATTGCGTGCTCAGTTGCTACAGCCGCGGAGCAGGGGGATGGAAGCACGGGCAGGGGGCTGGGAAAAGCCGAGGATTTGGCATTTCCCTGTGGAATGTGCTGGGCTGGCCTCGGGGAGCAGCCTGAGGTTGTGATGTCGTAGACTTGAGGATGTGACAGCAGTTCCCTGGAGATGTGGCAACAGTTCCTTGGAGGTGTGACAACAGTTCCCTGGAGATGGGACAACAGTTCCTCTTTTGGTTTCCAAGTGGCTGCCAGGGCATGGCAGGAAAAAATCCCTGGCTTGGATGAAGTCCAAACCCTTCCCCAAGCAAAAGTGTCAACATCCTGAGAGAATCAGGAAGCAACAAAATATAAAGGACAAAAAGAGTTGAAGCAGGAAGTGGTTGGTTTTGCGTAAAGCTTTATTTAATCATTCTCATTTTTGTGTGCAATGGGATCAGAGGGATCACTGGGCTGGAACGGGGTCAGGATCTCCATGGCCAGTCCCCACCATCGGCACTGCAGCTCCTCCTGCACTCCCACTGCCACCTGCACCTCCAGCAGCTGCAGGGATGTGAGGACTGCGCCGTGCAGAGCTCTTGCAGCCTGAAAAGAAAGCAGGATTTTCCTTGGGGAAGGGAAGATGTAATGCCACCTCCTCCCTGCCCCCCTTCCACGGCCCCACGGCATTCCCAGCACCGCGGCCTTTGGGGCACAAACCCCGTGTCCCTCCCTGCATCACTCACGGCACATTCACAGCCCCAGGCCCTTCTTCAGGGTGGAGATCAGGGGGTATTTGCCCTCGTGGCAGAAGGTGCCAGTGAAGTCATCCAGGTCGATGGTCCACACCATGGCACCTCCAAAGTTGTTCTGCTTCAGCCAGTCCACCTGTATGGAGGAAAATCCCGGTGAGCCCCAGGAACTGATCCCACAGGAGGCTCCAGCCTTGTCCCAGCACAGCCCCGCTGCCCCAGACCTTGAGGCTGAAGCTCTTGACGTTGTCGTAGCCGACCCATTCGCTGCCCTTGTAGGCGTAGGGAACATCCTCAGGGGCATCCCAAGCCTGGGTGGCTCCAGAGCTCAGGAAGGTGCAGATCTGGGAAAAAAAATGTGAGCCAGGTTAGGAATTCTGCTCTGGAAATATCCAGCAGTATCCGGGCTGCCCTTGCAGTGCCAGGGATGAGTTCCACACACACCTCGTAGTAAGCCAAGAGCCCGGCCTCCCTGGTGTAGGGTCCCGCGGGGCCAGGCCCGGAGGTTGGGGCTCCGATGGCGGTGTTGGATGGGTTCTGCAGGGTGAAGGTTTTCCCATAGGTTGGGAATCCCACCAGGAGCTTCTGAGCTGGGGCACCGTTGTTCTTCCAGTAGTTCATGGCATATTCCTGGAAAAGCCAGAACGGTTCAGGCACGGGCCGGGATGTGCTGTGGGAAGAGAAGCCCTGGGCTCCCTAAAGGCACTCACAACACTGAGGGTGCTGCCGCTGCTGAACAGGGGGCTGTTCTCGCCTGCAGAGCCATCCCAGGGCCCGTGGAAGTCGTAGGTCATCACGTGGATGTAATCCAGGTACCTGCAGGAGCAGGGGCTGTGTCCTCACCTGAGGCACCGGAGCTGAGGCTGCCCGCTCACCCCCAGAGCCCCGGCCATGGCCGCTCCTCCTGCACACAGGGCTCCCTCAGGGGCTCTGTGCACCAGGGACCCCAGGCTTTGCCACTCACTTGCCCAGCTCAGCAATCTCGTAGCCAGCCTGGATGGTGGAAAGTCCTCCGGCCACAGCGGCGGTGACCATGAGCCGGGGCCGGTTGGTCTGCCTGGCCTCCTGCTCGAAGGCTGCCAGCAGTTCCTGAGGGAGCCAAGGGACAGCGATCACCTGGGGGCTCTGGGATGGGGCTTTGCAGCCACCCAGGGCTCACAGGCCAGAGTCAAGCCCACCTTAACCAGGACGGTGAAGAGAGCCTTGTCCTGGGCAGGGCTGCCCCTGGAGCCGGGGTATTCCCAGTCCAGGTCCAGCCCATCAAATCCGTACTGGCGCAGGAATCTGACCACGGAGTTGATGAAGGTCTGGCGGTTCTGGGGTGTGGAGACCATGGTGGTGAACCTGGGCAAGCAACAAAACAGGGTTGGGGCTGGAATCGAGTCCCTTCATCCTTTCCCTCCCTTTCCTGACACTCATTATTGGAGAGAGCTGACTTGAACTCACTTCTCGGTGCCGAAATTCCATCCTCCAATGGCCAGCAGAGTCTTCAGGTTGCTGTTCCTGCAAGGAAGGGACAGGAACCAGAGTGACCCCAAGCGTTTGGTGTCACTGTGGCCTTTGCAGCTCGGGTGCTTTTGGTGGGAAAGGCCAAAAGCACATGGGCAACACCCAGAGCCACTGTCCCCAAGCTCAGAGGATGGGACTGTCCCCCTGCCCAGCCCTGCCCAGCCCCAGAGGGAGCAGCAGCCCTGCCCGAGGCTCCCGGCACTCACTGGTTCTTGAGGCCATTGAAGGACCTGTACAGGGTCTCATCGTTCCACTCATAGGTGGTGATCTCGTTGTTGTTCATGCCAGCAAAGGCATAGATCAGGTGGCTGCACAGGTTGGGGTCGATGTTCTCAGGGGTGTATCTGCCCTCACCAGGCCGGTACTGGGCCCAGTTGGTGAAGTAACAGGTCAGCACATAGGCAGTGCCTGCGGGGAGACACCGGCCATGGAGGGGCCTGCAGTGCCCTGGGCACAGCCCGGCCCCTCGGGCACAGCATCCCCGCGCTGCTGCCGGGCCAGGCCGGGCCACGGCTCCCTGCCTGGGCCAGGAGCTCAGGGCAAGGCCGGCGGGGCTGGGGATCCCTCGCTCCCTGCCGGGCTCCCCACCACCGCCCCGGGCTCGGCGCCTTCCTCCTCTGGCCCTGCCGAGGCCTCGGTCCCGGAGCCTCCGGTGCCCTTCAGCTCCTGCCCCGGGCTCGCTGCCCCAGACGGGCCCTTCCTGCCCGGGAGGCAGCGCGGGGGCAGCGAGCAGCTCCTGCAGGAACAGCTGCTCTGGGGGACCAGCACCTACCGAGATGGGCGTTCAGCAGCAGCGCCAGGCCTGCCAGGGCACAAGGAAACAACACTGGGGTCACTGCTCGCTCTTAGAAATGCAAAGCTCTCCTGCAACACTCTGCTCCCAAGCCAAGGCAGGTGAGCTTTTCTACAGAAGAGGCTAAAATTTGTCCAAGCATTTCCGGTAAAATTTGACAAATTATTTCAGGCAATAGCATAGAAAAGAACCCAAAGAGATGCCAAAGCAGTCATTTCATTTTCAGATTCAAGTTTGAAAGCACATTCCATTTGCAGCCTGCAATGAACTCTGTCCGTGTTCAAAGCACAAGAGATCCCCAACTGCAGCAGCACCAAAGAAGAGAAATCTCCCTCCCCAAAGGAAATTGTGAAACCTGTGACAGAGAAGAGAGAGCAGCAGTTCTATCCCCCCACCCCCCTGCACCAGCAGCAGAGTGAGGTGCCAGAGCCTCCAGCCCTGGCCAGGAGGGCAGAGAGCTCCAGTTTGCAGCAGCACTCACCGGTGAGCAGAGTGAGCTTGGCCATCTTGGACCAGACTGATGTGCTCAGCCTCTCTCGCTCTTTTATACCCTGCTCCTCTCTGCTGCCCGTCTCACATCAACAGCAATGGACAAATATTATGAAATTGGCAAAGATCCCCATCCCCAAACTGACACCAGGACAATGGGGCTGAGCACCCAGCTGGAGGTGTCACTGCTGTGGGGCCGTGCCAAATCCGGGTTCTGCAAGGGCAGATAATGAACGGGATTAGATTGCTTTGATTGTTCCAAGTGTTGTTTCCATGTTTGTGTCACCTCTGGCAGCCCCACAGGCACCGATGGCTGAAGTGTGTGACCTTGAGCCCTTCCCCAGGGGGTGGCACTGCCAAAGCTGAGCTTTGGGCTTTGCCAGGCTCGGGTGTCCTTGGTGGGACCGTCCCCAGGCAGGGCTGAGTGGGGCAGTGGCGCCAGCACTGGGAATGTTGGAGGCTGTGGGATCTGGGCTGGGACAGAGGGACCTTGGTGGTCTGAGCTGTGCCTTGCCCTCCCAGCTGAGGTGGGCTCACGTCAGGGAAGCAGACAGGAGGAATCCCAGCACCAAAGAAGAACCAGATTGTTTTTCACTGAGTCATTCTCCACCTGATAAAGAAAAACTTTTCCATAAGAAGGGTTGTTTTTGTCATCTTCTTTCCCTGATCTCCTGACACCCATGGTCACAAGAACAAGTGGGAGGACAACGCAGCGGAAGCTGATTCTGATTCACTTTGTTTCCATCAACCCAAGGAGACCAATCCCTTGTGCCACAGCTGTGCTTTGGTAGTGCCTGCATCTCTGGAGGGACTCAAGGACAGCACAAGGTCACACTTCAGCCATCGGTCCCTGCGCAGTCACCAGCAGGAACACAAAGCTGTTGTTAAAATCAACATCTGAACAATCAAAGAAATAGAATTCCATTTTTTATCTGCCCTTGCAGCACCCAGCTTTGGCACGGCCCCACAGCGGTGACACCTCCAGCTGGGTGCTCAGGCCCATTGTCCTGGAGTCGGTTTGGTGACGGGAATCTTTGCCAATTTCATAATATTTGTGCATCGCTGTTGATGTCAGACTGGAAGGAGAATGAGGAAGGATATCAAAGTGGGAGAGAGGCTGAGCACATCAGTCTGGTCCAAGATGGCCAAGCTCACTCTGCTCACTGCTGAGTGCCGCTGCAAACTGGAGCTCTCTGCCCTCCTGGCTGGGCTCAGAACTCCCCAGCCCTGCTGCTCTGGCTCAGAGGTCGCTGTAGGAATTCCTCCCTTCAGGAATGGTTTGGCTGAGCACGTCCCAACCCACCACAGACTCCTCATGTGTCCTGGAGCCCCAAAAGTCCAGTCCTGTCCCAATCCAGCAGCCTGAGGGTGGAATTGCAGACTTGGAGTCTTCAAAACGCCAACAAGCGGCTTCTGCTTTTACCTGTCTGGAAAGGAGCCTCAGATATTCCCTGGAAAAGCCACCACAGAACAGGCAGAGCTTTGTGACAGCAGCAGCAGCAACCCAGGCGTTCCCACAGGGAAGAAAAGCAGCAGAGCCAGAGGCTGTTCCCACCACAGATTCCCAGTTCCCATCCCAGGTGCAGCATTCCAGCCCCACAGATCCCTCCAGGTGCCGCAGCCACCCTTGGGGACCCGTCCCTGGGGCACAGCCAGCATCCAGCTCAGCTCCTGGGACCTGCAGGAAAATCCCTCGGGAATCTCCCAGCTCAGCTGCCCCACCTTGGATCTGCAGGAAAATCCCTCGGGAACCTCCCAGATCAGCTGCCCCACCTTGGATCTGCAGGAAAATCCCTCGGGAATCTCCCAGCTCAGCTGCCCCACCTTGGATCTGCTCTCCGTGGATGGTTTCTTCCAGGAGCAGGGAGGGAGCTGGGAATGCTGGAAGCTCTGAGGTGCTCCTGGCTGTGACACACAGGGAAACACGGATCCATCTCCAGAGGAATCCTGGAGCCCTCAGCCACAGGCAGGGAAATCCCAGCCCTGAGCCCAGGGCCTGGTGGCTCAGATGGTATAGGCCATAAATATGTATAGATATGGATAAATTTAAATAAATATATGTGGGTATGGATAAATTTAATTAAATAGATAGGGGTATGCATACATTTAAATAAATATATATGGATATGCATAAATTTAAATAAATTCATATGGATATGCAGACAAATAGAAATAAATATATACATGCAGATAAATATAAATATATATATGCAGATAAATAGAAGTAAATAAATATATGCAGATAAATAGAAATATCCACGGGCAGAGAAATAGAAATAAACATGTATAGAAATAATTATGTTTGTGCATATAAATAAAAAGAAATAAATATGTATATGAAGATAAAAAATAATCAGATAAATAAATATACAGACTTATTTTTTTAATAAATCCCCACAGGAAAATTCCAAAAAATTTTTATTTTTATTCCCAAAAATCAAATCATCCTGGGGCAGATTGTCCCTGTGGTTGTTGTCACGTCCTGCAGTGAGGAGCACCAGACGTGCCCCAAAGCAGTCCTGGCTTTCCTGAAGTTTTCCTTGGCAAACTCATCCAGCTCCTCACATCCAAACCCAGCGGTGCCTTTGCTCCATGTGGGAATCCCAGGCTGGATCTCGGCTATCCCGAGGACTCATCCACCTGCCTGCCATGGGCACAAATCCCTCTGGGAGCAGCCAGCCCCACTGTCCCTGTTCCAGGAGCCCGGGATCTGCATCTCTGTGTCCCCATTAGGGACAGGCCAGTGTTTTCCAAAGGACACGGCAACATTCCAGTGACCTTTCCGTTTGTCCCCGTGGAGTTTTCCATGGGGACCTCGCCAGCCAGGGCAGGGAGAGCCAAACACCCTTCCTGAAGGGATGGCTCAGACACAGCGAGGTCAGCAGGGCTGGAATGGATGAAGATTTAGGGAAAAACAGCAGGTTTTGGGGATTTTTCCTGTCAGAAACACCTCTGGCTGTGCAGGTGCCATCCCTGAATCTGCCAAACCTCCAGGACAAAAAGGAGGAGAAAGTTTAAAGGAATCATCCTGGAAGGAGCACCTGGGCACTGCTGAGCTGGGCACAACAGGAATATCAGGATCTGATCTCCATGAGCCGTCAGGAAAGAGCAGAAGGACAGACAGGCTCCATCCCAACAGCCATGGAATCAGTGGGATGAGAGTTTCAGAGGGAAGATGCAGCAGGAAAAGCTCAGAGTGGTGGAATCTCTCTGCAACCCAACACTGGAATAGTTGGAAGGTGACTGTCTGCTCTTTTAAATTGGAATTCTTTCAGCAAGGACCAATTCTCGTGCCCTTTTTTAACTCCCACCACCCCCAGGGAACCCATGGCAAACCACTTTCATAAAAGCAAAAGGGTTGGAAAAGTCCAGAAGGAAAAGTCCTGAAAGAAAACTCCTGGATCTGAGTTTGTTACCCCAACATGAAGACAAATCAATGTCCTTGAGCCTGCCCCAAACGCTCTCCTTACCACACCAAAACACCTTCATGGATAACAGAGCTGAAAACGTTCCAGAGGTCACTGAGGGTGGGATTTTCCAGATCTATCCTGGTTGAATTTGTACCCTGGGACTTTATCAACCAAGAAAAACATTGGAAAAATACTCCTTGAGGATGTTGTCCTGTTATCAGCCGTATCCCACCCTGTGCCTGCACCAAACCCCAAAGGCTGGCACGTTTTAATCTGCAGCTCAGCCAGCATCTGATACCAGCCTGTTTTCCAGGCTTCCATACATCCAAGGCTGGGTGACCTCCTGGAAAGTCACCTTCACATCATCCCAAAAGGAATTAAACATCCCAGTGCAGGGACACAGCCGTGTCCCCCCTCCTGAGCAGGAAAAAAGGAAGAAATCCCCGGTATCCTGACACAGGGCGAGAGCTTGGAGTCACCACCTGGACAGAGGATGAAAATAAAAATGTGGGAAGAATATTTTGAGGCATTTCACCAATGGAGATTCACATTAGGAAAAACGGGAACGCTCAGCAACACGGTTGTGTCTGTTTGGGAAAGAGCTGAGCAGGAAGAGATGGGGATAAATGTCAGAGGGAAATCCACCTGCCCCATCTTTGGGAGTGTCCCTTGTAGAGTTTAACCTCCAAGAAATAAAGAAACTTCCACTGCTTCCCTGATGTGAGCCCACCTCAGCTGGGAGGGCAAGGCACAGCTCAGCCCACCAAGGTCCCTTTGTCCCAGCCCAGATCCCACAGCCTCCAACATTCCCAGTGCTGGCGCCACTGCCCCGCTCAGCCCTGCCTGGGGACGGTCCCACCAAGGACACCCAAGCCTGGCAAAGCCCAAAGCTCGGCTTTGGCAGTGCCACCCCCTGGGGAAGGGCTCAAGGTCACACACTTCAGCCATCGGTGCCTGTGGGGCCGCCAGAGGTGACACAAACATGGAAACAACACCTGGAACAATCAAAGCAATCTAATCCCGTTCATTATCTGCCCTTGCAGCACCCGGATTTGGCACGGCCCCACAGCAGTGACCCCTCCAGCTGGGTGCTCAGCCCCATTGTCCTGGAGTCACATTTGGTAACACGGCTCCCTGCCAAGTTTCGTAATATTTGTCCATTGCTGTTCCCCATTGGCAGCAGAGAGGAGCAGGGTATAAAAGAGCGAGAGAGGCTGAGCACATCAGTCTGGTCCAAGATGGCCAAGCTCACTCTGCTCACCGGTGAGTGCCGCTGCAAACTGGAGCTCTCTGCCCTCCTGGCCAGGGCTGGAGGCTCTGGCACCTCACTCTGCTGCTGGTGCAGGGGGGTGGGGGGATAGAACTGCTGCTCTCTCTTCTCTGTCACAGGTTTCACAATTTCCTTTGGGGAGGGAGATTTCTCTTCTTTGGTGCTGCTGCAGTTGGGGATCTCTTGTGCTTTGAACATGGACAGAGTTCATTCCAGACTGAAAATGGAATGTGCTTTCAAACTTGAATCTGAAAATCAAATGACTGCTTTGGCATCTCTTTGGGTTCTTTTCTATGCTATTGCCTGAAATAATTTGTCAAATTTTACTGGAAATGCTTGGACAAATTTTAGCCTCTTCTGTAGAAAAGCTCACCTGCCCCAGCTTGGGAGCAGAGTGTTGCAGGAGAGCTTTGCATTTCTAAGAGCGAGCAGTGACCCCAGTGTTGTTTCCTTGTGCCCTGGCAGGCCTGGCGCTGCTGCTGAACGCCCATCTCGGTAGGTGCTGGTCCCCCAGAGCAGCTGTTCCTGCAGGAGCTGCTCGCTGCCCCCGCGCTGCCTCCCGGGCAGGAAGGGCCCGTCTGGGGCAGCGAGCCCGGGGCAGGAGCTGAAGGGCACCGGAGGCTCCGGGACCGAGGCCTCGGCAGGGCCAGAGGAGGAAGGCGCCGAGCCCGGGGCGGTGGTGGGGAGCCCGGCAGGGAGCGAGGGATCCCCAGCCCCGCCGGCCTTGCCCTGAGCTCCTGGCCCAGGCAGGGAGCCGTGGCCCGGCCTGGCCCGGCAGCAGCGCGGGGATGCTGTGCCCGAGGGGCCGGGCTGTGCCCAGGGCACTGCAGGCCCCTCCATGGCCGGTGTCTCCCCGCAGGCACTGCCTATGTGCTGACCTGTTACTTCACCAACTGGGCCCAGTACCGGCCTGGCCTGGGTAAGTACACCCCCGAAAATGTCGACCCCTGCTTGTGCAACCACCTGATCTACGCCTTCGCCGGCATGAACAACAACGAGATCACCACCTACGAGTGGAACGATGAGACCTTGTACAGGTCCTTCAATGGCCTCAAGAACCAGTGAGTGCCGGGAGCCTCGGGCAGGGCTGCTGCTCCCTCTGGGGCTGGGCAGGGCTGGGCAGGGGGACAGTCCCATCCTCTGAGCTTGAGGACAGTGGCTCTGGACATGCAATAACTCTGGCTCCTGCCTCTTCCCCTGCAGGAACAAAGATCTGAAGACCCTGCTGGCCATTGGAGGATGGAATTTCGGCACACAGAAGTGAGTTCAAACCATGTCCTACCCTAAACATGGAAAAAGAATGAGAGGAGGATGGTGCTGCATGGAAACCCCACCTCTCTCCTGCTCTGCTTGCCCAGGTTCACCACCATGGTCTCCACACCCCAGAACCGCCAGACCTTCATCAACTCCGTCATCAAATTCCTGCGCCAGTATCAGTTTGATGGGCTGGACCTGGACTGGGAATACCCCGGCTCCAGGGGCAGCCCCGCCCAGGACAAGGCTCTCTTCACCGTCCTGGTTAAGGTGGGCTTGGCTCTGGCCTGTGAGCCCTGGGTGGCTGCAAAGCCCCATCCCAGAGCCCCCAGGTGATCGCTGTCCCTTGGATCCCTCAGGAACTGCTGGAAGCTTTTGAGAAGGAAGCCAAACAGACCAACCAGCCCCGCCTCATGGTCACCGCCGCTGTTGCTGCTGGACTTTCCACCATCCAGGCTGGCTATGAGATTGCTGAGATTGGCAAGTGAGTGGCAAAGTCTGGGGTCACTGGTGGGATTTGAGGGGTTTCCTGGGAGTGCTGAAGTGAAAGAACCCCTGAGGGAGCCCCATGGGCAGCCTCAGCTCCGGTGCCTCAGGTGAGGACACAGCCCCCGTTCCTGCAGGTACCTGGATTACATCCACGTGATGACCTACGACTTCCACGGATCCTGGGAGAGGAACACTGGCGAGAACAGCCCCCTGTTCGCCGGCCCTGCTGACACTGGCGACTACAAATACTTCAACGTTGTGAGTGTTTCTGTGGGACACTCACAGGTCTCAGACCCTTGGTGGCTGCCCCGAGGAGATTTTGAGGAATTCATCCTACAGAGACTCAAGCAGGACTGGTTTTTTGCAGGAATACGCCATGAATTATTGGAAGAGCAATGGTGCCCCAGCTGAGAAGCTCCTGGTGGGATTCCCAACCTACGGAAAGAGCTTCACCCTGCAGAACCCATCTGACACCTCCGTTGGAGCTCCAGCATCCGGCCCTGGCCCCGCTGGACCCTACACCAGGGAGGCTGGAACTCTGGCTTACTACGAGGTATGGATGTTCCCATCACATTCCGTTCCCAAATCATTTGAAGGAATTTTTCAGGAAGCTCCCACGGAGTTTTCTGCATGGTTCAGACACAAAGCTATCCATGGAATCGCTAGGAAGGAGCTGTGTACTCAGGGAACAGGGAAGCAGCACAAAACCAGAAGATCAAGACAAGGCAAGGGTAGAGCCTGGGCTTTTCCCTTTTTGTGGATAACATTCCTGCTTCCTTCTCCTTAGATCTGCAGTCTCCTGAGCTCTGGAGCCACCCAGGCTTGGGATGAACCCCAGGATGTTCCCTACGCCTACAAGGGCAGCGAATGGGTCGGCTACGACAACGTCAAGAGCTTCGGCCTCAAGGTCTGGGGCAGTGGGGCTGTGCTGGGATGAGACTGGAATCTCCTGTGGGATCAGTTCCTGGGGCTCACCGGGATTTTCCTCCCCACAGGTGGACTGGCTGAAGAAGAACAACTTTGGAGGTGCCATGGTGTGGGCCCTGGACATGGATGACTTCACTGGCACCTTCTGCCACGAGGGCAAATACCCCCTGATCTCCACCCTGAAGAAGGGCCTGGGGCTGCAGAACGGCGGTGAGTGGCTCCAGGAGAGCGGGAGCAGCTCCTTGGTGGAGACTCCCAAAATTCCTATGGAGGTGTGGGAGGGATGAAACACTTCCAACCCTTTCCCGAATTCCAGACTGCGTTCCCCCCGCTGAGCCTCCATCACCGAGGCTCCCACCACCTCCAGCGGGAGCAGCTCCGTCATGGAGACTCCCAAACTTCCTACCGAGGCGTGGGAGGGATGAAACACCAGGAACATGAAAATAAACCTTTTCCTACTTGAATTCTTGAATTCCAGACTGCGTTCCCCCTGCTGAGCCCCTGCCTCCCATCACCGAGGCTCCCACCACCACCACCACCAGCGGCGGCAGCGGCGGCTCCGGCTTCTGCGCCGGGAAACCCAACGGGATCTACGCGGACCCCGAGAACAACAGGAACTTCTACAACTGCGTGAACGGCCAGGGCATCGCGCAGAGCTGCGAGCCAGGGCTGGTCTTCGACCCCCTCTGCAGCTGCTGCAACTGGCCCCAGTGATCCCAACCCTTTTCCAGCCAATCCATCCGTCGGATTTAATTGTGTGCAATAATGATGATTAAATAAAGCTTTCCTCAAGCAATCCTCCTTGTTTCAGCTTGGGTTTTTATTGGCTGTTTTCATGCTCTTGGCTCTGCTGGAGTGTGTGGCTATTAAAATTCCCGACAGCAGGTGTCAATGTTGCCTGCTCTTCTTCCCAGGCGTGGAGGGATTTTCCAGGAGTCTTCCGGCAACATTTGGAGAGGAAAAGCGGTTGCAGGCCAGAGAGCTGAGCTGTTAATCACAAATCGAGATTGGAGGTGAAGAGGAATTTTGTAGCAGTTTTTTATGGAAATGGAGCAGTTTGTCCTTGCCATAGGTAAAAAAAGCCAGGTTAAAGGCAGATTGTTTCTCCAGGGTTGTAAAGCCTGTGGGAGATGTGGAATCATAGAATCCCCGACTGGGTTGGGTTAGAAGGGACCTTAAACCTCATCCCATTCCACCCCTGCCATGGGCAGGGACACTTCCCACTATCCCAGGGTGCTCCAACCTGGCCTTGGACACTTCCATGGATCCAGGGCCAGCCACAGCTTCTCTGGAATTCTATTCCTGGGTTTTCCCACCCTCACAGGGAGGGACCTTGGACACCTCCAGGAGCTCCTTGGACACCTCCAGGGATGGGGATTCCACCTCCACACACTCTCTCCATGCACAGCAAATACCTGGCAGCTGGTTTGGGTCAGATTCATGGCAAGAAAGTTTTAAAAATCTTCAAATTCCCTCCTCTCAAAGGAAACACGTCTTGGTCAGAACTCCCAAAGGCCTTGGTCAGGAGATCCATGAAGTTCAGGTCATTCCTGCTGTTTGGAACAGCCCGGAAAGCTCCTCTCTCCCAGCTCTGTGGAAAGAGCTCCATTTTCAAGTTGTTTCCCCCAATCCCAGCTCCTCATTCCACTGCTCCCATCTTCCCCTGGCATTCCATTTCCCTTCTCTCCACAGCTCATGGAAGAATCAAGCGCTGACTTTCAGCCACCAGCCCTCCCCTGCTCCCGGGGGAGATTCCTGCCTCCCTCATTCCCAGAAATACCAACTCTGACTCACCCCGATTACGAAACGCCGCAGCCATTCCCCCCTGCCTCTCCTCCAGGGTCGTTTGCTCACCTCTTGTCCCCAGGGATGTTTTATGAGCACTCAGAAGAGTTTTTTTCCATGAGGATTCCATGCTGCCGTCTCCCATTGTCCATTCCTGCCGTCTTGCATCATTCCTCATTTTCCCTCGGCGCTGAGCCGCTGTCATCGGGCTCTGTAAACAAATCTCGAGCCTCTCTGGCATTGTGAAACGGCTCCAGCTCGATTTCTGACCGTCCTGTTCCCCAAATAACCCTGGCTCTGCTCTGCTGGCATCTCCCTGACATTCCCTGGAGCTCAGCATCGACTTCCCCGCAGGTGCTGAACTCCAGGGAGCTCCTGGGAATGGGCTGCAGATCCTTCCACCTATCCCCAAATCAATCCCAATGTTATTTCCTGCCTTTCCAGGCCTTCAGACAGATTCCCAAATCCCTTCCCTGCATATAAACGTCTCCATGCACAGCAGAGGTGGGAAAAAGAACTCCAGAAATGCTGGATTTATATGAATGAGCAGGCACATGGGTGTTGTTTTGTCTCAGGAAATATTTTATGGATAATTGGAGCTTCTTTTCACTGGATTTTCCTTTATTTTATTTTTTTTTATGGGCCTTATGTTGCATCAATTCTTTTATTATTTTTTATATATAGCTTGATCTCTTAAAAATTGGATTTATTAAAGTGTGTAATCTCCCAAAATCCATTTAGGATTGGTAACGCATCTCCCAGCCTGAATTAATATCAGCTGTTATTTTGGGGGGAAAAAACATCAGAACCAGGCAGATCCTGAGGTGCTTCCAGCCAGGATTCCACACGGCAGCTCCCAGCACGGAACAGGACCCGTTTCCCATCCTGACAATTCCCATCATCTGCCAGGGATGCCCTGGACTGGGAGCTGGGACAAACTGGGAGAGCTGGGGGTTAATCCATCCGCCAGCACAGGGATTTGGGGACGGCACTCTGCATTTCATCCCGGGATTTTTGGAGGTTCAGACCTCACCAGGACCTTGGAAGCTCCTCCTGTGTCCCCCTGAACCCTTCCGAGGATGCTCTGCCCCCACAGCCCCGTCCCAGCTCATCTAATTACAGCTTAAACCCTTCTGGTGAGGCAACATCTGCCTGTTCCCCGTTAATCCGTGTTCCCCAGCTCCAGAACCGGAGCCATCTGGGCAGGGAAGGTGGCTCAGCTTCCCATTAAACATTTACAGCGACATCGAGGCAACTGTTGCTGAGACAACCCAGCTGATCCCGCGTTTCCAACGCTGCAAAAAAGAAAAACAAACAGGAAAATAAAATAAAAGGGTCTAAAAACGGCTGTGGATCATCATCACATCCCCCCAGCCCAGGGTGTGAACTCCTCTCATTCCCATTGACAAATTCTTGCTATGTTAAAATTAAGGATTTTGGATAATTTAATAATATTTAGGGCCCGGCTTGAGCAACCAAATAGCCTTTAAATAAAACATTCCCTGCTGGAGCAGGTGCCCTTCAACCTCCCCGGGCTTAAAATAGCTCTGGAGTCAGGCTGAGCCCCCAGTTCAACTTTCCTGAGCGGGGTTTAATGTGACCTTAATTTGGGCAGGGCCATTATCTCTGTCCCCACGCTGTGTCAGCCACTCAGCCTTGGTTCGAAATAAGAAAACATTTTCCTTCCAAATCTTGCTGGATTTGGCTTAATGTCCTACCCTTTTATCCCCCTCAAGGTTTTTTGGGACAGAATATCCCGTTCCCTCACCAGTGGCTAGGTCAGCAGAGCAGGGAGAGCCTAAAAACTTGGCTGAAAATAAAGGAATGGAGCCGGAAATTGGGAATATTTTGAGGGGGATGGTTGGAGGATTATGGCTTTTGAGGGTGTGAGGAGTTCACAGGGCCAAGAAATTCCGATCCTGTGTTCAGTGTTGGGCTCCTCAAGGGAATGGAGCTGGAGAAGGATCTGGAAATGATCCAGAGGCTCTCTGGAAGAGCCTTTCCTTCCGTGAGCTCATGGATCCAGGAGCTTCCTGTCCCAGGACTTTTGGGTCCCTCCCAACCCAGTCTGGGAATCCTGGGGTCACCTGGAGCAGATTCATTACAAAACCACCCTGGAATATTTGATCCAGGAATGAAAACCCCAGCAGGGCCAGGAGTTGAAAGGAATAAAAGTGAAATTCCTCAAAGAAATTCCCAAGCACCGCCGGCACCCCGGGCTGTGCTGGGAGCAGCGGGATCCGGGTGTGGGAATCCGGGAGTGGGGAAGCCAGAGAGAGGGAATTGCCCTGGGATTCATCTGAAATTCCTGGTTTCCACTGTGGGGCTGCTCTGGGAGCACCCAGGGAGGCTCCCAGGGCTGGGGAGGGGCAGGAAGAAGTGGGAATTTTTGTATAATAATTTCTTGGGAGAGCCAACATTTTCCCTCATGGATTAGACCCAGGGAAAGGATTTCTCTTCTATTTCCTGGTCCTTTATTTCACCCACAGGAAAACAAACACACCCTGGTCCCATCCATATCTGGGACACAGAACAGGACCTGTTTTCCCGCTGACAATTCCCTATTTTCTGCCAGGAAAGATTGGATTTGGATCTTTTAGATGAAAAATTTGAATTGAATCTCTCCCGCTCCTTCCTCACTTCCAAGCTGGATCCAGCCCCTCTTCCTGGATGTTCCTCTCACCTCACTCTGCTTCCAAGCCCCACAAAACCAGGAGGATCTCCAGCAGAATGGAGATCTCCCGGGGCTCCAGAGGCTCTCCCAGTGCCGGAATCCTGCTGGGATCTCCATCTTTGGAAGCGTGGCTGTGCTCCAGTGCCCTTCGTGGGAGGGTTGGGTTCCCACGTCACTTGTTTTGGAGCTTCCCGCTGCTCCCGCTGACGTTCACAGGACCACGTCAGGCTCCGGCAAGGGAAGCGCGACCCTTTTTTGGGAGCAAAGGGATTTGGGAACAGCTGGGCTCTGTCAGGAATTCAGCACTCCAGTGATAAACACTCCAGGGTTTTTTTTTTTCCCCCCTCTCTGCTCCAGCACAATGTTTTCCTTTCTCTTTAGGAAGCGTTGTTTCGCTGCTGAGGGTGGAATTCTTCGCCGGAGTCCTTTTGAAATTTGTTTTTTCCCCTCATTGCAGCCTCTCCAAAGCAGCTGTGGCCCCTTTGGAAAGGGAAAAGATCTTTTGGCTCCCACAGAATTTGGGAGCTTCGAGTCCTGAGGCAGAACTGGGGAGCTTTTGGGAGGTTCAAAAGGTTTGTGGAGGGAAAGAGGTGGAGGAGCAAAGGAGAATTGGGGGTTTCAAATGTCTGGGAAAAGGGGATTAATAAAAAAAGAGGGTTAAAAAAGGGGGGTTGAAAAAAGGAGGGTTAAAAAAAGGAGGGTTAAAAAAAGGGGGATAAAAAAGGGAGGTAAAAAATAAAGGGAGCTAAAAAAGGGGGATTAAAAAAGGGATAAAAAATAAAGGGGGATAAAAAGGGGGGTAAAAATAAATGGGGATTAAAAAAGGGATAAAAAATAAAGGGGGATAAAAAGGGGGGTAAAAATAAATGGGGATTAAAAAGGGATAAAAAATAAAGGGGGATAAAAAGGGGGGTAAAAATAAATGGGGATTAAAAAGGGATAAAAAATAAACAGGAATAAAAATTAATGGGGATAAAAAATAAATGGGGGATAAAAAAAGGGGGATAAAAAAAGAGGGGGATAAAAAAGTAGAATAAAAAAGAGGGGAACAAAAAAAGGGGGCTAAAAATAAAGGGGGGGGGTAAAAATAAAGGGGGAATAAAACAGGATGGAAAAGAAGGGATAAAAAAGGGGGATAGAAAAAAAATGGGGGATAAGCCCAGAGCTGGCAGTGGTGTCTTATCCCAAATAAATTTTACACAAAAGCACAAATATTTGGCAATCTGAACACTTTCCAACAAGCCTCTAAGCCAGACAAATCCCCACCTGACTCCTCCTCAGCTCCTGGGAAAACCCCAAATCCACAGTGAAACACCTTTCCCTGCACACACGCCCTGACCTGGCTGCAAAGTCCCTCCTTTCATGTGGGTGGCAGGGAGATAAGGCAGGCCCTGCTCTTAAAAATGAATAAATCAGAAGTAAATAAAGAAATCAGTGGAAAAGAAAGAAATCAGCAGGGAAAATTTAGATTAGAGAGCCAGGAGGTGGAGTTGGCTGAGCTGGGACAGCCCCAGCTGAAGGACAGGGACACTGGGAGACGCTGCCTGGCTGGAAAATCCCTTTATCCCAACCTGGAGAGACCCAAAAGTGAGGATCACACCCAGGGCTTTCATTTTATCTGGGAGCTGGGAACCTGCTGGGCAGGGGAAGGAGCAGGAGGCCGAGTGGGGCCAGCAGGAGCTTCTCACCTTGGGCCAGATGTGGTCAGAGCCTTTTTTATCCCACGTGTGCTGCCTTTCTTTGCATAGCCCAAGTGCCATTAGGTGTAATTAAGGCAATTATGCTGAATTTTAGCAGCCCACAGAGTAATTGGGGGCAATTTTTAGCATCCCCAGGGGCATTTTGAGAGCCCAAGGTGGCCCTGCTGATGATTTTCCTGCTTGAGGTCTCAGCTCAGGTGTGGCTCAGGTGACACCTTTGAAGTGGACGTTGTTGTGCTGCTGCTGTTGGGATAGAACTGGAGGAGAACAACTCCAATTTTCCAGTTTTTCCTTTCTTTCTTACTAAAAAAATAAAGGAATTTTCTCTTGTTTCAGCTCTGAGGCAAATTAAACCTGAGGAATGAGTAGGAAAGATCCAGGCTCAGGTGGGACACGCTAGAGAAGAAATGGGCTCAGAGCTGTCACCCCACAGGGAACAATCTGAGGATCATTTTGTTCTCCTTCCCTCACTTTGGGTGAGAAATTCCAGCCTTCCCCTGAGAAACCTTCCCCAAAAAAATGTGAAAAACCTCCCTGATGTGTTTTGTTTGCAGCAGAAGGATCTGCCAGCTCTGCAGATCCTGCTCTTGGGAGACAAAAGGCAGCTCCAAAAAAACCTCGGAAAAAAGTTTTTCCCAGCCTTTTCCAGGTTCCTCCAAGGCATTTTGTCCCTTCCCTGCCTGAGGAGTGACCTCGGCTCAGCAGCAAAATTCCTGGGACCACTCAGATCCTGATCCCAGCTCTAAATCTGGAGCAGCTCCGGCCTCACCCAGAGAAATCTGAGCTCTCCTCTGGCTGTCACTGAACGTCAGCACCTGATCCAGAGTCACCTGAGCACTGGGAAGGGCAAAATCCCCAGGCTGGATTGGGAAAAATTCCATCAGGAGGGAGGAAAAGCCTTTCTGGCTGTGCTTGGAGCAGGGGGACTCAGCCCTGGGCTGAGGGAGTTCTGAGCATCACCCTCTGCTCCACATCCAGGGAAAATCAGGGAATTTCATGGCTTCAAAAATCCTTAAAATCCCTCTGTTTTTTACTCTACCCTCTCCTCTACTCCAAAACATCACCAGCCCAAAGGGAAATTTGGGATTATTCCTTATTCCCTTCTTCCCTCAGCTGACTCCTGCATTTCAGGCCTTCCTGTGGAATTGCAGGAGCAATTCCCATTCCCAACTTTTTTTCCTCAGCCACAACCTTCCCTGAATTCGAGCCTCACCCCTCACAGTGGGGCAAGAAAAGCCTCGAACGGGGCAAGATTTGGGGAGCTCGGAGCTGGAATTCCTGATGGAGCAGAGCTCTTGGAGCACAGCGAGGCCTTGTCGGAAAGAGGGGGAAAAAAATAATAAAAAAAATAATAAAAACAATCCCATTTATGGCTGACAAACGTGGCCAGAGGCCAAGGAAAACCCTCCTGGGCTCTGGATCCGGCAGGGTGAGGGGGTGGGAGATATTTTTAGCTGTTTTTTCTGCTCCTGAGGCCTTCGTTTGCCTCGGGCCTTGAGCGAGCGGCTGAGGAGCTCTCCTGAGGAAGAGGAGGAGGAGGAGGGAGTGGGAGGTTGGAATCTGAGACCCTTTTAAGCTCTGTTTACTCTTCCAGCCTCCGCAGGTTCCAAGGGCACGGCCGTGAGGCCGATCTGGTTATCCTGGGGAGGGAGGGGAGAGCCTTGGAGCACTTTACGGGGGATTTATGGGGGATTTTCCTTCCTCCTCTGGGCCATTCCCATCTCCAGCATCCCTGATCCCAACTGGGAACAGCTCCTCAGCAGGGATCAGAGGGAAACAGGCCTGGGCTGTGCTTTCCCATGGTTTGTTGCTCCAGGGAAAATGGATTTCCCCCTCCCTTCTCCTCTTGTGCAATGTTTGACCTTGCCAGGCTCAGCCTCTTTCCAGGCCTCACGTTCCCAACTCCTTCTCCTCCTCAAAATTTCACTTTTCCAGCTTCCTGAGTCCCCAGGTGCTTCCAGAGTAGGAAGTGAAACTCCAAATGCCCCAGGAAAATGAGGATCGCTGTGTTTCAGCAGCCATGGAGCTGGAGCAGCCCCGTGGAGCGAGTTTTCCAAGGAAAATGAGAGGATTGTCACTGGGATAAGGGATTTCAGCCTGGCTGCACATCTTGGGATGGAAAAAATGCCCCCAGAGCCTCTGCCAAAGCCTTGGGAACACTGAAATCCAACAGGGAGTGGACGTGCTGCTCCTGGGAGGGATCCCTGTGGCTCTGACCCGAAATTTGGGCTCCAAATGTGATCCAACCCCAGATTTTTGGGTAAATGACACCTCCTTTAACAACTTCCCAACTCCCTCCCTGGCTGCTCACACCCAGCTCCAGCTCCAAGGCCACATTCCCGCTCCAGCCTCACGGATTTTCTTGAGTGACAGAACTTTCCTGTGGGATTTTGGGGAGAAAACCACATCAGCTTCCTCCTCAGGGTCTTTAAGATAAACAGAAACATTTGGAGGGTGATGCTCAGCCT
Organism: Poecile atricapillus; assembly: GCF_030490865.1. Classification (NCBI taxonomy): domain Eukaryota; kingdom Metazoa; phylum Chordata; class Aves; order Passeriformes; family Paridae; genus Poecile; species Poecile atricapillus. The sequence goes on from NC_081271.1 coordinate 1,370,526, forward strand.
GTCCTTGCTCCGGTGCTCATCCAGCTCTCAGAATTCCCAGCAGAGCAGCTTTGGGAGGACATGGTGGAGCTGTGGATTTCTCCAAGGAGTTTTCCAAAGCTCAGGAAGGTGAATCCATGTGGTTCCTGCCCAACAAACCCAACCCTCCAGCTTTGCCAGGGAAGGGCGAGGAATCCCTGGGAAGAGCCTGGAGCAAGCCCGCAGAGGAAGCCAGGAGGGATCTCCTGGAGCAGGGATCAGCTTGGGAAGAGGCACCACCCGGATTTAAGCTGGGCCTGGGTGTTTCCCAGCTTCAGCCGGGCTCCCTTTGTGCCCTAATTGCTGCTTGCAGGGCCGGGGAGCCCTGGGAAGCCGTGGCCTCTTTCAGGATTTGTGGGTGTAGCCTGAGAAGATCTCCCAGGAGCTTCTCCCAGTGTCCCTTCCCTCCCATGGACCGTCCCCAGGAGAAAAGTCTACCCTGGATTTGGAGGGGGTGGCTTGGGCAGAGCTTTGGGCCTCCACTCTTCATTTTGGAATCAGATAAAACCGTTCCTTGCACAATCCTGCTGCTGCTCAGCCCCACAACACCTTCCATATGCAATCCCAGAATATTTAGGCAAAGGGAAAAACTGAGCTGAGGGGTGGCTTTGCATGGGGAAGTGTCACAGACCCAGGAAAAAGAAGTTTCTGGGCTGGCCAGGCTGAAATGGGGCTTCTCTTATTATTCAATTTGCAAAGTGCATTTGGGTTGATGTTATTTCATGTTATTTATCTAATTAATTAATTTATTTTATTTATTTTAAATAAAAGATGAAATAGTGAAGAGTGTCCCAAACAATAAGAAAAAGCCATTCCAGATATCCCAAATACCAAACCCAGGCCCAGCTCTGAGCTGAACCACATAAAAAATCCTTCCTGAGGAGCTGCTCCAGCACTAAAAATATTGTATAAAGGAATTTGGGAAAGAGGGATGGACAGGGAACGGGTGCATTAAATAAAATTAAATAAATGCATGAAGAAAATAAAGTGGAGTAAGGAAGGAGCTGGTGGGCAGGGAGAGAAGGGGAAGGTGGATCCATCTGGACAGATCCTGAACCTGGGGAGGGAATGAGGTCTGGAATCAGCCCTGGATAGGTCAGTTTGCCATGAACTGGCCCAAATCTGGAATCTGGAGCCTTCTTATCAGCACCTGCTACACCTGGGACTGCCTTGATCCCTTCAGCCTTGTGGGAAAGCACAGAACATCCCAAAAAAATCCCATATGGACACTGTGGATCCCACAAAACCCCCCAGACCTGTGGAGCAGCTCAGCTTTGTGCTGCCCCAATCAAACCCCCTTTAATCGGTGCCCGTCTCCCGCTCTCCCCCTCCAAAACAGGGAGAATAAACTGCTTTTCACAACCTTTTAAAAAACACATTCAAGCCCAGCCGGCGGCTCTGAGCAGGGTCAGGAAATTCCCTTCCCAGCTGCTGCAGCCACAGAGGCTTTGGTGCTCTTGGCCTTGTTTTTGTGCCGGGGATTGGGGTTTCCATGGAGCTGCACCACACGTTCCCCTCTCTTCGTGCTCCCCAAGCAAAGAAACGGGCAGAGAAATGCAGATTTCGGGCAATGTGCTGCCTTGGCAGCTCTTCCCAGCCTGGCTGAGCTGCACTTTGGCAGCTCAGGCACATTCTCAGCACCTTAAAATAAAAAAAAAAATAAAAATAAATTCCCATCTTGTGGTTTTGGCCGAAGAGGTTTGGGGTTTTTTTTTCGTTTTTATTTTCTTTTTTTTTTTTAACTTCTCATTTCTAAGAAAAGAAAAATCCCTTTTTCATAGCTGTGTGTCAGCAGGGAAGGGAGAAATCCTTCAATCCACCCCTCCAGCCTGCCTTAGAAGGAAAGGTGTGAGATAAACCCAAGGAGGGAGGTTTGACCTGAAAAACTCAGGGAGACAGAGGAATCTTGCTCTCTCATTCCACCAGCTCTGCATCCTGATTGTTTCTTTGGCTTCAAACAGGACTTGGCGTCTCCCAGGCTCGCTTTTCTCCATTCTGAACCCGCGTTGGCCCCGAATTCCTCACGGATTCCTGTCCCTGTCTCGGGCTTCGTGTCACTCCCAGCGGTGGCTTCACCTGTCCCCAGGTGAGCGCGGGAGGGAGCGGCTGTTTTGACTGGAGTCCGTGTTTATCCCAGGAGTTTCCAGAGGGGAAAGAGCAAGGCCTGGCTGGGCAGCCACACCCCGATAAGGAGGAATTACCGAGGGGCAATTTGCCTGTGCCCAGCTGTGCCCCCACGTGCTGTTTACCCTGGGCTGGGGGAGATTTTATCGTCGAGGCCACGGGGTTTGGGGTGGGGCAGAGCCAGGGCACGTCTCACCTCCATCCCTGCTCTGTTCCCAGGGCTTGGGAGCGCTTTTATCTCCTAAACCAACAGGGCTGCTCCAGGTTTCCCAGCTGCCAGCTTTCCCTGGAGCTGGCTGTGCAAACACCTCTGCTCGGTGTCCCCTCTGTCCCCTGTGCCAAGGACAGGGCTGGGTGGAGGCGCTGGCAAGGGAGGATGTGGAAAACGAGCAAGAAACCCAGCTCAAAAGAACAGGAAACCATCTCTGAGCTCATCTCCACACCTTCCCCACCGAGGCAGCTTCGGGAGGAACGCAAGGCCGAGGTTTCCTCTCCAAAAATGTCGAGATCTCACCCAATTCTTCTTGCCCAACACGACGTCAGCAGGAAGCTGAGGCCGCGCAGAAACCCCCGTGAGCGCCCTGAGAGTTCAGCAGCGGCGGAAAACAAAACCCAGAGGCCTCGGGAGGGTGCAGAAAAAGCGATGTTTGCTTCCCAAAATACTCCAGAACAGATGGAACATTGGCAGTGGGTCGGAGAGGAGGGAACGGGGCACAGAGGAAGGGAATTGGAGCAGAGGGAGGGATTTTTTGCAGTCCCAAATCTCCTGTGTGGAAATGCTGTGTGGAAATCCAGCCCCCAGCCACACAAATCCAGCCGGGAGCCCAGGGGAATATTTAAAGCTCCTTTATAGGATGAGGGAAGCTGCCTGGACATGCCCCAAATGTGTCCTGGCATGTCCTGTCCACACATCCCCAGGTCCCCAGGAGGATTTACAGGCGACAAACCAAGCGTGGGGCTGCCAAAAGCCTCCAAAAGCAGGGTGGAGGAGCAGAGCTGGGGGCTGATAAAGCCCTGGAATTCCCTGGGATGCCGGGAACCAGACGTGCTGGGGGACACGGTGTCCCTGTCCCGCCTTCTCCCCCAATTTCACACGGTTCCCTCATTTCACAACCCCATTTTGAAAGGCCTAAAGTGTAGGCTGGGCTTTAAACCCTGCCTTGTTGTTTACCGAGCCCGTTCCTGGGGTCACACCCGGGTTACCAATTACAGCTGGGATTAAACATCTTAAACCCGCTTTACCCCTGGGCTTTTTTCCCCTTAAATTCCCACTGATTGTGCTTAACTGGTGTCACCAAGCAGGTGGCTGCTGCCACTGTCCACACATTTGTCTGTCCCTCCTCTGCCACAGCCACAGAATGAGATTTAAACCAGGCCAATACATCCATTATTTTTTCAGCTCTCGACAGTTCCCAGCGATTTTTTTTTTTCCCTCCCTCTAAACTTCGAGAAGTTTAAATTGGCCAAAATAACCTTCAAATCCTTCCCAAAGCTTGGGGTGGCTGCAGGTGAAACAAAGAAATTAAGAATTAAGGAATAAACATAAAGAAATGCTTAATTAAAAAATACCCTGACACCCAGATCCACAAAAACAAGAAAAGAGTCAAACTGCAAAATAAGATAAAGAGCTAAAATACACAAACAAGATGCAAAGACAAAAGCACCACAAGATAAAGGAGATTCCTCAGACCCTAAACCCAAAAGAAAAGATTTAAAGTCCCAAAAAGTGGTCAAAAGACTGAAAAGGGCATAGAGCTAATTGTAATATGAAGATGAGCAAGGTTAAGAAATTAATATGTATTAAGAGTATTGTGTAACTCTAGTTTGTAAAAGATAAAAAGAAAAAATCAAACCTAAAAATTGTGCATGCCTTTAGAAGAGATATCCCCATGAACCTCAGTGCTGAATAAATGAATTATTCTGTGAGTTATAGAGTTCCTTTTTATTCCACATATCACAGGGACCCGGCTGGGGGAGCTGATTCAGCGACGTGGCTGATGAGCAGGATTTGGATGTTAATTCTTAATTCTGGGGTTGTTTTCCTGCCTGGGACAGAGCCAATGGGCAGTTGGCTCTGCTGGGTCTCCAGGACAGATTGGAATTGGGGTTTTGGTGCCTCGTGCCCTATAAACTGCAGACTTCAGGGTGTCGTCACCCCAAAAAAACCCCACAGTGAGTCCAAGTGTGGCGTGGGAACTGCTGCCTCTTAGGTGAACATAAAACACCCCGAGCTGCTGACTTGCAAAGCCTCAGTCCCTGTGAGCAGCTCGGGTTTTAACCCTTGATTGAATGCCAAATGTTCCTTTTTTTTTTTTTTTTTTTTTTTAATTGTTAAATTTCCAGCTCGACTGGTTTGGAGCCTCATTTGGATAAACAGGAGGGTTTGGTTATCTGAACTCCTGGTTCCTGTCAGACCAGTTCCAGCCCCAGCCTGGCCAATCCCTGGGCAGAAATTTATTGAGTTTGGGTTGGTTTTTTGTTTGGTTGTTTTTTTTTTAAAATTGAAATCGAAATGCTCTCAGCTAAATGCAGGGTGGAAAACCAACCCAGCCAGAACAGCCTCAAACTCAGTTCTCTTTTTAAACCGAATTTTATTTTCTGATGGTTTCTTTGCTCTGTAACTCCTCCGAGTGCTTTGAAAGGCTGCTCTAAGCCTCAAGCTCTGCCTGAAAAACCCCAGGGCCAGAAATTAGGGACGCATAACCCGCTTAGAGGGCCTTGAGCTGCACAGGAAATCTCCTATTGGAAGGGTTTAACGGGGCCAAGCTGATTTGGGAGCCACATCCCAGCAGATGAACACGCTGGGAATGGGGAGCGAAGGGGGCGACCAGGAATAAATCAAATGGGAGTTGTGAATTTGGGGAATGGTGCCACCATTTCCCCCATCCTGGGGGGACCAGGGGAACCTGCTGGGTCAGGCTGGCTCATCCTCATCAGCGCCTAATGAGCACAGTTAGCCCCTAATGGCCAATTAATAGCCCTGGTTATTAGAGCTATTCTAGGCCAGGCTGCAGGAGTCCTGCTGCACCAATCCAGTGACTCAGGGCTGGAGGATTCCATCCCGATATTCCTTAGGCTGGCAGAAACCAGCCCTGCTCCCAGCTGGGATGGCCAAGCTCAGCTCAGTCAAAACCAAAACTCATGGGGTCACTTTTTAATTCGGTTTTTCCAGCTGTTTTTGCTCAGGGATGTTCCCCACCGGGGTGGATTTGCTGTGTTCCCATTTTTCCCGCTGATCCACACGCCCCAAGCACGGCAGCACAGGTGTGTTCAAAGCTCTGGAGCCTTGCATGGACACGCTGGATGTTTATCCAGCCTCTTCCAGGGGCCTCTGGAATATCCAACCCCCTCCCCCTGCAGCACGCTGGGCTCCCAGGCCTCTTTCATGTGTGGTGCTGACTTGGGAAGAAAAAAAAAAATTAAAAAAAAGAAAAGAAGTCCTTAGACTTTAATCCTTGGGTTTATTTCAAGGCTTACAAAGGCAAATCTGGTTTGTGGCAAGAGATTTGCCTGATTTCTTCTGCTCTGGGGATGAATGGGGCAGCAGATGGGGAGGATTTGGGGACCCCTCGGCTGCGTCTCCTCGCAAACCTGACCCTGCCCTGGGCCTGCTGCGCTTCAGAGCTGCCCAGGGCATGAAATGGGGTCAGTGCAGAGCCCTGCTTGGGCTGGAGCTGTTGAATTCCCCTTTTCCAGAGCCATTTTCCTTCCCCTGATTCCTGTCTCATTCCCAATTCCTGTTCCAGGGTCTGCACAGCCCTTGGTGGGGGTTGTTAACACGTGAAATCCCGAGTGCAGCGTGGGAATAAAACCAGCTGCAGGCTGCCAGCAAAAAGCCTCAAAAAATCCTATTAGACCCCAGAATCCTGGGAATCATTGGGAATTTGAGACCTGGAGAAGGAGGTGCTGGAAAACCTCAATGCCATCCCCACTTTTGGGGGTAGGAGTGGGCGATGCCGCCCCTCGCTGGGCAAGTCCGTGATCATTTCCCATGGGACAGGACCCCAGGGGTCAGCAATTCCAGGATCATTTCCCGGTGGGACAGGACCCCGAGGGGCTCGGGAGGAGCCCCAGAGAGGTGGGATGTGCTGGCAGGTCCTGTGCCAGCAGCCCCAGCTCCTCCTGCTCCGGGAATGCTGCGCCAGCACCGGGAGCAGCTCTGTGGGAACGGCCACGGGGCAGCTCCGCGGGCAACCAAAGCTCCGGAGCTCCTTCCCTGCCCTGGCTCATTCCAGCTGCTCCCAGCGCTTGTGGAGATGCCAAATGAGGCCCCAGCCACGGGAGGAGAGGGCGTTTTCCTGGGGATCAGAGCAGAGCTGTGGCTTTAGGTCCTCCCCCGGTGCTGGAGGAGGCTGCCAGGCGATGGCTTGGAACAATCCCGGTGCTCTGCCCGGGAATATTCATCCAGGATCCCGTCCTGCGCTGATAGGAACTCTCTCATGCTTGATCAAAGCGAAGAGTTCGGCCTCCCACTGCTCTTTAGCTCGGGGCCAGTTTCAGCAGGAGCTCTCTGGGCAGCGTGGCAGGGCCAGCTGGGCCAGCTCCGGGCTTGTGGTGGCTTCCAGGTGCTCCTTCATCTCCCACAGCATCAGGGCTTCTCCTCTCCCTCCCGCTGGGCTGGCTGGAAGCACCTGGAGACTCCGTGTTCTGCTCCATCCCTGCTTGCCTTGGCTTGTCCTCCCTGATTCCCCGGGGTGGGGACACGTCCTCCTCCTGCATCCCGCTCTTCCTCCAGCCTGGATTTTGGCTGGGAGGTGCCAGCCCTGACCTCCAGCGCTGCCCAGGCAGGGTGGCTGTGCCACTGTCACCCCTCTTGTGTGACACTCTTGGAAGGTTCTCCCTTCTCCAGGGATCTCTGCCAAGGGACTGGCCTTGCCTGAGGGACACGGACGGATCCGGGGCTGTGTCTGGAGGAGGGACATTTGGGGATGGAAACACTGGTGGGAAGAGCCCCCTGTGCGGGGGGATTCCAGGGGGGTGGCAAAGGGCTGATCTGGATGGGAGAGCTTGGATCCTCTTCCAGGAGAGCTGGGGAGGGACTTGGGACGAGGGATGGAGTGACAGGACAAGGGGCAATGGCTTCAAACTGAAAGAGGGAAAGTTCAGGTTGGATAAGGGGCAGGAATTCCCCCCTGTGAGGGTGGGGAGGGGCTGGGATGGAATTCCCAGAGAAGCTGTGGCTGCCTCTGGATCCCTGGCAGTGCCCAAGGCCAGGCTGGAGCAGCCTGGGATGGTGAGAGGTGTCCCTGTCCCGGTGTCCATCTGTCCCTGTCCCCCTGTCCCTGTGTCTTCATGTCCCTGTCCCTGTCTCCATGTCCCTGTGTCCATCTGTCCCTGTCCCCCTGTCCCTGTGTCTCCATGTCCCTGTGTCCATCTGTCCCTGTCCCCCTGTCCCTGTGTCTCCATGTCCCTGTGTCCATCTGTCCCTGTCCCCCTGTCCCTGTCCTCCTGTCCCTGTGTCCATCTGTCCCTGTGTCCATCTGTCCCTGTGTCCCCATGTCCCTGTCCCTGTGTCCCCCTGTCCCTGTGTCCATCTGTCCCTGTCCCCCTGTCCCTGTGTCCCCATGTCCCTGTCCCTGTGTCTCCATGTCCCTGTGTCCATCTGTCCCTGTGTCCCCCTGTCCCTGTGTCCCCCTGTCCCTGTGTCCATCTGTCCCTGTCCCTGTGTCCCCATGTCCCTGTGTCCCCATGTCCCTGTCCCTGTGTCCATCTGTCCCTGTGTCCCCCTGTCCCTGTGTCCCCATGTCCCTGTCCCTGTGTCCATCTGTCCCTGTCCCCCCCCAGGTCACCCCGAACCTCCCCCGGTAACCGCCCCCCCCCCGCGCGCGCGCTGTGACGTCACCGCGCTGAGCTCAGCCGCTATTAGCATTCCCTCATTTGCATTCCCTCATTTGCATACGGCCCAGCCAATGGAAGGCGGCGGCCGCGCCGTGACGTCACTCCCATCCGCTCCATATAAAGCGTGCGCGCAGGCGGGGGCGCAGAGCGAGCGCCGCGGAGCCGCCGAGAGGTCGCGGGTGTCCCCCCGTCCCCGCCGGGATGAGCCACCGCCACAGCCACCGCCGCGGCCCCCGGGCCGACATGGTGCCCGAGATCGCCGCCGCCGTGGGCTTCGTGTCCGGCCTGCTGCGGACGCGGGGCTGCGTCAGCGAGCAGCAGCTACAGGTCTTCAGCGGGGCGCTGCGGGAGGCGCTCACAGGTGAGCTTTGGGCGAGGAGAAGCGTGGCGACAGGAGCCCGCTGGTGGCCGGACTCTTCTTGTAGCCCTCGGGACCAGGCGCCCACTGGTGTCCCTCCCGAGTGCCCCCCGTGTGCCTTCCAGGACCTGGTGTCCCTCCCGAGTGCCCCCAGTGTGCCTTCCAGGACCTGGTGTCCCTCCCGAGTGCCCCCCGTGTGCCTTCCAGGACCTGGTGTCCCTTCGAGTGCCCCCCATGGTGATCCGAGGACCTGGTGTCCTTTCAGATGCCCTCTGTGCTCCTTCCAGGACCTGCTGTCCCTCTCAAGTGTCCCTCGCTGTTGGTCCGAGGACCTGGTGTCGCTCCCGTCTTGATCCCGGGACCTGGTGTCCCTCCCGAGTGCCCTCCGTGTCCCTTCCAGGACGTGCTGTCCCCTCCCGTGTCGCTCATGGGACCTGGTGTCCCTCCCGAGTGCCCTCCGTGTCCCTTATAGGACCTGCTGTTCCCAACAGTGTCGCTCCCGGGACCTGGTGTCCTCTCCCGTGTCGCTCATGGGACCTGGTGTCCCTCCTTGTTACCCTCCGTGCCCCTTCCAGGACCTGGTGTCCCCTCCCGTTTCGCTCCCGGGACCTGGTGTCCCCTCCAGTATCACTCCCGGGACCTGGTGTCCCTCCTTGGTGCTCCCCGTGTCCCTTCCAGGACCTGCTGTCCCCTCCAGTATCACTCCCGGGACCTGGTGTCCCTCCTTGGTGCTCCCCGTGTCCCTTCCAGGACCTGGTGTCCCCACCAGTATCACTCCCGGGACCTGGTGTCCCTCCTTGGTGCTCCCCGTGTCCCTTCCAGGACCTGGTGTCCCCACCAGTATCACTCCCGGGACCTGGTGTCCCTCCTTGGTGCTCCCCGTGTCCCTTCCAGGACCTGGTGTCCCCTCCGGCTGTCCCTCCTTGGTGTCCCCCCGCTGCTCCGCAGTGTCCCCCGGGCTCGCTCCCACCTCGGGGCTGTGCCAGCTCCCTGTCTGTCCCTTTGTGTCCCCGGGTGTCCCCGCGGGGTCCTGGCAGCTTCAGTGTGGCCCTGCAGACCCCAGGGGTGATCCCGAGCTCCATCCCGGTGCCAGCGGGGCCTGGCTCTCCCCCCGGCGGGTTTTTGGGGGGTCCCTCCCATCCCGGGGCTGTTATCAGCCGCAGGGAGGGGTGGCCGCTTTGTGATAAGGAGCCCCAAAGTTCTCCCGAGCTCGGGTGCCGTGGGGCAGCTTTGGGGTGTCCGATACCGTATCTGCCCCGGGCAGCCCCTGGCGTTGTCCTGCCGCGGATTTTTGGGATGCACTCGGTTCCAGCAGCCTCGGGAGCGGGATGAGGGCTGGCAGCACCTCCCCATCCCCTCTGGGAGAGGGATTCGGGTCCCATCTCCTCGCTACAGAACTTTTTGTGTGGTTTAATTCCTGCTGCCGGCGTTCAGGGACGCTCTGCCCTGGCGGTGGTTGGGATTTGGCCTTTAAACCCTAAATTTGGTGGGGTTTAAATCCCAAATGAGGGATATCTGCCTGAGGGATATCCCTGCTCGCTTCTGTTCCCTCCCAGAGCCCTGCAGACACCACTGATCTCCTGACAAACCCTCCACAGGGCGTTGGGTAGGATTTCACCTTTAAACCTGAAATTCCATAGTGGCTAAATGCCCTAAACTCCACTTCCCACCCGGGAAAGATCCATTCCCGAGCTACCCCCCGCTCACTGCTGTGAAAAACGAGGTTCACATCATTTTTATAGAGTTTAAAAGTTTAATAAAAAAAACAATTAGGAGAAAAAAAATAAAGTATACAGATATGGCCGGGTGTCTCTGCATTCACCTCACTGACAAAGGATTGTCCCTTAAAAACAGAACCCTGCTACATATCCATAAATTCTCATCCATATCCATAAATTCTCATCCATATCCATAAATTCTCATTCATATCCATAAATTCTCATCCATATCCATAAATTCTCACGCATATTCAGACATTCTTCTGTGGATCTTTGGGGTTCTTCTCTTTAGTTTTCTCTTGCCCCCTTCCCAATAGATCAATCCTCTTGGTTCCATCGAGATTTACATTCCCTGATACCAGAAATGCAATAAATTCCCGCTCCCCCAGAGTTCTGCTCACTGCTGTCTTCATCTGGATAAGATATTTTACAAATGCAGGAGTTCTCCAGCTATTTTTTTTTTTTCCCTCAGTCTTTGGTTTATACAAACAAAAGCAATTTTTATTTTAATACTATGCCATGGCCTAAAATATATGTATTATTATATATATACCACTTTTATTGTAATAGTGTATAATAATGTATTAATAATAATATATATAATATATATAATATATATTATTTATTATATTATATACATTATATTATATATTATTGATATATTATATTAATATTATTAATTATAATTGTTAATATAATTAATTATTAATAATATATAATATATTATTTATTTTATTATATTATATAATATATATTATATTCTGTATATTCTTAATATATTATTAATATATATAATACATAATATATATTAATAATATTATATTTATTATTAAATATAATAATTTATTTCTAAATTTCATCAATAACAGAAATAAAGAAAACCATATTAACACAACAAAAATTTCTCATTCTTATCCACATAACATTCATTTTAATATTTGAAAAAAGCCAACAATATAAAATATATTATAAAATATATATATTATATATTTTATATAATATTATATATAAATAAAATATATAATATTATATATAAATAAATATATATAAATAAAATATATTTTATTTATATCTAATAAATAAATATAATATATTATATTATCTATTATATTATATTATCTATTATATTATATTATCTATTATATTATATTATCTATTATATTATTATTTTATATATAATATTTAATATTATTTAATAAAATTTAATTATATATAATATATAATATATATTATATATATAAAATTTAATTATATATATAATTTAATAAAATTTAATTATATTAATAAAATAAAATTTTATTAATATAATAAATTAATAAAACTCAATATTTAATATTATTTTTAATATTTATTTATATATTTAATATAATATTATTATATTATATATTATATTATATTATATATTATATATATTATAAATAATAATATATAAATAATAATATATAAATAATAATATATAAATATAATATATTATAATATATATAATACAAATATTTATCTATAAATATAAAATCTCTAACAATGCCGTCCCCCATTCCCTCCCAGAGCACTACAAACACCACTGGTTCCCCGAAAAACCCTTCAAAGGCTCCGGCTACCGCTGCATCCGCATCAACCACAGGATGGACCCCATCATCAGCAAGGCAGCGAGGCAGATCGGACTGAGCCTCCCCCAGCTCTACCAGCTCCTGCCCAGCGAGCTGACGCTCTGGGTGGATCCCTACGAGGTCTCCTATCGCATCGGAGAGGACGGATCCATCTGCGTTTTGTACGAGGCCACCAAACCCCCCAGCTCCTACGGAGGGATGCTCACCTGCAAGAACCAGATGATGCTGGGCCGTGCCAGCCCTTCCAAAAATTACATCATGACTGTCTCCAGCTAAAAAAACAAAAAAAAAACCAAACAAAACCCCAAAAAAACACGACAAAACAAAAAAAAAAAAAATCTCCTCCTTGTCCTTACACTGCCAAGACACAGGCTACTGTAATACCTCAAGCTGAGGATCTATTTTTAAGATGAAGAGCTATTTATATTTTTTAAAAAAAACCCTCCAGAAAATCCAAAATTAAAATATCGGGTGTCGCTCTGAGCCGAGGCGGCGCCCCAGGTGCCTTTTCTAAAGCTGTTGCAAGCTTGTGAGTTTTCTTTTTTTTTTAATAATAATTATTATTATTATTATTGTGAAGCTGAGATCTACCTAATGAAGTGTTGGATGGCAGTTTTGGGGATGGCTTTGCTCACCTTGGAGCATCTCGGAGTGGGGGATGAGGGGGTGAAGCCAGGCTGGGAAGTGGCTGAGATGTCACCTCGTCCCCACCCTGCTTTCCAGGGCTGTTCCTGCATCTCCAGTGGTGCTGGAGCTGCTGGCCTGACCTCTCTGTGCTGGGATTTGGTGTCACCTCGGGGCTGGCTGAGCTTGGGGACACCAGGGTGCCCCTCCTGGGTGTGCTCTGCCCCTCTCCCACCCCCTGGATGGGCTCACTGGGGTGTGGAGCTCGGCAGAGATGCCCTGGTGGTGTCCCCAGGGTGGCTCGTGGTGGCACTGAGGGGACATTGCTGCTCCGAGGGGCTCAGCCCTGGTGACCTCTCCGTGTCCCCAGGGCTGCCTCGTGTCCCCTGTCCCTTGTCCTGCCGAGCTCGGTGTCTGACACCCCCTTTTTGCTGCCTTTTCTCCTCAAACCTGGAGTTTTTGGGGGGCTCTCCCCGCTCTCTGTGGGATGTTTTGGGGTCCTGATGTTGCTTTTTGAAGCCCCAGCACTTCCCCTGCCCCCTTGGGAAAGGGATTTGGGTCCCATCTCTTTGGGACAGAGCTTTTGGTGCAGTTTAATTCCTGCTCCTGTGCTCTGCCCCTTTCCTGTGTGCTCCCAGCATTCAGAAAGGCTCTGCCCAGCTGTTTTTTTGGGGATTTGGCCTTTAAACCCCGAATTTAGAGGGGCTAAAGGCCCTGAACTCCACCAGCCTGCTGGGAAGGAGCCTTTCCTGGGATATCCCACATCCACTGCCTCTTTCCCACCCCCTGCTGCTCCCCAGGGATCCTGGGGGAGGATTGGGGCGTGGATGTGCTCGGTTGTAGCAAAACTTCCTGGATTTTCCTCTCAGCTGAAACTTCCCCTTTTCCTGACGTGGCAAAGGCAGAGTTGTTCAAGTTCTCAGACATTTGTGCAATATATTTCCAAATCCTGGGTGCTGTGGGAGAGGAAGGAAGCTCCCAGCTTTAATACATTAAATAATCCAGCCCAGCAACCCAGCCTTGACTTGGAAAATTCAGATTTTTTTATTTTTTTTTTGCAAGCTCCATCAAGTCCAGAACTGGAAAATCAGCCTCGATCCTCAAATCCTTTATTCTTTTTTAAGTGTCAGGTCGCTGTTTGTGCCTGAGGAGATCAGAGCAGAGTCTGGGCTTGCATCACTTCCCTTTTCACTCGAATTTCTCACGTCAGCAAAGCGGAACTGAAGCACTGGGGGGGCTTTTCTTGTGCAATAGGTGACCTCACCCACAGGGGAGTGCCTGGCAACGACCAAAAAAAAGCAAATTTCCTTTTCCAGGAAAAGTCATCTCTGCTTTTTTTGTTGGGATTCCTCACTTGAAGCTGCCTGATGTGGAGAGCCCACCCTGGGAGCTGCCCCAGGAGGAGCAGAATTCGGGCAGGATCAAAGCAGCCTCCAAGTTTTATTCTTTTATTCCCTCCTTCTCCCCAGAGGAATTTTCCAGGAGTTTCCCACCAAAGGAACACCCCAGAACCAAAACAGCCTCGCTCTCCTCACCCCGGGGGTGGAGGAGCCTCGTCTCCAAGGTGTCTTTTTTATTTTGTTTTGTTTTTTAAAGCCTCAAAACCAACCAAATTTGGGTAGAATCCACTTCTCTCTCGTAGCTGGTGACACAAAAGCTGTGAATTCCCGTGCTCTTGCTGCCTTTTGCCTCCAAGCCTGATGTGATGTGGATTTTGAGACAGTGTCTTTGAGGGGGTTTCTGTCATTATTAATATTTTATTTTTATTTTTAACCAAGCTGGACTGTTGAACGGGACCTGCTTTTTTTTTTTTTTTTTCCCTTTTTTCCCCCTTTTTTTTTTTTCCTTTTTTTCCCCTTTTTGTTTTTTTTCCCTTTTTTTTTTTTTTTGGGTGAAAATGGTGGGAATTCTGTGAGGAATTGGAGGAGGGAGCAGCTGGTTCCTGATGTACAGTAGCGTTTTATACCCGGAGTGTACAGACCCCCCCCGTGCTTTTTTTTGTTACTTTAATAAAAATGTAGCATTGTAACCCGGCCTGCCTCATTCCTGGGAGCTCAGGGAGGAGATTTGGGATTTGGGATTTGGGATTTCAGCCCAAACCCCGCCCTGGGAATGTTGTGGGGGTGACTGCAGATTTCCGGCTGCGTCACCCAGCTCCAGCAAAAAAACTTCCTGGCCCTCCAAACTCCAGGAATTCCGGCTGGGAATGACTCAGGAGAGGCTGTGGGTGTCCTGCCCTTCCTCCTCCTCCTCCTCCTCCTCCTCGGGACTCAGCGTGGAAATCTCGTGTCCTGCCCGGTGTTTAAAACCCTGCTGGATCTCCCCTCCCCAATCCTGGGAATATTTGATGGGAATTTTGGGAAGTGGGGGATTAAGGGTGGCTCCCGGTGAAGCTTCCCTGGCCGTTCTGTCCTTGCAGGAGGGTGAGGGATCAGCTCGGGGCTGGAATCTTGGGGCAGGGATGGGGATGGGGATGGGGATGGGGAGGATGCTCGGTGTCATCACCACTGAAGCAGCCGGGGCTGAGTCACGGCCGATCCTGTTCTGGAGGGGCTGAAAAAACTCGGAGCTGTCGCCCCTTCCCAGGCTGGGGACCCCTCCCTGCCACCAGAACTTTAAAAACCTTGACTCAACCAGCTTGGGCTTATCTTGAACCCAAAACTCCATTTTTTATGGAATTCAGGAGGGTTTGATTGACCTGCCAAGCTCCCTGCCACGCTTCCCTCTACCACCAAACTTCCCTTAAAGGCCTTGGCTCAGCTTGTGTTTATTTTGACCCAAAACTCCATTTTTTATGGAATTTAGGAGGGTTTGATTGAGCTGCCAGGCTCTGTGTGAGTGGGGATACCCTGGGGGGGCACAGCCCTGAGTCCCCTCTCCCCCTGCAGGGCACCCAGCAGCTCCTCCCCTCCTCCCAACCATTTGTGGGTGGATTTGGGCGCTGCCTCAAAGCCTCTCCTCATTTATTTCCCCCTCAGTTGCCACCAACACACCCAAATTATCGCTGCTGCCGGGGCAGGGCTGGGCACCGCTCACCTGCGGACTCACCAGGAGGAATCCGCGGCTCCAGAGGCTCCTCCAGCCTTTTCCTCCCTCTGCCTTCCCATCTCCAGCCCGGAGCTGCATTCCGGGCTCCCAGCCCGTTCCCAGGCCAGCCCGGCGTGCCCTGACCCGTGGCTGGCATTTGGGGCTGCTGCTGAAATTTGGGTCGCTCCCAGGCCGGATAAAAATACGGATTTAGGTGGGGAGGGTTGGGAGGCCGAGCCCTCCCTGCCGCTGGGGCGCTGACGGAGGTGCTATTTTTAATTTCCCCGTTGTTTTTGTGCTGGTAGGATGGCGGTTCCTGGGCTGGGAGCTGCGTGAGCTCGGGGTTTCATCCCTGCCAGCCCTTTCCAGCCTTTCTGGGATCCACGGAATTCCCTCAGGGAATGTGGGGGATGTGGATACCCCTGGAGTGCTCAGCAAAGACTGGAGGCAACAAAATCCACCTGGAATGGGGACAAGTTGGAATTGGGACAGGGACACCCCAACCCCATCCCCATATCACCCCATTCCCATCCCATGGATCCCATCACATCCCACACCATCCCATGGATCCCATCCCATGGATCCCATCCCCATCCCCATCCCATCCCATCCCATCCCATCCCATCCCATCCCATCCCATCCCATCCCATCCCATCCCATCCCATGGATCCCATCCCCATCCTGTGGATCCCATGGATCCCATCCCACCCCATTCTCATCCCCATCCCCTTCCCATCACATGGATTCCATCCCCATCCCATGGATCCCATGGATCCCATTCCCATCCCATGGATCCCATGGATCCCACCCCATTTCCATCCCATCCCACCCCATCCCATTCCCATCCCATGGATCCCATTCCCATCCCATGGATCCCATCCCATGGATCCCATCCCCATCCCATGGATCCCATCCCATGGATCCCATCCCCATCCCATGGATCCCATCCCCATCCCGGCCCCTCCGCAGCAGCTGCTCCCGCCTGGGCCAGCTCCAACGCTCCCATTTCTGCCCCTTGGGGGATAAAGGGGATTTGTTGGTGCCGTGCGGGGACAAGCGACAATTCCCCGACTGTCCCCATCTGTCTGCGGGGGCGGGGGCAGCGCCGGGGCCGCGGTTTTGTTTCTCCTTTCACACCCCGCTGAACTTTGCACCTTTTGTTCGTCAGGGAAGGGCTGGGAGCCGGGGCAGGGCAGAGCCCGCCGGGCCCGGGGGTGCGCAGGGCTTTGAATCTGAATTTAATCTTAATTTAATCTTCATTTAAAACGGGAATTGTTGAGGGCTCGCATCCCGTGCTCAGCCCCGGGAGGTGGCGGAGCTGCCGGTGTTGGGTGGCCTCGGAGGGACAGCGGCACCCCGGGGCTCTGTCCCCAAGGGAGGCGGTTCCCGCATCTCAAAGGAATTCCGTGTCCCCGATCTCAAGGGACATCATTCCCACATCTCAAAGGGACATCGTATCCCCTGTTCCCAGGAAATGCTGTATCCCCTGTCCCCCAAGGAATTCTGTGTCCCCTGTCCCAAGGAATGCTGCATCCCCTGTCCCCAAGGGAAGCTGTGTCTCTATTCCCAAGGGAAGCTGTGTCCCCTGTCCCCAAGGAATGCCGTGTCCCCTGTCCCCAAGGGGAGCCGTGTCCCCTGTCCCCAGAGGAGCCGTGTCCCCATCCCTGGCAGAGCCCGGAGCAGTGGGATGGGGAGGGACAGCCGGAGGCTGCGTTCCCTGTCTGGGGCAGTTCCCTTTCCCTGGAGCCGTGTCTGGGATGGGAACGCAGAGCCCGGGGCAGTCCCGGCCCGGCCCCCCCAGCAGCTGCCGGGGTTTGTCCAGGGCTTGGAGCCGCTGCTCTCCTCGGCCTCTCCTTCCCCTGGGGTGAGCCCAGCGTGTCCCATGGAGAACATTCCCACCTCTGGAAGCACCAGAGGGCTCATGGAGCTCCCCCCTCTGCCATGTCCCACGCTGGTGACACCCAAGAGGGTCCCGTGGGCCACATCCAAACTCCACAGGTGCCATTTGAGGTGCTCTGTGTCCCTTCTGCCCTAAAACTCCGGAGCATCCCTAAAAAATCCCTGCCAGCCTGGCCAGCTCTGACCAGGCAAAGGGAGGAGGATTTGGGGTGACCCCAGGATGGCGTTGGGGATGTTTTGGGGCACCCGAAGATCCCCGTGGGGATCCCTGTGCCTGGCACAGCGGGGATGGGGCAGCTCCCCTTGGGGACACAACCCCCGTGTGACCGCCGGACCTCCCGAGAGGGACATCGAGGAAATGTCACTGGGACTGGCCCGAGAGGGACATCGAGGAAATGTCACTGGGACTGGCCCGAGAGGGACATCGAGGAAATGTCACCGTGCCCGTCCCGAGAGGGGACATCGAGGAAATGTCACTGGGACTGGCCCGAGAGGGGACATCGAGGAAATGTCACCGTGCCCGTCCCGACAGGGACATCGAGGAAATGTCACCGGGACCGGCCTGGAGGGAACAACATCCCCGAGCCTGCGGCTCCCGGAGGGCGAGGCTCCTTTCCCCCGGACAATGCCCTTTGAGCCGGGAGCTGTTCCCGTCGTGGCACCGGATAAAACAGGGAAGGGCGAGGCTGGAGCGGAGCAGCTGCCCCGCCTGGCTCCGGTGCCGCTTTATTGGGATTAAAAACCTGGATTGGGATGAGACGCGGCAGAGGGGCTCCCTCCAAACTCATCCCCCCTTCCCAGAGATTGTCCCTCCTGCCTCGAAACCAAATCCCCTGTCTCTGGGAGGGCTTTTGCCTCGATTTATGGCAGATTTGTTGGATTTTTTGGGAGTTCTGCTCCCCTTTTGGGGGGAGATCCCACAGAGGATCTACCCCACAAATTCCCCTCTGGGCCACCAGCAGATCTTGGGGTGTAGAGTGAAGCTCTGCCCCGACATTCGGGCTGAGAATTCCCATTTCTCCCTTTTTAAATGGGCTTCAGCCGCATCCCAAGGCCGTTCTCACGGACCCCCTGGTGTCAGAACCACCCCAAAACCTCCTGGGGCAGCAGGAGGGGGGAGAAGGGCGATGCTGAGCCCGTGCCCCCCAAACCAGAGACCCCTCCCGCGGCCCCCAGCAGCTTTAAGGGGGTTTAGGGGGGCCCACGCTGCCTTTTGGGGCCGAGACAAAGCCCGGTTTGATATTTATGGCACGTGCAGAGGGAGCGTGGGGCGAGCGGGACAGATGGCCGGGGGAACAAAAGGGGGACGCAAGAATGGGAGCTGAACAGATCGGGAATTTCCTGCCCAAATCTCTGCCTCCCGTTCCCAAAACGCCGCCCGCGGGGTGCGCGGGGAGCAGGACGCACCCCATGGTCCCCAAAAAGTGTTTGGGATCTGAGGGGAGCGGGTGGAGAGACCCCAAACCCCCCCAAATCCCAAATTCCAGCCGCATTTTGGAGCTGTGGGATCAGGAGCCCTCATCCCCCCGATCCTCAGCCCATTCCAGGGGTGGGATTCCCCCTCCCGGGAATTTTCCTATTTTTTCCTTATCTCTTCCCAGCTGCTGCGGCCAGACCCCGACAGTTGATTATTATTAATTATCATCTTTAATTGCGGCGGCGGGAGCTGCCCACCCCTTCTCCCTTTGTCCCCGAGCCTCCTCCGGCCAGTTTTGGGTTAAATCCGAGAAGAATCGAGCAATCGAGGGTGTGACACCGGTGACACCTCCCTGAGTGCCACCACCACTCTGGGACCTGTCCCCAGCTCCTGTCCCCATTCCTGGAGAGGGTTTTTCCCATCCTGGATCCCTCTGGAAGCGCTGGGATGAGCCCAGCACCCGCTGCCTCGCTGCTTTTTATTTTGGTTTTGAGGATTTTTTTGTGTTCTTTTTTTTTTTTTTGCGCTTCTCCGAAAGGAAATATTTGGAGGGGTTGTTTTCCACCAGAAATTTGCGTTTCCTGAGGGAAACATCCTAAAGGGAATGTTTACAAACAGTCTGGGAAGTGTTGGAGCTGAGGGAGGGAGGCTGCAAAAGGGGAGGGAAAAAAAAAGAAAGAAGAAAAAAAAGCGAGGGGATGAGGAGAATTGGGAAGGGAAAATGTGGAAAGGAGTGGAGGTGGAATTCGGGGTTTTCAGGGAAAAACCTGGGGGGTCCTGGAGAAATCCTGCTGGTCCCCAGTGGGAGCTGCTGGGTTTTGGCATCCCAGGAGAATCCTTGGGAGAACCCCAGAGCCCCGCTGGGATTTTGGGGGGCTGCAGCTGCCGGTGCCCCCTGCAGCAGTGCCCCCAAAACCCCTCCAGGGGGGTTCTTTGGGTTGGTTTGGGGTTTCCCCCTCCTTTTTCCTGCTCTGTGGGTCTGGACAAAGCCCTGCACTCTCCCCTCCTCCTCCTCCTCCTCCTCCTCCTCGGTGGGATCCAGGGGCCCCCCGGACCCCGCAGCTCCTCCCGGCAACAGGAGGAGGAGGAAGGGGGTGAGGAGGGGGAGCCAAGCCCCCGTTCCCTGCTGTTCCCACCACAACAAGGCAGAGATTGGGCGCCTGCGGGACCAATGGGGGCTGTCCCTGGATTTTGGGGAGGGGGGGAAGCGGGGCAGGGGGGGTGCCCTGACCCTCTGCCCCCTCCCCTTCCCCCCAGCTGCTGGGAACCAGGAATCCCCGGCCCTGCCCGGCTCCAGCAGCTGCTGGAGGAGCTCAGGAGCTTTTCCCTCTGAAATGATGGGATTTGGGCTCCCTAAAACCTTCCCAACTCCTCTGGTTGTTCCCTCTGGACCGTCCTTCCCAGATCCCTCAGAAATGATGGGATTTGGGCTCCCAAAAACCTCCCCGACTCCTTTGGTTGCCCCCTCTGGACCGTCCTTCCCAGATCCCTCGGAAGTTTTGGGATTTGTGTTCCCTAAATCCCCTCCTCAGCCCCTTTGGCTTTGCAGGGATTTGGGAAGGAGTGTGGATCATCCCCCCAAGCCGGGGATGAGAGGAGATGGGATCCAGCAAATCCTGCCCCTGGGAGCAGCTCCCGAATTCCTGGGGCAGGAAATTCCCCTGGGGCAGGGACAGCCTGGAGGGGACCCTCGGGGACAGCCAGCGCCATCCCTGCGGTGTGCTGGGATCCCAAAGCCTGTCCTGGTGCCTCCGGGAGGGTTTGGGGGGCTGGGATGAGGATGAGAATGTCCCTGTGCCACCCTGGGATGGGGAAGGGGTGCCCCAAGGGGATGGAGTGGGATTTTCCAGCCTATCCTGGCTGGGATTTCTGGCTGGAGCTTTGGGGCTGGTCCCGGCCAGGGATTGCGGTTTTTTTGGAATCCCAACTCCTGCATCCCATCCAGGTGACCCCGGGAGGGTTTGGATCTCTGGGATGAGGTTTGGGAGGTCGGGATGAGGTCGGGATGTCCCTGTGCCACCCTGAGATGTGGGGAAGGATCGGGATGGAGCGCGATCTTCCTGCCTCTCCTGCAGGAGCCTCGCCTGGAGCTTTGGGGCTGCCCCTGACCAGGGATTGGGGTTTTTGGGAATCCCAGCTCCCACATCCCACAGAATCCTGCAGCCTCTGCTTCCCTGGCTGCTCCCAGCACTTTCTGCTCCCCTCCATGTGAAATTCCGATTTTTCATCCTTATTTTTTTAAACATCCCCCAGCTGAGCCGTTAAAAATCCTCAGGGCCGGAGACTGCGGGACCAGGAAAACACCCGGAAAAAAATCCCCGTGGGTGCCGCGATCCCTCCCACTCCCCCTGACCCCTTTCCATGGATATTTTCCCCGCTATTTCCCCGGGAAATGCGGTGGAGCAGCAGCTCCTCGGGAGAGCTCCGTGCCATGCCCGGGACAGCCACTAGACGGCAATTCCAGCCTGGATTATGGCTGGAAAACCATCCTGGAGAAGAGGAGAGGCTGCAGGGCTCGGAGGGCTCCCGGGACGCGCTGGCTGCAGGTACTGGAAGGGTTTTATTGATGGTTTGGGGGTTGACAGTTCATGCTGGTGAAATGATGGGATTTTGGGGTGGTTTTTTTTAATGTTTTGCATGCAGGAACAACGCGGAGGGCGCGGGTGACCGCCTGGACAGGTCACCCCCAAAGCTCAGCTGCCCCTTCCCTCCTCAAACTCAGCCGGCTGAGGGTCCCAGTTGGGGATTTTGGGATTTTTTGGTGAATTCCGAGGTGGCTCTGTGATTAGTTTTGGGGGTTTGATTGGGGTACCCCGGGGGCCTGGGCAGGGAGGGAGCTCAGGGAGGGGTGCCCAGGCAGCTGGGGGTGACAACTCCAGGGGTGACAACTCCAGGATTTTCCAGGACAGCTCCGGGCGGGGGGGAGTGACAGCACCAGGATTTTCCTCATCCTGCCCTGATCCAGGCGTTTGGGAGGAAGATTTGGGACCCCCCCCATGCCCAGGCTGTTCCTCGGGGGGTTTCCCTCTGACCCCAGGGAAGGTTTCTCTCCTTTAGGGTTTCTCTCCGTTAATTCTGGAGCAGGTTGATGGAAAAGGGGGGAAAAAAGAAAGGGAAAGGATGGATTTGCTCCTCCCCATCCCACACTGAGGGACCCTCCAGCCTGGAGATCTTTAACCCTTCACTCCTGCAGCTCCCGACCCCTTGGATGCTCCAGGGACCGCTGGCCCAGGGGGTTCAGATCCGCTTTTGGGATCGGGACTGGGATTCCCGGATTTCCAAGGTGGGATGAGCCCCATCCCTGCTGCGTCCCACCCCAATCCTGGGGTGCCACAGCGGGCACAGCGCTCCGTGGCGGGCTCCGAGAGGGCTCCGAGCTGGGATCTGGGCGGAAAAAGGGAGAATTTGGGGAAAACCGGGAGCGCGCTGTGATTGCGCTGCTGCCAAGCCGAGTCGGATGGAAAAGCGGGAAGGAGGGAATCCCTGGGAATGAGGGACACGAGTCCTGAGGGTGGCAGGGCCGGGTCAGATCTCGATGACGGTGGCCCGGCGCAGGCACAGCGGCGCGTCCGGGGGCACCGCGTTCCTCTTGATCTCGTTGCCGTCGAGCCGCAGCACCTGGAGCCGGGAGTAGTTCATGACATCCACCACGGAGCAGAAACTGCTGATGGAGAACTCTGGGAAGGAGAGGAGATGAAGCTGAATCTCCCGCAGCCTCCCTTTTAGTGGGAAACCTTCCCTTTTAGTGGGAAACCTTCCCTTTTAGTGGGAAATTCTCTGTCCGAGGGATCGACCTCCGAGAGTCGCTTCATGTGGAGGCAGACGGGGCAAAAAAAGATGGGAGCAGCCCAAATTCGCTGATTTTTCCTGCGGATTTGGACTCAGCCTCGCAAGCTAAAAGGGTTCCTGGTGCTCCTGGCCACAGCCAGGAGGAGGAGGAGGGTTTGTGCCTATCCCAGGGTTTGGAAACTTCCCTGCCCGGCCTGGATGGAGCGCTAGGAGGGTGGAGTCGGACAGAAAACGTTGCTTTCCATCAGGATTTGCCTCTCTTGGAGGCTTCCTGGGCTGCAGCCTCCATCCCCCGACCCCCCTGGCCGCCGTAGGACCCCCGGCCAGCGTGTCCAGGAGCAGGGATGTCCCTGTCCCCATCCCAGCCGTCCCCTCCCCGCTCCTCTGCTGCCAGCGCCGGGCAGGGAAATTCCATCCCGGCCCCGGCTGCGTTTGGGAGCGGGAGATGGAACAAACTCCAAAATACTTTTTTTTTCTTTCTTTTCCGTGCAGGATTTGAGCCTAGAGGGCAGCAGAGCTCCAGGCCGGGCTGCTGCTGGAAAAGGCAGCGGGATGCTGGGGGAGCCAGGCTGGGATTTGGGGGGGCTGCAGCCACAGAGGGGACCCTCGGTGGGGCGGAGCGGCACCACCGCGGTCTGGATGCTCCAAAGGGGTTGGAGCCGAGCTCCTGGAGCAGCATCCCTGCTCCTGGGGGTGCTGTGAAGGTCAGCGGGACCCGCAGAGGAGGAGGAGGAGGAGGAGGAGGAGGAGGAGGAGGAGGAGGAGGAGGAGGAGGAGCTGGCGGTGGCTCCGCGGCGTTTGTGGGCAGACGGCGGCAGCTCCGGCTTTGGAAAGCAAACATTTGGGAATCTGTTCCCGTGTCTGTGCTGCTGGCAGCTCCCCGCTGCGGGGTTCTGTGTTTTCCCTGCAACAGCTGATGGCTGCACTAACACCCCCATCTCCATCTCCATCTCCATCACCATCACCATCTCCATCTCCATCTCCATCTCCATCTCCATCTCCATCTCCATCTCCATCTCCATCTCCATCTCCATCTCCATCTCCATCTCCATCTCCATCCCCATCCCCATCCCCATCCCCATCCCCATCCCCATCCCCATCCCCATCCTCATTCCCATCCCCATCCCAACCTCTCCATTCCAGCTCAGTCCTGCCCCCAGGTCCTGGCAGGTGAGGGGATCAAGGCCGGCTTTTTCCAGGAGCTTTTTTTCGGGGGTTTATTTTTCCAGCCCGTTTTTATAAATAGCAGCCCCAGAACAATCTGTTCCCTTTATTTATTTGTGTATGGAGAGGAGGGAACGTCAGGCCTGGCAGGAGATCGGGATCGGAGCGCTGAGAGCTCCCAAGGGAAGGACAAACCCCTCAGCTGCAGGCTGGGACACGTGGGGGGCTTTGGGGACACGGATGGGGCTGTGGAGGGGACAGAGGGGTTGGCTCTGGGTATCGGGGGATGTCCCTGTGCTGGCCCTGGGGAATGTCCCTGTCCCCTGTGCTGGCCCTGGGGAATGTCCCTGTCCCCTGTGCTGGCCCTGGGGAATGTCCCTGTCCCCTGTGCTGGCCCTGCCCAGGGTGTTCTGTGTCCCCAGCGTGGCTGTGGGGACCCCCCAGCTCTGTGGCCCCACTACCGTGACCCCTCCTGACCCCACAGACCCCTCCCCAGATGGTTCATCCCCTGCTTTCCACCATCTCCAACCCCAGGAGATGCTCAGGCTCCTGAGAAATCCCCCCAAATCCAGCGCAGGGATCCCACAGGAGCACCCCGGGCTGGGACAGGACATCTCCCACCCCTGCCTTGCTCAGGGCTGCCCAGAACCCTCACAAATCCCAAATCCCTGCTCAAACCACCACCCCAGGCCGTTTCCCGGGGGGTTTTTCACCGCTGCTCACCGTTGATCTGGTTCCCCTGCAGGTAGAGGTTCTCCAGGTTGGTGTTGACCCGCGGGATCTTCTGGAGCCGGTTGTAGGAGAGGTCCAGCTCCAGGATGCTGCTGCTGTTGAAGGTGTTGCTGGAGAGCCCTTGGTTGGTCAGGCTGTTGTGGGACATCCTCACGTAGAGCAGCCTGGGGGACACCTGGAAATAATCGTCGGGGATGGCGTTGATGTAGTTGTACTCCAGGTACAGCTGCTCCAGGGACGCCGGGAGCCCGTCGGGGACCTTCCTGAGGTTGTTGTAGCTCAGGTCGGCCAGGATCAACGACTTGAGCCCCTTGAGGGAGGCACCCAGCTCGAAGATGAAGTTGTGGCTGAGGTACAGCGCCGTGAGGTTCTCCAGCCCCTCCAGAGCGTTGGAAGGCACCTTGGAGATGTGGTTGTAGGAGAGGTGGAGCTCGCGCAGCGAGCGCGGCAGCGGCGCGGGCAGCCTGGTCAGGTTGTTGTTGTTCATGTAGAGCCTCTCCAGGCGCTGCAGCTTCCCAAAAACCCTTTTCCCCATCTTTTCGCTGCTGATCTGGTTGTTGTGCAGCGCCAGCCACTCCAGCTCCGTGGCGTTGTCGAAGGCTCCCTCCTGGATGGAGGTGATCAGGTTATTCTGGAAATAGACGTATTTCATCCGCGAGGGCACGAACGGGAGGTACCGCAGGTTCCGCGTGTCACAGTACATGGCCGAGGAGAAGTTGGGGGGACAGTCACACTCCTGGGGACACCGCCAGGGCGCGGCTTGCTGCGGCTCCGGCTCGGGCTCGGGCTCGCTGTCGGTGGCGGAGGGGTAGGAGTAGGCGTACGCGGGGCTCTCCTCCTCGTAGTAGGGCACGTAGTTGTAGGAGGAGACGCGGGACTGCCGCAGGTAGTACTGGAGCCACGCCAGGTCCTCCTCCTCGTTGTACTGGCCCAGGGCCGAGCTGCAGAGCCCGGCCAGGATGAGGATGAGGGTGGTGGCCCAAGGCATGGCGCTGCAGGGACCTGCCAGGGGACAAAGCCGGGGGAGGATGAGCTGGGCCAGGCTGGGGAGATGGTGGCAGAGCTGGAGAAGTAGGAGATGAGGGAATCCCACCCAAAAATCCCCGGCTCTGGACACTTCCCCTGTGTGGAGTCATCTGATCTTCCCCCTTTTCACCTTGGAGAAAACTCCAGCCCAGTGGAGATGTGGGAGAAACCTCCCTCCCTGGTGGAGATCTGGGAGGAACCAGTGGAGATTTGTGAGGAACCAGTGGAGATTTGGGAGGAATCTCCATCCCAGTGGAGATTTGTGAGGAATCTCCATCCCAGTAGAAATTTGGGAGGAATCTCCATCCCACTGGAAATTTAGGAGGCATCTCCACGCCACTGGAGATGTTCTTGTGAGATCCTGATTTCTGGCTAATTCCATCCTAATTTCTGAGGAAATTTCGATTGCAGGGGATGGAGGCTGGGGACACAGGGGTTTGTGTGAGGTCACACGAGGTGCCTGGGGTCGGCTCCGTGTGGGAAGGAGGAGAAGGAATTTGGATTCCCTTGGAGGAGGGATTTGAATTCTCTGGCTGAGAAGGGAAGCTGCCAGATCAGGGTGATTTTGGGAGCTCGAGGCGTCTTTTGAAGGAGCTCGAGGCGCCTTTTGAAGGAGCTATTTATGCTCCGCTCGCTGGTGACAGGAATCGCTGTGGGTTTCATCCAGCTCTCCCTTCCCCCACAGAAACGCAGGATGCAGATCCCGGTAAACAAATTCTGCCTGATTTTGGAGCTGAAACCTCTCCCAAGCTTCCATTTCCCCAGGCACGGGAAGGGGCAGCACCCTGGGTGTGCCCGGGGAGAGAGGGGCCATCTCCTGCTGACGGATCCAGAGGAGAGCAGGGAATGAGGCAAACCCATCCCTGCTCCCCTGCCATGCCCAGGTGGGGCTGCAGCGGGAGGATTCCAGCTCTGGAGTCATCCTGACTCCTCATCCCGGGATAAACGAGCTCACGGGGTGTTCCTGCAGCCAGGCAGCTTGAAATCCCTCCAGGAATTTCGCTGCTGGGAGCGGGAGAGGATCCTACGTGGCTGGGAGGGTGTCAGTGCCAGCTCTGCTCCGGCAGGGACAGCAGCGACCAGCAGGGACCAGTGTCCCCTTTTTGTCGTGCCAGGGGTGGCCCTGAGGTCACCTGGTGGCTCCTGGCCGTGTCCCCACCTGCAGCGGGGAGGGGACACCCGGCTGGGCACACACAGAGGGCACGGAGTGCCCTGCCCTGCCAGCCTGGCACGGGAGAAAAGAGGGATTGGGGCAGGCTTGGCAAGGCCTGGATTCCTCCTTTTTTCCTTGTTTCCCACTCCGTGTGCTCGGGATGGGATCCTGAGGGATGCTGGGTGCCACGGAGAGCTTGGCAGGGGCAGAGGAGTTTCTCCTCCTCCTCCTCCTCCTGCTCCAGGGCTCTGTGCCTGCTCTCATACCAGAGCCTGCAGCGTCTCCACCCTCTTGGCAGCCCCTTCTCGGGGGCCCCTTTGGGGCAAAACCCCATCCCTGGGGGTAAAAAACCCATCCTTGGGGGGAAAAACCCCATTCCTGAGGGAAAAAAACCCCATCCCTGGGGGCAAACCCCATCTCTGGGGGTAAAAACCCCATCCCTGGGATCAGGACCCATCCCTGGGATCAGGACCCATCCCTGGCGTGTCTTCCCCTTTCCCAGTGCCCCCCTTCAACCCGCTGGTGACCCCAAAATCTGTCCCCAGTGTGCCCCCACTGCTTGTGGGGTTCTCCTCCCCTCACTGGGGGCTTTGTCGCTGGCTGTGGGGTGGGACCCTGGTGTCCCTGTCCCCTCCTGGTGTCCCTGTCCCCTCCTGGTGTCCCTGTCCTGTGCCGGGGGCTGCAATGGGGTCAGCTCCTCATTCCAAGGATTTGGGGTGAGGATTGTGGGCATGGAACCGGGATGGGATGGGATGGGATCCATGAGATGGGATCCATGGGATCCATGGGATGGGATCCATGGATGGGATGGGATCCATGGGATGGGGTGGGATCCATGGGATGGTGTGGGATCCATGGTGTGGGATCCATGGGATGGGATCCATGGGATGGGATCCGTGGGATGGGATCCATGGGATGGGGTGGGATGGGATCCATGGGATGGGATCCATGGGATGGGATCCATGGGATGGGGTGGGATCCATGGGATGGGACCCATGGGATGGGATCCATGGGATCCATGGATGGGATGGGGTGGGAAGCACTGCCCAGCCTGGATGGACATCGGGAAGCGCGTCCAGATCCCAGAAAAGCGGGCATGGATGTGACAGAGGGGCGGGAGATGGACAAGAGGGGAGCTGGGACCGGGAGATGGGTGGGATGGGAGAGGAGCAGCAGGAAAAGAGGGAAAGGAGAAGTGGGCAGGAGGGGAGAGGGAGATCAGAAGTGGGCAGGAGGGGAGAGGGACACCAGGAGAAGTGGGCAGGAGGGGAGAGGGACGCCAGGAGAAGTGGGCAGGAGGGGAGAGGGACACCAGGAGAAGTGGGCAGGAGGGGAGAGGGACGCCAGGAGAAGTGGGCAGGAGGGGAGAGGGACACCAGGAGAAGTGGGCAGGAGGGGAGAGGGACACCAGGAGAAGTGGGCAGGAGGGGAGAGGGACACCAGGAGAAGTGGGCAGGAGGGGAGAGCAGCAGGAAAAGTGGGTGGGAAGGGAGATGGCACCAGGAGAAGTGGGCAGGAGAGAGGAATTGGGCAGCAGGAGAGATGGGCACCAGGAGAAGTGGGTGGGAAGGGAGACGGCACCAGGAGAGGTGGGCAGGAGGGGAAGCGCCTCCCTGGCAGCTCCGTCTCTCCAGCTGTGCCACCTCTGGCGCTGCCGGGGCGCGGGGATGGAAATCAGGCTTCAAACAAAAAAAAATACAAAAAAAAAAAAAAAAAAACAAAAAAAAAAAAACCAAAAACCCACCCCGCAAATAAATAATAATAATAATAATAAAAGAAGGAAAAGAAGTCCCGGACTCACCGGGGTGCGCTGCTCCTGTGCAAAGGCTGCTGCGGGCTGTGCCGTGGCACCGGCAGCATGGGAGGGTCGCTCCCGAGCCGCAGCGCCGGGTGCCCGCCCCAGATCCCGGAGCAAATCCTGCGCTGGCAGGGCACGGGGATTTCGGGGAGTGACCTCCCAGCCGCAGCTTTGCAGGAGAGACTGGAGAGCCCCTGGTGCTGCCTGGCGTTATAAATAACCTGCGATTTCTTTCCTCCCTCTCCCTCTCTCTCTCTCTCCCGTCTTTTCTCTCAGGAGTGTTGGCACTTTCCAGGCTCCCTCTGGTTAACGATTTAGCGGGATTGGGATGTTGTTTTTCAGGGCTGCGTTTCTCATCAGGGAGCCCTGAGGAGGCCTTTGGCCAGATCAGGGAATATCGGGTTTTGGAGGTGCTGAGGACAGGATTTTTTGGGGAAAACAAGGAATTATCCTGAATTTTTGCACTACCAGGAGGGGAGACGTCGGCCCTGCTCCGACTGTTCCCCAGGAAGCCTCGGTTTGTGCAGTGCTGCCGTTAAATATTTGGGATAAACATTTCCATGAACGATAAGGCAGCAGCATCCAAGGTAAATAAATTCCCTACCAAAGGGGCCACTGTGACAGCGGGAATTTGTCTCTGAATTTTGGCAGCGCAGGGATGCCAAGCTGGCATTTCTGCAGGCTGGGAAAATCCACATGGGACTGGGGGGGTCCCATCCTTCCCCCTGAGATTTTGGGGATCTCATCCATCCCCTGGAATCTGGGATCTCACTCATACCCTGGAATCTGGGATCTCATCCATCCCTTGGAATTTGGGATCCCATCCATCCCCCAGGATTTTGGGGATCTCATCCATCCCCTGGAATTTGGGATCTCATCCATCCCCTGGAATTGGGGATTTCACCCATCCCCTGGGATTTTGGGGATCTCATCCATCCCCTGGAATTGGGGATCCCATCCATCCCTTGGAATTTGGGATCCCATCCATCCCCCAGGATTTTGGGGATCTCATCCATCCCCTGGAATCTGGGATCTCACTCATACCCTGGAATCTGGGATCTCATCCATCCCTTGGAATTTGGGATCTCACCCATCCCCTGGGATTTTGGGGATCTCATCCATCCCTTGGGATTGGGGGGTTTTACCCATCCCCTGGAATTTGGGATCTCATCCATCCCCTGGAATTGAGGGATCTCATCCATCCCTTGGGATTGGGGGGTTTTATCCATCCCCTGGAATTTGGGATCTCATCCATCCCCTGGGATTTTGGGGATCTCATCCATCCCCCAGGATTTTGGGGATCTCATCCATCCCCTGTAATTTGGGATCTCATCCATCCCCCAGGATTTTGGGGGTCTCATCCATCCCCCCGAGGCTCAGCCAGGGTAGGAATGGGGGGATAAGGACAGGGAGCGCATCCTGAGGGTTGTGAAGAGAATTTGGGGCTCATCCCAGTGTCCCAAGGCTCATCCCAGTGTCCCAAGGCTCATCCCAGTGCCATTTCCCCCATCCCTGTCCCCTCATCCCCATCCTGGCTCCCGGAGCACTTTGGAGCCGGCTCTTCCCGGCCTCTCCAAGCATTTCCTCCCACAAGGAAAGGAAAGGAGGAGCCCTGAGCGTCCC
Source organism: Poecile atricapillus (assembly GCF_030490865.1). Taxonomy (NCBI): domain Eukaryota; kingdom Metazoa; phylum Chordata; class Aves; order Passeriformes; family Paridae; genus Poecile; species Poecile atricapillus. The sequence continues at coordinate 1,400,441 of NC_081271.1, forward strand.
TCGCCCAGCTCCAGCCGCGCTCCCGGATCCTCCCAGGAGCCTGGAATTATTTAGCCGAGCTCAGCAGGTGCCAGCTCCCCCCTCGGGGCTCCATTTCTCCTTCTTTTCCATAGAAAATTCCCAGCCCAAACATCCTCCCCGGGGGAGCCCGGCAAGGATCCTGGGCGCTCCCGCCGGGAACAGGAGGAGGAGGAGGAGGAGCAGGGATGTGCGGGGAGTTCGGTGTTGGAGGGACACGCTGTACACCGGGGACTCGGCCAGAAATCCCGAATATTTGGGAAGGGAAATGCGCCTGGAAAGCACAGCCCGTCTGCAACGAGGGGGGAATGTGGGGAAAGTGGAAAAAGAGGGCAGGGAAAGGGAGGAAAACCCCAGGGAAGGGACGTGGGGGGATTTTTTTCCTCCCCTCTGAGCGTTGTGGTGGCAGCTGGAGAAAGAATCCCACGTGGAAGGGAGGGGCTGGAGGCTTTGGGATGATGGAGAGGATGGAGAGGATGGATCCTACCCCCAGGGAGCTGAATTCCCGAGGAATTGGTGCGAGGGCAGTGGCAGCCAGGACCATCTGCTGGTGTTGGAGCACCTCTGGCCAACAGCTCCAAGGATTTCGGGCCTGGAGGCTTTTCTGGAGAAGCAGACAGCCCCCAGCTAGGCTGGATAAGGAATTCCAGCCTCTCCAGCCTCTGGAAGTTTAAAGGATCTGGGATCTGCTCCCTTTGGAGCAGGAATGTTCTGTGGTGGCTTCCAGTGGTGCCCTGGGAGTGCTGAGGAGCCCTCCCTGCTCCGAGTGGTGCCATCCCTGCTGTCCCATCCCCTTTTCCAGCCCAAACCAGGGAATATCAGCGTGATTCCAGTGCTGGAGCCCAGTCCGTGTGTTCCCCACAGGATCCAGAACTTTCTGTCCAATCATCCCCACCAGACTGGGATTATCTCAGGGAAGTGAGAATTTTCCAGCTAAAGAACCCCACGAGGCTTTTCCCCTTTTTTCTCCATCCAAGGCTGGAATCTCATGCTCCAGTTCTCCCCCGTGTCCCTGAGTTCCTGGCAGGGCTCCCCTGGCACGAGGATGATGTTGATAGGACCTCGTTGCTCCCTCTCCTTTCCTCCCAGCTTCTCACGCTTCCCAAGTGACTTCCATGAAATTTTTCCACGTTTTTCCCCCCAAAACCAGCAATTCCCTGCTGCTGGCTGCTCGGAGGAAGCCTGGAGCTGGTGACAGGAGCCGGGAATGTGCTGTCCTGGATTCCTGGAATCCCGCAGTCCATTATCACTGTGCAATCCCATCCGGAGCGGTCATTCCATGATCCCAGTCTGCGTCTCATCCTGGTTTGCTTTGGTTTTCCAACCCAAACCGAGCAGGGATTGTTTGGGATGGATTTTTTCCAGCTGTTTTCATCAAATCCCTTGGAGCTTCGTATCTGGAAGCACCGAGTCTGGCCCGGCTTTGCCTTTAAGCCGCCAGTGCCGGGAGCTGGGAGCTTCCCCACGGATGGACACGGATTTATCAGGATGCAGGGACTGGATGCTTCCCAACAAAACAAAGCAACAAAACATTTCCCTGCTGCTCCTGCCGAGGCTGAATCCTGCCTGGATGGAGGGAGGGAGGATTAAACCCACCCGGAGCATCCAGCCACAGCCGCTGTCACTCTCGGCTCCTTCGGCAGCTTCCTGGTTTTTTATTCATGGAAATTTCTGCTCCTTCCACACTTCCAAGGAGTTTCAGCCTTGCTGTGCTCCCACTCCTGTTTTTCCCTGGTGTTCCTATCCCAGGAGGGAGTCACCAATTCCAGGGATTGAACGTGTGTGTCCTGCGGGTCCCCCCCGGACCTCGTCCCTAAAGGCAAATCCCTGAGGATTTGCAGCTCCCAACTGTTTTTTATGAGATTCCAGTCTCGAGATTCCCAAAGAGGAGCCAAGGAATCCGCTGGCACCTCCAGCCTTGCTCAGGCAGGTGTGGGGAAAGCTTTGGGCATCACCTGAGTGGGGAGGGAGCAGTGAAACCACGACCCCAGACCCTTCTGTGCTCCAAGGCTCTGGAATTTCCGGAGCGGCTCCCAGGTTTGTGTGGCTTTCCTGGGTGTTTGCAACCTGGAATTCCTTTTCCTGCTGCTCCTGGCTCTCTCCAGACTCGGTGAAATGCAGGGAAACTTCTGGGGCTCTGCACTGCTCCATCCATGCAGGGAATCCTCATTTTCATCCTCTTCCTCCTCTTCCTCTCTCCAGGTACCTCTGGATTGTTCATCCATGCAGGGAACCCTCCTCTTCCTCCTCTTCCTCCTCTTCCTCCTCTTCCTCCTCTTCCTCCTCTTCCTCCTCTTCCTCCTCTTCCTCCTCTTCCTCCTCTTCCTCCTCTTCCTCCTCTTCCTCCTCTTCCTCCTCTTCCTCCTCTTCCTCCTCTTCCTCCTCTTCCTCCTCTTTGCCTCTTCCTCCTCTTCCTCCAGACATTCCCTGGGGGAATTCTCTGCAGGTCCCCTTGGAATTCTCTGTTTGGGGAATCCCTGTGGATTCTCATCCCCCCGGGCGCTGCCGCTCCTGCTCCGAGGGCTCTGCGCCCCCAGGGCCGCCACAGGAGCGGGCAGAAGGGCAGGGAAAGGGAATCCCGAGGGATTCAGGGATCACGGGATCCCTTTGGGGTGGAAGGACCCGGCCCCACATCTGGCAGGGGCGGGAAGGTCAGCGGGGCAGAGCCGAGCCAACCCTGCCTCGACCTCCCCGCTCACCCCGAGCCTCCCTTTTCCCTTTTCTCCTTCCCAAGCCACGCATTCTTCAGCCCAAACAACATTCTTGGATGGAGATTTGAGGGAATCTGGAGGGACTCGGTCACCCGGAGACGGAGCAACAGCCGAAGCTGCTGGAAACTCTGAGCGAGGCTGCTCCGGTCCCGCCTGGCAGCGCCGGCTGCTCCCGGAGCTCCTGGAATCACCAGATTTCCATGGGAGCTGCTCCACAGCTTCCCTGGCATGGGGCGAGCTGACCGTGCTGAGGGGGGACAGCAAATCCCGCACTGTCCCTTCCTGGGAAATGCTGGGAAAGGCTGGGAAATGCTGGGAAAGGCTGGGAAAGGCTGGGAAAGGCTGGGAAAGGCTGGGAAAGGCTGGGAAAGGCTGGGAAAGGCTGGGAAATGCTGGGAAATGCTGGGAAATGCTGGGAAAGGCTGGGAAAGGCTGGGAAATGCTGGAAAAGGCTGGGAAAGGCTGGGAAAGGCTGGGAAAGGCCGGGAAATGCTGGGAAAGGCTGGGAAAGGCTGGGAAAGGCTGGGAAAGGCCGGGAAATGCTGGGAAATGCTGGGAAAGGCCAGGAAATGCTGGGAAATGCTGGGAAAGGCTGGGAAAGGCTGGGCCAGCGTTTCCCCCATCCTGCCGTGATTCCAGGCTTGGAATCTCACGTGATTCCTGCCTGGTGTCTCTGGGTCTGCGGGTTATTGTGGGGTGGGCTCGGTCCTGACATCTCCCAGCCTCATGGAATCCTTGAAACCTACCCCAAACTCCCAGCCCCATGGAATTCTTGTCCTCATCCCAAACTCCCAGCCCCATGGAATCCTTGCCCCATCCCAAATTCCCAGCCCCATGGAATTCTTGGCCCCATCCCAAACTCCCAGCCCCATGGAATTCTTGCAGCCCATCCCAAACTCACAGCCCCATGGAATCCTTGCCCCATCCCAAACTCCCAGCCCCATGGAATTCTTGGCCCCATCACAAATTCCCAGCCCCATGGAATCTTTGTCCTCATCCCAAATTCCCAGCCCCACGGAAGCGCCTCTGGATCCCCTCTGGCCTCTGTGTGTGGGCTCCATCCCCTTCCCTGCAAATCCCAGGCTCTGGATTCCCTAAATCCCCGCTCCCAGGCTGTGCCGGGAGAGGCTGGCTCGGCACAAGGACGGTCAGAGCTCCTCGCAGCCACTGGAAAAAAGGGCTTGGAAAAGGTTAAGGGATTAATTTGGAGCAGAGCTGGAAACTCTGAAGCGTTTCCTCGTCCTGAAGTTCCCTCCTGTCCCTGGACTGCTCCGACACATCCATGGAGACGCAGCCAAACACATCTGGGAGCTCTGGGCTTTCCAAAGGAGCCTGCCGGGAATTATCCAGGGGCAAATCCCGCCGGGAGGACGGGAGGGAGCTGCACCGAGTCCCATCTGGGATCACAAATCCCTTCCCGGTGCCCGGGGTTGGGATGTGGATGTGTCCAGGGCTGTGGAGCTTCTCCAGGAGTGCCAGGGACAACCCCAGCAGGGTTGGGATGCTGATCCCATCCCATCCCGGCAGGACTGGGGTGCTGATCCCATCCCATCAGGATCTGGATGCTGATCTCATCCCAGCAGGATTGGGGTGCTGATCCCATCCCATCCCTGGGATGGATGTCCCAACCTTGAGCTCCATCCCTGGCTGGGACGTGGCAGCACCTCCCTGTCCCTCGTGGGAGCACAGGAAGGAAAATCCCTATAGGAGAAATAAATCCCTGTGGGACAAATAAATCCATCCAGGGCAAATTAAATCCCTATAGGACAAATTTAATCTTTATAGGACAAATAAAATCCCTATAGGACAAATTAAATCCCTATAGGACAAATAGAAATCCCTGTGGGACAAACAAATACTTACAGGACAAATAAAATCCCTATAAGAGAAATAAAATCCCTCTAAGACAAATAAAATCCCTCTAGGAGAAATAAATCCATCTAGGAAAAATTAATCCATATAAAACTAATAAAATCCCTATAGGACAAATAGAAATTTCTACAGGACAAATAAATACCTATAGGATGAATAAAAACCCTATAGGACATAGGTAAATCCCTATAGGACAAATAAAATCCCTATAGGATAAATATTAATTCCTATAGGACAAATAAAATCCCTCTTAGGACAAATTAATCCATGTAGGAAAAATAAATCCATATAAGACAAATAAAATCCCTCTAGGACAAATAAATCCATCTAGGACAAATAAATCCATCTAGGAGAAATAAATCCATATAAGACAAATAAAATCCCTGTAGGACAAATGTAAATCCATATAGGACAAACGTAAATCCATGTAGGATAAATTAATTCCGTATAGAGGTTAATTAATTATCAGCTGCCCTTCCTGGATCCTGCATTCCCCCGGCTCCGGGAAGTTCATGGCCCGGAGCTGCCCTCCCAAATGGGCTGTTTGTCTCTGCAAAGCATCTAAAATATGAACAAAAAAGAAACAAAAAAAAACCCAGAAAAATAAAGGGAAAAGAGAAACATCAGCTGCCTGGGAAAGCCATCAGCATTCCTGCCTGCTCCTGCCACCTGGCACCCCAAAAATTCCCAATCCCGGAGCCTCTCCGGGGCACCGCGGCCACCTCTGCCCTCCCCGCCCTGCTCCAGCTTCTCCCGAGCAGTCCTCAGGGAGAAAGGCAGAGGATTTGGGGGATGTTTGAAGAAGAAAAGAAAATAAATGTAAAAAAAAAATAAAACTCCTTGGAGATAAACAGGAGGAGGAAGGAGCCGGGCGTGGGCGGCGCTGCTGCTGCTGCTGTGCAGCTGAACTGAGGATTTGGGGGGGACTGGGGGGTCCTGGCAGCGATTTTGGGGATGAAAAGAGCGTCTGGGAAGGGGTGGATGCGTCCGCTGGGGTTTGGGGGTCCCTCTGTGCCACATCCCGGGCTCTGGGGTGCGGCCCTGCTCCCCTTTCCCCCCTGGAGAGTGGGAGCTGGGATTTGTGGGATCATTCCCTGGACCCGGTGGAGCTGAGATGGGCTCTTGGGGGTCCGTGGGCTCTGCAGACAGGCTGTGAGTGGGAACTGGGATTTGTGGGATCATTCCTTGGGCCCCGTGGAGCTGGGAGAGGCTGGATTTGGGCTCTGTGGGCAGCCACAGCCGGAGCGGGGGTGGCTTTTAGGATTTGTGGGATCATTCCCTGGACCCGGTGGAGCTGGGATGGGCTCTTGGGGGTCCGTGGGCTCCCCAGCCGGGCTGGGATTGGGAACTGGGATTTGTGGGGTCATTCCCTGGATCCCTGCAAAGCTGGGATGGGCTCCTGGGGGTCCGTGGGCTCCCCAGCCGGGCTGGGAGTGGGAACTGGGATTTGTGGGATCATTCCCTGGGAAGGTGGGAGCTGGGATGGGCTCTTGGGGGTCCGTGGGCTCTGCAGACAGGCCGGGAGTGGGAACTGGGATATGTGGGATCATCCCTTCATTCCCAAAGCCCCACGGAGCCGGGAGCAGCCGGGCCGGGGGTGAACTCTGGGATTTGTGGGATTATTCCCTGGGAAGGTGGGAGCTGGGATGGGCTCCTGGGGGTCCTTGGGCTCCACAGCCGGGCCGGGGGTGGGCTCTGGGATTTGTGGGATTATTCCCTGGGAAGGTGGGAGCTGGGAGAGGCTGGAGCGGGGCTCCGTGGGCTCCGCAGCCGGGCTGGGGGCGGCCCGGGTGCCGCAGAGCCGGGGCGGGGGCTGTCAGCCCGTGAGCAATAATTAGCGCTGATCAAAGCGGATCCTTCCCTGGATGCGGATGCTCGGAAATCTCCCGGCTGCCGGCGGGGGGAAAACAACCCCCGCTGCCGGCTGAGCTGCTGCCAGCACCTCCAGCTCCGGGAGGAGGCTCTGGGGGGCTGCGAGGGGGTGTCACAGCGGGCAGAGCTCTGCGGTGGCCGGGGCTCGTCCCTGCCGGGTGGAAAAGAGGGAGATGAGGAGCTGGAAGCTGCTCGGGAGATGGAGCAGGAGAGGAGGGGGCGATGGGGGGCGGCCAGGCCGGGGTTCAGCCCCTTCTGCGGGGCTGTCCCCGCGGCCGGGTCCCCTCTGAGGGTGGCACAGGGTGGGATTATCCCAGAGGAACATCCCCCTGCCCCCTGCCCTCAGCCACAGGCGGGCACAGCTCTGCTCCCTCATCCCTCATCCTCCATCCCGGGATCAGCCGCGCTCCGCTCACACCCCGTTTTGTGTCAGCAGGATTTGGCTTTTGTTAAATTCCAGCCCTGTTTTCCCTGGATTTCCGCCTCTCCCAGGGCTCATCGGAGCGGGGACGGCTCTCGGCTCGCCCCGCTGGCTCCCGCTGCCCTCGGGGGCTGGGAAAAGCCTTTTGTGGGGCTGAGCCCCCTCTCCGGCCCCGCTGGCTCTGTGTGAGTGTCCCCTCCAAGGGATCCATGGCAAATCCCTTCCCGCAGCCTCTTCCCGGCCTCATCCCACCTGCAGAAACATCTGGAAAAATCCCTTTTCTCCCCCAAAAGAGCTGCACCAAGGCGGCCTTGACCCCTCCACCTGCTCAGGGTTTGTGCCTCGGCTCCTGCCCAGCCCCCAGAGCCCCTCGGGGGGTGTCTCCCCCCTTTCCCCCTCTCCATCCTTCCCTCTGGAATTGCACAATGGAGCACATTGTGTCCGGGAGCTGCTCCCTGGCTCCCGGGCTCGGTTTTATCTCTCCCTTCAAAGCCGGAGGGAACCCTCGGAGCCAGACACGCGGCCCCAGCTGCGCCGGGAATGCGGGAAGGGCTGGAGCCGGGCCGTGGCTCTGGATTTGGGATGCTCTGAGCGCTCCCTTTGCTGTCTCGGGAATGAGGGGAGGACAGACCCTGGATTTGGGATGCTCTGAGCGCTCTCTTTGCTGTCTCGGGAATGAGGGAAGGGCTGAACCTGGATTTGGGATGCTCTGAGCCCTCCTTTTGCTGTCCTGGGAATGAGGGAAGGACAGAACCTGGATTTGGGATGCTCTGAGCGCTCCCTTTGCTGTCCCTCCGCGGACACAGCTCCGCGTCAGGGCCACGGGACAACTCTGGGGTGTGAAAAAGCTGGGAATGTTCCTAGAATTCCCAGGAAAGGCCACCCTGGCTGATTTTCTCCCTCTGGAAAGCCGAGGAAAGGGAAGGGGGCGCCCAAATCGGAGCCAACCCAACCGCGGGGCTCAGCGGTGGGTGGGCTGCGAGCCCCCAGGAATAACCTCAGGGAAAACCTCTCCTGTTCCCGGGATTTCCCTAATTCCTGATGGAATCTGGGAGCTCCCGCTGCTCCCTGCCGGCGCCGCGGGGAGGGATCGCTTCCCTGCTGATGTGGAAGCTCTGGGTCTGCTCGGCTCCCCAGGTTCTCCCGCCGGGAGGAGGCAGCGGCTCCTCTCTCTCCTCCCTCTCCCTCTCCCCGATATTCCCACTTTTCCAGCGGAACGTGCGGCTCCGCGATGATTCGGGCTGCGAGGAACAGCGCAGCTCCCACCGCCTCACCCCCGTCCCCGCCGCCCGCTCCAGCAGCGAATCCTCCCAATCCCAAAGCGCTTTTCCAACGATTCTCCGCTTCCAGCGAGCCTGACCTTTTCATTAATAAATCAGCCGCGTTATTGGAGGGATGAATAATTCACCATCACACCCAGCCCCGCGCCGGGTGTAGAATTTAATTAATCCTCTCACGGAACGCCCCCGAGGGCTGCCGAGGGATGGGGATGGATGGGGATGATGCCAGCGGCTCCCGGCGATGCTCCAGGAGCATCCCAGCCCCGCTGATGGCTCCGGGATATTCCAGAAAAGCATCCCCCTCCTTCCCTCTGGCGATGTTTTTGGGTTGGTTTTTTTTTTTTTCCTCCGGGTGTTTTAAAGGAGGAAAATTCCCCTTTGCTGTGGAGCTGCCCGAGGAAAGCCCCGCAGGATCCTCGAGCTTCTCCTCTGGGAAATCACAGCGGCGTTTTGCTTTTCCCGACCTTTCCCGGCCGCGGCTGTGCAATACCGGGAGATCCTGGGTAAATGTCTCCATCCAGGGGTGTTTAACTGGGAGCCAGGAGCAAACACCGGGGTGTTGGATTGGGAATCGTCACCCCCCCAAAATCCTGGCAGGATTTTGGATTCTCCTCTCGCTGCCGCTCGGGAGGGGGGGGAGGGGTTTTTCCCTTGGACTCCATAAAAGTTTCACCCCTGGATGGTGCCAGGGATGATCCCGGGGGGGTTTCCCAGCATTTTCCTTGGCTCTGCCCCCCCCAAATCCATGAGGAGCCCATGCAGAGACTCGGGGTTAATTAGCGAACAGCCTAACGAGGTCTGGTACTAATTACGCGCCCCCTCGGCCAGGAAGCAGCCGCGCAGTGACGTGGCCGGTGCATGGGGGACCCCGCTGTCCCCCCAGATCCATGGGTGCCGGGGGACCCCCCGGGCACCCCAATTCCAGCTCTGCCAGGGCCCTGCAGGATTCGGGAAGCAGATTTCACACTCTCCTCGTAGTGGGCCCCAGGGTGGGGACCCCCAGCCGTGCCCCCACTCCCGGCGGGGATGTCCCGTGGGATTCCGGGGTTGTTCCAGAGCCAGGAGAAAGAATCCCATTCTCTTGGAAAACACCTCCCAGATCTTTACGGGGTGGCTTTTGGAGCTGGCACTGATCCCGCTGATCCAGGGAAAGCTTTTCCCAGTCCCAGCAGCCCCCGGTCGCTGCCTCTCCTCCCGAGCAGGGCAGGGAATGTGCTGGAAAATCTCCGCGTTTCCTGCAGCTCCAGGGGCGCAAATGTTGCCCTTGGCTGTGGCCACTCGCGAGCGGCTGAAGGAGCTTTTTGTTGGGAAAACGGCTGAGGGAATTATTTGGAATCTCCTTCCAGGTTTCTCTTCCTGCCCTCCTTCTCCCAACTCTTCCTGAACATGATCCCGGGGGATTTGCGGTGCTGGAGCATCACTGGGACAACCCAAAATCCCAAATCCCTGTGCGTCCAGCTCTTATCCAGCCTTTCCCTCCCTTTCCCGGGGTCCCTCCTCGTTCCTGCCCATCCCTCCCAATTAAACGCTTCCAAGCGAGGTTGTCTGGGAGCTCTGCAGCTCCAGAAATCCCAGCAGGTCGCCTCTGAGGAGAACCTTCAAAGGTTTCCTCCACTCTCAGTGCTGCTGGAGGTGGATGCTGGAATGTAGGAATGGGCACAGGAATAACAAAGGCACAGCACAGCCCAGGATTTTAGGGAATTCCAGGCTGAAATTCCAGCTCCCAGCCCCTCCTGTGTCCTGGAGCCTGGGGTGCAGCTCCCAGGGACAGCCAGGGCTGGATCATGGAAACCTCCTTTGGTTCCTTCTCTTGCTCCAGCTTCAGCTTCCTCAGCCCCGGGAGGAGTTTGGTTCCTGCCCCAGGAGGGCTCAGACACGTCCAGCTTTCCCTGCTGGGCTGTATCCATGGGCATTCCCAATCCTGCAGGAAACCACAGAGCCCTGGGGGAGCTTCCAAGAGCCAGAGCTCCAGGCAGGTACGGAATTGTTCCTTGCTGGAAATATCAGGGAAGTTGGGTGGGGAGCATCAGTGATTTTCCTTGGAGCTGGGTCTGCTGATGTGGTCACTCATCCATCCATCCATCCATCCATCCATCCATCCATCCATCCATCCATCCATCATCCATCATCCATCCATCATCCATCATCCGTCATCCATCCATCATCCATCCATCCATCATCCATCCATCATCCATCATCCATCCATCATCCATCCATCATCCATCATCCATCATCCATCCATCATCCATCCATCATCCATCATCCATCCATCATCCATCCATCATCCATCCATCCATCATCCATCCATCATCCATCATCCATCATCCATCCATCCATCCATCATCCATCATCCATCATCCATCCATCCATCATCCATCATCCATCATCCATCCATCCATCATCCATCCATCATCCATCCATCCATCATCCATCCATCATCCATCATCCATCCATCATCCATCCATCCATCATCCATCATCCATCCATCATCCATCATCCATCATCCATCCATCATCCATCCATCATCCATCCATCATCCATCATCCATCATCCATCCATCATCCATCCATCCATCATCCATCCATCATCCATCCATCCATCATCCATCCATCATCCATCATCCATCCATCATCCATCATCCATCCATCATCCATCCATCATCCATCCATCATCCATCCATCATCCATCATCCATCATCCATCCATCATCCATCCATCATCCATCCATCATCCATCCATCATCCATCATCCATCCATCATCCACCCATCCATCCATCCATCATCCATCATCCATCCATCCATCATCCATCATCCATCCATCATCCATCCATCCATCCATCCATCCATCATCCATCCATCATCCATCATCCATCCATCCATCCATCCATCATCCATCCATCCATCCATCCATCATCCATCATCCATCAGCCATCCGTCATCCATCATCCATCCATCATCCATCCATCCATCCATCCATCATCCATCCATCATCCATCATCCATCCATCGTCCATCCATCATCCATCATCCATCCATCATCCATCCATCCATCATCCATCCATCCATCCATCCATCATCCATCATCCATCCATCCATCCATCCATCATCCATCCATCATCCATCCATCCATCATCCATCCATCATCCATCATCCATCCATCCATCCATCCATCCATCCATCCATCCATCCATCCATCATCCATCCATCATCCATCCATCATCCATCATCCATCCATCCATCATCCATCATCCATCCATCATCCATCATCCATCCATCATCCATCATCCATCCATCATCCATCATCCATCATCCATCCATCATCCATCATCCATCATCCATCCATCATCCATCCATCCATCCATCCATCCATCCATCCATCCATCCATCATCCATCATCCATCCATCATCCATCCATTATTCATCCATCATCCATCCGTCATCCATCATCCATCATCCATCATCCATCCATCCATCCATCCATCATCCATCATCCATCCATCCATCCATCATCCATCCATCATCCATCATCCATCATCCATCATCCATCATCCATCATCCGTCCATCCATCATCCATCCATCCATCCATCCATCATCCATCATCCATCATCCATCCATCATCCATCCATCATCCATCATCCATCCATCATCCATCCATCCATCATCCATCATCCATCCATCCATCCATCATCCATCATCCATCATCCATCCATCCATCCATCCATCCATCCATCCATCATCCATCATCCACCATCCATCCATCATCCATCATCCATCATCCATCCATCATCCATCCATCCATCATCCATCCATCATCCATCCATCATCCATCATCCATCCATCCATCATCCATCCATCATCCATCATCCATCATCCCTCCCTCCCTCCATCTCCCCCAGCACTCCCTGCCACCCCCCCAGGGCAGAAGGGGCACAGAGGAGCAGGGAGGGAGGTGAATCCCTATGGACGGAGATCTTTGGGATATTCCTGTTGGGATCTGGGCCTGGCTGAGGGCACCGTGGCCGTGCAGCCGCCGGGCTCCTGGCAGTGTCCGGGCTGCTGGCGAGACACGTTTGGACGGCTCCGCTTTTTTCCAGGCCTGTGTCCCGCTGTCTCTTCATTCGATGTGTTTTGATTTCCTTTTAAAGCAGCGCCGTCTCATTTCCTCCGACAAAAACAAGGCTCTTCCAGCGGGGTGGATTCCTCCAGCTCCAGCAAAGCCCCAGTGCTGGAAAATAACCAGGGGGCACCTGCTGCCTTCTCCCTTCTCCTCTCCTTTCCTCCCCCAGCCCCACAGCCCCTCTGGATCCCCTTTCCAGAGGGACCTGGCTGCAGATTTCCATCCATCCAGGCTGCTGGTGCCGCCCCTTCCCTCCCAGAACATTCCTTGTTCCGGGCAGCCTTGGGTGCTTTTCCAAGGAACGGGAACCTGCGATGCTTTTCCAGCTGCTCCATCCCTTTCACCGCTCTGGGAGCTGCGGGAAAGGGCTTGGAGCATCCCCAGGCAGGAGGGATTGATCCTGGGAGGCCGCGGGAGCAGCTCCCGGAGCATCTGGAAGCAGCGGCGCGGATGCCTCGGGGATGAAAACACTTCCTGCGCCTCCACCTCCACCTGACATTTGGGAACAGCCGGGAGCTTTCCAGATTCCTTTCACTGGAGCCGTCACGGGGACGGGGAGGGAGGGAGGAGGAGGAGGAGGAGGAGGCAGGGAGGAGGTGTCGGGGCAGGGGCAGCTCCGGGACAGCCTGGACGGGAGCCGGGCCCTGCCGTTGTCCCGGGAACCGTGTATTTATCCCCAGAACCGGGTGTTTATCCCCCGAACCGGGCGTTTATCCCCAGAACCGGGAGGATTTGCAAATTCCAGAGAGGACAGAGGGGTTAGAAAAACCCGCAGAAAGCACGAAGGCCCAGAAGTTCGTAAAATGAGAAGCAAATCCATCTGGAAGGGACCCTGGAACAGCGGCAAAGCTGAGAGAGGTCCCCCTTTTTCGGGAAGGGGCTCTGTCAGCTCTAATCCCAGCTTTTCCAAGGATTTTGGCAGCTCGGAGAGGGCTGAGCTCTGCCCAAACCCGGCGCTGGCAGGAGCCCCCCGAGCTGACCCCGGTGTCTGGCCGCAGCCTCGCGATCCCGCGGGTGCCAGCTGGGATTGCAATTCCCGGGATAAAAATGTTCCTGGTGCTGTCCCAGGGCTCCCAGCCCAGCCCCGGGGCCACCTCGGGGGTGGAGGGTGGGTCACAGTCCCCGCTCCCGGGTTGTTGTCACCGTGCTGGGGTGCAAAGAGGTGGGAAATAAATAAAAATCATGGAATTAATCAGCTGCAGCTCCTGGTGGAAGCTGGAATACGGAACCTGCTCCCTGCTGGGCAAACCCAAATTAATTTGGGGTTTTTTGGGATGAGGAGCCTTTCCCGTCTTCCCCTGATCCTTTTCCTGCTCCCCACAAACCCGGCGGGGCTCAGCACTTCCCAATCCCTGCAGGATCAGCTGCAGGAATTCCCTGGAATGGGAGAAGCGGGGCAATACTGGGATGCTCCAGGGGGTGCCTGGATCATTCCCAACCCTTCGGGCACTTCCAGGGAAGCGTCCCCTGGCGTGGGGCGGCCGAGGGTCACCGGGAAAGATTTCAAGGGGGAAACGGGGAAGGTTGAAGTGGGATCCACAAGATTAAAGCTGGGTTAATTGGGCTTTAATTGCCCTGCCAGAAATTCCTTCTGGGAGCGCTCCCAGAGCTCCCTCGCTAATTAAACAACCTAATGAAGGGATTTGATTAAAGGCGGCGAAGTCGTTGCTGCTGCCCCGGTGCCTCGTAGGAACCTGGGAATGCAACCTGGGAATAAAACCTGGGAATTCTGCTGCCTCAGGAGTGCTTTAAATTCTGATTTTGCCGTGATTAATTGCCCTGGTCCCCGTTTGTCACCTGCGGGGACACCCTGGCACCCTCGGAATCCGAGGGACAGGCACGGAACTCAGGGATTCCGTGGCTTTGTGGGGAATAAATCCCGGTTTGTTTTTTTTTTCCTCTAGGAATGCCGCAGGCTTGAGCTGCGAGCAGGGAGTGATGGATGTCCTGGGAAGGGCAGGGATCCAGGATTGCGGAGGCTCCAGCGCCGGCCTCGGCTCCCTTGGGTGGGAGCTGGAACCCGCTGGGAGGGGCAGGAGCTGCGGTGATTAACGGCAGTAATTAAGAGAATTAAAGGCGTTATTAAAGAGGGGGGAGAGGAGGGTCCGGAATGTGCAGGGAGAGCGGGAAGGAGCCCCGGGAGAGGGATGGAGCACCGGGAGAGGGATGGAGCCCCGGGAGAGGGATGGAGCCGCGGGAGGGGCCGGAGGGAGCGGGAATGCGGGGATACAGGAATACAGGGAATGTAGGAATACAGGGATGTGGGAATTCGGGGATGCAGGGATACAGGGAATGCAGGAATACAGGGGTGTGGGAATTCGGGGATACAGAGATGCTGGAATTCAGTAAAGCCCTTGGTGGGGTATGGAGGATGCTTTTAAGGATGAGATTTCACTGGAATTCTTAGGGATTTCAGGATATTTGGCCAAATCCTGTCCCCCCGAAAGTGTTGCTCCGTTTTCAGGCAAAGCCTGAATAAAGGGAATTCCAAAGGAAGGAAGGATCCCAGGGGAGAGCCCCAGCACGGTGGCCCCGATGTCCCCGTCCCCTCTCCAGGAGCTCCAGAGCAGCTGCTCGGCTTTGCAGGGATAAAAATGAGGAAAAAGCTCGGGATTCTGGCCTCGTGTCCCTGGGAGCCGCGAGCGGGATGATTTAATCCGGCAGAAATGCGAGCTTTGCTGAGCTCCGGATCCCGCCCTGCGCTTAAAGCGGCCACGGGGGCGGTGGGGATGGGTTTGGGGTTCAGGAGGGGCTGGGGTTCACAGGGATTTGGGATTCAGGAAGGGCTCATTCCCAAACCTTCCCCTCCCATTCCCAGCCCTCCCCTGTCCCCACGACTCCCTGGCTCGCACTCCCAGCCTCTTCTCCCGGGAGATCTGCCCATGGATTTAACACCCAGAGCAGCAGCTGAGCTCCATCCAGGGCTATTCCTTGTTTTCCCTCTTTCCTTTAAACACCTGGCCGGGACCGGGATCAGCTCCTTTGGCTGCTTTTCCCGCTTGGAAGTGAGCAGAGCTTGTTCTGTGCAGCCTGGCCCGGCCTCAGGCCAGCTGTGCTGGGAAACTGCACGTCCTGATCCTCAGGGATCCTGCTCTGGGCTCAGGGTTCTGCTCCAGGCTCAGGGATCTGTTCCAGGCTCGAGGATCCTGCCCTGGGCCCAGGGTTCTGCTCCAGGCTCAGGGATCTGCTCCAGGCTCGGGGATCCTGCCCTGGGCTCAGGGATCTGCTCCTGCTTCAGGGATCTTCTCCAGGCTGAGGGATCTACTCCAGGCTTGGGAATCCTGCCCCGGACTCAGGGATCTGCCCTGGGCTCGGGAATCCTGCCCCAGGCTCGGGAATCCTGCCCCGGGCTCAGGGATCTGCTCCAGGCTCAGGGATCTGCTCCAGGCTCAGGGATGCTCAGAGATTCATGGAGAGGCCAGGGAAGAAGGGATGGATATTTGGGATGGCTGGAATCTGCCCAGAATTCCTCCTCCTCCTCCTCTGTGTGGATCCCTGTGCTGGGATAACCAAAGTGACTCCGAGCCCGAGCTGAATTCCCAAATCCCAGCGCCTCTGGAGCCGGATTTGCTCCATCGCCTTCCACCCCCCATTCCCGGCGGTTTTGGGGATGGAAAGGTGGGAAGGGATTTGTTCCCCTCCCTTCACGGGGCTCCCCACGGCCCCATCCGTGCCTTACATCCCGGAATTCTTTTCCCCTTCGCTCACTCCCAGCTCCAGAGCTTTTCCCGGAGCCAAGAGCTTCTCCCGGGTTCCCGGTGACGCCGTCCCGGCCCTGCCGTGCGGGGGCTGCCGGGGCTGGGCAGGAGCCTCTGCCCCGCTCCCCGCGGCCTCTGGGGGAAGCTGACCGGGATTTTCCAGCCTGGCACCACCGGGAACGCCCGGCAGAGCCCCGGGAAGGGCGGCACGGCCCCTTCCCACCGCATCCTGCGGGAATGGAGCCATCCCAAACTGCCAGACGTCCTTTTGGGGTGATCCCTGCCCTCCCTTCCCTTCTGAGGCTCGGAGGTTTTGCTGCCAAACTCTCCAAATTTGACATTTTCCAGTTTTTCCTGGTGTTTTGGCTGATTTTTTTTGGTTTGGTTTGGTTTGGGTTTTTTTTGTTTTTTTTTTCTCACTGCTTTTCTGAAATACTTTTTTTTTTTTTTTGAGCTCTCCAAAGGGAATTTTGAAGATCTGGCCCTCGGAAAGATCCAGGAAGATCTTCATGACACTGAGTGGAGGCTTGGTTTGGGACAGGGATAACACCAGGAATCATCTCCCTGGGGCCAAAGCAACATTTTTAATCCAATAAAATTCCCAGCTGGAATGATGGAGTCACAGGTTGTGATGGGAATTCCCTGCTCCCACCCTGCCCTGCAACTCTGCTGCCTCTTGTCCGGCTTTCCTAAACTTGGGATGGCCAGAGTGACAAGAACATGGCCAGAGTGACCAGAACATGGCTGGAGTGACCAGAACATGGCCAGAGTGACCAGAACATGGCCAGAGTGACCAAGGAATGGTCAGAGTGACCAGAACATGTCCAGAGTGACCAGAGCATGGCCAGAGTGACCAGGGAATGGTCAGAGTGACCAGAACATGTCCAGAGTGACCAGAACATATCCAGAGTGACCAGAACATGGCCAGAGTGACCAGAGAATGGCCAGAGTGACCAGAACATATCCAGAGTGACCAGAACATGGCCAGAGTGACCAGGGCATGGCCAGAGTGACCAGAACATGTCCAGAGTGACCAGAGCATATCCAGAGTGACCAGGGAGTGTCCAGAGTGACCAGGGAGTGTCCAGAGTGACCAGGGGATGGTCAGAGTGATCAGGGCATGGCCAGAGTGACCAGGGGATGTCCAGAGTGACCAGGGAATGTCCAGAGTGACCAGATAATTTCCAGAGTGACCAGAACATGTCCAGAGTGACCAGAGAATGGTCAGAGTGACCAGGGCATGTCCAGAGTGACCAGGGAATGTCCAGAGTGACCAGAACATGTTCAGAGTGACCAGGGAGTGTCCAGAGTGACCAGGGAGTGTCCAGAGTGACCAGAACATGGCCAGAGTGACCAGAGAATGTCCAGAGTGACCAGAACATGTCCAGAGTGACCAGAGAATGTCCAGAGTGACCAGAACATGTCCAGAGTGACCAGAACATGTCCAGAGTGACCAGAACATGTCCAGAGTGACCAGGACTCCCCATTCCCGGAGGGACACACTGGGATCCACCAGGATCCAAATTCCTCCATGTTCCCATTCCCACCTCTGTCCCTCCTCCTGTCCTTGGTCCCCCCGGCTGTCCCCGCTGTCCTGGCCCCATCCCCCGGCATTTCCACACTCCGGACATTCCCTCTCCCACCTCTGCCAGACCCAGGAGGGGTTTGGCTCCAAATCCCTGTGGGAAAAGGGGATCAACCTCCAGCATGGCTGGAAATCCCCGTCAGGGCCACCAGAACTGCAACGTCCCCAAGCTTGGGGACACCACAGCCACCCCCAGCACCTCCTTTCCCTGCGAGAACGGGGCCAGATTTTGCTCCAGACAGGGAAAAAACGGTGGCCGGAGCCACGTCCGAGGTTTGAAAAATGTAAATGGGCGCCTTTGAAGGTGGAACCGAAACTTGGCCGTGGCGGGGAAAGAATTCCTGCAGGGAGAAAATTCAACAAACAAAGTCCCCTGGCTGAGAGCAGCCGCTGGGAGGGGTCGGAGCCTCCCGAATTTGGAGCTTTCCTGGGGTGGGAGCAGCTCCGGAGGTCGGGCAGAGCATGGAAAAGGTCTGGGATGTGACACCTTTCCATGCCTGGCGTGCGAGGAGCTGCCCCGTTTGGTGCCTCAGTTTCTCCCTTTCCGTGCCCGGCTGAGCAGCTGTAAATTAGCAGGAAAAAAATTAAAAATAAAAAATAAAAAATCCATGGAATCTCCACGGATTTGGGGATTTTTGGACCAGTTTTTAAAGGAATTAGTATCAAATTCAAGCACCATTTCCTTCCAAACAGCATCTCCTTTCCCTATTGATCCCGGTCCTTTTCCAGCTGGCAAACTCGAGTCTCCATCCCGACTTTTTCTTTAAATAGCCTGGAATTCCTCCGTGGGTCCTCTCGATGCCTTTTCCTGGCTGGAATTCCAGGATCCAGGAGAGGCTGTGGGATCATCCTGCTCCAGGCACCCCGCAAGGAGCAATCCCCCGGTTCTGGGGGTAAAAAACAAAAGCCCCGTGTTGGGAATAAAAACATTTAAGGCAAAACGGGGCGGTTCAGAGAGTGGGAATTTTGGGAAAAGCTCCGGTTTCGCTGCCAGCCCAGTGTGGAATTGTAGGAGCAGCCCCTGGCAGGGCCGGGGTTGGGATTTCGAGGAGCCAGAGCAGCTCAGGTTTCCCGGTTCTGCTGCAGATGGAGAGAGGGGGATGATGAGGAGGGAAGGAGGGGGTCCTGGACCCCAAATCCCAGAGATTCCGGGATCGGGATGGCTGTGGGAGGGTGCCCCCACCCCCGAGACCTCTCAGAGCTCTGAACGTGCAACACATCCCTGGTTCCTCTGATCCTCTCGTGGACAAAAATGTCCTTTTTGGAGCAGGAACGTCTCCCCCGAGCCTTCCTGGCCGTGTCCCCTCGGTGCGGTGCGGTTTTCCAGCCAGGAAAATCCAACGGCTGCAGGGCAGGGGACACTCAGCTCGTGCCACCACCGTGTCACCCCCTCCCCGTCTACACCAAGCGCCACCAGGGTTTAAACTAAAGCTCATCCCCAGCTGGCAGCAAACCAAGACCTGCGTCCCATCCTTCAGGTTCCATCTGCCCGGGGCCGGGAAATCGGGATGTGGGGACAGCCGGGAGTCCCTGGGGGTGGCGGCAGGGGACACCCACCCGCTGGAAAACTCCAGCCCGCTCCTGGGAAAGCGGAGCCGGCGGCGCGGGCAGGGCTTATTCTGTGATTAATTAGCTTTGTTTTGAAACAAGGAGCTGCCTCCGCAGCAGCAGCAGCAGCGGGAGGAGGAGGAAGAGGAGGAGGAGGAGGAGGAATTGTTGCCGAGCGCCAGATCCGCGTGTGCGCCGAGCCCGCCGCGCTCGGTGCCAGAGAAAGACGTGATTGTTGTCACCGTGCCTCGCTCCCGGCCCTCCTTCCCAGTGCTCCCAGTGCTCCTTCCCAGTGCCCCCAGTGCTCCTTCCCAGTGCTCCCAGTGCTCCCTCCCAGTGCTCCCAGTTCTCCTTCCCAGTGCTCCCAGTTCTCCTTCCCAGTGCTCCCAGCCCTCCTTCCCAGTGCTCCCAGTTCTCCTTCCCAGTGCTCCCAGTTCTCCTTCCCAGTGCTCCCAGTTCTCCTTCCCAGTGCTCCCAGTGCTCCCAGTGCTCCCAGCCCTCCTTCCCAGTGCTCCCAGTTCTCCTTCCCAGTGCCCCCAGTGCTTCCAGTGCTCCCAGCGCTCCCAGCCCTCCTTCCCAGTGCTCCCAGTACTCCCAGTGCTCCCAGTGCCCCCAGTGCTCCCTCCCAGTGCTCCCTCCCAGTGCTCCCAGTGCTCCCAGTGCACCCAGTGCTCCATCCCAGTGCCCCCAGTGCTCCCAGCCCTCCCCCCCAGTGCTCCCAGTGCCCCCAGTGCTCCCAGCCCTCCTTCCCAGTGCTCCCAGTGCTCCCAGCCCTCCCTCCCAGTGCTCCCAGTGCCCCCAGCCCTCCCTCCCAGTGCTCCCAGCCCCCCCTCCCAGCCCTCCCAGTCCTCCCTCCCAGCCCTCCCTCCCAGTGCTCCCAGTCCTCCGCCCCCCTCGCTCCCACCGCTCCCAGCAACAAAACCCCCGCGCCCCGGCCGGGCTCGCTCGTGGCGGAGCGGGGAGGAGGAGGAGGAAGAGGAGGAGGAGGCGGTGGAGGAGGAGGAGGAGGTGGAGGAGGAGGGAGAGAGAAGCCAGAGAGAAACTTGTCTTGGGGATTAATAGGAGGCAGGAGGAGGGAGAGGTGCACACAGGTAAGCTCTGGGCAGGTGTTTCCCCCCACCCAGGCTCTTCTCACCTTGCCTGAACCTCCCAGCCAGGACTCCACGATGCTCCTGCCCTCTCCAGCCTCCCTTCCATCCCCAAAAACATCTGCTCTTCCTCTTTTTCCCCCCTCTCCTCTTGGTTCTTCTGTCCTGCAGCGCTCTGGAGTCTTTGTTCTTTCCCTCTGCTCCGGTTCCAGGAGTTTCTCTCGCCGCGGGATGGAGGAGGGGGGGATTTGGGGGGCTGTGGGGTCACAGGGAAGCCCCGGGGGTGTGACAGCGCTGCGGCCACTGCCAGGCGCGTTTTGGGGGACACTGAGGTGCCCTCTGTGTGTCCCCCACACCCCCAACCCCAGGATCTTTGTCTCTGCAGCCAAACTGGGGGGGCCGCGGGGGCTGCAGAGCCCAAACTGGGGGTGGAGGGGGTCGGAATTGGGGGAGCCGCGGGGGTCGCAGAGCCCCGGCCGTGGCCAGGACAATCCTCCGCCCTGGAGAGCGGGAGGGAAAACAAGCGAGGAAAGGGAGAGAGGAGGAGGAGGGACCCCTCCGGAGCCAGGAACGCCACCAGGAGCCTTCGGGGACATCGAGGCACCTTGTTCTGTCCGGAACAGGGGCTGAGCAGCCGGACCGGGCTTTGGGGGGGCTCTGGGTGGCTGATCCCATCTCCCCGTGCCGGATTGGGAACAAGGAATTTCGGAAGGGACCCGAGCGAGGTGGGAGCGAGCAGCCCGACAACTCCAGGGCCGCCTCCAACGGGCTGCTTTTCTGCCCAAAATGTAGGTGGTAAAGCCCTGTTTTCCTGCCTGGATCGCACCGCACATTCCCAGGACTCGTAATCCCACTTTTCCTGCCCGGAGCCAGCTCAGCTCCAGGTGGGCGGGGAGGTGCAGCCCCCTCCCCGCGCCCCCCGCGGGGGTCCCGTTCGGAGCCGGTTCTTTGTCCCCGCTCCGCCAGGAGACGATGGGAGGAAGGAGAGGGAAGCGATGTTCACCGAAATCCCAGAAAAAACGGGTTTTGTTGCTTGGAAGAGGCTCATCCCAAAGCTGCCCTTCCCCGCCGGATGGAGAGGTTTAGGGAAAAGCAGCTCCAAAGGGAAACATGGGAATTCATCCCCCTGGAGCGCGGCACGCGAGGGCTTGGAAACTTCCCTGGGATCCCGCGATCCTGGGATCCTGGGATCCCGCGATCCCGGCCCTGCCTCCTGTGGCGCCCAGAGCATCCCAGAGCTGCCTCCCGGGAAGCGCAGCGCCTTTCCCGGGACAGCCGGAATGTGGGAATGGTATCCCCGGGGAATGAGGGATCCGCGCTTCCAGCCGGGAAGAGATCAAAGCGCAGCCTTGGGAGGTTTCTCCTGCCCTTGGAAGAGGCTGGAGAGGAGGGAATGAGGCTTCGGAGCCGCTTCCCAGCCTGAGGGAGAAGCGGAGCGGGGCGAGGCGGCGGCTGGAGGGGGGAGCGGGGCGTGTGTGGGGTCCGGGCCGGCGGCGCTTTGGCAGCGGCTCCTGCCAGGATCCGCTTTTGTCCCTGTCCAGCCATTCCCAGTGCGTGTGGCAGCCGGATCCCAGCCGGGAGCGGCGCTGGGAAGGGTCGGGACACGCAGGGAGGGAGGAATTGCTGACACCCAGAAAGCAGCGGGAAGGTGCTCCCTGCCAGGGCCGCCTTCCCACGGGCGCTGCCGCGGGAATGAGGGAACAGAGGACGGGATGAACCCTCGGGATGGATCCCGGGGAATGAGGGAACAGAGGACGGGATGAACCCTCGGGAATGATCCCGGGGACTGAGGGAACCCGGGAACAGAGGATGGGATGAACCCTCGGGAATGATCCCGGGAACTGAGGGAACCCGGGAACAGAGGAAGGGATGAACCCTTGGGAAGGATCCCCGGGACTGAGGGAACCCGGGAGCACAGGACGGGATGAACCTTTGGATCAGGAGCCCCGTGCTGTTGTCGCCCTGTCCTGGCTGAGCCCTGGCGGGTGTCCCCCATCCCTGCATGGACACAGCGCCTTTCCCAGCGGGAATGCGGCAGGACCGAGTCCCGGCTCCAGCCCGGCTCCGCTGCTCGCTGGGAAAGGGCGAGAACCGCGGGGTTGTTGCATCAGGGCTGCGCTTCCCAAGGGACTCCGGCGACGCCCGGGTGACAGCCTGGCTGCCCTCCCCCTTTTCCACGATTCCCAGCGCTCCAGAGCCGCTGGATAACGAGCTCCGCGTTGGGCCAGGCTCTCGCAGAGACACGAGCGGGGTTGGACGCCAGGGAGGCCAAGGAAGGAGCTTTGCCCGATCCTCGTGGTTATTTTTATCTTGCTCTCCTTGTTCTGCTCCGACATTCCCGCTCCCAGGCTGGAAGGAGGCTTTTCCCCCACCAGGGATGCTGGGAATTGCGGGAATGTACGAGAGGAGCTAACAACGGGCTGGAAAGGGGCCCTACTCCAGCCATCCAAGCTTTTCCTGCCTCTCCCAGAGTTCAAATTCCCTTTATCCCTCTGCGGGAGCGGGATCTTGGACAAATATCCGCGTCCAGCTGCTCCCTCTCCCCTCACCGCTGCAGGAGGCACCCGAGGGACAGCGCGGGGGCTTCAGCCCGTGACGAATCCCCCGCACCGGGGCGACCTTTGTGCCGCTCCCACTCGCCCGGGGTGGCGGCTTCTCCCTGCCCTTGGCTCCCATCCCGGGGCTGGCAGCCAGCTCCGCTGGGAGCTGGGGGTTACTGGGATGCAGGGAAGAGAAACTATGAGCAAAGCAAACCCCAGCGGCGTTCGGGGCTGGAATTTCCAGCTGCTGCGGCGATTTTTAATTTATTTTCTTTTATTGTCCGTTCTGACTGGGACGGCTGAAGGAGCAGCTGGCTCCTTCTGGGAAAAACCCCGGGACCTGTTGGGTGCCTTGGTCTTGCAGCCAAGCCGAGCTCAGCGGCTCCGGAGGTGTCAGGACTGGTTTTATCCATGAATTGAGCCTTTTTTCCATGCCAGGCCGTCGGTTTCCTGAATTCCTCCGTTGCTCCATGACTTAACTTTGTTCCAGTGGCACGGATTCCTTGTGGGCAGCTGGAATCGGAGCTGTCCCGTCCTTCGGGAGCGAGGGGAAAGCTCGGGAGGGGAGGTTGGCAGGGCAGGGGCCGTGCTGGGGCTCCGGTCGGATCAGGGGGATCGGGAATTCTGCTCCCAGCATTCACGCCAGTAAATCCGGCTGGATGGAGAACAGATTTCCAGCTTTTCCAGATCCAGGGGGAGCTGGCTTGGAATCTCCCAGCGGCTCGGAGGCGATTGTGACGCTTGTGGTGGCCTCGGGCTCGTCGCATCCCTGTTTTTTGGGGAATGTCACCGCTTTCCTGCAGTTTGCTTGGAAGTGGGTCCTGCTTTCCCCAGGACCCGCCCCGGGGAAGGGTGGTGGCAGTGCCACCGAGCTGGGACAGTCCCCACACGGATGTGGGGCGGGGTCGGCCTCCCGCCACTGGAGCCGAGTGACAAAATTCCACAGGATTTTGTCACTCTCCAGCCGGGATTCCTGGCTCTGGTGGCTGTTCCCGCTCTGTGCCGAGTCCCCAAACATCTGGGATGTCAAATCCTCACGTGGAGGTGACAGGGCAGCCTCAGCGGGGTGACAGCGCTGCCCTGGCCCCCACCCTGCTGGGACATTGCTGGGTGGCCTGAGTGGGTCCAACACCTGGATCACAGCGTGTCCCAGCTGGAATGTTGTGTCCTGGATGGAAGATCACCTCCCAGCTGGAATATCATCTCCCAGCTGGAATATTCTCAGCCCCCAATACTCCCTTGGGTGCTTGTGGGGGCTAAAATCCAGGTTCTGGAGCAGAGGAACCCCCTGGAAAGTTCTGGGACCCCCTGGAAAGCTCTGGGACCCCATGGAAAGTTCTGGGACCCCCTGGAAAGCTCTGGAACAACATGGATGAAGATCCATGTGCTGTGTCCGGGGAAGGAGCGGGATGCTGGAGGAATGGGAAGGGCACTGCACAAACGGCAGATCCCATTTTCCCGTTTTCCAGACACTGAATCCAGAATGCGGGGACAGGATCACATCCATCCCCAGCCAGGACCTGCTGCAGCTCTGCTGGGCTCAGGATCCGGCAGCTCCGGGCTCCGCTGGCTCCTTCGCTGCTCCTCCCTTCCCCCAGCGAGATGCCAGAGCCCTGATGGAAAGCAGCCGGCTCGGGAGGCGTGCGGGGTTAACCAGAGCCAGATGGAGCCGGGAGGAACAGGCTGGGCCTGCAGGGGGGGGCGAAAACGGGATCTTTTCCTGGAGAAAATCAATTCCTGGGAGCCCCAGGAAAGTGTGGGATCGCTCTGAAGGGAGCTGGGGCTGGCAGAGGTGGGGCTGGAAGAGGGTGGCACATCCAGGGTGGGATGTGGATCCTGCTGGGGGTTGGTGTGGCCTGCTCCACGTTGGGTGGAGGCTTTTCCCTCTCCAGGGATGATGGAAATTGGGGGTTCCATGTGTGAGGAGAGCTGGAAATGGGCTGGAAAAGGAGGGTGGGCAGCGAATCGCACTCTGCTGTGCTGGATGGGAGAGCTGGAAGTGCCGGATTTCCCTCCAAAATTGGCACCAGCAGCCCCAGGGGCACCAAAGGCTTCTCCCATCTCAGCAGCACTTTCCCTTTTTCACTTTCACTTCCATTTCCCTTCTTCCTCTGGTTTTCCTCATCTTCCTCCCTCTCCCCTCTCTCCGTGCTCCTTCCCACCCTCCCTCTGCCTTGCCCGGCATCCGGCTCAGCTCTGATCCTGCCCGGGTGATGAATCCCGCTGGGAAAAGCCTGGTGAGCCCCCTCTCCTTGTGTCCCCGCAGGAAAACACCTGGACCATGAAGGTGGCCCTGGCCTTCCTTCTCCCCCTCGTGCTCGCTCTGGTGCCGGCGGCCGGCGGGCAGCGGCGGAAACCCCCGCGCAGACCCACCCGGCCACCCGCGCCCTTCGAGGAGCCGGCCGAGCCCACCGAGCTGCCCCCTCCCCTCCCTCCGGGCCCCCCGTCCATCTTCCCCGACTGCCCCCGGGAATGCTACTGCCCTCCGGACTTCCCGTCGGCGCTGTACTGCGACAGCCGCAACCTGCGCACGGTGCCGGTGATCCCGCCCCGCATCCACTACCTGTACCTGCAGAACAACTTCATCGCCGACCTGCCCGAGGAGTCCTTCCGCAACGCCACCGGCCTCAAATGGGTCAACCTGGACAACAACCGCATCCGCAAGGTGGACAGGAAGGTGCTGGAGAAGCTGGAAAACCTCATCTTCCTCTACATGGAGAGGAACCAGCTGAAGGAGGTGCCCGCCTTCCTGCCGCCCAACCTGGAGCAGCTGCGGCTCAGCAGGAACCAGATCTCCAAGATCCCCAGCGGTGTTTTCAACAAGCTGGAGAACCTGGTGCTGCTGGACCTGCACCACAACAAGCTGAGCGATGGTGTCTTCAACAAGAACACCTTCAAGGGGCTCAAGAACCTCATGCAGCTCAACCTGGCCCACAACATCCTGAGGAAGATGCCCCCCGGCGTGCCCAGCGCCATCCACCAGCTCTTCCTGGACAGGAACAACATTGAGGACATCCCCAGCGATTATTTCAAGGAGTTTCCCAACCTGGCCTTCATCCGGCTCAACTACAACCAGATCTCGGATAAGGGGCTGCCCAAAAATTCCTTCAACCTCACCAACCTGCTGGTGCTGCACCTGGCCCACAACAAGCTCACCAACGTGCCCTTCATCAGCTCCAAGCTGGAGCACCTCTACCTGAACAACAACTCCATCGAGAGTGAGTCCCAGGGGCTGGCTGGGGCACGTGTCCACATCCCCTTTTCCCTAACCTACATCCCTCTATCCCTCCTGTCCACATTCCCTTTCCCTAACCTACATCCCTCTATCCCTCCTGTCCACATCCCCTTTTCCCTAACCTGCATCCCTCTATTCTTCCTCCCGTCCACATTCCCCTTTCCCTAACCCGTTCTTCCTCCTGCCCACATTCCCCTTTCCCTAACCTACATCCTGCTCTTCCTCCTGTCCACATTCCCTTTTCCCAAATCCTCTTTTTCCTCCTTCCCACATTCCCTTTTCCCTAACCTGCATCCTGTTCTTCCTCCTGTCCACATTCCCTTTTCCCTAACCTACATCCCGCTTTTCCTCCTGTCCACATTCCCTTTTCCCTAACCCCCTGTTCCTCCTTCCCACATTCCCTTTTCCCTAACCTGCATCCTGTTCTTCCTCCTGCCCACATTCCCTTTTCCATAGCCTACATCCCGCTTTTCCTCCTGTCCACATTCCCTTTTCCCAAACCCTCTTTTTCCTCCTTCCCACATTCCCTTTTCCCTAACCTGCATCCCTCTATTCTTCCTCCTGTCCACATTCCCTTTTCCCTAACCCACATCCCTCTATCCCTCCTGTCCACATTCCCTTTTCCCAAATCCTCTTTTTCCTCCTTCCCACATTCCTTTTTCCCTAACCTACGTCCCATTCTTACCCCTGTCCACATTCCCTTTTCCCTAACCTGCATCCTGTTCTTCCTCCTGCCCACATTGCCTTTTCCATAGCCTACATCCCGCTCTTCCTCCTGTCCACATTCCCTTTTCCCAAACCTTCTTTTTCCTCCTTCCTACATTCCCTTTTCCCTAACCTACATCCCGCTTTTCCTCCTGTCCACATTCCCTTTTCCCAAACCCTCTTTTTCCTCCTTCCCACATTCCCTTTTCCCTAACCTGCATCCCGCTCTTCCTCCTCTCCCCACAGAAATCAACGGCACGCAGATCTGCCCCACCTCGCTGGTGTCCATCCAGGATTTCTCTCCCTCCGACCTGGACAGCGTCCCGCGGCTCCGCTACCTGCGGCTGGACGGGAACCTCCTGAAGCCGCCCATCCCTCTGGACCTGATGCTGTGTTTCCGCCTGCTGCAGTCCGTGGTGTTTTAGCCTCTCCCAGGCCCGGCTTTGCTCGGACATTTCACCCCCCGGCGGCGTTTGACACGTGGGACCCTCTCTCCTCCCTCTCCCCCCTCTCCCTCCGCATCCCTCTCCCCGCTCCTCCCTCTCCTCCCCTGCAGGCACAGCCTTGGGGACCGCTCTCTGCAGGACAGCGCCGTGTCCCGGCTGCCACCCCAGCTCCTGTCCTTGTCCCCGAGCCCCCGAGCCGGCTCCGTCCGTCCCTTGGCACCCAGCAGAGTTCTGGGCGCGTCGGGTTCGCTCTGGATGGAGCTGCTGGAGGAGCTGGGCTTGGAGCGTGTCCCTGTTCCTGGGGAATGATTCCCGCTGGATTTTGGAGGCTGGGCTGGGTGGGATCCGTGGAAGTGGAGCGAGGATGGTCGATCTGGCCGTGCCAGGGGATGGGGACACTCCTGTCACCTGGGCCCTTCTGGAGAGCTTTGTCTCCACATTTCCTTGGAGGAGGAGGATCTAAATCCCTCCTGGAGCTGTGGATTTGCCGGGATGGAGCAGGGAGGGTGTCCTGCCCCTGGATCCTGCGCCCTGCGTGGGCCGCACCTCCCCACATCCCCTGGGAAAGACCCGCCCCTTCCCGGCTTCAAATCCCCCATCCCAGCACCGATCCATGGGGTCACAGCCCCATCCCCAAATCCTGCACCTTTCCCTGTGAAATCTGGGATATAGGGCCACATCCATGGGGCCACAGCCCCATCCCAGCATCCTGAATCCTTCCCTGTGAAATCTGGGATATAGGGCCACATCCATGGGGTCACAGCCCCATCCCAGCATCCTGAATCCTTCCCTGTGAAATCTGGGATATAGGGCCACATCCATGGGGTCACAGCCCCATCCCCAAATCCTGAATCCCTCCCTGTAAAATCGGAGGATGCAGGGACACATCCATGGGGTCACAGCCCCATCCCAAAATCCTTCACTCTTCCCTCTGAGATCTGAGGATTCAGGGCCACATCCACGGCTCAGTTTCTCTCTGGAGCCAATCACACATGACTGGGTTTTGCCCTTTCTTTTTTTTTTTTTTTAATTAGAAATAAAAGGAAGGGGAAAGAAAAGGGAAGAATTATCCTTTGGAAGAGCTATTTTTATCCCTTCTCTTCCTCGTCCTCACATGTATCGCTTCCCCCTTCCATAGCTGTACCTGCATTTATAGGGTGTCCGGGTTTAGGGGGGATTATTTTCTTCTCTTCTTCCTGAGTCTCAGGATTTGGATTTAAAGGCCGAGCATTAGAGAGGGAAAAAAAGAAAAAAAATCAAAATCCCACTGCAACGAGCATTAAATAAACCAAAGAAAGCTCCTTTGTGTCCAGCCAGCAGAACTGACCCTTCCCGGGATGGCCACGGACGGGCACCGTGTCCTTCTCCCTGCGGATGGCACAGGGATGCTCCCCTTTCCCCCTTAATTAAAACCTCCTGCTAATTAAGGAGGTTTTTCCCGACTATCAAATCCCTTTTCCAGCTCTCCCTGCAGTTGGGTGGGACAGGTTCCAGCCCTAAACCCGGACGGAGCCCTCGATAAATAGGATTTATCTATATTTATATCTGATGTGTATATAGACTGGTAGAATGTACAGATATTCCTAGAGCCACGTGTGCCTCCCAACCCGGCAACTTTATGGGATTTGCACTCCCACTCCCTGCAGCAGTGGAAATAAAATCATTCACAAGGGACCCCGAGCTCTCCCTGATCCATCCTCGCCTTCCTCAGGCGCTGCTTCGTCCAGCAGCAAAATTTCCTTGCCTGGGGACAGCTCTCCCAATATTTTTGGGGGCTGGTGGGTTTGGGGTTTTGGCTGCAGTGATGCTGAATTTGGGAAGGAATTCTCGGCTGGGAGGGTGGAGAGGGGCTGGGATGGAATTCCCAGAGAATCCGTGGCTGTCCTTGGATCCCTGGAAGTGTCTGGGGCCAGGCTGGAGCAGCCTGGGGGGGTGGAAGGTGGTGATGGAGTGGGATTTAAGGTGTCTTGACCCCAAACCAGGGTTTGAGGGGTTGGGCTCTCAGCCCTGGAGTCAAAGGCAGTGTCACACGCTGCTGTCACCCCGGCAGAAGGTGACACTGAGCGTCGGGACAGGTGACAGCCATGAGCTGCTCCCGTGGCACCAGGGGAATCCCTACAAACCTCCCCGGGGGGATTTTCCCGGTGGGAGCAGCGTGGAAATCTCCAAAGCCGCTCTCCCAGCCCCAGCAGCTGCCAGGACCCGTCACAGGGCTCTACGGGATAACATCCCAAAATCCTGCAGCCACATCCATGGGATAACATCCCAAAATCCTGCATCCACATCCATGGGATAACATCCCAAAATCCTGCATCCACATCCATGGGATAACATCCCAAAATCCTGCATCCACATCCACGGGACAACATCCCAAAATCCTGCATCCACATCCAGAGGATAACATCCCAAAATCCTGCAGCCACATCCATGGGATAACATCCCAAAATCCTGCATCCACACCCATGGGATAACATCCCAAAATCCTGCATCCACATCCGTGGGATAACATCCCAAAATCCTGCATCCACATCCACAGGATAACATCCCAAAATCCTGCAGCCACATCCATGGGATAACATCCCAAAATCCTGCAGCCACATCCACGGGATAACATCCCAAAATCCTGCATCCACATCCACAGGATAACATCCCAAAATCCTGTATCCACATCTATGGGATAACATCCCAAAATCCTGCATCCACATCCATGGGATAACATCCCAAAATCCTGCAGCCACATCTATGGGATAACATCCCAAAATCCTGCATCCACATCCATGGGATAACATCCCAAAATCCTGCATCCACATCCATGGGATAACATCCCAAAATCCTGCAGCCACATCTATGGGATAACATCCCAAAATCCTGCATCCACATCCACAGGATAACATCCCAAAATCCTGCATCCACATCCACGGGATAACATCCCAAAATCCTGCAGCCACATCCATGGGATAACATCCCAAAATCCTGCATCCACATCCACGGGATAACATCCCAAAATCCTGCATCCACATCCACGGGATAACAGCTCCATCCCAGCATCCACATCCATGGGATAACATCCCCGTTCCAGCATTCACATCCTTCCCTGTAAAATCTAGGATGCAGGGACACATCCCTGGGATAACATCCCAAAATCCTGCATCCACAGCCCCGTCCCAGCGTCCACACCCTTCCCTGTAAAATCTGGGATGCAGGGCCCCATCCCTGGGGTCACATCCCACCTCCACGGCGCTCTCCCAGCCCCGGCAGCCGCGGGGATCCGGGCTCGGGCTGCGCGTGTTCCCACACGAGCCGGGTGGGTGGCGGCAGCGGCTTCTCCTCCTGCGCGTCCCCTCAGCGTCCCCAAAGCCGCTCCTGCTGCCGCTGCCCCCACGCGAATCCCGAGTGGAGAGGGAGGACGGCTGCGGGGGAAGGTGTGAGGATGTGGGATGAGGCGTGGGGATGCTGCCGGGAGGGGCTGAGCGGCTTTGGGTGCGGCTGTGGGGCCGCCCCTCCCAGCCCCGGTGTTTCGTAACCGGAGCGTGAATCCCCCACTCGCGGCGGGGCTTTTTTCCCTCCCTCAGGATGTCAGACCCTTCTCCCACGGGATCTGAGCACCCCAAACCTGCTCCCTGCAAACCCTCGGTACCCCAACTCGGGATTGGGGCTGAGAGTTTGGGAAGCTGCTCCTGTGGGGTGACGGGGAAGGCTGGGATTAGTGGGGTTAACCCCACATTAGCGGGGTGGGGGCTCCTCAGCTGCTGTTCCCAGTGCTGGAAAGGTTCTGGATCCCCCAGGGGTTGGGATCAGGGGGAATTCTGGCTCCGGTCAATCCCCCCTCGCAGCTGGTGACGCCCCAACCCCATTTGTGGGTGCCGAGCAGGGACCCCTCGCTCTGAGAGGCTCGGCACCCACCCTTTGGGGGATGCTGGGCGCTCAGGGACTTTTGGGACGGTGACAGGCGCGGGGACCTTCCAGGGGACACCGACCATGCAGGGAACGCTGAGGGGGGACAAGGGGAGGCTGCTGCTTGTGGGGACAAGGACAGGACATCATCCACGGGGCCAGCACAGAAAAGCAAAGACCCCAAAGACCCCATAACCCTGGGGACCCTGCAGTCCTGGGGACCCCACTGTCCTGGGGGACTCTGCAGTCCTGGGGACCCTTCACCCCTCGGGGACCCTTCAGCCCTGGGGACCCCACTGTCCTGGGGGACCCCGCTGTCCTGGGGACCCTTCACCCCTCGGGGACCCTTCAGCCCTGGGGACTCCGCTGTCCTGGGGACCCTGGCCCAGCCCCTTTCCCCTGGCAGCGCTGTCGCCCCCCGAGCTGCCACATCGCCTCCGTCACGGTGGCCACCGAGCCGCCTAATGAGGGGCTTAATGAAGATTAGCGGCCGCTCCGTGCTGAGCGGGGCTGTCCTGGCCGGGGCTGGGGGGGAGCACGGAGTGGGCTGGGGGCGCTGCGGATGCCGCCGGTGCCCACGGGGGGCTGGGGGGGCTGCGGGGGTGTCCCCGGCCGCCCCTCGAGCAGATGGGTGCTCCGGGAGGGTGGGTGGTGCGTGGGGGGCGATGCGCCGCTGGCGACAGGAACATTTTCGCGGCCGTGGGTGGGCACGAGGCTGCCCAGGAGGGGCTGCCGTGCTGGCTCTGCCCCTCCTGGGGTGTCCCAGCCCCGCGGTGACATCCCCCAGGAGGGGGGTGGCCCCTCGAGATGAGCCCTGGCCGGGGGTGGGGGGTCTGTGCAGCCCCCCAAACCCTGGGCCGGTCATTGGGGTCCCCCTGGTGCTTTGGGGTGTCCCCGGGGCCGGATCCAGCCCGGGGTCGCTCTCTGGCTTTGTCCCCCTGCCCAGAGCCGTGTCCCCCTGCCCCTGGGGACACCAGGGAGCCATCAGCGCTCGTCCCCCTCCTCTGCCGCCCCTCTGAGCCCCAGCCCGGGCTGGAGCAGAGCCACCACCGGGGCCGGCTGGCCCTGGCGACAATGGAAGGTCGCAGCAGGGGACCGCCGGTTTGATTGGCCGCATCCTGCCTGTCCCCTCGGCCGGACCCCCAGAGCAGCCCCCCTCCTCCTCCTCCTCCTCCTCCTCCTCCTCCTCCTCCTGTCCGTGCTTTAAAAGCCCGGCAGCCCTTCCCCAGCATCTCCCCCAGCCCCTGCCACCGAGCGGGGCTCTCCACACCGAGGAGGAGGAGGAGGAGGAAGGACAGAGGGTACGTCGGTGCCGGCTCCCTTTGGTTCCTCCAGAGCCCCCCGGGCTGGGGTAGCTGGGGATTGGGAGGGTTTGGGGGGTGCCGGGGGGCTCAGCGCACTGGGAATGGGCGGATCTGGGGGAAAACAGCAAGAATTTGGGAGCAGCATCCTCAGGACGGAGTGAAAAACCTCTGGGCTGGGTGGTGGATTTGGGATTTGGGGTTTGGGATTTGGGCTGGGAGAGGCTGAAGGGGATGGGAGCCTCCCCCTACTCTGCCGTGGGTGTCCCATGGGAGGGAAGCCCCGAGTGAGGGAATTCTGTGGGAATGGGCCCTGGAGGGTCTGGATGTGGAGCTGCGAGGATTGGGGGGCTCCCCGCACGGATCCTGCGGCCTCTGGTTCCCCAGGATGTTGGAGAAGCAGAATCCCGGGATTCCGAGACCTGGATGTGGGAGCAGAAGGGGGGAGCAGCAGTTCCAGGGAGGGGCTGGTTCCCCTCGGCTGCTGCTGGGCCAGGGACCGGTTCCACCCATCGCCACGAGTGCCCCGACCCCCTCATCACCCCCCGACCCCCTCCTCACTCCCCGACCCCCTCATCACCCCCCGACCCCTCCGCACTCCCCGGGGCTGGGAAAGCCGGGAAACACCGGCAGGGCCTCTCCTGCACAGCCGAGTGTGAAATGGGCTGAAAAGGGTCACCGAACGTCCCCGGGGCTGGGGGCTGTCTGTCCCCTGTGGGGCTGGGGGCTGTCTGTCCCCCCGGGCTGGGGGCTGTCTGTCCCCCCGGGCTGGGGGCTGTCTGTCCCCTGTGGGGCTGGGGGCTGTCTGTCCCTCCCCGGGGCTGGGGGCTGTCTGTCCCTCCCGGGGCTGGGGGCTGTCTGTCCCCCCCGGGGATGGGGGCTGTCTGTCCCCCCCGGGGCTGGGGGCTGTCTGTCCCCTGTGGGGCTGGGGGCTGTCTGTCCCCTGGGGGGCTGGGGGCTGTCTGTCCCCTGGGGGGCTGGGGGCTGTCTGTCCATCCCCGGGGCTGGGGGCTGTCTGTCCCCTGTGGGGCTGGGGGCTGTCTGTTCCTCCCCGGGGATGGGGGCTGTCTGTCCCCCCCGGGGCTGGGGGCTGTCTGTCCCTCCCCGGGGCTGGGGGCTGTCTGTCCCCCCGGGCTGGGGGTTCCCTGTCCCCCCCGCATCCATCCAGCTCTCGGTGCCCGTTCCAGACCCCATCCCTCGGCGCGGTGTCCCTGGCCGGGCGCAGGATGTGTCCCCTGGGCTGGCTGGGAGTGGCCAGCCTGTGCCTGGGGACACTTTGGGCTGTCCCAGCCAAGGAGAGGAGGAAGGCGGAGAAGCCCAAGGCTGACCTGACCCTCTATGAAAACCCGGATTTGGACAACTACGACCTGACCTTGGATAACTACGGGGAGATCCTGGACCTGAGCAACTACGAGGAGCTCTACGACTACGGGGACCTTGTCCCGAAGGTGAGGAGGACGCAGGAGAGCCCCTGGGTGCATCCCGGGACAGGGATTTGGTGCCAGGGATGGATGTGGCACCGCAGGACCGAGCAGCCTCTGGCAGCAGCAGCAGCAGCCCTGGCAGCTCTCCCGGTGCTGGGGAAGGTTTTACCCGAGCCAAACCTCTGCCAGCTCGTTGTCCCCCTGCCAGCGCCTGGATGTGAGGATTCCTTCATCCCTCTGGGCCAGGAGGGCTCCTTGGAGAGCTTGGAGAGCTTTCCAAGAAGGAATTCCTAACCCCAACCTGTGACCCCGGGGCGGGACGTCACCCACCCTCACACCCAGCTGTGTTTGCAGATCGAGGTTGGCACCTTGGCTCCTCGCCCCAAGGACCCCAAAACCCACCCAGAGCTGGGTGAAACCACAGCTGGAACCCCAAAACCGCAGCCCCCGAGCGGCGCTGGCCCCGCGCCCCCAGCGCCCATCCCCGGGCAGGGTGAGTTGCGTTCCCTCGGGATGAATCCCCACGTCACAGGGGTGGAGTTTTTTGGGGAAAAAAAAAGGGAATTCTTGTGCTGCCAGCAGCTCTTTGCAGGGTTTTGGGGTTGAGTCTGCTCACACAGCGAGGCAGGAGGGCGACAGAGAGAGAAATTTCTGGGAAAAAACCAACTCCAGCAAAGCAGCGATGCTTTAATGAGCAGAGGCTTTGCCACAGTGGCAATTAAATTAGCGACAATTAAAATCCTGGAGCGAGGATAAATATCTTTATCCCTTTTCTGTCGCTCCAGACCGGGACAAATTAAGTGGGAGGAGAAAGGAAATCGGTGCTGAGCTGTTTTGAACCCCCCCTGGAAGGGATGGGGAAGCTGGGGGGGACCGGGATGGAGCTGGGGGAGAGGAGGGGGATCAGGTCCAGGGGTTGGGCTCGGTTTTACCCCTCCTGCCCCCCATGCTGGGGCCTTTGGGGCGGCTGGGACAGATTTTTCTTGATCCAAAATAATTTTCTTGAGTTCTGCTTCCTCCAGTGGGAAAATGGAAGGGGGCCAGGAGAGATTTGGGTGTAAAAAGCTGAATTTGGGGGCTTTGATCTCCCCTCCTCCTGCAGGAGGGATTTGGGCACTTCGTTTATGAACAGGAATTTTTGGCTGGGAGTTTCTGGCCCTTGCCTGGGTGATGGTGGGCAGATCCCGCTGTTGTGGGGTATTTTATGGGGTCAGGAGGTTGTGACAGCTCTGGGGGTCACAGACCCACAGCAGGGTGAGCAGATCCCGCTGTTGTGGGGTATTTTATGGGGTCAGGGGGCTGTGACAGCTCTGGGGGTCACAAACCCACAGCAGGGTGGGAAAATCCCACTGTTGTGGGGTGTTTTATGGGGTCGGGGGGCTGTGACAGCTCTGGGGATCACAAATCCACAGGAGGGTGGGCAGATCCCACTGTTGTGGGGTATTTTATGGGGTCGGGGGGTTGTGACAGCTCTGGGGGTCACAGATCCATGTCCCCATGGCAGGGTGGACACATCCCACTGTTGTGGGGTGTTTTATGGGGTCGGGGGGTTGTGACAGCTCTGGGGGTCACAGATCCGTGTCCCCATGGCAGGGTGGACACATCCCACTGTTGTGGGGTATTTTATGGGGTCAGGAGGCTGTGACAGCTCTGGGGATCACCGACCCACAGGAGGGTGGGCACATCCTGCTGTTGTGGGGTATTTTATGGGGTCAGGAGGCTGTGACAGCTCTGGGGATCACCGACCCACAGCAGGGTGGACACATCCCACTGTTGTGGGGTGTTTTATGGGGTCAGAGGGCTATGACAGCTCTGGGGGTCACAGATCCATGTCCCCATGGCAGGGTGGGCAGATCCCACTGTTGTGGGGTATTTTATGGGGTCAGGAGGCTGTGACAGCTCTGGGGGTCACAAAGTCTGTGTCCCCATGGCAGGGTGGGCACATCCCACTGTTGTGGGGTATTTTATGGGGTCAGGGGGCTGTGACAGCTCTGGGGGTCACAGACCCACAGCAGGGTGAGCAGATCCCGCTGTTGTGGGGTATTTTATGGGGTCAGGGGGCTGTGACAGCTCTGGGGGTCACAGATCCATGTCCCCATGGCAGGGTGGGCAGATCCCGCTGTTGTGGGGTATTTTATGGGGTCGGGGGGTTGTGACAGCTCTGGGGGTCACAGATCCGTGTCCCCATGTCAGGGTGGACACATCCCACTGTTGTGGGGTATTTTATGGGGTCGGGGGGCTGTGACAACTCTGGGGATCACAATTCCACAGGAGGGTGGGCAGATCCCACTGTTGCGGGGTATTTTATGGGGTCGGGGGGTTGTGACAGCTCTGGGGGTCACAGATCCGTGTCCCCATGGCAGGGTGGACACATCCCACTGTTGTGGGGTATTTTATGGGGTCAGGGGGCTGTGACAGCTCTGGGGGTCACAGATCCATGTCCCCATGGCAGGGTGGGAAGATCCCGCTGTTGTGGGGTATTTTATGGGCTCAGGGGTGGTTTCCACGCCCAGGCTGTCTCTGCACCCCCAGGGCTGCCCAGCTGCCTGCTGTGCCTGTGCCTCGGCACCTCGGTGTACTGCGACGACGCCGACCTGGAGCAGATCCCGGCGCTGCCCCCGGACACCGCGTACCTGTACGCCCGCTTCAACCGCATCGCCGCCATCCGTGCCCGGGACTTCTCCGGCCTCGGTGCGTTGGGATCAGCGGCACCCACAGGAAAAATCCCTCCCGGCAGAGTTAGGGTAGAGCAGTTAAAAATCAGGATTTGATGGGAAGTTGGTGGTGATGGGCACAGCTGGGATTGGGTTTCTGCAGTTTTATCAGGTTAATTATTACCTGTCTGACAGTGCATTTGAATTTCTGCTGTTTTATCAGGTTAATTGGTTGGGATGTTTAATAGGTGCATGCAATAGGATTCGGTCATTCCAGTCTCTCATCAACTCCATCCTGCCCCACTTTCTTATTGTAGGTCCCCTCCTTGGAATAACACCAAACAATATCTCAGGAATATTGTTTGTTGAATATTATTCAGTATTATTGAATAGATATATTCAAATATATATTTTATATATATAAAATATATATAATATTATATATACCGTACATATTATCATATATATTCTTTTTATATATAAATAATTTAAATATAAACATCTAATAATATAGAATAAATATAATATAATATAATATAATATAATATAATATAATATAATATAATATAATATAATATAATATAATATAATATAATATAATATAATATAATATAATATAATATAATATAATATAATATAATATAATATAATATCACATTGATATAATATAATATAATATAATATAATATAATATAATATAATATAATATAATATCACATTGATATAATATAATATAATATTACAATAATATAATATTACATTAAAAATATATTTTATTTATATATATATAAATATATATGAATATAATTCAGTATTATTGAACATTTCAGTGACATGTTTGGAAGGTCAGCTTATTGTTCCAGAACCTGAGAGAGAGGGTGGAAAAAATTCCAGAGTTGGTTAAGGAGCTGGATAATATCAGCCTACAGAGCTACAAATATATGAAAAATGCATAAAAATCATCTTTGGGAGGAGGGAAATGAACAGGATTTGGACGGGGAATGAGGGGAATAAACGGCCCTGGCTTTATCCCTCTTTCCCTGCTCCCCTCAGAGAAGCTGAAGCGCATCGACCTGAGCAGCAATTCCATCTCGTGGGCGGACGTGGACGCGTTCCGGCTGCTGCCCAGCCTGCAGGAGCTGCTGCTGCCCGAGAACCGCCTGACAGCGCTGCCCGAGCTGCCCCGCAGCATCGTCCGCCTGGACGCTCGCCTCAACCGCATCCCCAGCGCCGGGCTGCGCCCCGAGGCCTTCCGTGTGCGTCCGGCAACCGCCAGGACCGGGGGACACTGGGGGTGCACAGGGGTGGGAGATGGGGGGTCAGCTCTGGGGGGTCAGCTCTGGGGAGTCAGGTCTATGGGGTCAGCTCTGGGGGGTCAGCTCTGGGGGGTCAGCTCTGGGGGGTCAAATCTAGAGGGGTCAGGTCTATGGGGTCAGGTCTATGGGGTCAGCTCTGGGGGGTCAGGTCTATGGGGTCAGGTCTATGGGGTCAGCTCTGGGGGGTCAGCTCTGGGGGGTCAGGTCTATGGGGTCAGGTCTAAAGGGGTCAGGTCTATGGGGTCAGGTCTATGGGGTCGGGTCTATGGGGTCAGGTCTATGGGGTCAGCTCTGGGGGTCAGGTCTATGGGGTCAGGTCTATGGGGTCAGCTCTGGGGGGTCAGGTCTACGGGGTCAGCTCTAGGGGGTCAGGTCTGGAGGGGTCAGGTCTACGGGGACAGGTCTATGGGGTCAGGTCTACAGGATCAGGTCTAGGGGGGTCAGGTCTAGGGGGGTCAGGTCTATGGGGTCAGCTCTGGGGGGTCAGGTCTATGGGGTCAGGTCTACGGGGTCAGCTCTAGGGGGTCAGGTCTGGAGGGGTCAGGTCTATGGGGTTAGGTCTGTGGGGTCAGGTCTAGAGGGGTCAGGTCTAGAGGGGTCAGCTCTTGGGGGTTCATTGGTTCATCTCTGGGGGGTTCATTGTTTCATCTCTAGAGGGGTCAGATCTGGGGGTTCAGTTCTAAAGGGATCAGCTCTAGAG
Source organism: Poecile atricapillus (assembly GCF_030490865.1). Lineage (NCBI taxonomy): Eukaryota > Metazoa > Chordata > Aves > Passeriformes > Paridae > Poecile > Poecile atricapillus. The sequence continues at coordinate 1,438,865 of NC_081271.1, forward strand.
GGGTCAGCCCTAGGGGGTCAGCTCAAGAGAGGTCAGCTCGAGATGGGTCAGCTCTAGGAGGTTCATTGGTCCATCTCTAGGGGCTTCACCCCTAAGAGGTTCATCTCTAGGAGTTCATTTCTCTTGGGGTTCACCTTTAGGGGTTCATCTCTAATGGGTTCCATCTCTAGGGGGCTTCATGTCTAGGAGGGTTCATCTCTAGGGAGGTTCATTGGTTCATCTCTAGGGGTTTGTGTCTATTGGGGTTCACCTCTTGGGGTTCATCTCTCAGGGTTCATCTCTCGGGGTTCATCTCTTGGGGTTCATCTCTCAGGGTTCATCTCTCGGGGTTCATCCTTAGCAGGTTCATCTCTGCCCTCTCCCCACAGGATCTGAAGCAGCTGCAGTTCCTCCATCTCTCCGATAACCAGCTGGATTTTATCCCGGTGCCCCTTCCCGAGAGCCTGCGCTCACTGCACCTCCAGGTGGGACGGGGTTTGTCTGTGCCTGAGCGGAGCCCAGCCCTCCTCATCCTCCTCATCCTCCTCCTCCCCCTCCTCATCCTCCTCTTCCTTGTCCTGGTACTGGCCCTGATCCTGATCCTGGGCCTAGGCCTGGAACTGCTCTTCCTCCTCATCCCTTTGACTCAGATTTGTCCCTTTCCCTGCATCTCCAAGTGGGATGAGATTTATCTGAGTTTAGCAGATCCCGCCTTCTCCATCCTCTCCTCCTCCTCCTTCTCCTCCTCCTCATCCTCATGGTCCTGATCCTGATTGGGGTCCTAGTCCTGGTGCTGGTTCTGCTCCTCATCCTCATTGTCCTGCTCCTGCTCCTGCTCCCTCTGACTCGTCCTCGCCCCTTTCCATGTTCCAGAACAACAACATCCAGACGATGCACGAGGACACGTTCTGTGACAGCCAGGACCAGGGCCAGATCCGCCGGGCGCTCGAGGACATCCGCCTGGACGGGAACCCCATCAACCTCAGCCTCTTCCCCAACGCCTTCTTCTGCCTGCCCCGCCTGCCCACCGGGCGCTTCTCCTGAGCCCCCGAGCTGGAAATGCAGGAAAATATTCCCAGATCCCGTCCCAGAGCGCTCGGCCCCCGCTGCTCCCTGGGAAATGTGGATAACGTGGGGGTGTCTCACCCCAGGGTGAGCTCGGTGCTGGGGCAAATGCAGCGGGGAGTAATGAAATAAAAATAAAATGAAGATTTTTAAGTGCACACAAAGTCTTGTTCTTGGTAGTGAGAGTGAAGTCCTCAGCCAGACCCAAATTGGCTTGAATTTGCAAAGATGGGATTTCCCTGAGTCCTGTTTCTCCCTCCATTCCCTCCCAGAGCCTCGGGAAGATCCTGAGATCCTGTTCAGGGTGTCCTGGCGTTGCTCCAGGGAGGTGACACTCCGGCCATCTCAGGTGTGATCCTTCCCCAGGTCCAGCTGTGCTGCTCCAGGGGGTGTTTCACATCCAGATGTGACCTCTGGGCACAGCTGGACAGTCCCTGTGTGCTCCCAGAGAGGATAAAACAGGAAATCCCTGCACAGGGAAACGGGAATCCTCCATCCCCTCATCCCAGACTCACTGCAGTCCCGGGAACAGGGACTGGGAGCTGTCCTGGCATTGGGTGGGATCTCCAGCACCCCTGGATTTGGGAGGGCACCCCTGGATTTGGGAGGGCACCCCTGGATTTTGGGAGGGCATCCCTGGATTTGGGAGAGCATCCCTGGATTTGGGAGGGTATCCCTGGATTTAGAACAGAATCCATGGATTTGAAACCACGGAGAAACCTGGAAATCCTCACGTCCAACAGCCCCGCCAGGAGCAGCAGGAAAATCACTGGGATGGAGTTAAAATCTCTGGGATCATCCCAGCTTCCAGCAGCCGAGAGGAGCTGCCCAGTGGTGTGGGATATTTTCGATGCGATGTATTCATCCCCTATATTTTTATCCACGTGTAAGGAACACCGCGAGGGGGATGACACATCCCCGGAGAATCCAAACCCCTGAACTGAAACCACGGAGCTCAGCCCACATCCTCGGAGCCCGGGGAGGCATCCGAAGGCGGCTGGAGAAAACCTGGGAAGAGGATCCAGCTCCTCCCTCATCCATGGGGACCCGGAGCCCGTGGCGCAGCACGGAGAGGAGCGCGGCACCTTTATTTTTCCATGCAAAACCCAGCTCAGGCATGGATTGTTGACCCAAAATCCTTGGGAAATGGGAATTTGGAGCTGTTTTATCCAAAGTTACGGGATTTGTTGCCGCTGTTGTTGTGTCACCCCTGAGACAGCTCAGCTCTGTCCCCGCATCCTCCTCCATCCCCATCCACCCTTCCAACACCTTCCCACCAGCCTTTATCCCGCTGTTCCCATGGGATGGAGCCCCCAAATCCCCAAATCCAGCCCCACTTCTACCCCTTCAGAGCTCTGGAAAAGGTGGGAACGCCCCTGTCCCATCCTGTTCCCTCCTCCCTGGGGGTGAGGGGACCCCAAAGCCGCCCAAAGCAACACAACGCCCCCAAACCTCATCTCTCCTCCAGCAAATCCCCCTCAGAGCTACTCATTTCTTTTGGAAAAGTTGGGATTTCTGCAAATCAGGCTCCAGCAGGATGGAACTGGCCGAATTTTCCCAGCCAGGTCCTTCGCCTTCGTCCCGCTAGAGGGCAAAGGCAGAGTGTCGGGAATGCCGGACCTTCCCTCCGGACCGCGCTCTCCCTGCTGGCGGCTTTGGGTCTCCCGGGAATGCCCGCCGGGATTGGGAATAGCCCGGGAATTAGCGGGGAAGGTTCAGAGGAGGCTGGGCTGCGGCAGGAGGGGATGGCATTTACAGAAATCCCAATTTTTCCGAGAGTAGGGAGCGGCTCTGGGGGGCTCTGCTGGGGCAGAGCTGAGATTCAGGGCGGGTGCCTTGGGTGGCTTTGGTGTCCCTGTCACCCCAGGGAGGAGGGACCCTGGCGGGACCCCAGGAGTGGCTGGTTATTGATTATTGGGGCAGTTATTGATCTCGCCCTCGTGTCCCCGCTGGGAACGGCCACCCCCTCCTGCCACTCCAGCGGGCAGGGGCTGTCCCCTTGCTGTCCTCGAGCCCCGGGACCCTGTCCTGGAGCAGCCAGGAGGGCACAGAGCCCTCCCCCGGTGCATCCCTGTCCTCCCCTCCATCCCTCCTCCCTCTCCCGGGAGCATTCCCGTGTGGAATTCCTGGCTCTGCCTCCCTCCTCGCTGTGCTGCTCAAGGTCACCTTCCCCCGGCGGGGCTGGATTGTCGCATATTGTCACATATTGATCGCTGGGCTGTGGCAGCGCGGGCTCGCAGCGCTCCCGAGCCCCGCCAGCTCCGCATCCTGCAGCTCCCGCCCGCTCCATATGGGCCCTCTCCCCCTCCTCCTCCTCCTCCTCCTCTTCCTCCTCCTCCTCCTCTTCCTCCTCCTCCTCCTCCTCCTCCTCCTCCTCCTCCTCCTCCTCCTCCATCCCGCCCGCCCCGCTCCGCTCCCAGCCCCGGCACCCAAGCACAGACCGGGAATTCTTCACATTTCCCGAGCCCCGGAGAGCGGGACCCGCTCCCTCTCGGGCTCCCGGGGGATGCGGCACCAGCACGGCCCTGCCCCTGGGGGGCTCGGAGGAGCTGGGACAGCGAGTGACAACCCCAGGGACAGCGTGTGACACCCCCGGGGACAGTGTGACACCCTTGGGGACTCTGTGACGCCCCCGGGGGACCTTTTGTGTGTCCAGGAGTTCCCTCCGTCCTCTTCTGCCCAGGAGTTTCCAAGTCCAACATTCCCAATTCCCGTTCCTCACCCAAATTTCCGCTCCCTTTTCCCCCCAGCGGGAGCAGCCGGTGTCCTTTGGCCACCACGCAGGGACAGAGCTGTCCCCTGTGTCCCTCTGCAGCTCCTCAGCCAGGGCGGGCTCAGGGATGTGAAACAGGAATCAGGGAACGAGGATGGAATTTTCAGCCTCCAGGAAAAGCTGGGAAGATCCTCCAGAATGACCAAAACCTCATTTTCCTGCCTCAATCCCAATGGGGATTTTGGGGTCGCTGCTGGAGTCATTAACTCCCCCTGGGAATTAAGAAATTATTCTGATTATTGATGGTGCTGCTCCAATTCCGGACATTTTCCCTTTTTTCCCCCCAGAATATCCCAGGGCTGGGATTGATTAGGTGGGAGCTGGGGATGAAAGGGCGGCCCATGAATTATCCCTGAGGTGTGGACAGCTCTGGGGTCCCTCCGGGGAAACTCAACAATGGGAATGGGAATGGGAACAGGATGGGGGGAACAGCCTCAGCTTTTCTTCTCCTCGTTTTCCCCTTCACCACTGGAAAAACAAGCAAACAATAAACCCCCCAAAAAAAAAAAAAAAAAAAAAAAAAAAAAAAAGAGGGAAAAACACAGCAAAACACAGCAAAACGCAGCAAAAGGCAGCAAACACATTCCTTGTTGTTTTTTTTTTATTTCACATCCCCCTCCCCCTCGAATTGTGTAAAAATAATCAGTAGAAATTCAGATTTCTCCGGCTCAGCCCCCTCCCTGCAGCACTCCCAAGGGACTGGGGGTTCCTGCAGCATCCCGGGGCTTTCCTGGCTTTCTCTTGGATTGGGATCCCGAGCCCGGAGCGGCTCCGGGGTGGGAGATGTGACCACGACACCGCTATTTTTAGCAGCGACTCGTTAGGTCCTGTCAACAGGAGCCCTGAGAAAGCCTGGGAAAGGCTCCGGGATGGGAAGCGTGAATTCCCGGGAAGGGGGGCCTTGGATGAACCCGGTTCCTGCGCAGGGAACGGCTCCGAGGGGCCTGGATTTGTGGGAAGGGGATCCAGGGATGAGGGATGGGACAGAGGATGCCCGGGAGGGGGAGGTGGTGGCCCTGTGGCAGCCAGGAGTGGCACTGTCACCTCCTTGGGGGGTGACAGCAGCGCGGCTCCCCAAAATCCAGAATGTTCTCCCACCCTGCTGCTGCTCCCAACCCAAGAGCTCCTGGATCCCACCCCAGGGAGTCCTGGAGCAGGGAAAATTCTCTCCAGCTCCCATTCCCAGGGGGATCCTTTCCCATCTGATGGTGGAGAAATGACGAAATGGAGGAGAACGCCGGTGGGAATGGCTCTTCCATGCCTCAATCCCGGCTTTTCCAAGGAGCACATCCAGCATCCTGATGGGCACGAGGCCCTCCCCAACCGGGAATTCAGCGTTCCCCCATTTTTTGCTTTTAGATTTTTTAATTTTTATTTTTTTTTTTTTTAATTTTTGAGGTGAATCCGAGCTCTTCCAAGCGGGATTTGGGTTGGTTTTGGGGGGGATGCTGTGCTCAGGAGGGGTCTGGGGGGCAGCAGCGTGTCGGGGAGCCGAGGATCCGGACGGGAGGAGGGGAGCTCTGATTGATGGGCGTCTTTTAAAATAACCACGCGGAGCCTGGATCTTCCCTCTCTGTAGGATGTGGAAAACCTGGAGAGGGGGAAGAGAGAAACAGCTCCGAGCGAGCCGAGTGCAAGGATCGCTAATTTATGATCAGAGAAATGCTGGAGTTGGAGGATTGCAGGGAAAGGACCTGGCGTTCAGCTGAGGAGAAATCTGTTTTCTCCAGGCCTCGGGAAAAGGCTTCCCCACAGGGAAAATTGTGGGAACGCTGAGCCCAAATTGCTGCTCGAGGAATTATTCCTGCCTTTCCCTCCCCGCTGCTTCCAGCTGCACCGGGAGGTTCGGCTTTTCCTGGCCCTGCCCTGTGAGGATTTGGGGATCACTGCCAGCCCCGAGAATTCCTCTTTCCCTGTTTGGTTTTTTTTTGGGGGGGAGGATGATGTTCCTTTGTGCACCCAGAGCAGGGTGAGGGGATTGGAATTCCTGCATCTTTCCATCCGGGCCCTGCAGGACATTGATTTTATCCCCTGGGAATGTGTGACCCGCTTGTTGTGGCCGCTGGTGATGGCGCCGTGGCCCCGTTGTCGCTGTCCCTGCGGGCTCGGGGCCGTGAGGTGATGCGGGGTTTTTATCTTCATTAAGCATCCCTGAGGAGCTGGGTGAGCATCACAGCACATCCCAGGGATCACTCCTTCCTCCTCCTCCTCCTCCTCCTCCTCGTGTCCCCTCCCTCCCGGTGTCATCCTTAAAATTACACCCCATGGATTCACGGACGCACCTCAGCGCGGTGTGAAATGTGAGGAGAACCCCATGGCAGAGATTTTTTCCTGGCTGCTGCCATCATGGGAATGAAAAACCACGAGGAAACTGTTTTTTCTTGTGGGAAACTCTCCATGGAACGACAAGAGAAAGCTCCTCTCTCACTACAAAGACCGGTGGAAAGACTCTTGGGTAGCTGGGGCTGATTTAACATCCCAGGTTTTGTCCTTGTGCTGTCAGCTGGACAAGGGAAAGGTTGGGTGGGAGGGGAGAAAAGGTTTCTGGAAGTTTTATTCTGGTTTCTTGTAGTTCTGTTAATAAATTTTCTTTATTCTTTTTAAGTTTTGAGCCCTTTTTTTGCCCTTCTCCCAATCCCAGCCTCACAGAGAGAGATGAGTAAATATTCTGGTGATTTTTTAGCTATTGCTAAAAACCACCACATTATTTGGTGTGTGGAAATGGAAATCAGTGACTCTAAACTACCCCAGCCTGTCCTCATCCAGAGGCTCCGGGGTTTGCCAAAGGGGACAAGGGGACACCACGGATGGACACTGGGACACCTCTTGGAGAAGGAAAAGTGGGATGAGCCGAGCTCCAGCAGCTCGTTAGCTGGCTTTGACAAGAGGCTAATTAGACCTGGAAGATCCTTGGAATGGTTTGGGGAACCCTTGGAATGGCTCAGAGAACCCTTGGAATGGCTCAGAGAACCCTTGGAATGGCTAAAAGACCCTTGAAATGGCTCAGAGAACCCTTGGAATGGCTCAGAGAACCTTTGGAATAGTTTGAAGGATCCCTGGAATGGTTTGAAGAATCCCTGGAATAGTTTGATGAATCCTTGGAATAGTTTGGAGAATCCCTGGAATGGCTTGAAGAATCCCTGGAATGGTTTGAAGAATCCCTGGAATGGTTCGATAAATCCCTGGAATGGTTTGAAGAATCCCTGGAATGAATTGGAGAACCCTTGGAATGGTTTGAAGAATCCCTGGAATAGTTTGATGAATCCTTGGAATAATTTGATGAATCGCTGGAATAGTTTGATGGATCCCTGGAATGGTTTGAAGGATCCCTGGAATAGTTTGAAGAATCCCTGGAATGGTTTGAAGAACCCCTGGAATGGTTTGGAGGATCCCTGGAATGGTTTGATGGATCCCTGGAATGGTTTGATGGATCCCTGGAATGGTTTGAAGAACCCCTGGAATGGTTTGAAGAATCCCTGGAACGGTTCGGAGAATCCCTGGAATGGTTTGGAGAATCCCTGGAATGGTTTGGAGAATCCCTGGAATGGTTTGAAGAATCCCTGGAATGGTTTGGAGAATCCCTGGAATGGTTTGAAGAATCCCTGGAATGGTTTGGAGAATCCCTGGAATGGTTTGGAGAATCCCTGGAATAGTTTGATGAATCCCTGGAATAGTTCAAAGAATCCCTGGAATGGTTTGGAGGATCCCTGGAATGATTTGGAGAATCCCTGGAATGGTTTGAAGGATCCCTGGAACGGTTCAGAGAATCCCTGGAATGGTTTGAAGAATCCCTGGAATGGTTTGATGGATCCCTGGAATGGTTTGATGAATCCTTGGAATGGTTTGGAGAATCCCTGGAATGGTTTGGAGAATCCCTGGAATGGTTTGGAGAACCCTTGGAATGGTTTGGAGAATCCCTGGAATGGCCCATCCTGCCCTTCCCCGCCCGGCCGTGCCCGGATTCAGCTCACACGGCTCCAACCCCCGGAGGAAATGCCGGGAAATCGATGTCTGTGCTCATGAGTTATTGATCCCCGGCTGGATCGATCCCGCTGAATTCCTGCTGGAGCGGGAAAGGCCGGGAATGTGCCGCTCCAGCACCTCCTGCACCTGGATTTATTTCTCTTTAAATCGATTTATTTGGCGTTTAAGCTGCCAGAAGTGATTCCTGCAGGTGCTGGTTTTTTGGGAGAGGGATGGATTTTGGGAAGGACTCCACGAACAAGGAACTTCTGATGGATCCCTGGCTGGCACTCCCCACAATTATCTCCACAATTAAAGCCATTTTTTCCCCCCAAAAAAATTCCATCAGGAGCTGGTGCTGATCCCAGGATTTGAGGGAAGTTCAGCCTTGGGCGTGTCCCTCTCTGCCACCCCCGATGTCACCCGGGGCTGTCCCCCCCGCTGGGTTTTGTCCTTGTCACCGCGGCCGTGTTGGCGCAGTCCCACATCCCTGATGAAATCCAAATCAATAAATTCCGGGAATTGGGATGAAATCCCCGTTAGGGGGAGAAACGATGGCGGCGCCATGGATCAGCTTCGACCGCATCCCGCTCTCCCCGTTTGCCATCAGCAGAGCCACGCTTTGGGAAATTTGGCTTGGAATCCCAAATTAATGGGAATTTGGGAATGTGCTGGATGCTGTCTCCACGTGGAGAGGGGTTGAGATTCATGGGATTTGTTTATCCCGCCCTAAAACAGGAAGAAAATGGGAAAAATTGAGATTATGGGGGGAAATTCCTGCTCTGGCCCATCCCGATTTTTCCTGCAGGGATTGAGAGTGGCAGGAACAGGAGGGAGGGGATCTCTGGTGCCATTAAGTGAGGAAAAAAAATCAAAATCAATTAATAATCGTGGTCCCATCGATCTGAGCTCTTCCTGCTCTTCCCTGCACTGGGAGCAGATGGAGCTGGGGGTATGGAATGGTGCCAGAACTTTTCAGGTGAAAAATAGGGAATTTTTTTCCTGAAATAAAATGTGAATTTTTCCTTAAATCAAGTAGGAGCTGCGGGGTCTGGAGAGGGATGGTTTTGTTCCTCCAGGGTTTTCCTCAGGAGCCTCCAACTACAAAAAAAAACACCTTGAATCCCAAAATTTTGCAACTGGAAGTGCTGGAAGTGCTTTCAGAAATTGGGAATGGCCTGATAAAGCTCAAGGAAGGCCAGGAACTTTTGGGGGGAAAATCAAACAGTGGGAATGAGAACAGATCCAGGGGAAACCAGATTTTAGTGATTGGAATAGAAAACCAAATTGGCTTATTTCTGGAAAATGGGGATTTGCTGAAACCCCACAATATTTATGAGGAAAAAACATTGATTTCCACAGATTCCTGCTTTCCAGTGGATTTTTTAGGGGTTTTTGGGGAAGGGAAATCTTCCCAAATTTCCAGAAGATCCCGGGTGAGTACTTCCATAATGGAGCAGAATCCTTTCCTCAGCTCCCAAAATTACTTTCTCATTTTGCTCTGGGTGTTGCAAAATCCCCTTGGAAGGGGCTGAAATCCTGCTGGGAATGGCTGGGGAGGATCTCAGGCAGGCTGGGATTAACTCCTTCCATCCTGGGCTCTGGGATTTTCCAGCTATGTCCCTTTTTCCCTCCCCTTCCTTTTCCAGGAGAGTTTTCCATCCCATCCCATCCCAAATCCCATTGATCCCATCCCATGGATCCCATCCCATCCCAAATCCCATCCCATCCCAAATCCCATCCCATCCACCCCAAATCCCATCCCATCCCATCCCATTGATCCCATCCCATGGATCCCATCCCATCCCATCCCATGGATCCCATCCCATCCCAAATCCCATCCCATCCCAAATCCCATCCCATCCACCCCAAATCCCATCCACCCCAAATCCCATCCCATCCCAAATCCCATCCCATCCCAAATCCCATCCCAAATCCCATCCCATCCCATTCCATCCCATCCCATCCCAAATCCCATTGATCCCATCCCATGGATCCCATCCCATCCCATCCCATGGATCCCATCCCATCCCAAATCCCATCCCATCCCAAATCCCATCCCATCCACCCCAAATCCCATCCACCCCAAATCCCATCCCATCCCAAATCCCATCCCATCCCAAATCCCATCCCAAATCCCATCCCATCCCATTCCATCCCATCCCATCCCAAATCCCATTGATCCCATCCCATGGATCCCATCCCATCCCATCCCATGGATCCCATCCCATCCCAAATCCCATCCCATCCACCCCAAATCCCATCCACCCCAAATCCCATCCCATCCCATTGATCCCATCCCAAATCCCATCCCAAATCCCATCCCATGGATCCCATCCCATCCCATGGATCCCATCCCATTCCCTGCCCCATTTCCACAACCAAACCCCCAGGGATTCCTCCAACCCTTCCAGGAATTTCACCAAACCCCTGAGATCATTCCCAAACACATTCCCAGATTTTCCTGGGAAAGGCAGCGGCTCTGGGATCCTGCTCCTCTCCGTGACCGTTCTGTCCCCATCCCAAACCCTTTTCCCCCCTAAATCCCCTCCACATTTTCATCCTCATCCTTTCTGGATCCTGCTTTGTTTTTTTCCAGGGATCTCCCCAGGGATTTCACTCCCTTTTGCCTCCTTGCAAAACCTCTTTCCCCGAGAACTTTGCCACGGAAAAAAAAAAAAGAAAAAAAAAAAAAAATCGGGAAAGAAGAACCATCCCCTTGTTCCGTGGCTGCTCTGGCTCTTTTTCCAGTCACAAGGGTGAGCTGGAGCAAAACTTTCCATCCCCAGCAGGAACAGGGAGAGAGGGAGAGGGAAGGAACCAACCCTTCCTCAAAAAAAAATAAAAAATAAAAAGTTAAAAAAAATTCCCCAAAATCGGCAAAGCTGATTTTTTGGGGGGGAAAAATCAGGGAATTTGTGGATTTAAATGGGAGGAGATTCCTGAGTTCTTTGGGATGGGAGGGGTGAGGGGATGGAGAACAAATGGTGGCAAATATTGGTGGGTTTAGGATCCCAGGGACGCTGGGAGCCATCCCGGATCCCAACGCTGGAGCCCGGGCATCAGAGACCTTGAAATCCAGGGATTTAAGGGATTTTTTTTGGAAGAGACAGGGCCGAAGAGGTGGAGATGTGGTTTAAATTCCGAAGGTCCTCGCGCAGCCTCAGAATTCCAGGAATTGGGGTTGTGGGAACACCCTGCCCGAGGAGAAATGGGATCAGGCGCTGCTTTTCCAGCTGGGAATTTTCTGGGAGCACCCAGGGAGAGGGGAAGGGATGTTTGGACACGGATTTTTTGGGGATCTTTGCTCTGGGGCATCTTTGGCTTGACCGGGGACAGCTAGAGGTGCTCGGGAGGGGCGATCCCGGCTGGAAGCTGGCAGGGAAAGGCACAATCCTGGATATCCCGGAGCAACGGGAACACAATTCCAGCCTCTCCTGGAGCCGCTCCCAGCCCTGCTCCATGGGGACAGCAGCGACGGCCTTAAAAGGGGTGACAGGAGCAGCGGGATGCTCCAGAGGTGGCAATTCCCCAAGAATTCCCAACATCAGATCCCAAAATCCCCTGGGGGCATCTCGGGAGCGCTGGGGGATGGGGATGGCCCCAAATTCCACAGGGACGCGTCCTGGCTGGGACATCCACAGCCGAAATCTCCGCCCTTGGTTTGCGGGGGTAAAAGTGGGAATGCTGAGGGATGAAAATCCACCCCCCTCCTCTGGGAGTCACCCTCCCTGGGGACACGGAGATTCCCGGGAGATGCCTTCGATCCCGAAATTCTGTAACTCCTGAAATCGAGCTGCGACTTGGGACAAACAGGGGGAAAAAGGGGAATAAAATAAGGAAAAAGGGGGAATAGAATGAGGGGGAAAAGGGGAATAAAATAAGGGGGGAAAGGGAAATAAAATAAGGGGAAAAAGTGGAATAAAATGAGGGGGGAAAGGGGAATAAAATAAGGGGGGAAAGGGGAATAAAATAAGGGGAAAAGGGGAATAAAATGAGGGAAAAAAGGGGAATAAAATGAGGGGAAAAAAGGGAATAAAATAAGGGAAAATAGAGGAATAAAATGAGGGGGGAAAGAGGAATAAAATAAGGAATAAAAGGGGAATAAAATAAAGAAAAAGAGAGAGATGTGAGCAAATGAATGCAGGCGAAAAGATCCAGGCAGCTGGATCTGGGGACGGGAATACTGGGAAGGGTCTGGGTTGGGAATTGTCTCCAAAGGGGCTTTTCCAAAGGTTCCCAGTGGCCCAGGAGGCTGAGGGGAGTGGCACGGAGCCGCCGGGATTCCCTGACCCAAATCCCGCTGGTTTTTAAGCCCCACATCCCCTCTGGCCATGATGGGGACGCCCAGGGCAGGGTCGCATTCCTTGGAGCGGTTCCCACCTGGATTTCTGGCCTCAAACCCCTCCGATTTTCTGAGGTCGCTTTGTCACCGCCGCCCCGAGCGCCAGCGGGGCCGGGTGACACCGCCAACCCCAGGGGACAGTCCGGGTGGCACCGGCTGCTCCCACATCCCGTGATTTTCCCGCATCCAGGGTTGATTCCGTGCTGTGGGATGGCGGAATGCCCCTTCCCTCTCAACCCCGGTTTATTTTAAGCCTTTTCCCGGCTCGTGCTGCCACGGGACTCTCCAGGAGCCCACGGTGTCCCTGAGTGTCCCTCGCCACCCCCAGCCCATTCCTGAACTTTCATCAGCTCCGGGAAGCAGCTCCATAAATCACCGGAGAGCCGGGAAATTAAAATCGTTACGGTGATAAATGGGGTTTATTTCGCTTTTAAGGAGCGGGATCGTGGAAAAGAGCTGGGCAGGAGCAGGGAAAAGGAGGGGCTGCCTTTTCCAGCTGGGAAAAACTGTGGGATAAAGGTGATGGGAGGGGGAGAACCGAGGGAATGCAGAGGATTCCTTGCAGGGATGAGGGGAATTTGGGAAGCTGTGAGGGTTTTCCAGGCGGGTCCGTGTTTTTGGGGTGCTGTGCTGCACTGCTCAGGGGTGTGATCCCCCCACAGGGGTTTTCCTGGCTCTGGAATGGTCCAAATCCACAAGGAAATGTTATCCTTGGATCCAGCAGGGGTGATTATCCACTGGCCTCGCCAGTGCCCGCAGCACCCACATCCTGTAGCACCCAAATCCTGCAGCTCCCAAACCCACAGGATCCACATCCTGCAGTGTCCAAATCCCATGGGATCCACATCCTGCAGAACCCAAATCCCATGGCATAAACATCCTGCAGAACCCAAATCCCATGGGATCCACATCCTGCAGCATCCAAATCCCATGGGATCCACATCCTGCAGTGTCCAAATCCCACGGGATCCAAATCCTGCAGAACCCAAATCCCACGGGATCCACATCCTGCAGTGTCCAAATTCCACAGAATCCACATCCTGCAGGACCCAAATCCCGTGGGATCCAAATCCTGCAGAACCCAAATCCCACGGGATCAAAATCCTGCAGTGTCCAAATCCCATGGGATCCAAATCCTGCAGAACCCAAATCCCATGGGATCCAAATCCTGCAGAACCCAAATCCCACAGGATCCACATCCTGCAGAACCCAAATCCCATGGCATAAACATCCTGCAGAACCCAAATTCCACAGGATCCAAATCCTGCAGAACCCAAATCCCTCCCCACATCCCAACAATTCCTGCATCCCCCAGCACCCACAGCCCGCTCAGCCCCAGCCGGGCCCCGCGCCTCCCTCAGCCAAGCTCTGCCTGGAATCACTTCAGGATTTGGCCCAGGATGGTGGGGATGGGAGCCCGGATTCATAAATCCTCACTGACCCTATCACAGGGCACTTCCTGGGATTAATGACCGGCTCCAGGAGGAGCTGGTGACTTGGGATGAGGCCAAAAATCCCATTTACCCCACCCGGCGCTGAATCCCTGCACACTCCTTGTGCCAAGGTCAGCAACACCTTTTCCAGCCAATTTTTAAAATTATTATTAATAAAAATAATCAAGTGCTGGAAATGGATTTTCATTCCCACCACGGCGATGCCGCCAAGTTCCTGCAGAGTGACGGGGGGGTGGAAACCCCTCACATTAAAAATGGAAATGGAAAGAGCATCCCTGTCCCCCAGGAGCGTTTCCCTGGCTCTCCCAGCAACAGGAGAGTGTTTGGGACACTCCTTGGCCTCTCCTGGAGTTCCCAGCGGGATTTGACACCCTGGAATTGCTGGGAAGGGATGGGGCAGGGAAAAGCCGGTCCCGGGTGGAGCAGGATGAGGGCCCTGTGTGATTCTCCCGATGGATGCTTGCGGGTTGCCACAGCAACGGGAGAGACGGGCTGATCCCGGCCTCCCTTTCTTCAGAGGGAAGAAAGTTTTGTGCTCCTGTCTGCGGGCTCCCAGAGTCCCGGCTCCCATGTCCCCAGATCCCAGTATCCCTAGTTCCCAGTGTCCCCAGTTCCCAGTGTCCCAATTCCCAGTGTCCCAGATCCCAGTATCCCCAGTTCCCAGTGTCCCCAGTTCCCGGTGACCCCAGTTCCCGGTGTCCCCAGTTCCCAGCATCCCAACTCCCAGCGTTCCAGCTCCCATGTCCCCATCTCCCGATGTCCCAATTCCCAGTGTCCCAGCTCCCAGTATCCCCAGTTCCTGGTGTCCCCAGATCCCAGTGTCCCAATTCCCAGTGTCGCAAATTCCCAGTGTCCCAGCTCCCAGTATCCCTAGTTCCTGGTGTCCCCAGATCCCAGTGTCCCCAGGTCCCGGTGTCCCAATTCCCAGTATCCCCAATTCCCAGTGTCCCCAGCTCCCAGTGTCCCAGCTCCCAGTATCCCCAGTTCCCGCTGTCCCCAGTTCCCAGTGTCCCCAGTTCCCACTCCAACCAAACCTCGGGATTTGGTCTCTCTGGCACCAACTCCACAGCCTCAGCAGCAAATCCAAGGCACAGAGGGAAGCGGGTGAGGATGGAAATCAGGGAGCAGATTGGATCTGCAGCGTGTCCCAGCACTCCCTCCATCCCAGCCAGGCTCCCCTGGCTCCGGTCACCTCTCTCTCCCTGCCTGAGCCTTCCAGGGAATTCCAATGGATTTCCAGAGAAGCAGCTCCATTCCTGGAGGTTTTTCCCTCTGCCCAGGATTCCCAGCCCATCCCGGCACATCCCTGCTCCACGTGGCCGCCGTGTCCTCCGGTGCCACGCGGCCGCAGCCGCCCCGGCCTCGCCTGCCCTTCCCTGCTGAATTATTGAAAGCTCCAGCGGCAGCCACGAATATTTAATCCCTGCTTCATCAAAAATTTACCCTGCTTCGAGCTGCTGGTGGCAGGGATGTGTGACAGGGCTGGGGGCAGCGGGGAGGGCACAGGGAGCATAAAAGATCGGGAATTTGGGATGTTATGGGGCAGGGAGATGTCTGGGGGTGGGACCCTCCTTGCTGAGTACAGACAGTCAAAAGGTAGCCAAGTGTGGCAGTGTCACCAAGTCCTGCTCAGGGTCCCCTGTCCCCTGCCAGGGGAGGGCACAGCATGGGCTCAGCCACTCCGCTGAATTCCCAATCCCATATTCCTGCCCCAAAGCCACGCCAGGGCTCTCCAGGGTCCCATTGGATGAACCTGGAGTGACTCCAAATCCATCCTGACCCCACTGCCACCCCAAATCCATCCTGTCCTCAAAACCACCCCAAATCCATCCTGACCCCACTGCCACCCCAAATCCATCCTGTCCTCAAAACCACCCCAAATCCATCCTGACCCCACTGCCATCCCAAATCCATCCTGTCCCCAAAGCCACCCCAAATCCATCCTGTCCCCACTGCCACCCCAAATCCATCCTGACCCCACTGCCACCCCAAATCCATCCTGACCCCACTGCCACCCCAAATCCATCCTGTCCTCAAAACCACCCCAAATCCATCCTGACCCCACTGCCACCCCAAATCCATCCTGTCCTCAAAACCACCCAAATCCATCCTGTCCCCACTGCTACCCCAAATCCATCTTGTCCCCAAAAACACCCCAAATCCATCCTGTCTCCGCTGCCACCCCAAATCCATCCTGTCCCCACTGCCACCCCAAATCCATCCTGTCCCCAAAACCACCCCAAATCCATCTTGTCCCCAAAAACACCCCAAAATCCATCCTGTCCCCACTGCCACCCCAAATCCATCCTGTCCCCCAAACCACCCCAAATCCATCCTGTCCCCAAAAACACCCCAAATCCATCCTGTCCCCACTGCTACCCCAAATTCATCCTGTCTCCGCTGCCACCCCAAATCCATGGGTCTGGGCGCTAGGGCAGCCCCGCTCCAGCGCCGGTGCCAGGCGGGCAGAGGGGACAGCGCGGTGACCCGGAGCCAGCAGCAGCGATGGCAGCAGGGGACAGAAAAGGCCGCCCTACTTAGCAGGGTTTATATAAGGAGCCATCTCCGCGGCGGGATGGGAAAACAGACGGGATTGGGAAAAGCTGCTGGGAGCAGGGGAATCCCGGCTGATGGGTGAGGTGGCACCCGGGACCCGCGGTGACACCCGCGGAGGGCACAGCCACCCCCTGCCTTGTCCTCACCGTGGGGCCGGGGTGCTCCTGCAGTGGGGGCACTGCCAGTTCCTCCCCTCCCTTAGCGCTAATTAACACTCATTCATTAATTAACAGCCCCTCCGCGTTCAGGGCTGTCCCCAGCGCGTCCTTCCCGGGTTTGGGGTGAGCAGCGGAGGTGCTGCCGTGGGGTGGCTTCGGGCACATCCCAAAATGCGGGATTTTCGCCGCAGCCTCTCCCTGGCTGGCCCGCGGTGACCGCCGGGCTGGAAAGGAGCCGGGACAGCGGCACCTCGGCCAGCAGGTTCGCTCCCCTTATGGAAAGGCATTTGGGATGTGTTTATTCCTGTCGGAGCCCTTGGCCCGTGGCGGGGAGCGGGATTAATCCGGGAGGAGCGGGCACCTGCTGCCAAGAGGCGCAAGAGGCTGGATTTGGGGGGCTCCGGGTGGCGGGGGACAACTGGGGGGTCCCGCTGGAGGAGGGGAGTGATGGGTGGGTGTTCCCCCTTCTCTCAGGGATCCCAGGAGGAGCAGCCACAGCGGGAAACTGAAGTGGAGGAAAGGGAGGAGAAATCCCCCGGGATCACTTTGGGCTCTGGAGCGGAGTTTTGGGACAGATTCTGCCCCAGCCTGGCTGCTCCTCGGTCAGGGCACGGTCACAGCCGGGCTGGGCGAGCTCCGGAACTCCAGAGAGGCAGGAATGGGGAGAGGATGTCCTTAAATCCCCATTCCCAGCGGGATCTCCTGGGGGGACACACGGGTGACACCCGAGCAGGGCACGGAGCGCCACTGGAGACGCTGCCACCCCCGGCGCTCCGTGGCATCCCGAGCAGCCTGGCACGGCCACTGCTGGCAAAGCAGGATGATGTCGTGGTGGCCCCAAGGCTGGCAGTGGCCCCGGGCCAGCGGAAGCAGCGGGAAGGTCTGGACCGACTTTATTCCCTGAACCCCGGAGTTTGTTAATTACCCCAACTCATGATTATCGCTTATTATCGCCAACAATTAACATGTTGACAATTATCACTGTGAATGCGCGACAATTGTCATTATCCTCGGCTCTTCGGGGACATTGGCACCTTCTGCCCGTCCTGTGGCACCCTCCAAATCCATCACTGCCCTCTCCTGCCTGTCCATGCCCAGCTGTGCCGTTATCCATGGATTTCCTCTCGTTTATCCCTCTCACTTCCCCCATCCTCCTGCCCCAGGGATCTTTAGGGGATTTCTCCCTCTCCGAGCCCTCCAGGGTTATCCTCACCCTCCTCAGGAGGGCAGGAAATCCCTCCTTGGCAGCTGCCGCGGGATTCAGGGATGGCCTGCAGGGCCCTCCTGCCCCAGGGAAATTTCTGAACCCCCAACCCGGCTGGAAAATCTGGATATTGCTGGGAAAACGGGATTTTGTGAGGATGGCGCCGGCTCAGGCGGAACTCTGTCCCCTCTGAGAGCGGGGTCCCGTCACAGAGCGCATCCCTGGGGTCTGATCACGCAGCCTGGAGCCGCACCAGTCCCCGGGAGAGCTGGGACCAGTTGGCCGATGCCAGCGTGAGTCACGGCGGCCCCGCTGCCATCCAGCCATAAACATTCCGGCTTAGGAGCCGCGTCCCAGTTTCTCCTCGTGCTGTTTGCATTGATCTGCCTTCCAGGCTCTGCTCTGCTCCAGTTTTTCGTGTAACTTCACCAGCCATCAGCCCAGAACGCTGCTCTGCCCCTCCCTCACTTCACACCGGTTTTCCCCCATTTTTTCCCCCTAACTTTTTCCTAAATTTTTCCCTTTCCCCCGATATCTCTATTTGAGATCGCCTCAGCAGCAAAACCCTCGCGGTTTTTTGGGACCCTCACCACGACCTGGCAAAAGCAGGAGCTTTGTGCCTCCCCAAACCAGCCCAATCCTGCTCAAACTGCTGCCAAAACAGCCCCGAGAGCCCCCCTGACCTTCTGGAAGCTGCTCCAAACCCTTGGGAATGACCCTTCACTTCACCCAGATGATTTCACCGGTGATTTCCTGGGGGGGTCTGGGTGTGTGGGGGGTGTTATTTCTTTTTTTTTTCCACGCTGAGGGAAAATGAAAATGCTGAGGCACAGAAAGACTCTCACTTCCCTAAATCCTAATTATAGCACCCGGCGCTTTCGGGCTCAGCGGGTGCCCCGAGCCTCGTGCAGCCTGCGGGGGTGGGAAACTGAGGCACGGGAGCGCTCAGATGGATTTAAGGAGGTTTGGGAAAGGGTTGAGCTCCTCCTGAGTTTGCCCCGAGCGTGGTGGCGGTGCCACGGGGTGGGGAACATTCCCTGTCCTTCCCTGGGTGGATTTCCCAGGGCACAGGGGAAAAATCGTGGGGGGGGGAAAAAATGAGGGAAACGGGATCCTGGTGTCCCAAAAGCTCGTGGGGAGGAATCAGAGAATCAGAGAATCAGAGAATCAGAGAATCAGAGCCCCCAGCTCCAGCCGCGGCTCCCTCGGGGCTCGGTGACAAGGAGCGGGCAGGCGGGGACACGGGGCGAGCGGGGACACGGGTGTCACGCCAAGCCACAGCCCCTGGGGCTGCCAGCGCCCACGAGCAGCGGCTCCGCAGCACCGCCAGAGCCGGGAAAAAATGCCCAAATCCCGCTTGTCCCAAAGCCAACTTTCCACTGGAAGCCACCAGCTGTCCCCCGGCCAGGTACGGGGACTTTGCCACGGGGCTGGACGCTCCCCTCATTAGTTAACCTGATTAATTACCCTGCTGCCTCCTCTCCCAAACAGACCTGGGTATCCAGGCGCTAATGAACAACTCCAGAAATTAATTGCGGGGATAGTCCACTCCTAATTAGGAGCAGATTTAGGGAATGAGGGCTGGGAGAGCTCTCTTTGGCTGGCGGTGCCCGAGCTGGAGCGCGGGCTGCGGATTCCAACCTGCGGCTCTCTAATGATTAATTGAGGAGTTGATTAAACCCCTGCTCGAGCCGGAGATGTCACCAGGGGTTTGTGACAGCGAGGCTGGCTGGGAATCGGGCAGGATCCAGCCGGGATCCAGCAGGGATGCAGCAGGGATCCAGCAGGGATCCAGCAGGAATCCAGCAGGGATCCAGCCAGAATCCAGCAGGGATCCTGCAGGGATCCAGCCAGAATCCAGCAGGGTTCCAGCCTCGCTGGAGTGGTTTTGCTGCCAGGAAAGGAGTGGTGAAGGTGGCCGGGAGCTGAGGGGTGCCCAGCTCTGCTGGGGAACTCCAGCGAGGCTCTCCATGGGTGGGAACGTTTTTACAGCTGCCTCCAGACCCCCAAAATACGCTCAAACATCTGAATTTCCCGCTGTGTTATCAGAGTGTCACCTGGGGGGGACAGGGCTGTCCCTTTTGGATGATGAGCCCCACACTGTGCCAGAGGCGATGCTTTGTCCTCCAAGGCTCAGCCAGGGCTGGGGGAACAGCTGGAAATTAAAATAAACCAACCCCCGAACACCCTGGAGAAGGAAGGGCCAGAGAGAGGCCGAGTTTCCATCAGCGCTGGGTCACTGGAAAATCTGAGTGCGAGCGAGAGGGAAGGAGCGAACTTCTCCTTCCTGAGAGCGGCTCCTGCCAGGGAGGGAGGGAGGATGAGAGCCTCGGGACCTCGGGACCTTCCCCAGGCTCCCCTTCCCTCCGAAAACACCGCTGGAATGAGGATCCTGGCTCCCGGCACTGCGGGGCTGCTGGGACAGAGAGCAGATGATGTGACCCCAGGCTGGACACTGATGTGACCCCAGGCCGGACACTGATGTGTCCCCAGGCTGGACACTGATGTGTCCCCACACTGGACACTGATGTGTCCCCACACTGGACACTGATGTGTCCCCACACTGGACACTGATGTGACCCCAGCCCGGACACTGATGTGACCCCACACTGGACACTGATGTGACCTCAGGCTGGACACTGATGTGTCCCCACACTGGACACTGATGTGTCCCCACACTGGACACTGATGTGTCCCCAGCCCAGACACTGATGTGACCCCACACCGGACACTGATGTGTCCCCAGGCTGGACACTGATGTGACCCCACACTGGACACTGATGTGTCCCCAGCCCGGACACTGATGTGTCCCCAGGCTGGACACTGATGTGACCCCAGGCTGGACACTGATGTGTCCCCACACCAGACACGGATGTGTCCCCACACTGGACACTGATGTGTCCCCACACCAGACACTGATGTGTCCCCAGGCCTGACACTGATCCTCCGAGCTGCGGCTGCTCGGTCTCCTCCAGGATCTGTGCTGGAAAGCCTCGATCCCAATCCCGGCTGGGATTTCGGGAAGAATGGGAGGAAGGATACTCATCACAAAGGACAGGGGCTGCGAGCCGGGCAGCGCTGGGGGGTTCAATCCCTCCCAGCCCCATTCCCACAGGGAATCTCTGCCTCCTGCCCCTGCTGCCTGCCTGGGTTCCTCCCTGCCGGGCTTTGCTGGGCAGAGCTGAGCCCGCACCTGCTGCCGTGGTGCCCCGAGGGACCGCACGAAGCCTTCTCCTCCTCCTCCTCCTCCTCCTCCTCCTCCTCCTCCTCCTCCTCCTCCTCCTCCTGCTGCTGCTGCTCCTCCTCCCCGTCTGCTCGCGGCGCTGCCCACAGCTCCTGCCTGGAAGGAGAGTCTGTTCCCAGGGTTGGGATCCGCAGCCAATTCCATCTCTGCGGAGCAGAACCGGCTCCGTGAGCCGCGGGAGGGGCGCGGAGGCTGCGGCTCCCCGGAGGCCGCGCTGCCCCTTGTGGGTCCCTCCCTGCAAACCCAGGAGATCCGGGGATCCCAGAGATTCCCCACCTGGGGAATGCTGCACCGGCCCTTGGAATCCGGGAATGGACGGGAAAGATCGCCCAGAGCCACCCCTGCCATGGCAGGGACACCTCCCACCGTCCCAGGATGCTCCAGCCTGGCCTTGGGCACTTCCAGGGATCCAGGGACAGCCGCAGCTGCTCTGGGAATTCCATCCCAGCCCCTCCCCACCCTCACAGGGAGGAATTCCTTCCCAATATCCCATTCCAGTCCCTCCAGTCCTCATCCCAGCTCTCCTGGAGCCCCCTGGAAGAGGCTCCAGGCTCTCCCATCCCGATCGGCCCAGCTGCCCTTTCCCATCCCCCTGCACAGCATCCCAGGAGCGCTTCCATCACCAAATGTCCTCTGGGATCAGCCAGTGGAGCTGATCCCAAACCTGGACTCAGGTTTGGATCCTGGAGCACACCTGGACTCAGGTTTGGATCCTGGAGCACACCTGGACAGGGTTTTGGCTCTGGGAGCACACCCAGACTCAGGTTTGGATCCTGGAGCACACCTGGACAGGGTTTTGGCTCTGGGAGCACACCCAGACTCAGGTTTGGATCCCGGAGCACACCTGAACTCAAATTTCCATCCCCACCTCCAACACCCACCCCGGATCTTTGCCCCTTCACCCCCCAATCCTGCAGAGCCCCTTCACCCCCATCCCCCGGGCTGCAGCGTCCCCTTCCCGGGCTTTGGGGACAGATTCTCCCTCCCCTCCTGCCCTTCCTTGCTTGGATTTTTTCCCGGGAGCTCATCCATCGCCATCCTTTATGGATGAGATGTGTCACTGCTGACCCGGGTTCACCGCCAGCTGCCAGGGACGCTGCCAGCCCAGCCCGTGGCCCTCATTAGCTTAATTACTCCTGGGGAGGCCTCCCGGTGCCAGGCCCGGGGCCTCCCGGTGCTCCATCACCGCCTGTCACCTCCTGCGCCGAGGAGGGGGGGAAAAATCCGGGAAAAGCAGCTGGGTGGCACTGGAAAGGAAGATTCCCACGTCAGAGCCGGGAGCTGGGATCGGCTGTCTCAGCAGCCAGCGGGGACAGGAGCTGCTGGCGTCACCGCTGATGCGCGACACTGGCACCGGAGGAGGGAGGGAGGGAGGGAGGGAGGGGACATCTGTGCCAGACCCTGTGCCAGACCCCACATCCGAGGTGATTCCTGCAGCCCGAAGTGTCCCCAGAATCCCAGGCCAGGATGGAGAACCTCTCCAGGACGGTGGAATCCTGAACCTCCCAGAGCAAACCCCAAACTTTTCCCTCGGGAGCCGTGGGTGCCGCCACGTGCTCCTGGAGGAAAGTTTCTCCTCCGTTTTTGTGATTAATTCCTTCCTCCCACCACAGCCGCCCGCAGTCCCATCTATATCCATGGCTCCCCACTCCTCCTCGCCTGTAAAATATTTATAAATCCCTACATTTTTTTCCATTTTTCATTTTTTTCCTGCCTTTTTTTTTTCCCCCCACTGCCTTCCACCCGGGCTCCCCGGCTCTGCCGAGCTCCAGGAACCGCTTCATTTCCATAAATCTCGGGGAAGCTGCGAGGAATAATTTCATTTTTTTATTTTTTTTTGCTCGGGGAATGCGCTGCTTTTTTTTTTTTTTTCTTTTAATTGCGTTCATCTGCAGCTCCTCAGCGATGCATTATTGATGGGGATTATTCCAATAAAGGAGCCGCTCCTGGTTGGTTTTTCCAGGGATGGATTTGGGAAGATGTCTGGTTTTCCCCTCTTCCCTCTTTCTCCCTGTTTTGATGGAAGAGGTCACCTTTGCACCCGAGATTTTTCCACACATTTTCACACCTTTTTTGGGTATTTCATTCCTTTTTAGTTTATTTCACTCCTTTTTAGTTTATTTCACTCCTTTTTAGGGTATTTCCTTCCTTTTTAGGGTATTTCCTTCCTTTTTAGGGTATTTAGCTCCTTTTTAGTTTATTTCACTCCTTTTTAGGGTATTCAACTCCTTTTTAGTTTATTTCACTCATTTTTAGGGTATTTTGCTCCTTTTTTTGGGTATTTCACCCCTTTTTATGGTATTTCACTCCTCTTTTGGGTATTTCACCCCTCTTTGGGGTATTTCACCCCTCTTTGGGGTATTTCACTCCTCTTTTGGGTATTTCACTCCTCTTTTGGGTATTTCACTCCTCTTTTGGGTATTTCACTCCTCTTTTGGATATTTCACCCCTTTTTTGGGTATTTCACCCCTCTTTTGGGTATTTCACTCCTCTTTTGGATATTTCACTCCTCTTTTGGGTGCTGCCCTGTGGCACCAACGCCGGTGATGTCCCATTATTGTCACCCAGCGTCCCCCAAGCACCTGAAGGTGGGGTTGGGGGGAAAATCGACCTTTCCAGAAGCAGGAATCCGGAGGATCCTGGAGGACAGGAACGTCTGGAGGCTCCGTGTGGCTTTGCTGGGACACCACGAGGAGCTGCCCCTCCCTGGGGTTTTCACCGCTGCTTTGGCCTCCAAATTTTGGATTTCGGGAGCGTCTTGGGAATCTGCTCCTCTGGGGAAGCCGCTCCCGACCCCACAACTCTGTGCAGGGGACAAAAGTGGCCCGGCTGGGGTCATCCCTGCCCTTGCTGTCGCATCCCGGGATTCCAGCCCCGCGCTCCGTGGGGCATCCAGGTGGCACCGAGGGCATCTCCAGCTCTTCCAGCACCTTTCCCTGGAGGGAAGAGCGGCCCCAAAGTGGGTCTGGGGAGCTCCCCCGCCTCGCCAGCTCGGGGCTGACAGCTCGGGAGTGACGGGCAGAGCGTTTTTCCCTCTCTGTCACTTCGCTCCCCTCCCTTTCAGCACCGCCCACCGCGCTGTCACCGCCGGCAGCGGGGACTTTCCTCGGGCCCACCAAGGTCCCCGAGCTGTTAGCGCGCTGCAAACACCGAGTACGAGGTTCCTCCTTGATGTGAGGAATGAAACGAGGTCGGAACTGGAGGGAAAAATGTTCATTTCGGGAGGGAGGGAGAGGAGGATCTCGGGGGGTTTTCCCTGGAGTTGTTTCCCTGGGAATTGCTCGGGAGGGATCCATGGAAAAGCACGGATCCAGCATCCTGGAAATTCCCTTTATTTCCACCCAGGGATGCTCGGGAAGGAGCAGCCCAGCTCCTCCTGAGCTGTCGCGAATTTTGAGGGTTTAATAACAGATTTATCAACCCTGCCGTGCTTCCAAGCGGGAATGTGCAGGGATGGGGAAGGAAAAGGCTCCCAGGCACTTTAGGGATGAATTCCGTAGGTGAGCAAACAATTCCATCATCCAGTTACAGCCATAAAGAAAAAATCCCTCCCAATCCCCAAATTCCTCCTCTGCCTTTTCTCCAGTCAAGCCCCTTGATGAAGGAGCTGCTTAATTAGGAATTAACGGGGCTGTTGGAGTAATTTGGAGCAGAAATGGGCTAGGAGAGGTTCATTAGTGCGGTGATGGGTAATTAGCAGTTCCGTGGCTGCCGGAATTTTTTTTTTTGAGGCCTCCAAAGGCTTTGGAGCGAGGGGAAAGCCGGGAGCAGAGCAGGGAATCGCTGCGGATGCTCCTGGGACCGGGATGGGACATTTCCCATCGGCATCCCGAATTCCAGGCAGGAATCCCAGCCTTGAACGGGCACCTCTGGGTGCTGCAGCTCAGGGATGAGCAGGGAGAGGGGAAAAGAGGGAGCCAAAAATCCTTTAAATCCCTTTTCCCGCAGCTGCGGGAGCATCCCCAGCTCCGCAGCCCCCCCAGGACCCCCGGCATTCCCGGCAGAGCTTTTCCAGGGTTTATTTATCCCCGAGCACCGCGAGCCACAGCGCTGGCGCTCTCTCCCCCTATATTTAGCCCTTGAATGGAGAGAGATTTTACAGACGCCTGACTCTGCCTTGTGCTCAAAAGTCACTCAGTGTTTCCATGAGAAACCCGGGGGGTCCAATCCGGAGCTCCGTGACAAAAAAAAAAACCTTCCCCGCGTCTTCCAGCGGCGCTGGATTTACCCCCTCCGCCCCCTCCGGGGATGAGATCAGGATCTGGCCCCGGGTTTTGATGGGTTTGTAACTTGGCTGATACAACTCGGCTGATTTAATTCATTTTTCGGGCTAAAAAAACTCCACCTACAAGTTCCCAGCCTGGGAGGCATTAAAGGCAAATTAATCCAAATATTAGAGGCTGGGTTTAAAGTGAAATCATCAGGGAAGTGGGATTTTTATTTTTTTTTTATTATTTTTATTTTTTCTTAGGGAAGAGCCTGGTGGAGACTTTTTTTCTATTTTGGGGTTATTTATTTTACCTTGGTGCTGCCGGGTCTCCTCGAGGCCTGGCATTGCCTTCCAGAAAAGCGCTGGGAGAAGAAAGAAGGTGGCAAAAATCGGGATAAAAGCAGAGATTCCCATCGGGATTTAGGTCCCTGGTGGAGAACTCGGGTGCTGCCGGTCACTGGGGGAGTCTGGCTGATTTTCCATGGAATGGGAAGGGAGAGGACTTTTATTTCTTTATTTGGGGTGTGGTGGGGATCCAGGGGAGCCCGCAGCAGGTTCTGGGTGCAAGGAACAAGGATAAGGAACAAGGAGAATCCAGCCAGGAATCCCTCCTGCATCCAGGAGAGAGTTCCCGGCTGGGAAAGGGGATTTGATCCCCGCATCCATGGCCAGAGCCGTGAAGAAAAGGGAATAAACACCAATAAATACCAACAGATAACAATAAATACCAATCCAGCCCTGATCCGAGGAGGATGAGGAGGAGGAAGGCGCAGCACAGCCCTGCAGGGACTCCCCTGGGGGGATCATCCTTCTCCTTCCTGCTCCGGGCGCAGGGTGGGGACACCTCTGTCACCACCCCGGGGAGGGTGGCACCAGGGGTGGCACCAGCAGAGACACACAAAGGCTCCCAAAATATTCCATGAAGGAATTTTTGCGCTCTGCAACTCGCTGCTGGCTCGGCCATGTCCCTCCATGTGCTTCTCCTTAAACACGGCCTGGAAGAGGCTCCGGGGCCGCTCGTGGCTCTGAGCTGGAATCGCCTCCCGTCACCGCGTGGGAATCACATTTCCCACACGGATTTTGGCTGCTCCCTCCAACCTGCTTTTCCTCCGTTTCAACCCAAACCCAGGAGCCCGAGGAGGCTGCAAATCCCCGGCACTGCCCTGCTCACACGGCTTCCCTGAGGCAGGAAGGCTGATTTCCTTCCAGGAGCCCGAATCCAGATGGTCAGAGATTCCTTCCAAGCTCCCAGAACCTGTTGGAAAAGGCCATTATGTCTCAATAGCAGTTTTGCATCCCGGCCCGTTGGAAGTGGCGCCTGCCAGCTGCTCCAACACCTCTTTTCCAAGCTGTTCTGCGCTCACGGGGAACCAGTCTGGTCAGGGCTGGCTGATTTTGCTGGAGGGATAAAATCCGTGTGTTTTATCCCGTTTTTTTTTGTGTCGGGGAAGCGCGGAGCCGTCCAGAGGAAGAGGTCAGGGGTTGTTTTTTGAGACTCAATGTTTGTCTCGTCACGAGAATCTCCAGCCCTGAAATATTTTATTTTCAGGAGGAATAACCCTGTGAACTCCCCAGGAAGATGCCAAGGAGGAATTGAGGTGGAATTCCCAGTCCAGGGCATTTCCCTCTTCTTAAAGCAAAGGTCTGGGCCAGATCGTGCTCCAAAGGACGCGGAGATGGAATCAAACCCAACCTGGGCAGCTCTGATGTCACTCAGGTGACTTCAAACAACATTCCCTGCTCCCAAAAAAAACCCTGGATCAGCTCAGCTGAGCGGGAATGTCCATCCCGGTGAGCTGAGGGAGGGATTTTGCTGGAAAATGGCAAAGAGGAATTCCCAGGGTCGGGTTCTGTTTCCAAGCCCGGCTCCTGTGCAGCCCCACGGCGGCCGGGGAGCGCTCGGGAATGTGGAATTCTGGAGGTGCGGGCCCTCGAGGGGGGAAAAATCCGTCCGGGAGCGCTAATGAGGGGCTGTGCCCGCACGGGCGTTCCACTGGTTTAACTGGAACCGCTGCGAGCCCAAACTGGGCCTCGGGGAGGGGATTTAAGGTGCCCCCTCCCAGCCCCGCTGGCCCCGAGGCCACCGCGTTCCCGTGCTTTGGGAAGGATTCCATGAGGAATTTGATGCGGGTTCCTGTAAAAATAAAAAAGGGGGTGAAAAATAAAAAAGGTGGGATCTGGGATTGGGGGGGGTGGTCGTGCTGGACCCTCGTGGCTCTCAGGGTGACAGTGACCCCAAAGTGATGCTGTCCCGTGAGGGGACAGCTGCACCCAGGGTGGGTCACACCCCAAAACCGCCATAACCCCACAAAAAAACCCAAATTTTGCCGCAGGTCACCAAGTTCCTTCTGCCTTCCCCACACATGGAGTGGGGAGGGGTTTGGGAATGGGGCTGCCCTCGCTTTTTGGGGTGCCCGCACTGCCCTGGGGGGGTCCTCAGATTGTCCGGGGGTCTCCCCACGTTATTTGGGGTCGCACGCCCCACTCTGCCCGTGTGGTCCTCCCACTGTTTGGGGTGCGCACATTCTCTTGTCCTGGGGGTCCCCAAAATTTCCGGGAGTGCGCCCACCCTTCTGTCCAATGTGTCTCCATCCTGCCCAGGGGTCCCCACATTGCCTGGGGGTGTCCCCACTCTGCCCCGGGGGTGTCCTCACATTATCCGGGGGTGTCCCTACTCTTCCCGGGGGTGTCCCCACTCTGCCCCGGGGGTGTCCCCACATTTTCTGGGGTGTCCCCACATTATCCGGGGTGTCCCCACGCTATCCGGGGGTGTCCCCACGTTATCCAGGGGTGTCCCCACTTTGTCCGGGGGTGTCCCCACATTTTCCGGGGTGTCCCCACATTGTCCGGGGGTGTCCCCACTCTGCCCCGGGGGTGTCCCCACATTATCCAGGGTGTCCCCACATTGTCCGGGTGTCCCCACATTATCCGGGAGTGTCCCCGATCTTCCCGGGGGTGTCCCAGGCGTGCACCCCCCACTCCGCCCGTGGTCTCCCGCCCTGTTTTGGGGCTCCCCACGCCGCTGTCCCCCGGCTCTGGGCCGTTCACCCCGTTCCTTTGGCCGTCCCCCTTAAGCAGCCGTCGGGGCGTGCAGCCACCTTAAGGGAGCCCCTCCCCCGGCGGGCTGGGACGAGCCCTCCCCCTCCCTGCCCGCCGTCCCCTCCCTCGCCGGCCCGGCCCCGCACGGCCCCGCACGGCACGGGGGTTGCCATGACAAGCATTTTCTCCCGTTAGCCCCGGGACCGCTGCCCCTCCATCCCATGGCCAGTCGCGGGGGCTCCGCCGCCAGCCGGTGGGACCGGAGCCGGTGAGTGCGCGGGGGGGACCCCGGCAGCGGGGTACGGGGGGGTCCCGCGGGGGGTTTGAGGTGCCGGGGGACACGTTGGGGACACGCGGGAGCGGCGTGGGGCGGCCGGCGAGGGGGTTCTTTGTAGGGGCGAGGGGCGCGGGTGGGTGGGAGCATCGCTGGCAGCGCTCTGCCGGGGCGGGTGGGGCGCTGGCAGCGGGGATTTCACCCGCTCCGTCCCGGTGCAGCAGGTGGGGTTGGGAGGAGCGGGCTTGGCGTGGGTTCCTAAATCATGGGGGGGCTCAGCGTGGGACCCCCCAGACCCCAATCCCGCGTGGGAGAGGCGGGGGGTGATGGGGTGAGCGCGGTCCGGCCGCTCCGGGGCGTGGGCGGCTGCGGGGGGTGCAGCCCCCAAACAGCTCCTGGGGGGCAAACCCGGCAGCCCCCCCGGTATTTGGGGCGGGGGGGACGCTCCGCTCGGATCCTACAACTTGTTGCCCGCCCTTGGGGCGGCGGGGGACGCCGGGGGGCTCCCGGCTGCGCGTGGTGCTGGATTTTTTGGGAGGCAGCGAGTTGTGGCATTGCGGGGAGGAGGAGGAGGATGAGGATGATGGAGGAAGGAAGAGGCGGGGGAAAGGGAGGGGGGCTTGCGGCAGCCCAAGGACAGAGCGGGGAAGGTGCTGCGTGGGTGGGTTTGGGGTGGTTTTTCCCCACCCGTGGGGCAGAGAAGGGGGGGCTGCTCCCTGCCTGGAGCGGGGAGACTCGGGTGGGGGGCGCGTGGGGAGGGTGGGATGCGCTGGGGAGGTGCGTGGGGGATGCCCACGCCACGGCTGGGCACGTCCCCCTCCTGCCTGCACCAATCCAACTGGGCAGAGCCACGGCAGAGAAAACAGGAGTGGGGAGGCGGAAAATAAATTAAAAAAATAAATCAGGAAATCTATTGGAAGCCCGGCCAGGCTCTGGCCTCGTCCGCCTCCTCCCGCCTCTGCCCTCAGCGCTCTCCCTGCATCCCGGCCCCGGCTCTGGAGCCTCCCAGCATCCCTGGCCTGGCTCGGTGGGTCGGGGGCTGCCCGGCGGCGGGGGCGGGGGGCTGTGCGGAGCTGGGTGGTCGCTCTCTGCCCGGCCAGAGGCGAGTGGAGATGTTGGGAGGGGAGGAGGGACAATAGGTTATTGTGCTCTTATCTCTGGAGACCTGAGCTTGGGTGGGGGTTTGCGTTGCGAAGCGCAAACCAGTGCAGCCAGTTTCTGCCCGTGGCCGTGGAGCGGCGGCCCTGGACGTGGGTGGACGGGCAGGAGCCGAGGGCAGCGAGCTGGGGTGGAGGTGAGTGCTCGGAGCTCGCCAAGGGGCACCCAGAGCCGTCCTGGGGCCGGGGGACCCCGAGCTGAGCCCCCCACCCCAAACCCCCTGTGCTGCCTGGACGAGGCAGGGGCTGCACCGCTGCCGGGCTCCAGACACTGCCCTCAATCTTTCGCTTCCCTGAGCACTGAAACGCACCTAAATTATTAAATCATGAGCGAGAGAGGCTGACGCCCCCGCGCTCCGCCAGCCCCACCCCGCCGCGCCCCGGGGATCCCTCCCCGGCCCCGGGCTCCTCTCCCCGGCTGCTCCCTCGAGTGACCCCCCCGGAGCCCCACCCGTGGGCTCAGGGGGGCTGCAGGTGCCCCTCGGGTCTGGGGGGTGGAGGAAGGACCCTCCCTCAATGGTGGGCGCCGGGTGGGCTTGGAGGCCTCTGAGATCCGCGCCGCGACCGCCCCCGGCCGTGGCAGTGCCCGGGGAGCGCGGCACGGTGCCGGTGCTGGTGCCGGTGCCGGTGCCGGTGCCGGTGCCGGTGCCGGTGCCGGTACCGGGATGCTGCAGGTGGAGCTGGGGAGCGCCCGGGGCAGGCAGGAGGCAGCGCTTCCCCGTTCCTCCCCTCGCTCCTCGCTTTCCCCGCGGGCTCCGGCCCCGTCCCACCCCGGCCGCTCCCCGTCCGACCCCCGGCTCCTTCCCTGCTCCCTCCACGGCTGGAAAAGCGCTGGGAAGTGCTGCGAGCGCTGCAGGTAGAGAGCTTTGAGAGGGCTCAGGCTGTTGTTGGGTGTTGGTTCATTTCATTTTTTATTTTTTTATTTTTTTCCCCTTTTTTTTATTTTTTTTTTCCGCTGGCGATGATGACGGAGGGAATTCCCTGCGCTGCCGGCTCGCCGCTCGCGTGCCGTGGGTCCGCATCTCTTCCCGGGGGATCTGTCGCTGTCACCCGAGCCTTGCGCCTCCGGAGCCGGGAGCCGCCGTGCCCGAGCCCCCGGGCAGAGGCCGGGCAGGGCGGGGGCAGCCCAAGGGTGGCACCGGTCCTTGTGCAGGATGAGTAAGAGCAGGGAGGGACGGCTGCTCCTCTCCACTATTGTTTAGCAGTCGAAAGCGCCGGGGTGGAGCCGAGCTCGGAGTTTCCCCTTGTCCCCAAGCCCTGCGAGACGAACCCGCTCCTTCCCCTCCTGCCCCCCGCTCCTTCCCTGCCCCTTCCCGGCTTCTCCGCGCGTTCCCTGCTCCTCTCTGGGCTTGCGGTTTGGGGTTTTTTCCCCCCCTTTTCCTGTTTCTCCTCCCTGCTAGGCCACGAGCGGAGTTTTCCCGCAGTGGCCACACGCGCCCGTTCCAGCAGCGCGGGTTGGAGCCTGCGGGGATTTGGGGACCCCAATCCCTGCTCTGGGGGGGACCCGCGGCCGCCGCCCGCTCGCCGCTGCTGCCGCTCCCCGAGCAGGGCCGGGGAAGGGCTGGCAGCTCCGGCTTCCTCCTCGCCCACGGCTCCTCCCCGCCGGGCACGGCTGCGCCGTGCTGGGAGAGGAGCCGGAGGAAAAACCGGGGTGAGAGCCCGGGGACCCCGCTGGGACCGGGAGAGGCTGGGCAGGGACGGGGAGCCCCGGCAGGGAGGCTCGGTGTGGCCGTGGAAATGGGTGCTGGTCCTTGGGGAGTGACCAGGGGTCAGTGTGAGCACGGCAGTGGGTGCTGGTCCTTTGGGGAGTGACCAGGGGTCAGTGTGAGCACGGCAGTGGGTGCTGGTCCTTGGGGAGTGACCAGGGGTCAGTGTGAGCACGGCAGTGGGTGCTGGTCCTTGGGGAGTGACCAGGGGTCAGTGTGAGCACGGCAGTGGGTGCAGGTCCCGGGATGGGAAGTGAGCCGTGCTCCACGGCGATGGGAAGTGACCGATGCTCGGTGTGGCCGTGGAAATGGGATGCAGCCCTTAGAAGGGGAGGTGACCAGTGCTCAGTGTGACCAGTGCCTGGTGTGACCAGTGCTCAGTGTGCCCAGTGCCTGGTGTGACCAGTGCCCAGTGTGACCAGTGCTCAGTGTGACCAGTGCCTGGTGTGACCAATGCTCATTGTGACCAGTGCCCGGTGTGACCAGTGCTCGGTGTGACCATGGCAGTGGGAGTGACCAATGCTCAGTGTGGCCAATGCTCAGTGTGACCAGTGCCCGGTGTGCCCGGTGCCCAGTGTGCCCAGTGCCCGGTGTGACCATGGCAGTGGGAGTGACCAGTGCCCAGTGTGACCAATGCTCAGTGTGCCCAATGCCCAGTGTGCCCAGTGCTCGGTGTGACCATGGCAGTGGGAATGACCAGTGCCCGGTGTGACCAATGCTCAGTGTGACCAATGCCCGGTGTGCCCAGTGCCCGGTGTGACCCTGGTGGTAAATGCAGGCCCTCAGGTGGGAAGTGGCCACTGCAGCACGAGCCGTGCCGCTTTCCCCTGCTGCTGCCCCTCTCCCGTGGCTTGCTGGGATCTCCCGGATCCAGGGATGCTGCTGGATGCCCGCAGCATTCCCGGCAAGGAACGGCTGCTCTGGCACACCGGAGGGGATCTGGTGTGCAGAGGAGGAGATGAATCAATGGGGGCCAGCTGGGAATTTGATTCCATCCCTGTCCCCCTCGTGTTGTGCCGGGTGGGAATGGGGATCCCATGGGGCTAGAGATGCTCCTGGGGGAAGCAGCTTTGACGGCAGAGGGTGGCAGAGCTGTCCCCAACCTCCCTCCTCTCCACACTGCTGCAGGCAAAGGTGGCAGGATCCTGCCCAGCCCAGTGGTTTTCCAGGGGTTTTCCCAGTGACACCGGGACAGGGAATGTGTTTTGGGGGTGCAGGGCCAGCCCTGGGGTCCCTGGGAGCAGTGACAGCCACAATCTCTGTGTCACCATCCCAATCACCTCCTCCCAGCGCCAAGGCCGAGCTAATGAACCCTGCGACTTTGATGTTTTAATTAGTTGCTTTTGGCTTTAATGCACGGGGATAATAGAGTTTCCATGGACTTATAAACCCTGCCCCTCTGCTGGATCATTAGGAAAAGGGAAAAAAGACACAAGGTAAGGCTGGGTCGGGGCAGGAGGGAAGCTGGAGCCCTGTGGAGCGCATGACACCCGCTGGGGTGTCACCCACCTGGCTGGTGACTCTTTCAAACCGCTAATTAAGCACCTTAAATCCTGGGAGAGCTCTCTGTGAGTAACAGCTGAGTTCAGAGTCCTCCTGCGTTTTTGTGAGCTTCAGGGAGGGGTCTCAGGTTTGAGCGTGGGAAGCTGATGGCACAGCAGGGCCCCTGGAATCAGGAATTGGGGTTGTGGGGTTCCCTTTTGGGGCTGTTCCCTCCAGGGTGGCCAGGCCACTGTGGCCCAGGCTGCTGGTGAGGGACATGGGGACCCTGGTGGGGTGTTCCCGGGCAGCTTCCTGGGGTCAGGTCCTAAATGGGGGCCTAAATATGGACCAGGAGGGTGCAGGCCGGGGAGGGGACACACAGCTGTGCCACAGGAGCCCTCTGCCCAAATCCCACAGCTTGGGAGCCAGGGAAGGGAGGTGGGATGGATCATCCCGTCACCCAGTGCCATCGGGACAGCTCCTGGCCTCGGGAATCCCTCCCTTCCCTGCGGCACCAGGGGCTGTGACAGCCCCGGGGCCACCCCAGTGCCACACTGCGGGGACTGGGGCATCCCAGTGCCACCCCAGTGCCAGACTGTGGGGACTGGGGCATCCCAGTGCCACCCCAGTGCCACACTGCGGGGACTGGGGCATCCCAGTGCCACCTCAGTGCCACCCCAGTGCCACACTGCGGGGACTGAGGCATCCCAGTGCCACCCCAGTGCCACACTGCGGGGACTGGGGCATCCCAGTGCCACCCCAGTGCCACACTGCGGGGACCGGGCCACTCCAGTGCCACCCCAGTGCCACACTGCGGGGACTGAGGCATCCCAGTGCCACCCCAGTCCCACACTGCAGGGACCAGGCCACTCCAGTACCACCCCAGTGCCACCCCAGTGCCACACTGCAGGGACCAGGCCTGTCCCCTGCCACTCCCGCCCACTGCGGCCACCCGTGGCCGGTCCCTGGCGTGTCCCCAGCGTGGGGAGCTCCCGGCCAGGGCAGCAGCAGCCAAGGGGAAGCTTGGGCCAAGTGTCCGCGTTTTGTGCTGACGGGGAAACTTTTCCTTCCACGCTGCCACGGCAGGGATGAGTCGGCAGCTGGGCTGAGCCGAGCGGGGCGCCGGGGGCCAGGATCGGTCCCGATTTTCCCATTCCCAGCCGTATCCCTGCGTTCTGCCGCCGCCGGGGCTGCGGGAAGGAGCAGCGGGGCCGTGCCCGGGCAGAGCGCGGCGCGTAGGAGTCCCCACCCGGAAGAGTTTGTCCGGCGGGGCCGGGCAGGAGGAATCCGATCCCTCCTTTTCCCAGGCTGGGATCCCAGCGCTCTTGGCTCTCCGTGGCCTTGGCCGGCTCCCCGCAGCCGATCCCCCCGCGGCGTGGGGCTGGCTCCCCGCTCATCCCGCCGGCAAGGGAAGGGTCCCGCGGCGCAGCAGCGATTCCCGACATCTCCTCTTTGTCTGCAAAGGTCAGCCCTGCCTCGCTCCCTCGAGGAGCTGCGAATAATCCCGCTCCTTGTGCCGCGGGGCCGGCTCCAGGGCTGAGCCCAGCATCCTCCTCCTCCTCCTGCTCCCCGTGGAGGAGCCGTGCCAGGGCAGGCGCTGCCGGCCCGGGGGGGACGCGGCGCTGCGGGGCCGGGGGGCGGCGGGGCAGCGGCGTGTCCCATGCCAAGGGCAAGAGTCGGGATGGCTGCTCCCGGCTCCTGCCTTCTCCAGGCTAAAAATAAGCCGCTGGCCCTCACCGTGCTGCCTCTGCTCGGTCTGGGGGGGCTGCTGTGGGCAGGGGGTGAATGCGGGCACCCGGGGGGACCGCGGGGCAGGGTCTGTGTGGGGTTGGAAGTGACCTTTGCTCTTTGAGCATCGGGGTCGGCGATCGGATTTTCAGGTCCGGGCTCGGATTTCGGGCAGAAGGTGTCTGATTTTCGGCGCCGTTTCTCGAGATGCTAATTAAGGACCCTGCTGCAGCAGCTGGAGCTTTAGTGTCCCTTCGCCACCCCTCGCTCAGCCGGGAGGTGCCCGTGGCCCCTGGAATGCCCTCGGCTTTTCGCTGCTTCTCGCCTTTTGTTCCTGCTTGGGAATGCCGATGCCTCGCCTCTCTGGGGCTCCAGCCTTTCCAGAGGCTTCTCCTCGCCTCCCTCTCCGGCTTCTCAAAAATAACCCCGCGCTGCTGAGGGCACATCCCAGGATCCGCCGGGAATGCGGCTGTCCCGCTCCTGCCATTCCACAGGCAGCCCAGGGATGAGCCAGGAGACGGCTCAGTCCTCCAGCAGCGTCCCCTCTCATCCTTGCAGGGATGAGATTTTGGGATGAGATTTTGGGATGAGATTTTGGGATGAGATTTTGGGATGAGATTTTGGGATGAGATTTTGGGATGAGCCTGGGGGAGATGGGACGGCTCCGAGCTGCGGGATTCCCGCGGCACCTGCACAGCTCCCGATCCCGGGCGTGACGGATCGCTGCAGCCGGCAGCGCCCGGTGCCCAGAGCTCCCCGCTTCCAGAGGGGCTTCCTGGCGGAGCCGGGCACATGGCCGGGCCAGCAGAGGGGATCCGGCATGGCCTCGGTGATGGGGACACGCCTGGGGCTGACCCGGGCTGGGAGGGAGCCGGTGCTCCGGCGTGAACCTGAGTTAAACATTATTCCTGCCTCTGGAGCCGGCAGGGATTAGCGCAAGGAGGGAGAGCTCGGTGCAAGGAGGGGGAGCGCGGGGAAATGAGGGCAGGCTGGATTTGTGGCCGTGCCGGCAGCTGGGAATGCCAGGCTGGCGCTGGAGGAGCCCCGGGATGGCCGGAGCGAGGCTGGAAGAGAGTCACAGTGCGGGTGACAGCCTCTGGAGCAGCGGGAAAGCTGGAATGACAGCCGGGATTTATCCCGATGGCACAGACCTGGCTGCCCTCACCCCGGGCTGAATCAGCTGCAGGGAGCCGGGATCAGAAACTTGGGAGAAGCCGGGAAGCGTGGCTGGGATCTTTCCTGGGTGTCCCTCTGCAGACGTGGCTCTGAGTCACCACATCCTGCCCGGGAAAGGTTTGGGTCCCCGCTTTTCCATCGGAGCAGCGGGACAGGGCTCCGGGACGGGCTCTGAGAGGATCCTGGTGGATTCCTTGTGGGAGCAGGGCCGTGCTCATCCCTGGGGATAAATCCGTGGGGCTGGGGGCCACAAACCCCCGCCTGCAGGCTGGGGCTGGGAGAGGCTGAAGCTCCACATCCTGCATTTTCCAGTGTGACTGGTGCTGGCTATTTTTAGTTGTCCAAATTAAGCTCGCCTTAAATGCTGTCTTTTGAGGTTTCTTTGAGGGAGGAGGCCTTGGAGTGGTGTTATTTCCCAAGTGACGGATTGCTCTCCAATCTGACCCCAGCCGGACTGGCCGAAAAAACGAAGGGAAGGACCAAAGCTGTGGCTGGGAAGTGTCTCCTCCCCGCAGAGCTGTTCCCGAGGGTGTTTCCCGAGCCAGCGGGAGATTTCCTGGGGGAAGGAGAAAGCAAACAGCCGAGCATCTCCGTGGTGAAATCCAGCTGGAAACCCTCATCCCGCTACCTGCTCTGGCATCCCCCGGGTGTGCTGTGCCCCTGGGAGGTGTTAAATCCATGGGATTGTCACCTCAGGGGCATTCTGGATTTATTGCAGAGTGCTGGGTGCTGGTTTGGGCTCCCAGAGGAGGTGGGGAAGGCTGGAACCACCTGCTGAGATGCTGCTCCCTGTTTTGGGGGTGGCTCATCCAGGGGGGGATGTTCTGCTATCCATGGATTCTCCAGGATGGGCACAGCCGATCCCACGGGCCCAAAATCCATCCACGTCGTGCTCCAGCTCCGCATCCACCGCCGCATTCCGTCGTGCCGCCTCCTGACCCCGCTGCCTTTTCATCCCTTCCCGTTCCCCCCTTCCTTTCTCGGCGCCGTTTTCCCACCTCTCCCCATCCCTGGATGCGCTCCGTGCCTCAGCGGGCACCGCTGGAGCATCCCAGGCTGCAGGATCGGCTTTTCCCCGCTCGCTGCCTCCCTCCCGCAGCAGCCGGGCGTTTCCGAGCAGGTCAGCAGCCCGGGGATCTCCGGCTCCTGCAGTCGGACGTGAAGTGCATGGAATCCCGGGAAGATGCTGCAGCGCCGCGGGGGACGGGCCCCGAGGGCGGGCACGGCGCGGACAGAGGAGCCTGGAAGTGTTTCCTGGCGTTTCCTGGCGCTTCCAGGCACGGGACTGTCCCTTTTCCCTCTGGAAAGGACAATGAGGGAACCTCCCTTCCTGCCGAGCCCGGCCTCGGGGTGTCCCGGGAGCTCGCTGGGATCCGTCCCCTCTCGGGATCAGCCTTTGGACACGGGGGCGCTGGGAAGGGATCCAGGAAAAGGCAGCAGGGAGCAGAGGGATCTCCCCAAATCTCAGCCTCCTCAGCCGGGACCTGCCTCCCCTCGAGTGTGGGAGCAGCCAAGGTGGTGCTGGGGGATCCCAGACAGTTCTGGGGATCCCAAACACTTCTGGGGGATCCCAAACAGTTCTGGGGATCCCAAACAGTTCTGGGGATCCCAAACAGTTCTGGGGATCCCAAACACTGCTGGAGGATCCCAAAATGTTCTGGGAGATCCCAAACACTGCTGGGGGATCCCAAAATGTTCTGGGAGATCCCAAACAGTTCTGGGGATCCCAAACACTGCTGGAGGATCCCAAAATGTTCTGGGAGATCCCAAACACTGCTGGGGGATCCCAAACAGTTCTGGGGATCCCAGACAGTTCTGGGGGATCCCAAACCGTTCTGGAGATCTCAAACAGTGCTGGGGGATCCCTAACTGTTCTGGGGATCCCAGACACTGCTGGGGGATCCCAAACAGTTCTGGGGATCCCAAACAGTTCTGGGGGATCCCAAACAGTTCTGGGGGATCCCAAACAGTTCTGAGGATCCCAAACACTGCTGGGGGATCCCAAATAGTGCTGAGAAATCCCAAACAGTTCTGGGGGATCCCAGATAGTTCTGGGAGATCCCAAAATGTTCTGGGAGATCCCAAACAGTGCTGGGGGATCCCAAACTGTTCTGGGCATCCCAAACAGTTCTGGGGGTCCCAAACAGTGCTGGGGGATCCCAGTCCAAGCTGCCACCCTGCATTCCCACTCTCCTGGTTATTCCAGGAGCAAACCCCCCCTGCCCAGGCTCCGTGAAGGTGCAAAGGCTGCTGGAGAGGGTGAGGAAGGCCCCTGATACTGCAGGGAAAACGCTGGGAAAGGGAAGAGCAGCCAAAGCCTTGGGAATGGAGGGGATTCCAGCAGGCAGAGCAATCCCGGGGGGACAGCTGGGCTGGAGGGGGAATCCTGGCCGTGGGTTTGGCATTTTTCCATTGGGATGGGGAGCGGGAATCGGCACCTCGGGCTGTGGGTGTGCTGGGCTCCGGTGTCTGGGGGATCCCTCACTGTGTACACAGGATCCATCACTGTGTTCTTGTGGATTCCTCACTGTATTCCCAGGATCCATCACTGTGTTCTTGTGGATTCCTCTCTGTATTCCTGGGATCCCTCTCTGTATTCCTGGGATCCCTTGCTGTATTCCTGGGATCCCTCTCTGTATTCCCAGGATCCTTCCCTGTATTCCCAGGATTCCTCACTGCGTTCCCACAGATCCCTCGCTCTATTTCTGGGGTTCCTTACGGTATTCCCACAGATCCCTTGCTGTATCACGTGGATCCCTTGCTGTATTCCAGGGATCTCTCGCTGTATTCCCAGGATCCCTCACAGTATTCCTGAGATCCCTCGCTGTATCCCACGGATCTCTCACTGTATTCCCAGGATTCCTCACTGTGTTCCCACAGATCCCTCACTGTATTCCCAGGATCTCTCGCTGTATTCCCGGGATCCCTCCCTGTATCCTGCGGATCCCTCGCTATATTCCCAGGATCTCTTGCTGTATTCCCAGGATCTCTCACTGTGTTCCCACAGATCCCTCCCTGTATTCCCAGGATCTCTCACTGTATTCCTGGGATCCCTCGCTGTATTCCCAGGATCTCTCACTGTTTTCCTGGGATCCCTTGCTGTGTTCCCACAGATCCCTTGCTGTATTCCCGGGATCCCTCCCTGTATTCCCGGGATCTCTCCTGTATCCCACAGATCCCTCTCTCCCCTGGCCCCGCTCGGTGCCAGCAGCGCCCCAAACCCCCGGATTTTCGCGTTAATCGGGGCCGTATCGCTGCCAAATCCGCAATTATCCCGGGATTAGCGCTGCTGCTGCTCAGGGACCCACCTGGAGCAGGGCCGGAGCCTCCGGCAGCTCCGGCTGGGACAGAGCGCCTGGTCCCCGCTGTCACCTCGGCTGACCCCGTGTCCCCCTGGCCTGGAGGCCTGCGGGGATTTGGGGGGCGTCCTTTGGGGTGTCCCCCATTGTCACCACCGTGTCCTTGTCCCCGTTGTGTCTGAGGCCGGGGCTTGGAGCAGCCTGGGATAGTGGGAGGTGTTCCCTGCCCATGGAATGGGATGAGATTTAAGGTTTCGTTCATCCCAAACCCCTCTGGGATTCTGGCCCGTTCTGGGATTCGTTTTGGGTGGGTTTTGGGGGGGTGAGCTGGGATTTGTGGAATGTTTATCCCTGGTTTTGGGGCTGTGCTCGAGGGGCTGGAAGGCCCCAAATCCCTCCCTGCAGGGATGGGGGAGGTGGGAGCTGTGCCAGCAGCTCCAAGGGAAGGAATATCCCAGTTTGAGGGGGTCACTGGTGTGACTGGGAAGGGATATCCCAGTTTGAGGGGGTCACTGGTGTGACTGGGAAGGGATATCCCAGTTTGAGGGGGTCACTGGTGTGACTGGGAAGGGATATCCCAGTTTGAGGAGGTTACCGGTGTGACTGGGAAGGGATATCCCAGTTTGAGGGGGTTACTGGTGTAACTGGGAAGGGATATCCCAGTTTAGGGGGTTACTGGTGTGACTGGGAAGGGATATCCCAGTTTGAGGGGGTTACTGGTGTGACTGGGAAGGGATATCCCAGTTTGAGGGGGTCACTGGTGTAACTGGGATGCTCTGGGGTGCCGGGAGCAGGGAACACGCGGGGTTGGATGTGGAATAAACGGGATGGCAGCTCAGGACTGTGCCGGGAGCTGCAGGACGGGGGTGGAGCCGGGAATGGCAGAGCTGGGAATGGCAGAAACGGGAATGAGAGCTGGGAATGATGGAGCTGGGAATGAGAGCTGGGAATGAGAGCTGGGAATGACAGAGCTGGGAATGACAGAACTGGGAATGACAGAGCTGGGAATGAGGGAGCTGGGAATGAGAGCTGGGAATGATGGAGCTGGGAATGACAGAACCGGGAATGACAGAACTGGGAATGAGGGAGCTGGGAATGAGAGCTGGGAATGACAGAGCTGGGAATGATGGAGCTGGGAATGACAGAACCAGGAATGACAGAACCAGGAATGACAGAAACGGGAATGACAGAACCAGGAATGACAGAACCAGGAATGACAGAACCAAGAATGACAGAACCGGGAATGACAGAACCAGGAATGACAGAACCAGGAATGACAACCCAAACTCCAAGGCTCCAGATCAGGGTAGCAGCAGGACAAAATCCAATTTTAGGGAGCTTCCCCATCCAGCGGGAAGCAACGCTGTGATGGTGACGGAGCCTCTCCCCAACTCGGCAACTCTTAAATATAATCAGCATTTAATTAAAGCACGCTAACGGTTTTTAATTGCTCTGAGCCCCCGGGACAGGCCCCGGTAACCGGGAATGCGGTGCCTGCTCTGGATTACGGCAGTGCCTGGCGCTGGTGGGAAGCACAGCTCCAACAAAGCGCCTCTGAAAAGCAGATCCAGGCTTTTTCCAAGGTTTTTTTCCATCCCTGTGGACGCGGGGAGAGGTCCCCCAGGACATGGTGGGGTTCAGCTGGGTGTTGGGTGGGGTGAGAGCCTGGGGGTCACGCCCTGAGTGGGTGGGTGCCCCTTCCCAGCCTCTCCCACCCACCCCGGACCCCTCACGGTGCCTCCAGGCATTTCCCAGCCTCCCCCCATCCCCTTCCCGGCCGCGTAAATTCGCTTTCCTATTTATTTTCCAAGCTCATTCCCGCTGTTTACTCAGATCCGCGCTTCTCCCACCTCGGGGGGATGGGGAAGGAGGACCTTGGGAGGCTCCCGGGGGGTGGCTGTGCCCCCTCCCACCCCATCCTGCCTCATATCCCGGCTCACAGGAGCATTCCCTCCTCCCTGCCCTGCCCCTCCCCTGCCCCATCTGCCTCTCCCCTCCTATTTCTCCATATTTTCCAACCTCCGATTTGCCTGGAATTTTTTTTTTTCCCCCTTTCTTTTTATTTTTTTTTTTGTCGCCATCTCCACCACGCCACCACGGGACAATTTTTTTTTTTTTTTTACATATATATAAAAATTATTTATTTGATATCTTTCCCCTTCCTGGGCGGGGGTCGGGATTTGGGGATGGGGATGGAGGGGTGGGTTTTCTTTTCTCCGGGGTAAATACCGCCTTTCCCCTGCTCGCCTGGCTCCCTTTAATTAGACTTCTTACTGCATGGAACAGTTCGCAGTTATATATGGAAAACAGCCCACACTTTCCCAGGAGCGGGGCATGTTGGGAAGGGAAACGGGAGCAGCCGGCGCGCTCTTCCCTGGGAGCCGCGTGTGTTTTTCCTATCGCTTTTCCCGACTTTATTTTTTTTAACCCTTTGCGGCAGCGAAAAGCGCTCGCAGCTCTTGGATTTTGGGGTTTTTTCGGGTTTTTTTCGGGTTTTTTTTTTTGCCTTTCTCCCATCCCTTTCGCTTAGAGGATCCCCCGCTAGGCTCGGGGTTTTTTGGGGGGGGGGAAAAATATGGATTTAGGGCTGGAGGAGAGTGGGGAGAGGGATCGGAGCTAGGCGGGACGGCAGGAGCTGGGCAGGGATGTGATCCAGAGGGGGATTCCCGGAGCAGGGACCCCCATCGGTGGCAGGAGGGGGACACTGCTGTCCCCAACCCTTTGTCCCCGTGTCCCCAGGGCTGCTGCTGCCATCCCCCCCGCATCCCATCCCGCTCTGGAATCCCGGTTTTAGGGGATCCCCCTCTCTCCGAGCAGCCCCAATTTCCCTCTGCCGTCCCAGCTCCGCCTCTGCTGCCTCAGTTTCCCCCGCCGTGCTCCACAGGGGGATTTTTGGGAGGGGTTGCCGCCGCTTTGGGTTTGTTTTTTATTTTTTTTTCTGCGGAATTCTCCACGGAGCAGGGAAGAGGAAGCGGCTCCGGTGACAAGGTGAGCCCCCAGGGTGTCCCGAGCACCCCAAAACCCGCGGGCTCCCCCTCTCCTCCTCCTCCTGCCTTTCCCGGAGCAGCAGATGCTTTTCCCGGCTGCTGCTGGAGGAAGTGACGGGACCTATTTTCATCCCCCAGGGATCTTCGGGGTAGGAATCCCCTGTCCCTGTGTAATCCTGCTAAAAATACCGTGCCTGTGGCTGCTCGTCCTGCCCGGTGGCTCTCCCGGCCCCCGAGCGTTGTTTTGCCTCTCGGACGGCCCCGGGTCGGGCTTTGCCTGCTGGGTTTGGCTTAATTTTGAGCCGAGTTTAACATTCCTGCGCTTTCCGAAGGGGATGTGGGAGGGTGGGAGTCGGGGTTGGAGGGATTGGGTGTGTGTGGGGTGAGCTGGACACCCCATCCCACGGGAGAGCTGGGAATGCCGGAGCATCCCTGCCCTAGGATGGGATATACCAGGCTCTGCCCCAGCTCCTGCCAAAATCCTGCCATGGTCTGGGATCCAAAAAAAATCCCAAATCCTGGCTGTGGCTGTGCCCGGGGCTCTGGAGCAGAGAGCTCCGGGCTCCTCCCGTGCTGCCCTCGGCACCATCCCAGCCTTGGATCCCTGTGGCCTCTCCTCTGGACACTGCTCCCAGCCTTTCCCTGCTCCTCAGGGCCCTCCTGGGACAGCATCCAAGAGTTGGGAACGGGATCCCCACCCTGCCGGTGTCCCCTCCCTCCTGGCCAGGTGTGCAGGGAGCTGGGAGGCTCCAGGGCTGGGATGTGGCCGCTGCTCCGTGTCCATCCTGGCCGTGCTGCCAGAGCCGCCCCCGGGGCTGCTTTGCTGCCCTGTTTTTATCCTCCAGTCCCGCTCTGCAATTCCGAGCTGCCCAAATCCCAGAGCTCGGCTTTGGACGGGCTCTGGGCTGTGAATCAGCGCTAAGCCAAGCCCAGGATGGGTCTGGAGGAGGGAGGAGAGGCGCTGGGGGCAGCGGGGTGGGAGCTGCTGCCCTGGACACCTCCCTGCAGCAGATTCACCCCGAGGGAAGGGACAGGAGGAGGAAAGGGTCACCCACAGTGCGCCAGCCGCTGCCAGATCGCCCCGTGCTGCCTTCCCGCTGCTCCCAGGCTGGGAAGAACCCATTTCCCGCTGCCAAGTGGGATGGAGAAGGAGTGGACAAAACCTCGTGCTGCCATCCAGGACAACCCTCCCAACCCGGCAGCGCCAGTGTCACCTCCCCGGGGAGCAGGTGGCAGAGGGGACACGCAGGGGACGCCGTGGCCCTGCAGAGGGTGAGGCCAGCAGGTGTTTGCCGCCACAGGAGAGGCCGGGTTTGCTCCTCATCCTCCCGCATTCCTGCACCGGCCGTGCTACCTTGTAAAGCTCAGAGAATAATGAGAGGAGCTGCGCTGATTTAGTGCAGGCGCCGCCGGAGAAATACCAAGGCCTTAGATGGAAACATTCCCCCTGACAGCTCGCCTGGAGGCTCCCTGCTTTTCTTTTCCTTCCACCCCCCCTGGAATTCCTGGGCTGCTGCACCCTGAGGAGCGGGGAAGCCCCGGCCGGGGGCGAGGGCAGATTCCTGACCCCCGGCACCGCGGCCGTGGCAGCTGCGCCGGTGGCTTTGGCACGTGGATGTGACACTTTTGGAGGCCTGGACAACAGGAGCCGGGCTTGTCACAGCCCCTGGTGGCAGCAGGCTCAGAGCTCTGGGGTTTGGGGCTCAGGGCTGTGGGTTTGGGGGCGCAGGGTTGAAGATTTTGGGGGTTTGGGGAGCCACGTCCTGGATGGCCGCGCTCATGCAAAAGCCGTGCCCAGTGTTCCGCCTCCAGCCTCTTCCCTGCCCTTTGCAGGAGTTAATTGCTGGCTTGGGCACGCCAAAACCCAGCAGTTTTCCAACGTCAATTAGCAGGAGGCAAAATAGGAGCAAAATGGGAGCCAGGGCAGCTGGAATGAGCGGGGTGGTGGCAGCCACGTGAGTGCCCTGCAGGGTGGTGGCGGGGACATTCGTTTTGGGGAATGTCACCTCCTCCCGCCTTCTCCTTGTGCTCTCCCTGTGACCTTGGCCCTGCCGCCATCCCTCCTCTCAGTCCCACGGCCTGGCAGGAGGAAGGAGAGGAGGAGGAGGATGGTGTGACACAGCCAGGGGTGGGACAATGCTCTGCTGTCACCTGAGGGGGTGACAGCCGCGTTGGGGACAGGCCCCCAGCGTGGCGCCCTGCACGTGGCAGCGCCGTGGCCGCGCTGCTGGCACCGGGAATTGGCACCGTGGTGACATCGCCGCTGCTGTGACACGGCGGGGCCAGCGGCTCCCTGCCCGCGGCCAGCGGCCCCCGGAGCCTGCGGTAAGCGGTGGCTTTGTGGCGTGTCCCCTCCCTTGTCCCCAGCCCCATGTGGCGGACGGGGAGGTGCGGGGGAGCCGCGTGGGAGTCGGGAATTGTCGCTGGTGGGAATCGGGAATTGTCGCTGGTGGGAATCGGGAATTGTCGCTGGTGGGAATCGGGAATTGTCGCTCGCAGGAGTCGGGAATTGTCGCTGGTGGGAATCGGGAATTGTCGCTGGTGGGAATCGGGAATTGTCGCTGGTGGGAGTCGGGAATTGTCGCTGGTGGGAGTCGGGAATTGTCGCTGGTGGGAATCGGGAATTGTCGCTCGCAGGAGTCGGGAATTGTCGCTGGTGGGAGTCGGGAATTGTCGCTGGTGGGAGTCGGGAATTGTCGCTGGTGGGAATCGGGAATTGTCGCTGGTGGGAGTCGGGAATTGTGGCTCGTGGGATCGGGAATTGTCGCTCGTGGTAATCATGAATTGTGGCTCGTGGGATCGGGAATTGTCGCTCGTGGGATCGGGAATTGTCGCTGGTGGGGATGCGGGACAAGGGGACCCTGCCGTGCCCTGCCCTGCCCGCGGGGGCTGGCAAGGAGCAGCCTCAGGCTCCGCATCCCAACAGAGAATTCCCGCTGGAATTCCCGGGCGGCGGCGCCAGCCCTGCGCCCTGGGCTCAGCCGTGGCTGCTTTGTCACCCGCTGTGTCACTCGGCTGCTGACTCGCCCGGTGACTCGGTTTCCCTGGCACAGCGCTCCGTGAGGCCCCAGCGCCT
Organism: Poecile atricapillus; assembly: GCF_030490865.1. NCBI lineage: Eukaryota > Metazoa > Chordata > Aves > Passeriformes > Paridae > Poecile > Poecile atricapillus. The sequence goes on from NC_081271.1 coordinate 1,483,740, forward strand.
CCTGCGCCTTTCCCTGCTCCTTTTCCAGGGAAAACACCGCGTGTATTCCCCCCACCCCTGCAGGACCCGCTTCCCCCCCGGTCCCCGAGGGAATGCGGGGGTCTGGCCGCCGCCGGGGTGTCCCCCGTGGCGGGGTCTGGCTGTGCTGTGTCCCCAGGGTGTGGCGGGGGTGACCCCCGTGGCAGGGCGGTGTCGCTGTCCCCGCGGAGGAAGCGGATGCTGCGGAGCGTCCCGCGGGTGCCACAGGTGGCTGTCCCCGGCTGCCACCGCTTCTGCTTTCGGCACCTGCAGCGGGGTGAGGGGACCGCGGGGAGGGGACGGATCCCCCTGAGCCCCACGGGGACAGGACAGACCCTCCTGAGCCCTGCGGGTGCTGCCACACGGTCCCCGAGGGTCAGCAGGGCTGTCCCGCCTGTCGCAGCCTGCCTTTGTCCCCTTGGCCTCTCGGGGATGAAGGTTCCGCCACCGTCACCTTCTGCCATCCTGTCCCTCCTCCCCTTGAAGCTCTTCACCCCGAGGGTGACAATCCCCGCTGGGATGTCCCCTGAGCCTGCGGGGCGGCCCTGAGGCGAGGTTGGTGGCTGTGAGCCGCAGGAGGGGACCGAGCCCCGCGGTGTCCCCTGCGGGCGGCCCGGCGGCGGAGGGGTTAAGGAGGGAAGGCTTCCCTTGCCAGGGGTGTTGCTGGGAACAGGCAGGAGCGGGAGCGGGAGCCGCTGCCATCTGCACATTGCGATTTGGTGAGTGTGCACGGGAGGGGCCCCCCAAGGGCTGCGGGGCCCCCCAAGGGCTGCGGGGCCCCCCCAGCGCTGCCCGCGGCGGCTCCGTGGGGCGGGGGAGTGCGGACCCCATAAAATCCCCTAAAAATCCCCCAAAAGAGCCGCTGTCACCGCGGGCTGGCCACCGCGTGCTCCACGTGGCCGCGGAGCCGGCTCAGCCCCGGCTGTGTCCCCTCTGTCGTGTCCCCTCCCTGTCCCCAAGGCTGTCGCCTGTTGGGACGCGCCCGGTGCGCAGCCCTGGTGCCACATTCCCGCTGGGAAAGGGAATTCCCCCCGCTCGAATTCCCGCGGGGGGGTCTCGTCCCCCTCCTCAGGTTGGGGCTCTCCCGGTGTTTTTTTCCCTGGATTCGGCCATTCCAGGGGGTTTTCAGCGCCTCTCCCAGCAGCGAGAGGGGTCCGTGTGCTGGGCAGGGAGAGCAGGGCGGCCTCTCCAGGGACAGTTCCCTGCCGGCAGGGCAGGAAAGGTGCCCCAAGCCCATTTTTTTCTGCTTTAATTGGCTGCTTTGGCTCTTGGAGTCCGTTTGTCCATCTGGAGAGAGGCTCTGGCCGTGCAGCTTCTCTCATCCCACTGCAGATGCAGCTTTGGATTCCCAAGGAGAAAAATCTCCAGGCCGAGCCTAGGAAGGGTAATTCTGGGGGAGTTGATTTTTTTTTTTTTAATTTTTTTTTTCCCTTCCTCCCCACTTGGCAATACCAACAGCATGCCTGAGAGCTTTACATTGAGTTTGCCATGGCAACCTCCGGCAGCCAAGTGTTCCCAACACCCCTTTCCCAAACTGGGAGAGGAGATGGACCCTGGTGGGAGCTGCCGAGAGGGGCAGAGTTTGGGGCTGGGGTCCAGGTGCTTGGGGAAGGTGATTCCACCTTGATCCACCTGATCCAAGCTGGGATTTGTGGCTCTGGGCAGGGAATGTGCTGGCTGGTGATGCTTTTCCTTGGCCTGCTGGTGGGAGATGTCCCAGCTGGAGGAGCTGGGGCGTGGATTTCATCCTCCTTCGTGGGTCGATGGAGAATCCTCCTGAGCTTGGGCAGGGATTGCTCCATCTCCGATCATCCGTGGGAGGACGGAGCAGCGCTGCTGGGTCTGATCCGATGTCCTGAGGCAGGAGGATCCCTGTCCTTGCCCAGGGGCCCAGCACATGCCAGGCTCCCGGTGCCACCAGCAGTGCCACCAGAGTGGCAGCAGGGCCACCCACGGCGTGGCTGAAGTTGTCACTTGTGGCGTCTCCAGCTGATTGATCTCTCCTCATCGCTTTGCCGCCTCCCAGGTTAAATCCAGCGGGGTCTGAGGCTGGGCTGGGCACGGGGGACGCTCGGCTGGTGGCCACGGGCACTGTCCCTGGCAGGACGGAGGTGCTGTGCTGCCGTTTATTATTCCGGGCAGGTTCAGCTGCAGCACCGCGGCGGCTCCGCTGCTCCTCGCCAGCTCCTCCTGCCTGGAGCCTCCACGAGCCTCCCCTCGAGGCTCCAGGGATGGATCCCCGGCTCCTGGGCCAGCTCGGGGAGGTGACACAGCTGGTGACACAGCACGGGGAGCTCAGCTCCCTGCTCCTCTCCTGCCTGGGCTGTTTGCTTCCCTCAGGGAGAACTCCTTCCTCTCCTCGTTCCTGGGGGCTCTGGGAATGAATTCTGGGGTGAAGCCACTGGGAGCTCCTCAGAGCGATGGCTCTGGTCCGGGTGGATCCTTCCCAGCTTGGCCAGGGACCCTGTTCCCAGGGATGGGAATGGGGCTGTGATCCCAAAAGGGCTGGGGGAGGATGCTCAGGGCGGACAGGAGCCATCCCACACCTCGGTCCCAGGCTGGAATTACAGGTGGGACACAGGGATGGTGCTGATCCCTCCTTTCCCCCCAGGATGGAGCCAGTTCCAGGTTGGAATGTCACAGTGGGACACAGGGATGGTGCTGATGGCTGCCCCCTGAGCTGGGTCAGGGGTAATTAAGGGCTAGGCCGATACAGTTTTAATTAACTGTCTCCCTCTTAACCTCTGAGCTCTCCTCAGACAGCGCCAGTTGCTATGAAAGAGGAGGAAATGAGCGTGGTGGGGTGGGGGAATTATCGTTTTTTCTCTTAATCAGCAGGAGCCTGCTTAATTGGGCCTGCCACCTCCTGCTTCCCGCTGCCGGGAGCTGCTGCCGTGCAGGGATGGATGAGCTCAGCTCCACGAGGAGCCGTGGGATAACGGGCTGGGAACGGGCAGGGATGCGGGAGCCAGGGATCCCTGCTGGATGGGGCAGCAGCAGCGCTCTGGCCTGAGGGTGGGAGCTGCAGTGTCCCCATCCCTGTGTCCCCATCCCTGTGTCCCCATCCCTGTGTCCCCATCCCTGTGTCCTCATCCTTGTGTCCCATGCCTGTGTCCCATCCCTGTGTCCCATCCCTGTGTCCCATCCCAGTGTCCCCATCCCAGTGTCCCCATCCCAGTGTCCCCATCCCAGTGTCCTCTCCTGGTGCCCCATCCCAGTGTCCCCATCCCAGTGTCCCCATCCCAGTGTCCCCATCCCTGTGTCTCCCATCCCTGTGTCTCCCATCCCTGTGTCCCCATCCCTGTGTCCCCATCCCAGTGTCCTCATCCCAGTGTCCTCATCCCTGTGTCCTCATCCCTGTGTCCCCATCCTTGTGTCCCATCCCTGTGTCCTCATCCCAGTGTCCCCATCCCAGTGTCCCCATCCCAGTGTCCCCATCCCTGTGTCCCCATCCCTGTGTCCCATCCCTGTGTCCCCATCCTTGTGTCCCATCCCTGCAGCTGGGCCACAGGTCTCTCCCGAGGTGGGGACAATCTGGCAAGGTGGGGACATTCTGGCGAGGTGGGGACATTCTGGCGGTGTCACTGCTGTCCCTGAGGTTCAGTTGGTGTCTGTGGTGCCCTGATAATGCCGGGAGCTGCCCCGGGGGTGCTGCTGGCAGGATAAGGAGCTGCTCCCGAGGGCCAGGCGGGGAGAGCTGGGCTTCCTTGGGGTTCCTTGGGGTTCCATCACCCAGAGATTGAAAAGTCCCCGTGGCTGGGGCTGGGGTGATTTGGGACACCCCTGGGGCTGGGGTTGGGGTGATTTGGGACACCCCTGTGCTGATTTGGTGCCTTTCTGTGGGCTGTGTGAGCGCTGGTGAACACCTCTGGGGTTGTCACCTCCAGGACAGAGCCATGTGAAGGTGATGTCCTGGGATCAGCAGTGGACATTCCCCCTCCTCCCTCCTGTCCCTCCCCAGCCTGCTCTGCCACCCCTGGGCCCCATCTCAGGCGGGTTCTACCAGAGCAGCCGTTCCCCTGTTGTTCTTTATTTCTTTTGCCCTCTGAAAAATTTTATTTTCTCTCCATGAGAGCCTCCCCTCGCAGCCTTTTTGCCTCTGGAGCGCCGGCAGCTTCCCTGGAGCTTGGGAACGCAGCTAACCCTGGCTGACAAAAAGCCCTCTGGCCTGTGCTGTTCCCTCCGTGTCCCTGTTTGTCCCTACAACTCTGAAATGCCAGCAGGGAATCCCAGCCCCCGAATCCCTGAGGAATGGGGGAGCTGTGGGGTGCTCATGGTCCCTGCCTGGATTGGTTGAAGCGTTTTTGGGGCTGTCCTGTCCTCACTGGGGGGGTTTTTGACCTGGGTGGCAGCGTTTAGGGACACTGAGAGCGCTCTGGGTGTCACCTCCGCGCCGGTCATTGATGGAAAAAAACCTCGATTTCTGAGAAATTCCCAGCTTTTGGTGGCTTCTCTGCCACTTTTCTTTTCTCCTTCGTGGTTCCTGTGGCATCTCCAGGTGGATGTAGAACCCGTGGGGTGCTGCAGCCCCTTTCCCATGGATATTGGGATATTGGGATTTTGGGACATTGGGGTATCAGGATTTGGGATATTGGGACATTGAGATATCGGGATATTGGGATTTTTGGACATTGGGATATAGGGATATTAGGATATTGAGATATCAGAATATTGGGATTTTGGGACATTGGAATATCAGGATATTGGGATATTAGGATATTAGGATTTTGGGACATTGGGATATCAGGATTTGGGATATTGGGACATTGGGATATCAGGATATTTGGATATCGGGATATTGGATTTTGGGACACTGGGATATTGGGATATTGGGATATTAGGATTTTGGGACATTGGGATATCAGGATTTTGGGACATTGGGATATCAGGATATTGGGACATTGGGATGTCAGGATATTGGGATTTTGGGATACTGGGATCATTCCCTACCTGCCGGCAGGGCGGGGAGCGATGCTCCAGCCCCGGCGTCCTGCCCAGGGGAGGAAGCAGCTGTTTCCCACTGCCGAAGGGTATTTTTAACCCAAAATCAAGGGCAGGGTTTGTCTGGGCTGAAAGTGAAGAACCACCTGGGCTCCTTTCCTGCCCGGCCCCGCAGCTGCCGCTTTTCCCCGCTCCGCACTCCGAGCTCAACTTCTCACCCAGGAATTTTTTGCCCAAACGGCGCCGCCGCCGCGTTCTCCCTAAAAATCCCCGCCTTGGGGGTAGCGCCGCTCCCCTCTCCCACCCCACGGGGCGCCTCGCTGGTTCCCAAGCGCTGCTAACGCGGATATTTTTGTTTCCCACGGTTGTTTTCGCAGCTCCAGTTGCTGTGGTATCCAGGGAGCCCCCCTCCTCCTCCTCCTCCTCCTCCTCCTCCTCCTCCCGCTGCAGGAGCTGCACGCCGGGCGTTGCTAAGGTCGCCTCCGCGGTAACATGCACATCCTGTTTACACCTTCATCCCGACAACTTGGGCTCGGATAGAGCCGCCCGTTCCCCCCGGGAAGCCCCCAGGGAAAGGGGCCGCACGGAGCATCCCCCGCCGGAGCCGCCGGAGCCGCGAGCGAGGCCGCCCCAGGAGCGCCGCGCCGGTGGCACCGTCACTGTGACAAGATGACGAACAACGTGGCCGACCACCACCCCGGGAACTCGGTGGCCGAGGGCAACCATGAGGGGGACTTTGGGTGCTCCATGGTGGAGCTCAGGAACCTCATGGAGCTGAGGAGCGCCGAGGCCGTGGCCCGGCTCAACGACTCCTATGGTGGCGTCCAGAACGTCTGCAAGAGGTTGAAGACGTCGCCGGTCGAAGGTGAGTGGCCCTGCAGTGGGCTGATGTTGTCACCTCTGGGGTTGTCACCTCCGGGGTTGTCACCTCCAGGATGCAGTCATGTGAAGAAGATGTCCAAGGGTGGTGGCTCCCATGGTCTGGGGTTGTCACCTCTGGGGTTGTCACCTCTGGGACGGAGCCATGTGAAGGTGACATCCAAGGGTGGTAGCTCCCATGGTCTGGGGTTGTCACCTCTGGAGTTGTCACCTTTGTGACGGAGCCATGTCAAGGGTGGTGGCTCCAATGGCTGTCATGTGGTCTCGGGTTGTCGCTTTCGGGATGGGGACACACGAAGGTGACACTCGAAGGTGATGTCTCCATGGGCTGTCTCATGGTCTGGGGTTGTCACCTCTGGGGTTGTCACCTCTGGGGTTGTCACCTCTGGGATGGAGCCATCTGAAGGTGATGTCCAAGGCTGGTGTCTCCAGCAGCTGAGCTCGGTTGGTCCCATCACGCTCGGTGTCCATCATGGAGGCAGCTCCTGGTGTGTGGTGAAATGGTCATTTGGGGTGGAAGAGGAGGAAGAAGGAGGGAGCAGCGTCTTCCCAGAGGGTTCCCTGAGGTGTAACCCTGATCCCCTGGGAGGCTGGAGCAGGTGTGGGGTGTGGGGTGTGGGGTGGGGTGAGGAGCTCCTCCCCACAGCCCAGCTGCTGCTCCAGCTGTTCCTTTTAATCCTTTATGGAGTTGGGGGTGGGAGGGGAGCTGTGAAGCTCAGAGGGTGCTGGCGAGGTGGCCGAGTGACACCTGCAGCTGTTGGTGGCACTTGGGGCAAGGGATGGGGACAGCACGTCCCCAAAGGGGGTGGGGGATGCACCCAGGGGTGGGGAGATGGGCCCACCCTGGTCTGGGGATTCTCCAAGGAAAACCTGGAGCGGTGGCAGTGACACCTGGGGTCACCTCTGGATGTCACCTCTGCCCTCACGGGCTGGGCTGGCCTTTGGGGTCCCCTCATCAGTGAGGCTGGTGGCACTGGTGGCACTGGGGGTGCCTTGGCACAGCAGTGGAGCCTTCCCTGGCACCCTGGATCCATGGGATGAGGGGTCAGCCCTGGATCCATGGGATGAGGGTTCACCCCTGGATCCATGGGATGGGAGTTCACTCCTGGATCCATGGGATGGGAGTTCACTCCTGGATCCATGGGATGGGAGTTCACCCCTGGATCCATGGGATGAGGGTTCATCCCTGGATCCATGGGATGAGGGTTCACCCCTGGATCCATGGGATGGGAGTTCACCCCTGGATCCATGGGATGGGGATTCACCCCTGGATCCATGGGATGGGAGTTCACCCCTGGATCCATGGGATGAGGGTTCATCCCTGGATCCATGGGATGAGGGTTCACCCCTGGATCCATGGGATGGGAGTTCACCCCTGGATCCATGGGATGGGGATTCACCCCTGGATCCATGGGATGGCTGAGCCCCGGCTGGGACAATCCGTGGGATATTTTTAGTGCTGCAGGGGGGGATTCGAAGCTTTCCAGCTGCGAGCGGGAGCGGGAAGGAGAGACAATATCGGGATGTCGTTAGAGAAGGGGGGAAATCCCGGTGGAAATCCAAAGCCCAGGTCACAGAACAATGTGCTCGTGCCTGCCAAAGTGGGATCACGCAGCTTTGGGGTGGGAGGAGAGGCAGGAGGAGCGCCCGTGGCGTTTGGGATCCGTGGTGACTCTCCCGTGTCCCCGGGTGTCCCCCACGTGTGTCCCCACGTGTGTCCCCGCGGCTCCCCGGCCATGAGCCGCATTTTCCATGGGCTGGGTGGGAATCGAGGCCGGGACATCCCAGGATCCCGCTCAGCCTCCTCCTCCTCCTCCTCAGGGCTGGGTGGGGACACCCCGGCTGCTGCCAGCTGCCAGCTGTCCCCTCCCTGCAGCTGGGCTGGAGTCACAGCGGGAGCAGGGAATGGGATCCGGGAATGGGATCCGGGAATGGGATCCGGGAATGGGATCCGGGAATGGGATCTGGGAATGGAATCCGGGAATGGGATCCGAGAATGGGATCAGGGAATGGGATCAGGGAATGGGATCCGGGAATGGGATCAGGGAATGGGATCAGGGAATGGGATCAGGGAATGCGATCAGGGAATGGGAGCAGGGAATGGGATCCAGGAATGGGATCTGGGAATGGGATCCATCCCGCTCCATCCCGCTGCTGCTTCCTGCTCTGAGTGACACCGGGCTGGCACAGAGGTGTCCCCAGGGTGACACGGGGCTGGCAAAGAGGTGTCCCCCGGAGTCACACAGGGCTGGCACAGAGGTGTCCCCCGGAATGACACAGGGTTGGCACAGAGGTGTCCCCAGAGTGACACCGGGCTGGCACAGAGGTGTCCCCAGAGTGACACAGGGCTGGCACAGAGGTGTCCCCAGAGTGACACCGGGCTGGCACAGAGGTGTCCCCCGGAATGACACAGGGTTGGCACAGAGGTGTCCCCCGGAATGACACAGGGCTGGCACAGAGGTGTCCCCAGGGTGACACAGGGCTGTCCCTTGAACCCGAGGCCCGGCTCCCATCACTGCCAGGCTGCTCCAGGCACCACCGGGATGCATCCAGGGCCATTCCCGGAGCATCCCGGGACCTGGCAGCGGCCCCAGGGACATCTTAAGGTGGAAAAGGATTGGGGGGAGTCCCTTAAGGATGTCCTGGGCAGGGGGGGCTGCTCCCTCTGGGGACCCCTCAGCATCCATGGCTTTATTTGGGGTGACGGTGGCGCATTGTCACTGTCCCCCATCGCTGCCTGGGCGGGCTCTCGAGGGGCTCAGAACCCCTTTTGTTCCACATTTCCCCCAAATCCTCGCTCCCAGCTCCGTGTCCCGCTCCCTCCCTGTCTCCCACACTTTTCCAGCAGCACCAGCCCAAATCCTCCTCCATCTCCGGGTTTGGGTCCGGTGTCCCCGGGGCTGGAGACGCTCCCGCTGCTCCAGGCGCTGCCAGGGGACAGGGCTCAGGTGCCTGAGGTGCTGCCAGTGCCAGAATTGCCCAGATTTGCCCAGATTTGCCCAGATTTGCCCGGATTTTATGGCTCATTTGATGTAAACAAAGGCACCGGTGCCAGCTGGCAGCGCCTGGGCACTCGCCAGGTTGCAGCCCTGGTGTCCCTGCAGCCAGCCTGGGTGAACAGAGGCTTTTGAAGAGAAGCCTCAGTTCCTGAAGACAAAAAACCCATTAGAATGTTTTAAAATTATGTGTGTCTTGTAATTTAATTTATTTATATTTGTATTTGTATTTTACTAATTTATGTATTGTTTATTACGATTTATTTATTTGTATTTTATTTACTTATGCATTATTAGTTTTCATTATTATTTATTTATATTTATACATTATTTATTATGTGTTATTATTTTATTATTTTATTGTTTTATTTAGATATTATTATTTATATTAATACATAATAATATTCACATATTATTTAATATTATGTATTATTTATTATTATACTTATATTTTAATTTTAATTATGTATGTTTTTATTTTATTTAATTAATTAATTTCTGTTTATGTTTTATCTATATTTCATTTATAAATAAATATTTATAAATATTTATTAATTTATTCTTTATATTAATATTTATTTATAAACAAATTTATTAACAACATATTTATTCAAAAGAAATGAATAATTATTTATATTATTTATATTTTATTAATATTATTTATATTTATATTATATATTTTTATATATTTATATTTTTATATATTTATGTATAAATATATTTATATGAATATAATATATTATGTTATTTATATTATATTATATTATATTAATTACATTATATTATATTTATTACATTATATTATATTTATTACATTATATTATGTTATATTATGTTATATTATGTTATATTATATATTAATTATATTATATTATATTATTTTATATTATTTTATTTTATTTTATTTTATATTATTTTATATTATTTTATATTATTTTATATTATTTATAATTGGCTCTTTGCTGGCAGCAGCTCGCTCCAGGGCGGGCATGGATGGATTCCATGGGGATAACAGTGGGATTTTCCCTGATCCCTGTTTTCCCCACACCTCCAGGCCTGTCCGGGAACCCCACGGACCTGGAGAAGAGGCGTCAGGTCTTCGGCCAGAACTTCATCCCCCCAAAAAAGGCCAAGACGTTCCTGCAGCTGGTGTGGGAGGCGCTGCAGGACGTGACGCTGATCATCCTGGAGATCGCAGCCATCATCTCCCTGGGGCTCTCCTTCTACCACCCCCCGGGAGGGGACAACGAGCGTGAGTCTGGGCTGGGGCTCTGGGATCTGCCCCGGGCCCTGGGGGGATCTGGGGTTTGGGATGGGGGCTCTGGGATCTGCCCCATTCCCTGGGGGAATCTGGGATCTGCCCCGGGCCCTGGGGGAATCTGGGATCTGCCCCGTTCCCCATGGGAGCAGGGGTCTGGGATGTGCCCCATTCCCTGTGGGAGGGGGTTTGGGATGTGCCCCATTCCCCATGGGAGCAGGGGTTTGGGATCTCCCCCATTCCCTGTGGGAGGGGGTTTGGGATGTTCCCCATTCCCTGTGGGAGGGGATTTGGGATGTTCCCCATTCCCCGTGGGAGCAGGGGTTTGGGATGTTCCCCATTCCCTGTTGGAGCAGGGGTTTGGGATGTTCCCATTCCCCATGGGAGCAGGGGTTTGGGATGTTCCCATTCCCCATGGGAGCAGGGGTTTGGGATGTTCCCATTCCCTGTAGTAGCAGGGGTTTGGGATGTTCCCATTCCCCATAGGAGCAGGGGTTTGGGATCTGCCCCATTCCCTGTAGGAGCAGGGGTTTGGGATGTTCCCCATTCCCCGTGGGGTTTGGGATGTTCCCATTCCCCATGGGAGCAGGGGTTTGGGATGTTCCCCATTCCCCATGGGAGCAGGGATTTGGGATGTTCCCCATTCCCTGTGGGAGGGGGTTTGGGATGTTCCCATTCCCTGTAGGAGCAGGGGTTTGGGATGTTCCCATTCCCTGTGGGAGCAGGGGTTTGGGATGTTCCCCATTCCCTGTGGGAGGGGGTTTGGGATGTTCCCCATTCCCTGTGGGAGCAGGGGTTTGGGATGGGGTGGTCGCCCCGTGGTGCAGATGGAGCTGGGAGCTCCCATCCTTGGGGGAGCTCAGGGAGGAGGAGGAAGAAGGAGGAATTGTTCTTTGGGATCACATGAGTTGGATCAGGGCAGGTTTTGGTTCTGGAAAGGAGTTTTATGGGGTTGTGGAAATGGGAATTACCTGCTCTGGGCAGTGTGTGGGGTTCTCCAGAGGGGAATTCCCTGCTCCAGGCAGTGTGTGGGGTTCTCCAGGGAGGAATTCCCTGCTCCAGGCAGTGTGTGGGGTTCTCCAGTCAGGAATTCCCTGCTCCAGGCAGTGTGTGGGGTTCTCCAGTGGGGAATTCCCTGCTCCAGGCAGTGTGTGGGGTTCTCCAGTCAGGAATTCCCTGCTCTGGGCAGTGTGTGGGGTTCTCCAGAGGGGAATTCCCTGCTCTGGGCAGTGTGTGGGGTTCTCCAGTCAGGAATTCCCTGCTCTGGGCAGTGTGTGGGGTTCTCCAGTCAGGAATTCCCTGCTCTGGGCAGTGTGTGGGGTTCTCCAGTCAGGAATTCCCTGCTCTGGGCAGTGTGTGGGGTTCTCCAGTGGGGAATTCCCTGCTCCAGGCAGTGTGTGGGGTTCTCCAGTGGGGAATTCCCTGCTCCAGGCAGTGTGTGGGGTTCTCCAGTGAGGAATTCCCTGCTCCAGGCAGTGTGTGGGGTTCTCCAGTGAGGAATTCCCTGCTCCAGGCAGTGTGTGGGGTTCTCCAGTCAGGAATTCCCTGCTCCAGGCAGTGTGTGGGGTTCTCCAGTGGGGAATTCCCTGCTCCAGGCAGTGTGTGGGGTTCTCCAGTGAGGAATTCCCTGCTCCAGGCAGTGTGTGGGGTTCTCCAGAGGGGAATTCCCTGCTCCAGGCAGTGTGTGGGGTTCTCCAGTGAGGAATTCCCTGCTCCAGGCAGTGTGTGGGGTTCTCCAGTCAGGAATTCCCTGCTCCAGGCAGTGTGTGGGGTTCTCCAGTGGGGAATTCCCTGCTCTGGGCAGTGTGTGGGGTTCTCCAGTGGGGAATTCCGGAATTCCCTGCTCTGGGCAGTGTGTGGGGTTCTCCAGAGGGGAATTCCCTGCTCTGGGCAGTGTGTGGGGTTCTCCAGTCAGGAATTCCCTGCTCCAGGCAGTGTGTGGGGTTCTCCAGTGGGGAATTCTCTCCGCGCAGTGTGCGGGCAGTCCGCGGGCGGCGTGGAGGACGAGGGCGAGGCTCAGGCGGGCTGGATCGAGGGCGCTGCCATCCTCTTCTCCGTCATCATCGTGGTGCTGGTGACGGCCTTCAACGACTGGAGCAAGGAGAAGCAGTTCCGGGGCCTCCAGAGCCGCATCGAGCAGGAGCAGAAGTTCACGGTGATCCGCAAGGGCCAGGTGATCCAGATCCCCGTGGCCGAGATCGTGGTGGGGGACATCGCCCAGATCAAGTACGGTGAGTGAGGGTGGATCTGTCCTTCCCCTCGGGATCCTCCTCCCTGCTTCTCCAGCCCTTCTTCCTCCAGGAGAGGCATCAGCTCCTCTCTGCTCCGTGAAAATGCTCCTGTGGAGGTCCTGGAGCTTCACTCACCTTCTCTCCTCGCCCTGGAGCTGCGCTGGCAGCTTAATCCTGGATCAGAATTAGTTTGTCCCTCTTGAGGATATTTCCTTATCCAGGAGATGCTGAGGAGCATTTCCTTGGCCAGGAGATGTTGGGGGGTGTTTCCTCATCCAGGAGGTTTTGGGGAACGTTTCCTTATCCAGATGTTGCTGGATATTTCCTCATCCAGGAGATGCTGGGGAATATTTCCTCATCCAGGAGATGCTGAGGAATATTTCCTCATCCAGGAGATGCTGGGGAATATTTCCTCATCCAGGAGTTGCTGAGGAATATTTCCTCATCCAGGAGATGCTGGGGAATATTTCCTCATCCAGGAGTTGCTGAGGAATATTTCCTCATCCAGGAGATGCTGAGGAATATTTCCTCATCCAGGAGATGCTGAGGAATATTTCCTCATCCAGGAGATGCTGGGGAATATTTCCTTGGCCCGGAGGTGTTGGTGGATGTTTCATTTTCCAGGAGCTTGGGATAAATCAGGCCCTGCTCCTCATTTCCCAGGGGGAATATTCCTCCCGTTCAGGAAGGAGATTGATCCAACACCGTGTTCCCAAGGGTCCAATTCCATACTTGGCAGGTGGATACGGTGGATTTTGGATGCATCAGGAGCTCTGGGAAGGATTCATTAAAACCAGATGAGGAAGCACTGAGCAAAATCCTCCCCAGGATTCTCCTTGCACCAGCGAGGATTTGGGAGCTCTTGGATTTCATGTTATTGCACCTGTCCCTTCCAAAGCCCACCCGCTGCTTCTCCTCCCTCTAGAGCTGCTCTGAGCCTGAGTTTTGGATCCTTCTGGAGCATTCCCACGGGATGGAGCAGAGCCCAGGCAGGGCTGATCCTGGTTTTTCCTCCTCTCCCAGGTGATCTCCTGCCAGCGGACGGGATCCTGATCCAGGGCAATGACCTGAAGATAGACGAGAGCTCGCTGACCGGGGAGTCAGACCAGGTCAAGAAATCAATGGATAAAGACCCCATGCTGCTGTCAGGTGAGGGGTCTGGGATGAGTTTGGATTGGGATCAGGGTGGGTCCTGGTCTCAGGGAGGTGTCCAAGGCCAGGCTGGATGGGGCTTGGAGCAGTCTGGGATAGGGGAAGTTGTCCCTGCCCATGGCAGGGGGATGGATGGGGATGGGGTTGGAGGTCCTTTCCAAGCTGGGATTGTGTGGGATGGGAATTGGGGATCTCACCACGACATTCCTGCCGTGCCAGGTACCCACGTGATGGAGGGCTCGGGCAGGATGGTGGTGACTGCCGTGGGCATCAACTCCCAGACAGGGATCATCTTCACCCTCTTGGGAGCAGGAGAAGGCGACGAGGAGAAGAAAGTGAAGAAAGGTAACAAAATGCCCTGAACCTGCCTTTTCCCTCCTTTCTCCCGTTCCTGGGAAGCATCCACAGGCTCCCCCCACAGCAGGGTCAGCTCCCCTGGCCCAGGCAGGAACAGGGAGAGGTTGGGGGTCCCTCCCTGTCCCCTCCACCTGGTCCCCCCGTGCTCCCAGACCTCTTTGGGACCCTTCTCCAGCTCCCTCCTCTCTACCCTGGATTGTGGGGTGGGGGGATCAAGGATCCCACGGGAAGAGGGGCCGGTAGCAGTGACTGTTGCCCACCCCAAGGTGGTGGGAAGGTGAGTCCAGCGTGCCCACAGGGCGTTTTTAGCCTATCCAAACCCTGGAGAACTTGGCTGAGGATCCCCTGAGCGTTTCCTGAGCTCCCTGGGGGAAAGGAGGGGACGGCAGGAGGCAGAGGAGGGGTGGGACAGCAGCCAGGCTGAGGTGTTCCCATTGAGCTGGGATTTTCCCATCTCAGCTTTCACATCCAGCTGCTTATTCCCTGCTGGGGAAGCTCGGGAAGCTCCCTGTGTCCCTGATCCCCTGCTCAGCAGGTTTGGCCTCCCCGGGATCAGGCGCTGGCAGCAGCATCAGGCTGGCACCGCATCCCCGCGCCGGGGAGCCCTTCCCGGGAGGCGATGCCAGGGAGAGGCTTCCCGGGCTGTGCTGGCTGCCAGCTCCAGCTCTGTGCGGGGATCCTGGCTTCCCCAGCTCCAGGATCGCCAGGATTTGGGAGCTGCAGAGCTCCCGGGTTCGGCTGCCACCACGGAGGTGGCAGGACAAGGTGGCCTGGGAATGGCACCGGGAATGTCACCAGGAGTGGCACCAGGAATGGCACCGGGAATGGCACTGCCGTGGGTGCCGCCAGTGCTTGGAGCTTTCCCAACCTTCAAGCTCAATGGATCTGGGAGCAGAGCAGGTCAGGGGGTGCCACCAGTTTGTCCCCACTGGAGCTGTGGGGTGGCATAAAGCCTTTGTCACCTGAGGCTGGTTTTGGGGGGTCAGACCTCCCTGCTCCGGGCCTGGCGCTGCCCACAGTGCGGGACAAGTCTGCGCTTCCCATATGGATCTATGGCAGCAGGAGGGAGGGACCTGAAGCTGCAGGAGGGTTTCTTCTCCCAAAAATCTGCCCTGTGGAGCTCCGTGATTTCTCCTCCTGAAAATCTGAGGCCACCTCCAGCACCTTTGATGCACTGCTGGGGTTGTGGGGGTGATTTACAGGCAGGGAAAACCAGAATCCTTGGGAATGGGGTGCCCAGGGCAGCCTGGGAGCTGCGGAGCCTGGTGGAGCAAGGCGTGGTGTCCAGAGGGTGCCCACTGGAGTGGCCCCTGGGAGCGTCCCAGCTGGATGGGGAAGGTGGCTCCGTGTGCTCAGCCCTCCCCCCTTTCTCTCTTTGAACAGGTAAAAAAAGCGGAGCCCCCGAAAACCGCAACAAAGGTAACGCCAGCCTCTCCATCCTTTGAACCAGCACCACACTAACTACCGAGCATTCCTCCTTCCTTCTTCCTTCCTTCCTTCTCCTCATCAGTCTGTGCTCTTTGCTGCTCCGGCGGGACTCTCGCCTCGTTTTTCTGGGAAAGGGTGCAACGGTCCCGTGGCCGGTGGCCCTGGCGCGGCATCGTGGTGTCCCCAGAGCCCCAGCCCTGCTGGTGACACCTTTTGGGGCTCCCTAAAAACAGAATGAAGGGAATAAAAAGCAGTTCTATTTATTGAAGGGCCTCCAGGTAGATTTTGGGCAGGCAAAGCCCCTCCTGGGGGCTGCACCCAGAAATGGACCACGGGTTTTCACACATTTATAAGTTTGGTCCGTTTGGATGTTGGGGGTTAATCTTAATTACAGCGTCAGGTGATGAAGGAATTTACGCCAATTTGCTGCCCCCAGCTCACTTTTGTTTACATTTCTCAGGCCTGAGGCGGTGAGGTGTCCTTGATTCCCAGGCCTGCAGAGGAATTGTTGTGTCTGCCCAAAATGGGAAAGCAGCAGCTGACACTGCACATAAAATTTAGAGTTACACACTGAACAACTGCAGGACTGTAAATGTATGGAAAATAGAAAAGCTAAAATCCTAATTCATCACTGGGATGAGCCTTCCTGTTGTCCCTGCATGGGGAAAAGCTGTATTTCAGGGAGGACAGGGCTCTTCCAGCAGGACTTTTGGCGCAGCATCCCTTTCCTGGGATAACTCGCAGTGGGGATTTGGTGGTTTAAAGCTCTCATGCCCATGTCACGCTGTCCCTGCACGGGGTTGGTGCTCGGGGCAGAGCTGGAGGTGCCCTCCTGGCATTCCTGGGATGAGATCTCCCCCAGGGCTGGGCCCACGGGACGCTTGCACCCTGTCCTGCCATGGCCTCGACTCCGTGAGCGTCTCCTCGCCAGTGTTTCTCACACTGTTCTTTGCAGGCTGTGGAGGAAGCCCCATTTCTGCACCTCTCTCTCCACCCCTCTCTCTCTTTCTCTCTCTCTCTCTTTCTCTCTCCTCTCAGCAGTTTGAGTTGCCCTCCTTGCCGTCAGATGTGTCCGGGTGCTTTGTTGTGTCCGTGTCGGGTCTGTTGTCACCGTGGAGGTTCCTCTGCGGAGCTGCTCTGGGGTGGCCTCCAGCCCAGCAGGGGACAGGTCCCGGGGTGGCCCTGGGGCCGCTGCTGCTCCTCCAGCTCCAGCAGCTGAGGAGGAACCTCTGGGGGGGCTTCCCATCCCTCTCCAAAGCTTCCAGGGTTTCCCCAGGGCCTTCCAGCTGGATTAGCCCCATTTTAGGAACGGGAAGCCGGGCTGTCTCGGCTCCCAAAGGCGTGGTGGATGGCTCCGGGCTGGGATTCGAGGATTCCTGGCTCCCTGCTCTTCAATCTCCATCCCAATTTCTAACCCTCCCCTCCATCTCGCCCCCTCGGTCGCTTTCCTGGCGAGCTCTTCCTGCTGGGCTGCCCACGGGGCGCTGCAGAGGTGGCACCGGGGACGCTCAGCAAGGCACTGGGGACACTGGAGCATCTCTGGGCTCACCCCACAGCGCTCCCAGTCCTCTGCAGGCTTGGAAGAGACCCCAAAATCTGGCCTAGAGGGTTTCTCGCAGAGGTGTGACCGGTTCCAGAGTCACCTCTGAGGATCCCCAATCCGTGGGCAGGGGGTAGATGACAGAAAGCCACCCCGGAGAGAGGTGGCAGGGCCCTGGGACACGGAGCTTCCATGTGCTCGGACGCGTGTGTGGTCGGGAGTGGTTCTTGTCCTGGGATTTCTCTCTCGCTCGCTCTCTGCCACCACCATCCTCCTCCTCAGTGGTGTCCTCCGGGCTTTCCCAGCTCTCTCTCCTATTCACACGTGGTGTCTTGTTTTGCCCCCCGGGCTGTAGCTAAAACTCAGGATGGTGTGGCCTTAGAGATCCAGCCCCTGAAGAGCCAGGAGGGGGTGGAAAACGAGGAGAAGGAGAAGAAGAAGGTGAAGGTGCCCAAGAAGGAGAAGTCGGTGCTGCAGGGGAAGCTCACGCGCCTGGCGGTGCAGATTGGGAAGGCAGGTGAGTGACAGTGACAGTGACCCCAGAGCAGCTGGGGCAGGGCTGTCCCTGTCCCCATTGTCCCCTGAGCTGCTGAGGCAGGGCTGTCCCTGTCCCCATTGTCCCCAGAGCTGCTGGGGCAGGGCTGTCCCTGTCCCCGTTGTCCCCTCACCTCATCCTCGTCCCCAGGGCTGATCATGTCGGCCATCACCGTCATCATCTTGGTGCTCTACTTCGTCATCGACACCTTCGGGGTGCAGAAGCGGCCCTGGCTGGCTGAGTGCACCCCCATCTACATCCAGTACTTCGTCAAGTTCTTCATCATCGGCGTCACCGTGCTGGTGGTGGCCGTGCCTGAGGGGCTCCCGCTGGCCGTCACCATCTCGCTGGCATACTCCGTCAAGGTGAGGCCGGGGCGCGGCGTGAGGGGGGCGAGGAGGGGATCCTGCCGGGCCTGACCTCCTGGGTGCTTGCAGAAAATGATGAAGGACAACAACCTGGTGAGGCACCTGGACGCCTGCGAGACCATGGGCAACGCCACGGCCATCTGCTCGGACAAGACGGGCACGCTGACCATGAACCGCATGACCGTGGTGCAGGCCTACGTGGGGGACACGCACTACCGCCAGATCCCCGACCCCGAGGCCATCCTGCCCAAAATCCTGGACCTCATCGTGCACGGCGTGGCCATCAACTCCGCCTACACCTCCAAAATCCTGGTGAGCGGCGGCGCCGAGCCTCGTGGCCGTCCGTAGCTCCGCGGCCGGGCTCGGCATGGCTTTTCCGTCCTTTCCGCAGCCGCCGGAGAAGGAAGGGGGGCTGCCCAGGCAGGTGGGCAACAAGACCGAGTGCGCCCTGCTGGGCTTCGTGCTGGACCTGAAGCAGGACTACCAGGCCGTGCGCAACGAGGTGCCCGAGGAGAAGCTCTACAAGGTCTACACCTTCAACTCCGTGCGCAAGTCCATGAGCACCGTGCTGAGGAACAGCGGCGGCGGCTTCCGCATGTACAGCAAGGGCGCCTCCGAGATCATCCTGCGCAAGTAAATCCCGCTCCTGCTCCTCGTCCTGCCGGATTGACGGGATCTGGCTGTCCCAGGGGGCGAGGGTGGATGGTGGGAGGGTTTTTGGGTGGGTTTTTGGGGAAGCTGGAGGGGGTTGTGGGGAAGGGGATGTCCGGGTGGGGTGTCGTGAAGGTGCTGAGTGTTTTTTGGGTGAGTTTAGGAAAGCTGGAGGGGGTTGTGGAAGGGGAATGTGCTCCTTTTGTAGAAGAGGTGCCAGGAATGTGCCGAGTGTTTTTTTGGGAAGGCTGGAGGGAGCTGTGGATGAGAGGACAGCCCCTTTCTGCAGAGGGG
Source organism: Poecile atricapillus (assembly GCF_030490865.1). NCBI lineage: Eukaryota > Metazoa > Chordata > Aves > Passeriformes > Paridae > Poecile > Poecile atricapillus. The sequence continues at coordinate 1,502,388 of NC_081271.1, forward strand.
GTGCCAGGACTGTGACGCTGCCTCACCTCCCCTCAGGTGCACCAAGATCCTGGACAAGAACGGCGAGCCGCGGGTGTTCAAGGTGAAGGACAGGGACGAGATGGTGAAGAAGGTGATCGAGCCCATGGCCTGCCACGGGCTCAGGACCATCTGCTTGGCCTTCCGGGATTTCCCTGCGGACGCCGAGCCCGACTGGGACAGCGAGAACGAGATCCTGTCCGACCTGACCTGCATCGCTGTGGTGGGGATCGAGGATCCTGTGAGGCCTGAGGTACCAAATCCCACCTGTCCCCCCTGGCCTGTGCTATTCCCAGCCCTTTTCCTGCTGCTCAGGGCCATGATCCCCTCAGGAATTCCAGCAGCTCCTCTGTGCCCATCCCTGATGTGCCCCCAGCTCCCGGCTGTGGCATTCCTCTCCTGTTTTTGGACAGAACAACCCCGTGGCAGCATGTTCCCACCCAAAATTCCCGATCTGTGGGGTCTGTGCTGCTCCAGGCTGCACCGAAGGTGGATGGAAACAGCCAGGAAGAATCCCTGGGCTCCTGGAGCTGTTTTTTCCCTCTAAGCTGTCTGCTGGGCTAATGCAATAATCCCCCCGTTCCTGCCCCTGGATTCCAGTTTGGAGCTCGCCCCCCCTGCTCTCCTGGTCCCTGATGAGATGTTCAGGGATCTGGCAGTCTGGGAATTGCATTATGGATCCCCTGGCTGCAGCGGCTCTGGAGGCTCCTGATTGGATTTGCTCATTCCTCATCTAATTCCCTCTCTTCCCACACTGCTCCCTGATGGATAAACCCATTAGCAGGGCGGGAGAGGATGAAATTCCTGTTTTTGTGGCTGGCCTCAGCACCCAGGGGGGTGACAGCGAAGCCCCTTCCCCCTGGGGTGGCAGATGCAGCTCCCTCACCCCTCCAGAGCCTTTTCCAGATCTTTTTGGGGACCGGGAGCTGCCTGGTCCAGCGCCAACCCCGTCCCTGCCCGCAGGTGCCCGATGCCATCCTGAAGTGCCAGCGCGCCGGCATCACCGTCCGCATGGTGACAGGGGACAACATCAACACCGCCCGGGCCATCGCCACCAAGTGCGGCATCCTGCTGCCCGGGGAGGACTTCCTGTGCCTGGAGGGGAAGGAATTCAACCGGCTCATCCGCAACGAGAAGGGAGAGGTGGGAGAGCTCTGCCCTGCACGGGGGAGGGAGGCTTCTCCAGCGGCAAAAAGCACCAAATCCTGCTGGGCTTTCTGAATCCTGCTGGGCTTTCCAAATCCTGCTGGGCTTTCCAAATCCTGCTGGGCTTTCCAAATCCTGCTGGGATTTCCAAATCCTGCTGGGTTTTCCAAATCCTGCTGGGTTTTCCAAATCCTGATGGGTTTTCCAAGTCCTGCTGGGCTTTCAGAATCCTGCTGGGCTTTCAGAATCCTGCTGGGCTTTCCAAATCCTGCTGGGTTTTCCAAGTCCTGCTGGGCTTTCCAAATCCTGCTGGGTTTTCCAAATCCTGCTGGGTTTTCCAAGTCCTGATGGGCTTTCAGAATCCTGCTGGGTTTTCCAAGTCCTGCTGGGTTTTCAGAATCCTGTTGGGCTTTCCAAGTCCTGCTGGGTTTTCCAAATCCTGCTGGGTTTTCCAAGTCCTGATGGGCTTTCAGAATCCTGCTGGGTTTTCCAATTCCTGCTGGGCTTTCAGAATCCTGCTGGGTTTTCCAAATCCTGCTGGGCTTTCCAAATCCTGCTGGGTTTTCCAAATCCTGCTGGGTTTTCCAAATCCTGCTGGGTTTTCCAAGTCCTGCTGGGTTTTCCAAATCCTGCTGGGTTTTCCAAATCCTGCTGGGTTTTCCAAATCCTGCTGGGTTTTCCAATCATGATGGGCTTTCCAAGTCCTGATGGGCTTTCAGAATCCTGCTGGGTTTTCCAAGTCCTGCTGGGTTTTCCAAATCCTGCTGGGTTTTCCAATCATGATGGGCTTTCCAAGTCCTCATGGGTTTTCCAAATCCTGCTGGGTTTTCAGAATCCTGCTGGGTTTTCCAAGTCCTGCTGGGCTTTCAGAATCCTGCTGGATTTTCTGAGTCCTGCTGGGTTTCCCAAATCCTGCTGGGTTTTCCAGATCCTGCTGAGTTTCCCAAATGCTGCTGGTTTCCCAAATCCCACCCAGTTTCCCAAATCCTACCGTGTTTCCCAAATCCTGCTGGGTTTCCCAGATCCTGCTGAGTTTCCCAAATGCTGCTGGGTTTTCCTCTTCTCCTTGGATACGGAAGCTGCTGGGGTGCTCAGCAGTGTTTGGGGTGAAGCCACTGTCCTATCCCAGTTGGGATTTGCTCTCTGGTGGGGCAGAAGATTCCTGGGGGGAATTCACTTCCCTTTTTCCTGGTCCTGCAGGTGGAGCAGGAGCAGCTGGACAAGATCTGGCCCAAGCTGCGGGTGCTGGCGCGCTCCTCCCCTACGGACAAGCACACCCTGGTGAAAGGTGGGCACTGCCCCTCCCCAGGGGCTCATCCCTGGGGTTTTTCCAGCCTGATCCACGCTGGGAGCCTTCCCTTGGGGTTTAATTCCTCGTTTCCATCGCAGGAATCATCGACAGCACCGTGGGTGACCAGAGGCAGGTGGTGGCCGTGACAGGAGATGGGACCAACGATGGCCCAGCCCTGAAGAAAGCAGACGTTGGGTTTGCCATGGTAGGGCCAGCCTGGGGGTTCTCCTTCGCTCCACGGGGTTATTCCACTGGAATTGCTTCCAGACCATGGAAACTCTTTTCCAAATCTACGGCACGGCCTAAAAACCCAAAAAGGAATTTTCTAAGGGTGTTGGATTTGAGTCTGAGCTGCACAGGACTGTGAGCAAGGGATTGGGAATTCCGTGGAAGTCTGCCCTGTCCTGGTGTCTCTCCTGGATCCAGGAAAGCTGTGGGAGCCCCAGGATTTGGTTTTCCCTGCAGCTCTTCACCCCAGTTCCAGGCACGGTGCGGGATCAGGCTTTGGGAATTTATTTATGGTGGAAAACTCTGGTTTGATGTTTTTTATCCTGTGTGAAAGGAGCAGGGAGATAAACCTGTTGTTGTTAACAGGTTTAATGTGGATTCATTTTAGGGCCATGAGCAGGAGCTGGATGGGGAGGCTGCACAGGCAGTTTGGAGCAAATTAAAGATTTCTTGGGAAGTGTTTTTAGGAATGTGTTGAGCATCCAAGTGCAATTCCAGAGCCTTTAGGATGAGCAGGGAAGGCTGTTCCCCTAAACCTGCAACAGGCAGGGATTTCCTGTTTGTGCTGGGACTGGGATCCGGGCGATCCAGGCGATCCGGGAAAACGCCAGGGAATGGGCTCGTTTTGGAATTCCTGCATGGAATTCCTGTAGGGTGAGCGCCTCGCTGTGCCGGCGCCGGGAAGCACAGCCCGACCTGCTTCCCTGGAGATGCTGCTGGAGAAATTTGGGAAGCTGTGGGGCCGTTCTCACCTCGGGGATGGGGCAGAAACCTCTGGGCTGGGTTCTCCCTCCTTCGGGATCCCAGCAGAGCTGCCCAGCCCGGGATGGAGCCATTCCCTGGCATGAGGACGGAGCTGTTTTCCAGTTGTTTTCCAGCTGTTTTCCGGTTGTTTCCTGTCTGTTTTCCAGCCATTTCCCAGCTGTTTTCCAGCTTTTTTTCTGACTGTTTCACAGCTGTTTTCCAGCTCTTTCCCCAGCTGTTTTCCAGCTCTTTCCGGTCTGTTTTCCGGTCTGTTTTCCAGTTGTTTTCCAGCTTTGTTCCAGCTGTTTCCCAGCTGTTTTCTGTCTGTTTCCTGTCTGTTTTCCAGAAGTTTTCTAGCTGTTTTCTGGCTGTTTTACAGCTCCTTCCTGGCTTTCTTTCTGGCTGTTTCCCAGCTTTTCTTCACCGTGGCTCTGTCTGGGATGTGCCCAGGGAAAGCTGGGCTGCCTCAGAGCCCGGTCTTGCCGATCACGGATCAGCAGCGGCTCCGTGGGCTTTTCCCGCTGGGAACATTCCTGGGAAGCAGCAGAGCCAGGCAGGCACCGTGACTCACCCCTGGCTCTGTCCCCCAGGGCATCGCGGGCACGGACGTGGCCAAGGAGGCCTCGGACATCATCCTGACCGACGACAACTTCACCAGCATCGTCAAGGCCGTCATGTGGGGCCGCAACGTCTACGACAGCATCTCCAAGTTCCTGCAGTTCCAGCTGACCGTCAACGTGGTGGCTGTCATCGTGGCCTTCACCGGCGCCTGCATCACCCAGGTGAGATCACCTGGCCAGGTGGGACATGGGGGGGAATCATCGTGGCCTTCACCGGCACCTGCATCACCCAGGTGAGATCACCTGGCCAGGTGGGACATGGGGGGGAATCATCGTGGCCTTCACCGGTGCCTGCATCACCCAGGTGAGATCACCTGGCCAGGTGGGACATGGGGGGGAATCATCGTGGCCTTCACCAGCACCTGCATCACCCAGGTGAGATCACCTGGCCAGGTGGGACATTGGGTCTTCACCACGGTGATCACCTCGTCACTCAGAGAGGAGGGGGATGAATGAACGTGTTGGGTTTCAAAGGTTTAGTCTGGGGTGTTTTCCAGTGGAGCAGGAGGATAAATGTCTTGGTTTGAAGAGGTTTCCAGTGGATTCTTTTCCAGTGGAGCAGGAGGATAAATGTCTTGGTTTGAAGAAGTTTCCAGTGGATTCTTTTCCAGTGGAGCAGGAGAACAAACCTGTAGGATTTCACAGGTTTTCAGTGAACTGTTCTTCACTGAAGAAGAAGAATAAATGGCTTGGTTTGAAGAGGTTTCCAGTGGATTCTTTTCCAGTGGAGCAGGAGAACAAACCTGTAGGATTTCACAGGTTTCCTCTGGGTTGATTTTTCAGTGGAGCAGGAGATAAAACTGGTTGGATTTCACAGGTTTTCAGTGAGTGGTTCTTCACTGGAGAAGAAGAATAAATGTCTTGGTTTGAAGAGTTTTCCAGTGGATTCTTTTCCAGTGGAGCAGGAGATTAAGCTGGTTGGATTTTACAGGTTTTCAGTGAGTTGTTCTTCACTGGAGAAGGAGAATAAATCTGTTGGATTTCACAGGTTTTCAGTGGATTGTTTCTCAGTGGAGCGGAAGAATAAATGTCTTGATTTTTAACAGATTTCCAGTGGGTTGTTTTGTAGTGGAGCAGGAAAACAAGTTTCTTGGATTTAAGAGGTTTTCAGTGGATTGTTCTTCACTGGAGGAGGAGAATAAATCTGTTGGACTTCACAGGTTTTCAGTGAGTTGTTCTTCACTGGAGGAGGAGAATAAATGTCTTGGTTTGAACAGGTTTTCAGTGGATTCTTTTCCAGTGGAGCAGGAGAACAAACCTGTTGGATTTCACAGGTTTCCAGTGGGTTGTTCCTCACTGGAGCAGGAGAATACACAAACCCTTTGGATTTAACAGGTTTCCCATGGATTGTTGGAGTTTAGGGATGTGACCAAGAGCCAGGGGTCGGGAGATGCCTTGTGAGGCCGTGCAGGGAGTTTGGAGCAAAGGAGAAATGTCTTGGGAGTGGTTTGGGAAGGTTTTAGAGATCCCAGAGTAATTCTGGGGTTGTTTTCATGAGGAGAGTGAAACAAAGAGGAGAAAAAAGGTTTATTTAGTTGATGTGACATGTTCACCCACGCTTTACCTGCAGGACTCTCCCCTGAAGGTGGTGCAGGGAGCTCAGAGCAAAGGAGAAACATCTTGGGAATGTTTTAGGAAGGTGTTAATGATTCCAGACCAATTCTGGAGGTGTTCTCATGAGGAGAATGAAACAAAGAAGGGAAGAAGGGTTGATTTTGGTGGCTTGGTGTGTCCTCCCCCTGCAGGACTCTCCCCTGAAGGTGTTGCAGGGAGCTCGGAGCAAAGGAGAAACATTTGGGAATGTTTTAGGAAGGTGTTAAAGATCCCAGACCAATTCTGGAGGTGTTCTCATGAGGAGAATGAAACAAAGAAGGGAAGAAGGGTTGATTTTGGTGGCTTGGTGTGTCCTCCCCCTGCAGGACTCTCCCCTGAAGGTGGTGCAGGGAGCTCAGGGCAAAGGAGAAACGTTTGGGAATGTTTTATAAAGATCCCAGACCAATTCTGGAGCTGTTCTCGTGAGGAGAATGAAACAAAGAAGGGAAGAAGAGTTGATTTTGGTGGCTTGGTGTGTCCTCCCCCTGCAGGACTCTCCCCTGAAGGTGGTGCAGGGAGCTCAGGGCAAAGGAGAAACGTTTGGGAATGTTTTATAAAGATCCCAGACCAATTCTGGAGCTGTTCTCGTGAGGAGAATGAAACAAAGAAGGGAAGAAGAGTTGATTTTGGTGGCTTGATGTGTTCTCCCCCTGCAGGACTCTCCCCTGAAGGCGGTGCAGATGCTGTGGGTGAACCTGATCATGGACACCTTCGCCTCGCTGGCGCTGGCCACGGAGCCGCCGTCGGAGTCGCTGCTGCTGCGCAAACCCTACGGCCGCAACAAGCCGCTCATCTCCCGCACCATGATGAAGAACATCCTGGGCCACGCTGTCTACCAGCTCACCATCATCTTCACACTGCTCTTCGCCGGTGAGCACGCGGCCCCAGAGGGTGCTGGGGGCAAGGGGAGAAAGGGGAAATAAAGGAGAAGGGAAAAATGGAAAAGGGAAGGGAAAGGAGAAAAGGAGTAAAGGGAAGGAGAGAAGGAAAAAAAGGAAAAGTGAAGGGAAAGGGAGGAAAGGAAAAGGAGTAAAGGGAGGGAGAGAAGGTAAAAAAGGAGAAGGAAGAAAAGGAAAAGGGAAGGGAAATGAGAAAATGAAAAGGAGTAAAGGGAAGGAGAGAAGGAAGAAAAGGGGAAGGGAAGGGAAGGGAAGGGAAGGGAAGGGAAGGGAAGGGAAGGGAAGGGAAGGGAAGGGAAGGGAAGGGAAGGGAAGGGAAGGGAAGGGAAGGGAAGGGAAGGGAAGGGAAGGGAAGGGAAGGGAAGGGAAGGGAAGGGAAGGGAAGGGAAGGGGAAGGAGAAAAAGGAAGGGAAAGGAGAAAAGGGAAAGGAGAAAAGGAAAAGGAGAAAAGGAAAATGAGAAAAGGGAAAAAAAGAAGGAAAATGAGAAAAGGGAAAGGAGAAAAGGAAAATGAGAAAAGGGAAAAAAAGAAGGAAAAGGAGAAAAGGGAAAGGAGAAAAAAGACGGGAAAGGAGAACAGGGAAAAAAGAAGAGGAAAGGGAAATGAGAAAAGAAAAAGGAGAAAAGGAAAAGGGAAGGGGCAGATTTTTCCTTCCCCAAACCCCCTTTTTCCTGCGCAGGGGAGAAGTTTTTCGACATCGACAGCGGCCGGAACGCTCCCCTGCACTCTCCCCCCACCGAGCACTACACCATCGTCTTCAACACCTTCGTGATGATGCAGCTCTTCAACGAGATCAACGCCCGCAAGATCCACGGCGAGAGGAACGTCTTCGAGGGCATCTACCGCAACCCCATCTTCTGCGCCGTGGTGCTGGGCACCTTCACCGCCCAGGTGAGGCCGTGGGGCTGCCGGGGGCTGTCACACCCAGGCTCGGCTCTGTCCCCCTGCAGCGTCTTGGTGGCACAGGAACCACCCTGGATGTGCTCAAGGCTGGGATGGGTGGAGATCAGAGTGACCTGAGCTGGTGGGAGGTGTCCCAGCACATGGATCTGGGTGGGGTTTAAATCCCTTCCAGCCCAAAACATCCTGGGATTCCATGATTTGGGGTCTAGAGCGTGTTGGGAGGTTAATCTGGTGCTTCGTAGGGTTCCTGGCCTGGGGGTGACGTCCCTGCTCTTGTCTGGTGTTCCTCAGAATTTGCAGTGTGGATATGAGGTTCTTGCTCCTAAAATCCCCAGCCTGGATGTGAGGTCCCTCCTTCTTTCTGGTGTTCCTCAGAATTCCCAGTCTGGATGTGAGGTCCCTGCTTCTTTCTGGTGTTCCTCAAAATTCCCAGTCTGGATGTGAGGTCCCTGCTTCTTTCTGGTGTTCCTCAAAATTCCCAGCCTGGATGTGAGGTCCCTGCTCCTTTCTGATTTCCCATAAATTTTCCAGTCTGGATGAGAAGTCTTTGCACCTCTCTGGTGTTCCAGAAAATTCCCATCTGGAATTGAGGGCCTTGCTCCTGCTGCAATCACAGGAAAGAGGGAAAAGTGTGGCCCAAGGGGACCTTTCCATGCTCTTGGAGCTGCCCAGGGTGTGACTCTTGTCTCCTGTGCCACAGATCATCATCGTGGAGTTTGGTGGGAAGCCCTTCAGCTGCTCCGGGCTCACCCTGAGCCAGTGGTTCTGGTGCATTTTCATTGGAGTGGGAGAGCTCCTGTGGGGCCAGGTAAGGGCCAATCCCAAAATCCTGCCCCGTTCTCCCTGGTTTTCATCCAGGGCAGCTCTTTAGGAAAAAGAGAAAAGGAAAAAGAGAAGGAAAAGGAGAAAAGGGATAGGAGAAAAGGAAAATGAGAAAAGGGAAAAAAAGGAGAAGGAAAAGGAGAAAAGGGAAAGGAGAAAAAAGAAGGGAAAGGAGAAAATAAAAAGGAGAAAAGGAAAAGGGAAGGGGCAGATATTTAGGAGGGGGCTGATGTCCCACCCCACCCCAGCAGCAGGACAGGAGGTTGCTCAGCCCCACCCTGCTGCAGAGGGACACACCCAGATGTGACAGTGACATCCCCGCTGGCTCCTGCCACCTCCCCAGGGCTGGTGGCACTGCCACGACCTCAGTCTAACTATCAGTATTATATTACATAAAAAATTATACATGAGTACCTAAATTATAAATTATATAAAATATAATACATGTAAAATATGGATAATAATATATATAATATATATTTTATAATTATAATATTATATAATATATAGAATATAATACATATAAAATATGTATAATAATATATAATATATAATATACTATATCTAATTATATTATTATAATATATATAAAATGTAATGCATATAAAATATAATACAATATATATAAATAATGAGATATATATGATAAAATATATAAATAATAAATATATAATAATAAAACCAATAATAAAATAAATAATAAATGGATAATAAATAATAAATAATAATAAAATATATAAAAATAATTATATATTATATAAGTAATAAATATATAGTAATAAATATATAATAATAAAGAAATAATAATAAAATAAATAATAAATGAATTAATAAATAAATAAATCATAAACAATAATAAAAAATATATAAATAATGATATATATATTATCTAATGATATATATATATAATATAATATAAGTGATACATAACAGTAACACCTGCTGCCGTGTCCCTGAATGTCCCCAGCTGATCTCCACCGTCCCGACGAGCCACCTGAAGTTCCTGAAGGAGGCCGGGCACGGCATCACCAAGGAGGAGATCCCCGAGGAGGAGCTGCCCGAGGACGTGGACGAGATCGACCACGCGGAGATGGAGCTGCGGCGGGGGCAGATCCTGTGGTTCCGGGGGCTCAACAGGATCCAGACCCAGGTACTGGGGGGGGCAGCGGGGCCGGGGGGGCTCTGCCTTCTCTGTCTCCTGTCTCTCCCTCTCCAGGATGTCATCACCCCCCAGGCCAGGCTTCTGCTGCCTGTGCCTTCCCAGGGAACCTGGAAAACCTGGATTTTGGGATGGCTGGGGGTGTCCAGCAGGACAGCAGTCCAGCAGGAGGCTGGAGGTGCTGCTGATGGTCAGCTCACAGCACGGGGGGCTGTGCGGGGTCCACGGAGCCCCCCAGGCTCTGCCGTGCTCTTGGTGGCTGCTGGGACGCTGTTCCCAGTGGGAATGTGCCCAGCAGGGACCTGCCAGACCCTCCCTGCTCTCGCTCCTTGTGCCACCCACCCCTCTGTGCCAGCTCCACGCCCGGAGCTCTCAGCCCTGCGGCAGAAAAACCTCTCAACCTTGTTACATCAGTTGGTTTTCTCTGATGTTTTTCCCTGCTGTTTTCCTTTTTCCCCACCCCAAAAGGATGGGTTTTTTTTGCTCCCACCAAGCAGGGAGAGCTCCGTGCCCCTCACTTTCCCTGGAGGCCAGGGCAGGGCTGTCCCACGGAGGGAGGTCCTGGTGTCCCTGGGCACGAAGAGCTGCTGGGTCACCTTTGTTCCTCCTCCTTTCTGTCCCTGTGACAAACAGCCTGGGCACAGGGGCTGGGGCAGATTCACTTTCCTTCTCTTCGAGCTGTCCCCTCCACGGTGTCACCTCGGTGGCTTCGAGGTGAAGCTCAGCCTCGTGAGCACTGAGGAGCTGCCGGGCTTCTTGTGGGGGTAACCAGTGTTTCACTCAGGTGAAAAACGTGCTGGGAGCTTCCAGGATCTTCTGGAAGTGGTCCAGATGTGCTGGAAATCTGGGAGCTCTGAAGGGCAGCGGTGCCAGAGGTGCCCCTGGGGCTGAGCCTGGAGCTTCCCAGGTGTTTCCCTGTGGTGGAGCTGAGATGAGCTCTCGCCACGGGAGAAATGCTCCTGGGTGCTGGCACCTCCTGGCGCCTCTTTAGGATCCAACCTGAGCACTGGAGGGGCTCCTGTCCCCACTTGGGGTGTCTGAAAAGGGCACAGGGCTCTTCCCCCCAGGCCAGGGGAAAAGAGAGACAGCAGAGAGCGAAGCCGTGTGTGAAACACCTCCAGAGCTGGGGCTGGAGGAGGTGTCCAAAAAGCGCCACAAAGCTCCCAGGAAGCCACGGTGGCCCCCAGATGCTGCTCAGTTCCTCAAGCCTTGGGACACATCCACAGGGCAGCCCTGCCACCAGGATGCTGCATCCCCAGGCCTGGGAGAGGGGCTGGAACACCTCCTGCTGCCACGGGAGCTGTGGGGAACCCACGGAGCGGCCTCACAGGGCTGAGGCACCAGCAGCCCTTTCCCACCGGCTGCCCGCTCGCACCTCTGCCCACCCTCTCTGCCTCTTTCTGCTCCTCCTGCAGATTTTCGGGATAACCCCAGGTGTTTCCTCTGCTGCTGCCTCCCACCACAGCCTTTTTCCCGGTGGGGGGATCAACCCCGCTGCTCTCGCTGCCGTGGGAAGGGCAGAGCCGGGCGTTCTCTCTCTGCTCCCCCCCCAGCGCCACCAGCAAAACTCCCTGTGGGTTTCGGGGAGCCTGGGGTGGGCTGGGGGGGTGCTCTCTCCTCCTTCCTCCTCCTCTTCCTCGCCTCTCCATCCTCCTCCTTCCTTGCTGTGTGTCTGCCCTCCCTGCTCCCGCCCACCCCTGTCCCTGTCCCTTTCCCTGTCCCTGTCCCTGTCCCTGGCCGGGCGTTGCTATCTCACTCTCTGGTTCTTTGCAGATGGACGTAGTTTACACATTCCAGACCGGCGCCTCCTCTTTGCAGGGAGCCCTCAGGAGACAGCCTTCCATCGTGAGCCAGCACCACGATGTAAAAAATGTTTCTAGCCCAACCCATGTAGCTCTTTCCTCCGTCAATTCCACTCCCACCACTTCTGCTGTTGCTGCTGCTGCTGCATCTCCTCCTGCGGGCAGTGAGTGATGGTCTATTACAATGCATGACTTCTAATAACCACAGAGAGCACCTGCACCCACCTAACCCCGCCTGTTCTCTCTCCCTCTCAGCCTTGACTCGCACACTCAGTTCCTAACCTGAAGGATGGGGCGGGAAAACCGTTCAAAACCCCAGTTTTTATGCTGTTAACAAAGTTATGAACCTTTCTGGTCCTTTCCCACCCCGTTCCTTGTTGTTTTCCTCTGGTTTTACCTCTTCTCCTCCTTTGCAGGGCTGGTGTTTGAGTCCACCCTCCTGAGGGCGGGCAAAAATTGGCGGTTCTTGCTCAAAAAACCCCGAGTTCACGAGCATTGCTGGGAGAAGGGCAAGGCTGAGCCCAAATCCTGCTGGTTCTTTCCACTGCCCAGCCCTGGGACACCCCAGGGACGGGCAGGGGCGTTGCTTGAAATCTCTTTTGGAGGCAGAGTGGCCACTGGGACTGTCCCCAGGGCTGGCTGAGCCACGGGGAGGAGGGACAGGCAGGATTTGCTCCTGCCATGGGTGCTGCCTGTGGAAAACCCTGCCTGTGGCTCAGCTGGTGACGACACCTCGGGGCTGCTGTCCCCCTCTCTGTCCCCACCTGGGGACTTGCATGGCCTGGGAACAGAGCTGAGCCATCCCTGTGCTGCCCTGGGGACATCCCTGGGCTCTGTGGGGACATCCCAGGGCTCTGTGGGGACATCCCCGGGGCTCTGCTGGTGCCCAGGGCAGCCAGAGGATCCTCGGTGCCCACCTTGCTCTGCGCACTCCGGATCTTGGGGTGTGCAGACACAGCTCTGCATGGAAGCAGGCATGGAAAACAATTCCTGCAGGATCCCTGTGGGAGTGCTGGGTGCTGGATCTGGGTTTCCAGACCCCAAAAAAAGCCCTCTGTGTGTGTGTTCATCGTGAGCTGCTCTGCACACGCTGGGATTCCGGGGTGTGCAGACACACAACTGTGCATGGGAACGGGCATGGAAAACAATTCCTGCTGGGTATCAACGGGAATGCTGGATCCTGGCTTTCCAGACCCCCCCAAAAAGGCCCTGTCTGATGTCAAACCCCTCTGTGTGTTGGTTGTTGGGGCTGGTGAGCACGTGGATTCTGTCTGCAGGCTGGGAGCAGGGAATGTGTCTCTGCTGGATAATTGGCTTTTTTATTGCACAGTCACTTATCCCCGTTCTCTGATTAGAGAAATACCCTCGGTGACTTTCTGGAGAGCTTTCAGGCTCCGCTGTTTATGCACTGTGGGGGAGGAGAGAGAATTTGGGATAATTTTGTTTTCTCTCTGTTTAGCTGACTCTGAGGCTGGCAGCTGATTGAGTTTAACCCCAGCGATTCTGGAGCAGCACAGCTGCCTCCTGCTCCCGCCTGCATCTGGGAAAACCTCCAGGATTTTCTAATGGAATCAAATCTGCTTAGAGCAGCCCAGAGCAGAGGGTTTGGCAGGGGGGGATGAGACCAAAATGCAGCTTTTTTGCAGTCTGTGGATCCATATTTTCCCCATTTTGCAGCGAGGGGTTAGAAAACTTGGATAGAGTCGTGCAAACTTCTCCAGGAGCTAACCCAGGTCTCCAAATCTTCCCGCTGTTTTCTTGCCTGGATTTCTCTCGTTTCCCTCTGCTGCTTCCCTCTCTCCCAAAGCTCCTCTTCCCTCCACGCAGATCCGTGGTGCCCCCCTCCTGTGGATGAGTTTTTCCAGGGCTGGATTTGCTGTGTCCCTCCTGGAATTGCTGGAGAGCTCTCGGGAATGATGTTCAGGTTCTGCAGAGCCGAGCTGCTCCCACTGGGAATTCTGCCCTGGACTGATGGAGCTGGGCAGAGCCAGGGGATGTAATTCCCGTGGGGCACGTGGAGGTTTCACGGGAATGAATTCCAAGCCTGGAGGTTGCATTTGAAGTTTCCAGGTGGAGAGGAGGCGGGAGCCGGCCGTGGGAGGGAGGGAGGGGCGGCTCCAGCCTGGAATTCAGCTTTGCTGGCACTGCCTGGCTCATTCAGAACACATTTCCTCACTGTTCCCTTCCCTTGATGAGGGAACAGCTGAATTCCTCTCGCAGCAGGCGATGGAGGAAGGAGGAAAATCTGAGGGAAGCTGCAGCAGGAGCTCCTTGAGGGGGCTGAGCAGGAGACTGAGCACAAATTCCCTGGAATTGCTCCAGGGAGCTTTCCCTGCTGCTCCCAGCAGTGCTGGACAAATCTCCAGTGCTCTGGAGGTGATTCCTTGGGAGAGGAGATCTGGTCCCACATGAGCTGCTCCTAAACCTGAGTTTGTAGGTGCCATCACCTCGTGGCCCTGGCAGTTCCTGGGCTCTCCTTGGCCATCCCCTCATGGCCCTGGCAGTCCCTGGGCTCTCCTTGGCCATCCCCTCGTGGCCCTGGCAGTCCCTGGGCTCTCCTTGGCCATCCCCTCGTGGTCCTGGCAGTCCCTGGGCTCTCCTTGGCCATCCCCTCGTGGTCCTGGCAGTCCCTGGGCTCTTCTTGGTTTGCTTGGATTCATTGTCCTTGGCTCAGCTGGTTTTTTGGGGGTCAGGACTTGCTGTTCTCGAGTCCTTGCTGATGTGACAGATCCTCAGTGGCCTCGGTGGTGTCCTGTGCATTCACCTGAATTGATCCCAGGGTTACCAGTGCACAAATCCAGCTCTGAATTGCTTCCCAGCTCCCTCCAATTCCTGTTTTTCCAGGCCAGTGGTGCTCCAGCACTGGGGATACCCAGCCCATGCCATCCCCTGTGCTTCAGCTCGGGTGTGTGGCCCTGCTCCCTGTGCAGGAGCTCCTGGGGCTGCTTCCAGCTGGGATGAGCTGATCCCGTGCCAGGAAATGCCTCCTGATCCTGAGCCAGGTGCAAAACGCACGTGGAAAGGTGTCCTTGGTGAGAGGGAGCAGGGAGAACTTCCAGGGTTCCAGGCACAAGGAAGGAATTCCCTGCTCTGGTTTTGTGGGATCAGAGATCCTCAGGAGGTTTTGGGCTGTGCTGGGGGGGTGAATTCCCACCTGGAGGAGTGCCACAAGCAGGGACAGTGTCAATAAAGCGAATTTAAATAAAAGGACAGTTTAAATAAAGGGAGTTTAAACAAAGGGACAGTTTAGCCCAGCCCATCTCAGCAGGGTTTGGGGTGAAGTCTCTGCTCCCCCACCACACCTGCAGCCCACAGAGGTGGCAGAACACCCACAGCTCCTCATTTCTCTCATCACCAAGGGGATTTCGGGATCATTCCCCCTCCAGCTCCCTCAGCAGGGAGGATTCCCACAGGGATGCTGCTCCCTGCTGTTTTTGTGGGATCTGGGGATCTCCTCCCTTTTGGGGCGCAGTTTCAGCCACGGGGACATCCCAGGAGCAGGCAGGGGATGTTCCTCAGGGGTGGGGAGCACTGGAGGCAGCTGAGGAAGAGCAGAGCTCCTTCCACAGGGCAGGAGATGGAGCACAACGACTGAAATTGCTCCAGGGAGCCTTTCCTGGTGCTTCCAGCGCTGCTGGAAAATCTTCAGGGCTCTGGAGGTGATTCCATGGGAGAGCAGATCTCCTGTCCCTCATGAGCTCTTCAGAGGCTTCTGTGGAGCTTCCCTAAAATCCCCGCAGAGCTGGGATTGTCACCCACCTGATCCAAAATCTGTGAGCTGGAAGGGTTTGAGGCTGGAATTGCAGAGGATCAGGAGGGAGCAGGGAATCCACCGCCAGGCGTATTCCCAGAGCTCTCCCTTCCAGTGCAGCCATTCCCTGCTGCTCCAAACCAGGCTCTGGATCTCCTGCTTGAGCCTGGATTTTGGTGGAGCCACCCCAGGGGCCTCCCAGGATTGTGTGTGCAGCTGGAATTCCTTTAGAATATCCAGCAGAATGTGAGTTGGCTCCCAGCTCCATCAAATTCCCGTTTTTCCGGGCCAGTGGAGCTGCGTTTGGAAACCACTGGGAAGGACCCAGAGCTTCAGCAGTGTGGGGAAACCCACAGAGACCTGGATCCAGTTCCCACCTCACGGCACCCTTACGCTTCCCACGGGCTCCCAAAAAGCTGGAGACGCCTTTGGGCAGCCCCATTCCTTTCCAGAGGTGTAGGATCAACCCTGCCCAACCCCACTGACGGCTCCCACGGTAGAGTTTGCCCCGCTGTTTGCCTAACCCACCTCTTTTTGGAGCCGTAGTTGCCCCCACCTCGTTGTCCGTGTCTGTCCACCCCGAGGCGCGCACACACACACACCGACTTAACGAGCGACTAATTAACGCATTTTTGGCTTCCATCCATCCAGACCTGTGATGTTGGGGTGATGGTTTTGAGTCGTCCCGTGTCTTTTCTTGCAGCTTCTGAGGCCGCCCCGTAGCCGGTGGGTTCCCACCACCCCCGTAGTGCCTGACTCTGCCCCCAGTTCACCGTAGATGTCTCATTTTTTGACCGAGCTGTCTGTTCAGTGGTGATTTTGTTGCTGTGGTCGTGCTGTATTTTTTGTTCGATGGTTGTCTCTCATCAGTTATTTTCACTTTCTCCCTCGAGCTCTGCCCTCTGGCAGCCCCACTGACCCCTGTTTTTTCCTCCCCACGCCGCCCAGATCAAAGTGGTGAATGCGTTCCGTAGCTCCCTGTACGAAGGCCTCGAGAAACCCGAATCCAGAAGCTCCATCCATAACTTCATGACTCACCCAGAGTTCATCCTGGAGGAAGACGAGCCTCGGACACCATTCCTTGACGGCACCGAAGACGAGCCCGAGCCTGACGGACTCCAAAAGCGAGGTGGGGGCAGCCCGGTGGGGTCGACGGCCCTGAACAGAAACAACAACGCTGTGGACAGCGAGTTCAGCTTCCCAGAGCCCGGGAGCCCCTTCCACAGCCTGGAGACATCCGTTTGACCTTAGAACTTGGAATTCCTCCTCCTCCTCCTCCTCCTCCTCCTCCTCCTCCTCGTCCACCTCGGCCCTGTGTGATCCCGGCAGCAGTAACTGGTCACACGCTGCGGTCACTCCGTGTCAAACTGCTCATGCCTGTATCATCATCTGGGTTGGTTTATTTTTTTGGGGGGGTGGGGGGAAATTATCTGTTTTTTTCTCTTTTTTGTTTTATTTTTTTTTTTTTTTTTTTTTTTTTTACCAGTCTTTAGCAGTGGGAACCAGAGTACCACCACGCTGGGTGTTGGGAGAGAGGCTAAGCCAAACAAAAAAAACCAAAAAAAAACCACAGAATTGTGCATCTCCATCCCTGATTTTTTGTGGTACTCACCCAGGGGAAGCTGCCAGCTTCTTTCCTCTCCAAGAGTTGGGCTCCAGGCACCTGGAGCCAGGGGGTTTTCACTTTGGAAAAATGCATGTTCCAAGGAAATTCAAATTGTTGTAGTCTTACACGCCCTCAGCCCGAAGGCTGGGGGTACACTCGTGACTTGATTTTATTTTTTATTATTTTGGTGGGGTTTGTTGGTTGTTTGTTTTTTTTCTCCACTCGTGGTTTTTAGAGGTTTTCTCTTCTAATGTTGGGGTTTGCTCTTTGCTTGTGGGGTTTGCCCCCTTACCCAGTGGGAAGTGGGATGGGGCAGTCACCGCTCCAGTGCGAAAATTAAGGAATAAACTAAAAAATCCCAGCCAGAGGAAGGTGTTTACTCCAAGGTTGAGAGATCCAGGGATGCCCACCGGTCTTCCACCTTTGAAGAATGCTACCTGGGTTTTTTTCCAGCTTCCCCTCTGTGTGTGCCCACACGTTTTTCTCTCTCTGTTTCCAAACTGGGAGATGAGAAATGAAGTTGGCTTGGCTCTAACCTTGCTGGAGGGGAGAGATCCAGATTTTCCTGCAAACGTGGAGGTGAAATTGCCAGGGAAAAGGTGGAGAGACCCCCCAGTTGTGAGGGATGCAGTTCCTTCCTGAGGAATCTTATGAGAGCTAAAATTCTCTCTGCTGCTCCTGGTCAGGGGGGAAGCTCTTGGTGAGAGGGTTTTTGCAGCTCTCCCAGCTCCTGCCCTCCAGAGCAGAGGGATTTTTGCCCTTTTTTCTGTGCTGTCGGGGTCCAGCACCCCTCAGCCTCGCAGTGCTGGCTCCAGGGAAGCGCTGAGGGATCCAGGAGATGCCCAAAAGCTGTGGGAGGCTGAGTGGAGAACACTGAGGGCACAGCAGGTCCTGAATCCTGGGAGAGATCAATCCAGCTGATGATCCAGAGGAAGGCAGTGAGGCCCAAGGATAATCCCTGATTTTCCTGGAGGTTTGGCTTGGATGGCTGCAGCTCTTCCAGAGAAGGCACTGCTGGAGGCTCGGCCTCATTTCGCTGCTTTATTTGGAGGCCATCTCCTCCCCTCCAGCCTCGCCTCCACCCCTGGGAACAATCCTGGGAGAATCCCTTTCCTTGGAGCTGGATTGTCCCTCTGGTGATCCCTGGAGCAGGAGGCGGGGTGGGGGCTTCTTGTTGTGACCCCAGCCCGGAGGAAGCTCTGCCCCCTCCCTGCCCTCCTCCATCCCCTCTGGCTCGCTTGGGGATGCGCTGGAAGCGCCTGTGCGAGGTCATTCCCATCCCTGGGAGCGCAGAGGATGTTTGTTTTCTTTGGGAAAGGCTGGCTCTGGCTGGGTTCTCCTCCCCTTTCCCGTCAGGAACGCACAGCGGAATCTCCCGTGCCTTGTCCGAGCACTGCCTGCAGCACCTCCTGCCACGCCAGGGCCCAGATCTTTGCCGAGATTTAAGTGTTCCTTAAACCACACCGCAAACCAAGTGTCTTGGCTTCGCCCCCCGGCACCGCCTCGCCCTCCCCGGGGCGAAGGAAAGGTCCTTAAATCCCAAAAATCCCAAATATCCCCAGTGTCCCACCCTGGTGCTGGCGAGCTGGGCTTTGTTCACTGCCAACAGCGAGAAGGAATTGCCACCACTGCCCGTCCCCAGTGCAAATTCAGTGTCCACCCCATGCCCAGCTCCTCCTTCCCTCCCTCCCCCCAAAAAAATAACCCAGGGGAGCGAGGGGATCTTGGGTTAAACACCGGGAAATACAAAACAAAACAAAAAAAACCCAAATAAGGGGTGGTTGTGGGGTTTTGGTTCTGTGCTAAAGGTGACGTTGCTTAAAAAAACAAAAAACAAAAAAAAAAAAATTTCATTTTTTTTCTATTTTAAATACATGCAAAAAAACCAAAAAAAAAAAAATATATATGGTGTTCTTACAAGCTTACATAAATATTTATTAAATACTTTTTTGGGGGGGATGCACCGATTTTTTTTTTTTTTCTTTTGATATTTTTTTAATACCTCAGACCTGTTGAAAAAAAGAAATAAATAAAAAAAAAAAATAAAGACTCAAACCAACAACAACTTCAAGCCAACTTTGGAGGCTCTCAAAGTCACTCCCAGAAATCTGTGACTGGCAGGGTTTGCCACAAAGGGTCTGGTCGTTCCTTTAGTTTGCTCTATTTTTGTCGTTCTAGTTTCCATTTTAGGAGTGGGGGGAGGGAGAAATAATGCTATATAAATATTATGCAAAAAAAAAAAAAAAAAAAGAAGAAAAAAAAAAGAAAAAGAAAAAAATTCTAGTTTTCTTTAGCTCAGAAACTGATATTTTTACGTCAGCCATATGTATTTTGTTTAAAGAAAAAAAAGAAAATAAAGAAATCTCCAGTCCCGCCACTGTGTGAGGGCAGTTGCAAGGGACACTTTAATTAATTCCGTGGATTAATTAATTCAGCCATCGGATGCCAGTCAGCTTCCTTTTCTCTGAGCAGCCATCTTTCTACTAGATGTGAGTTGGATGACACAAATGGGGTTTTTTTATATAAATATCTATAAATTTTGTTGGTGTATGGCTGGTTGCTTCAAGTATAAATGTTTCTTGTGCACATTTCCTGTAAAGTTACTCTTTTTTTTTTTGTTGTTTTTTGGGTTAAGTTTCAGTGATATCCTGGCAGCAGCTGACTCTTGGCTTAAGTTATTGAGGACATTACACAAAAAAAAAAAGGAAAAAAAAAAGAGATTTGGGGGAGATTGGTGCTCCAAAAAAACAAAAAGGCATGGTCAGCAGCGGCACGGACTTTTGGGGACTCTCTGCAACATGCCTTGACTAGGGGGAGATATAAATATATATATAAATATATATTATTATGAATATTTCTGGGTTTTTTTTTTTTCCTGCTTTGTTTGAACTGCCACGAGTGCGTGCACGGAGCAGGGGAGGGACAAAGCGCCATGCCCGCCAGGAAGCAAAGCCACCCCCCTCCCCTCCTCGTTGTGATCCATGTTCAACTTACCTTGGAATGCTTTGTTATTAAAACACTCTGAACATCCTTCTGCATCCGGTTCTTCATCCCAGCAGGGCCCCTCAGTGGATTTTCCGTGGATTTTCCGTGGAATTGGCGGATTGGTACCAAAGACATCCCTGGTTTGCTGGCCAGGCAGCTCTTGAGGCGTTTTCTCCTGCTGAGGTTTCTATGATTTGCACAGGGTGTGGGGAGGGAGGTTAATTTCAGGTTTTATTTCCTTTTTTCCCCCCTGAAAAGTTTTTTCCGTGCAATAAAGCTTCCGAGTGAAATTTCCCCACCGATCTCAAGAAGGAAACAAACTAAACCACATTTTAGCATGGGCGGCCTTCGTGGCTTTTCCCACCCGCCGGGCCTGGAGGGCTCAGCCCCTCTCTGAGGGTGACCTGAGGGGAAGGCTGGTTAAAAAAAAACCCCATCCCAAATTCAGGGGGGCATCCCCAAGGTGCCAGCTCAGCTCCTGTCACCCTCTGGGACCGCAGACCCCAAATCCCTGCAGGGTTTTTGTCCCTCTGAGGGGACACCTGGACCTGCATCGCTTCTGCTCTGTCCCAAATCCCTCATGGAGCCCCCAAAACGCCCCCCTGCACCCCCAGATCTCCCCATGGGGCACAGGGATGTGGAGGAAGCTTTTTCCTGCTCCTTTTCCACCCAAACTGGGGGATTTTGGCACCTCTTCCTCTCCAGCATTCCCCCTTCATCCCCAACTCTGCGCTGTCCCGCTCCCCAAATCCCTCAATTTTCATCCAGCAAAGCCCATGGCTAAAACTGCCTTTAGTTTCTTTCCTCCCCTTCAATAAATATATATATATATACAGTCTGAACTCAACATTTATGTGTGTGTATATATATTTATCCAATGCTCTCACAAAACAAAAAAACTTTCTTTTGAAGAGGGCACGTGGAGCTGAGTTTTTCTTTTTTTTTTTTTTTTCCAGTAACTCAGTATAATAAGCACTGGTATTTTTATATAAAAAATGGGAGGAAAAAGAAAAAAAAAAACAAACCAAAATACAAAACAAAAGACTGAATATTATGTGGTATGCATGACATTAAAAAACAAAACAATGGTGGTTTCAAAGCAATATGTACCCTGGTGTGTTTGCCATATCCTAGAGTCCAGCTTAAAGTGCACCTGATCTGTATTGCATTTTGATATTAATCTCTATGTACAATGTTTTGCATGTAATTTATATGGATCTTGGGAGAAAAAAAAAACAACAAAATAATCTGAATGAATTGTCTGTTGGCTTCTTCCAAGAAAACAGACTCCAAGCAGAGATAAATACTCCAAAGTGGAAGCAGCAGAGTGGTTGAGGGGTGGGAAAAAGTGGTGCAGTAAAAAAAATAAATGGAGAAGGAGAAGGGGAACAGTTTGGAATCAATAAAGCTTTGGCTGTTGAGCAGAAACAATGCGAGTGCATCCAGAGAATAAAATGTGCCCACGTGTAACTGTGCCGTGCTCCGTGTGTCCGGCAGCTCGGGGAGTCTGTCCCAAACCCTCCCCAAGGATCGGATCCATCCCGGTGGGGTGGAAAGAAGGATGGGGATCCAACCCCAGCTCACCTCAGCGAGGGGTTTCTGTCATTTGGTTGCTTCTTCTTCCTCCGCCTCCAAGTAAAATCCCCCAAATGCCACCAAAAAGGTGCTGCTGGGTCCTGAGGGGCCGCGCTGGGTCAGGGATTCTCCTTTCCCCATTCCTGGCTGGCCTTGGTGGAGTTGGGATTTCCTTCCAAACCCAGAGTCCTTTCCCTACAAAGAGGAATTTTTTTTGTCCAGAAAAGAAGAGAAATAGGAAATAAAAGCAACCAGCCCCTTAAATTCTCTCATTCCCAAGCATTGATTGCACTGGAGCTGGTTTTTTATGGAGAAGCAGCGTCTTCTCCAAGTCTTCAATACCCCAGGGTCATGATGAGGAAATCCCAGTGGGCTGAAAGAAAATTTAAATCCAAACATCTCCAAGTTGAACCTTGGAGCTGATTCCGAGGGACAGGAACGGGGTGTAAAAGCTTTGTTGTGCAATGTCACCCTTCTTCTCTTCCCTGCTTTCCCAGGGAGGCGTCCATGGCCACAGCTCTTAAATAAACATAACAGCCACAATGCCTTTTTTTTTTTTTTTCTTTTTGGTTAACACAATCCTGGCTCCATACAAATTAAAAAAAAATCCAAAAAAAGGGCTGGGAACTCAAAATACCTTCCAGTTTGGAATTCTCATCCCTGAGGCGGCGTGAGGGAGAGGACAGCACCACCGGGGCTGAGGGCTGGGGGGCTCTGGCAGGGACTGGGGACAATTCTCGGGACATCGGGAGGAATTTAATCATGGGAATTTTAATCATGGAAAGGGTGGCCAGGCTTTGGAAGAGGCTGCCCAGGGAGGTTTGGAGTCCTCCTCCATCCCTGGAGGTGACAAGAAAGGACTGGCCGTGGCACTGAGGGCTCTGGGGGATCGGGGAAACAACTTGATCCTGCAGGGATTTCCCAACCTCAATTCTGAGGGCGCAAAACAGGGTGAAGAACCACAATCCTATTCGCTTCACAGAGAAAAACTTTATCCCCATCTTTTAGGCTTTTGGAAGGATTTTTGAAGCGCGGGGAAGCGAAAGCACAGCAAAACCCGCCCCCGCTCCGCCTCACGGCTCCGCCCGCCCTCTCCGTCGGGAGGATGAAGCCATTTCCGGCCGCCATCTTGGCAGAGGGCGCGTTGAGGCTGCGCGCGCGCCGGGCGCCATCTTTGAGCCGGGCACTGGGGACACGGCGGCGGCGGCGGCCCCGGCGGAGCGCGGCGACAGCGACACGGCGGCCCCCGGGGGCTCGGTAAAACTCCCCGATCGACCGTAAATAGAGCGCTTCGGAGCCCCGCGGCGGCTGGTGGGAGATGGGGGGACGCGGAGGGGCGGAGGAGGCGGCGGTGGTGGTGGTGGTGGTGGTAGTGGGGGGTGCTGGCTCAGCTCCGGCCCCGGCCCCTCCACAGGCCGCGCGTCCCCCGAGCTGTCCCCACAGCGTCGGGGGTGAGGTGGGATGAGGTGGAATTAGTGGGATTAGGTGGGAATAAAGCCGGGATAAGGTGGGTTTCCTGCTCCCGGGGGCTTTGGGGAGATGGGGGGAGGGCTGCGTGCCCGGGGTAGGCCCGAGGCCTTTCCTTTCCCCCCCCCCCCCCCCCCTTAAATTTGCGCTCCCAGTGCAGGTGCTTTATAAATCTCCTCAATTTCAGGTAAAACCTCGTTCCTTCCTGTTGTAGCAACGCGTCTAAAGGGCATTTCTGATGTAGTCACCTAATTACTCCTCATTCCCTAAAGGAACTTCAGGAGCTGAGTAACTCTGGATGCAGCCGGGCTGAATTCCTCCCGTAGGTTGTTAAAACAACGCAATTCGGTGAATTTTTAGGGGGCTTCTCATGTTTTAAAGGTTGGAGCTGAGAGGTTTCTGCTTTCTGACGTCGAATTTTGTTATGGAAACGCCAAAAGGAGTTGGTTTTTGTTGTTGTTGCAGGGATCAGAGCCTCCAGGTTATTCCCAGAATTGCACTCAGGGTCACACTTGCTATGGAAAACCCGGCTTTATTTGGCTGTAAAAAAAAATAAATAAATAAGAGGAGATTTCTTGGGGAATGAAGGATTTTGGGGTTGAATTTGGGCACACCTGAAGCAGAGCAGGTGAGCTGGAGGTGTTGCTGGATGTGTCCAGGAGTTTTCCAGGTAAAACTTCCTGGTGTTGTCACTTC
Source organism: Poecile atricapillus (assembly GCF_030490865.1). Lineage (NCBI taxonomy): Eukaryota > Metazoa > Chordata > Aves > Passeriformes > Paridae > Poecile > Poecile atricapillus. The sequence goes on from NC_081271.1 coordinate 1,525,694, forward strand.
CCGGCTCCAATGACACTTTTCCAAGGTGAAATCCAGGGGAAATCGAGTCTTTCTTGGGATTTAATGATTTAATAAAATATTCCCGTGAGGGGGAGGAATTGTCACAGGAAATTGCTGCCAGGCCCTGGGGTTGAGCTCAGAAATACAGGGGAGGAAAATAAGTTTATTTTCTTTAATTATTCCTGTTTTATTCAAGAATGGATGGAGCAGCAGGTTTGGGATTGATTCCTGAGGAGGGAAAGCTGGAGGACAGTGAATAAAATGGCTAAAAAGGGAATTAAAATATAGAATTCCTGGTGCTTTTCCTTCTTTGTCACCTGATAAACAGGAGGTGAATCATCAAATGGCCTTGTCAGGAATTCAAGGCACAAATGAAGCAGCAGGAGAGACTTTTCCAGGGAAATTTGGGGGCTTTAAATCCAAGAATCCTTCGCAGGGAGGTGCAGGAAAACTTCTGTCGGGTGTTTTTATTTATTTTCCCTTTAAAATTAAAAAGTTCGTGTTATTTTGGCCCAGTTTTTGCTGACCCTCAGCTGCTGCATTTTTGATTTATTTGATTTTTTTACAAATAATTGGTTTAAAAGTATTTTACTACAAAAAATTTAATGGAATTCTGGGCAGAAAAGAGTTTAAAATTCTCTTAAATTGATACAAGACCTGCTGAGTGCACCAGAGTTACTCATTTTTATTCAGATTTTTTTTTTTTTTTTATTTTTTCTTTAATTGCCACCTTGACACCAGTTTAAAATTAGAGGAAAAAAACATTTTTTAATGAATCTTTTAATAATTAAGTTACCGTGATGGAGTTTAGAACTTTGAGGGGTTTTGGAGGGGGGGTGGTTTGGTTGATTTTTTTTCTGTTGTTGTTTATTTTCAAGGTTTTATTCCCACTCTTTAAACAAGATTCACCCTCTGAACTGGAATATGGAAAAATATGGAAGGCAAACTGCTGATTTAGTTTAAAAAGGAATTAAATCTGAAGGGATTTTCTTTCCCCCCAGGGTGGTGGATGTAGGAATGTTGCATTTTTAGGTGTGTCTGACTGCCTGAGGAAAGGAAATTTCACCTTCCAGCCTGGGGATTCCTCCTGATTTGGGTTGGAATTCCTGCTCCCAGCCAGGAATGACCCCTAATTCCCAAGGATTTCAGTGTTGGCTTGAGCAAACTGAAGAATTTTGGCTTGAAATTGAATTTTAACTCCCAAGAGCGTTGGGGAAAACACCTGGAAAAATGTTGAACTTCCACAAGAACGAGCTGCAGGAGTTTTTAGGAGTAGATTCCCAGGAATCTCCATGACCCAAAATCTGATTTTGAAGGTCCAAAAGTGAATTTAACCCCGTGGAAATGGAAGAAGGGGAGGGAACCCTGCACTTAATTCCTGTTTTATTCCCTTTGTCAAGCAGTCAAAAAAAAGAAAACAAACAGCAAACCCAATCACTAACATGAGAATCCAACTTTTCCGCTCTTTATTTTAGATTTGGGAAAATTTCCTGGCCAAAAACAAAAAAAAAACCAAATCCTGGGAAAATTCACTATAGTGTTTGTGTGAGTAAAAGGTTCCAACCATTTCTTCTTAAGCTGTAAAGAACAATTTCATTCGGTTTTGTCCTCCCCAAAGAGTCAGAAACCCTTTGCACAGGAATGTCAGAGGGGTAAAATTGACTTTTATTTGGATTTTAGCTGGTTTGGTTGCAGGTTGAATGGAAAAAGAACCCTAAAAATCTGATTTTTATGAGAATATCCAAAAGAAAAGTGGGATTCCCATGAAAAATAATATTGAATAAAATCAATTTTGGTGGCACCAAAAACCCCAATCAGCTGCTGAATTGGATCCGAGGCAAGATAATGATGGATAAATGGATTAGGGACCAGCACAAATGGCAAAATTGTAATATTTGATGGAGAAACCGAGTAATTCCTGAGCCAAATTCCCAATCCGTGCAGCCACGCCGCTCCCAAAGCAACCCCTGCTTCCCAAAGCTTTGCTGCTCCTGCTTTTCCTTGGACCAGGGATGGAGGCATTCCCGAGGGATGGATGGATGGGGATGGATGTGTTTGTCCCCTGGGCTGTCACCGTGTCCCCAAATCCCTTCTCACCGCCTTCACCTCATCCAAAATTCCAGCAATAATCTCATTTTCCCCCAGTGAGAGACTGACCTGCACTTCCATGTGGGAAATGGGGCAAAATTCCTGATTTTTTTCTTTTTTTTTTTGCCTGTTTTCTCCTTGTTTTGCTGTCCCTCCCTCTTTTGGGGTGTGTATAAACACGATGGTGGGTTTATACACACAAATTTGGGGTGGGGGAGGTTTTGCTGTACAGGTCATAAAGACGGGGGAAGGTTTTTGTGTTTTCTTAATAGGTGAAGAAATCTCAGAAGACCTGAAATTGCAACTTACTGAATTTAAATAATTTTAAAAAAAATAATTAAAAAAAAAAAAATTAGAAATTTCCCCAGCTGTGGAAGATGGAGCCTCATTTTTGCAGCCACTTTGAATCCCGAGTTCATCTTTAAAACAAAAAAAAAAAAAGGCGCTGGGGCATTTTTTTAAAAAAATTTTTTGTTGGTTTTTTATGGTTCTTTTTGGTTTTGTTTTTTTAATTTTTTTTTTTTTGGAAGAGCTAAAATATCCCTGGCTGTCTCCAGCGTGCCACTTTTGCCATGGACTCAATTCCTCCATTAGTTGTCAGATTGTTGTGAGAGCGCCTCAGAGTTTGGAATTGTTGGCTGAGAGGTTCCCTTGGAATTGTCAGGAGGAAAAACACAAAAAAAAACAAAAAGGAAAAAAATTCTTTCTGCCCCTTTGTTATTCATTGACGGATCCCTTCGGCCTACAGGAGAGGGGAACCGCATGGCTGGGAAGATCAAAGCCTGTGCTCAGCCTGGCCAGGTGGGTGAGCTCCAAAATCCTCTGGGATTGGGGGAAAAAAATCCGGGAATGCGGAGCTGGGATAGCGCCGGAATGCTCAGTGTGATGAATCCAAATATTCCCTATTAACAGTGGAAGTACTTTGGAAATATTCCAATGTATTGGAAATATTCAAATATATTGGAAATATTTTGGAAATGTTCTGATATTTTGGGAATATTCTGATATATTGCGAATATTCTGATGTATTGGAAATATTTTGGAAATATTCTGATATATTGGGAATATTCTGATATATTGGAAATATTCTGATGTATTGGAAATATTTTGGGAATATTCTGATATTTTGGGAATATTCTGATATATTGGAAATATTCTGATGTATTGGAAATATTCTGATGTATTGGAAATATTTTGGTAGTATTCTGATATATTGGAAATACTTTGGAAATATTCTGATATTTTGGAAATATTCTGATATTTTGGAAATATTCTGATGTATTGGAAATATTATGGAAATATTCTGATATTTTGGAAATATTTTGGAAATATTCTGATATATTGGAAGTATTCTGATATATTGGAAATACTTTGGAAATATTCTGATATTTTGGGAATATTCTGATATATTGGAAATATTTTGGTAATATTCCGATGTATTGGAAATATTTTGGTAATATTCCGATATATTGGAAATACTTTGGTAATATTCCGATATATTGGAAATATTTTGGAAATATTCTGATATTTTGGAAATATTCTGATGTATTGGAAATACTTTGGAAATATTCTGATATATTGGAAGTATTCAGATATATTGGAAATATATTGGAAATATTCTGATATAGAAATATTCTGATATATTGGAAATATTTAAATAAAATCTTCTTTCAGCATCCAGTGTTCAGGTTTGATGTTGAGATATTATAGAGGTGTGGTGTCATTGTGTGATGATGTAATTGTTAGTAATATCTAATTATTAAAGTTGAATTCACCTTCAATAAGAAATAAGATATATTAATAATATGGAATAATATATGTTCCATGTATATACATTACATATGTGCTATTATATATATTGTTGCATTGTATTCCATTATATTTATTACACTTATTGTATTTATTATGTTTATTACATTACACTACATTACATTATATATAATAATACATATAATTATATAGTATTTGTAATATATATTCTATTTATAATATATATCATTCCATAATAATATGGAATAAGATGTGATGGTAATGTGATTTTTAAAGAGATTGGGTCACACCCTCGAATTAAAGTTTCATTTCAAATGTGAAAGAACAGATGGTATTAATAATACAATGTGAAATAATATAATAATAAAATATTCTTGTATCATTAATAACTCAAAATTACACACAATTTTTGAAGAAGTGCCTCTCTTTTGGGTCACACCTTAATTTTTCTCTACTTAAGACCCAGAACTGTTATTAAGGTCCCAAATTAGAATTTATGCTGACAAAATTCCTGCAGTTTTGGACAAATCTGCCTAAAAATGACCATTTTTGTTGGGGATCCCTTTCTCTAGGGTTACTTTTAAAAAGAAGCTGTCACTGCTAAGCCAGGAGAAGCCTTTGGAGCGAAGCCAATTCTTGCCCAGGCTGGAGGAGAGCCCTGGCAGGGAGCAAACCCGGAGCTTTCCCAAGGATTCCTGCAGCATGTCCAACCAGGGAGACGACTGCTACTTCTACTTCTACTCCACCTGCAACAAGGTGAGCTCTGCCATTCCTTCATTCCCTTCGGAATTCCCAAGCAAAGAGCAGGAGGAGTGAGGAGACAAATTCCTCTTCACTCATTAATTGTGCAGATCCCAGTTCTGAAAACTGGACTTCTTTTAAGCTGGGTGATTTCCCTTTCCAACACCATTTTTTTGACCTCTGTGCTTTTCCCATTCCAATTTTTGACCTCTGTGCTTTTCCCATTCCAATTTTTAACTTCTGTGCTTATCCCATCCCATTTTTTTAACCTGTGTGTTTTTCCCATTCCAATTTTTAACCTCTGTGCTTTTCCTATCCCATTTTTTTAACCTGTGTGCTTTTCCCATTCCAATTTTTTGTTATTTTCCCATCCCATTTTTTTGTTATTTTCCCATTCCAGTTTTTAACCTCTGTGCTTTTCCCATCCCATTTTTTTTGTTATTTTCCCATTCCAGTTTTTAACCTCTGTGCTTTTCCCATCCCATTTTTTTGTTATTTTCCCATTCCAATTTTTAACCTCTGTGCTTTTCCCATCCCATTTTTTTGTTATTTTCCCATCCCATTTTTAACCTCTCTGCTTTTCCCATCCCATTTTTAACCTCTCTGCTTTTCCCATCCCATTTTTAACCTCTCTGCTTTCCCATCCCATTTTTTTTTTTAACCTGTTTATTCTCCTTTCCAAACCTGTTTATATTTTGAAGCTGAATGGGATTTTTTTTTCCCTGTTTTTTGCTGATTTCCTGGGAATTTCAGGGAGATTCCTGTGCCTTCCGCCACTGCGAGGCCGCCCTGGGCAGCGAGACCGTGTGCACCCTGTGGCAGGAGGGCCGGTGCTTCAGGAATGTCTGCAGGTTCAGGCACATGGAAATCGATGTGAGTGCTCCCTAAAAATCCTCCCAAATCCCAAAAAATCCCTGGCAGAGCTTCCCAGGGATGTAGGGGGGGATAAATGGCCTTTTCCAGCAGGGATTTTGGGAGTTGTACAGGAAAAAATGAATTTTTTAAGTTGTTTCACAGCAGGAAGTGTTTGTATTAAATGCTGTTATTCCCAGCGTTTTTGCCAGAGCACCCACATGGATCCCACTCCTTAAAAGTGGTGGGAAACAGATTCCTGAGAGCTGGAATTTCTCTGGATTTCTGCCCCAAACCTGAGCTCTTGAAATTGTACAGGGTGAGGAGGAAAAAAAAAAGATGGGAAAGAGCTAAAACTCTAAAAGATAAAGTCAGGTGAATTTCACCAACAGTTGAAAGCTGAAAATTGAAATTTTTCCCTGTGAATGATCCCATTGTTTTGAATTCTGTATTCATTTAACTCTGTGACAGTGCCCTGTCTTTTCCAGCTGAATGATAGGAAATAAATCCAGATAAATTCCATTTCCCCAGCCTCCCAAACCTTGTCTCTAAACCTTGAAATATTTTTAACTGCCCTTCGCAATGAACTTCGCCCTGTTGACAAACTGAGTCAGTTTGCAGATCCAGGGGGGAATTCTGAGCTTGGATTTGTGTTTTTTCCATCAGAAAAAGCGGAGTGAGATCGCCTGTTACTGGGAGAACCAACCTGGAGGCTGCCAGAAGCACAACTGCGCTTTCCACCACACCAAGGGGCGCTACGTGGACGGGCTCTTCCTTCCCCCCAGCAAAAGTGAGTTTTCCACCTCCTTTTTCCTCAGAATATCCAAGAATTCCTGGTGAATATTCCATAAAATTGAATGTGGAGGCTCAAGGATTTATTTTATGGCCAAAGGGCAGGTTGTAGTCAGGGGAATGGAGTGAAATTTTTATTTTTGGATTTTTTTTCTTGCTCTCTCTTTGGTGATTTTTTTTCCAAGGTTCCTTTTCCCTTCTCCTTTAATCCCTTTATGGGTGGGGAATAAAGAACTGAACCCAGATGTGTTCTTTTATCAAATTTTCAACTTCAGGGTCAAAGTTTGGAATATTTTTCCTTTTCCAGCCACTCTTCCGAGCCCCCCTGAGGCTGCAGAGGACGAGGTGAAAATGGTGCAGCTGCAGCAGAACAAACTCTCGGTCCAGTCCAACCCCTCCCCACAGCTCAGGGGGGTGATGAAGGTGGAAAACTCCGAGAATGTCCCCAGTCCCACCCATCCCCCAGTGGTCATCAACGCTGCAGATGATGATGAAGATGATGATGGTGAGAAATCTTGAATTTATTTCAGTTATTTCCGCTTTAAATCAAGATCCAAATCACAAAATTCGTGAATTGTGCAGTGGTTTCAGCCTCAGGAAAGAGGAATAAATATTTTGATGTGTTGAGATATTAAACCACCAAAAAACGAAAGAAATTTGGTCTAAATCCCTACTCCATAAATGATTTAATTTTGGGTTTGATTTTCCTTTCCAGACCAGCTTTCTGAAGAAGGAGAAGAAACCAAAACCCCAGTCCAGGCACCACCCACAGAAAGCCACAACGGGCTGAGGGTGATTTCCACCAGGAAACCCAACCCCAGTGCAAAGCAAGGTATTCCAGGAGCTGTGGGAGGAGAAATTGGCAATTAAAACCAAAATATTCCTAAAATAAAATGGAACCCAGGGATGCTGAGTGGAATCCAGGAGCTCATTCCCACATAATTGCATTCCCCAAGCAGAGAAGATCCTCCTGGTTTGGTTTTGTGGGACAAAATAGGGTTTAAATGGGATTTGAAGGAGTTTAGGTGGAGTTTAAAAGAGTTTAGATGGAGTTTAAAGAGTTTAAATAGCTGAAAACATTCCTTCAGGCATTGTGGAAATCCAGATCCAAGGAATACAGCAATCTTTAATCCCTCTCCATGAATTTGTGCTCCAAAAAATGTGTGGATTTTCCCCTGGAGGGTGAAAGAAAGCTGCCACTTTTCCAAAACCCCACCTGTTCTGGGGCTGGTTAATTCCTGGCGAGTGTTGGCAGGTTTTATTCCCAATATTTAGGGAAGGGTCTACCTCAATATCCTGAACTATTTTGTGCTTCCAGATGACAACTTAAATTTCGGGATAAAAACCTTGGAAGAGATCAAACTGAAGAAACTCAAGGAAAAAGCCAAAAAACAAGGTGGTGAGTTAATATCCCTCAAATCCCTCCTTCCTTATCCTTCATTGTTCATCCTTGGGTTTAATCCTGATTTTCCTTGGATAATTCACAAGGGAAGGAATTTTTTTTTTACAACTTGAGAGATCCTGCAGGGACACTTTGATGTTTTTGGAGGGGCTGCTCTGGCATTGAGAGCTGTTTGGAATTCCAAGGAGAATTTGCTGAATATCCTGATTTTTCCATGCAGAAGGTCCTTCAGGAGTGGCTGTGGATCCCCTCCAAGCCCGGAGCATTCCTGTGCCAGAGAAGGAAAACGTCCGGACCGTGCTGAGAACTGTGACCCTCTCCTCCAAGGAAGGTAATCCCAAAATTCCCATTCCACAGCCCCTAAATCAAATTCTATCTAATTAGGATAATTGAGATGTGCTGCTGCCTTTCCCTATCTAAATTTGTGTTGGAAAAGTTGGGAGTTTGTTTGGAATTAAAGCTCAGGAAATTTTATCATCAAAATCATTTCTCCTCCCAGTCCTTCTTCAGTTCCTGTGTTTTGGCAGCCAGAAAATGTCATTTTTTGGGATGAGGGGATTGGGAACACTTTTGGTGCACTGCAAAGATTATTCCTTGTTTTAGGGGAGGACCCCGTGATCCAGCTGAACATTCCTGACAGACTGGGAAAAAGGAAAACCCTCACAGGTGAGAGCTTTTTGGGGAGTATTTACATCAAAACCAGCAAATTCTGATAGCAAATAAAAACTTAAAAATTTAATTTAATTTAAAAATTAAATTAAAAATTCATCTGGAAGGATTCAGGTTCCTGGGGGATTGTTCTAAACCCTCCTGCAGGGGAATTTTCTGAAAGAATTCCTCATTTTGTGTCTTTTTGAAGCTGGGAAAACTTTCCTTCCCCTGAGGAGGAACGTTGCTGACAGGCTGGGGAGGAAGGCAGAGCTGCAGGGCAACAGTGACAAGGCTCCAAAGAGAGGCACAGGTACCAAAACCATGGAATTTCTGTTGGGAATTTGTGTTTGGGATTTTCTGTCCAGGTGTTTTTTCTGTTGGGATTTCTGTCTGGGTTTCCTGTCCGGGTTTTCCCTTTGGATTTTCTGTTCCTCCTTCCTTCCTTCTCCTGCTGTTTTTTTCCCATTGATTGAGGGTTCAGAGTTGCTCTGAATCCCACTGAGGTTCTCTCCTGTCTCATTTCCCACCCAAAACTGGGATATTTTCAACACTTGTTAACTTTTCCTCTTGTTTTTCAGTTCAAGTCCTGAAGTCTCTGAAGGAGAGGCTGGGGCTGCCCTCTGAGCAGAGCAGCACCGAGACAGGTAAAGATGAGATTTGAAATATCCCTCCTTTTTTGTTTTCTTCCCAAGAACACCCACTCAGCCTTAAATTGGGAATTTCAAAGGACGACTGGCTCTGATGTTCCAAATCCAAGTGGTTTGAAGGAGGGAGGGAAGTTGGTTGTTCAGGGAATTGGGATTGCTCAGCCTGAGGAGGAGGAATTTTGGGATGATCTCACTGTGGCCTGAGGGGAACCTGCAGGAGAGGTGGACAGGGAATATTCCCAGAGAATGGAGGGGCAAACTGATGGGGAGCGGGTTTAGATGGGATTTTGGGAAGGAATCCTTCCCTGGGAGGGGCTGGGATGGAATTCCCAGAGGAGCTGTGGCTGCTCCATCCCTGGGAATGTCCCAGGCCAGGCTGGAGCACTCTGGGATAGGGAAGGATATCCCTGGATCATCCTGAAAGTCCAAGGAGCACCGAGAGCCCTGAATCCCAAACTCCCTCATTGCTGGGAGGAATTCTGGGAACGTTTCCCACTCCTGGAGCTCTCTCTGATTTCCTGCCCACAGACAAAGCTGCCAAGCCCATCGAGGAGATCCGGGTGAAAACCCTGGAGGAAATCCGGCTGGAAAAAGCCAACCAGAGGCGAGGGGAGCCCCCAGCCAAAATCCCAGGAGAAAGCAGGAAAACGGAAGATTCGGGAGCGAGACCCTCCCCAGCCGCCCGCACCAAATCCCTGGCAGGAGCCCTGGCAGAAAAAAACCACAAAAGGTTGGGAGAGGAGAAGGAAAAACCCGAGGAATTCCCCATCAGGGCCAAAGCTGAGGCTGGTCCCAGGAAACAGAACATTCCTGCTCCAGCCATGCCGGGCAGGGCGCAGCCGGCAGAGCCGGGAAGAGCCAAAGGAACCGGAGAGGTTCGGATCAAAACCTTGGAGGAGATCAAGAGGGAGAAGGCGCTGAGGATGCAGCAGGGCGGGGAGAACGGCCCAACCCCTCCTGGCCAGCCCCAGGCAGCCCTGAGGGGCAGGAAGCTGCTCCGGGTCACCAAGCTCGTAGGTGAGCAGGAATTCTGTTTCTTCCTTGGAATTCTGCTTCCTCCTTGGAATTCTGCTTCCCCGACCCTGGGAATTCTGCTTCCCCCCTGGGAATTCTGCTTCCCCCTTGGAATTCTGCTTTCCCCCCCCCCTGGGAATTCTGCTTCCCCCTTGGAATTCTGCTTTCCCCCCTGGGAATTCTGCTTCCCCTCCCTGGGAATTCTGCTTCTTCTCCCTGGGAATTCTGCTTCTTCTCCCTGGGAATTCTGCTTCCCCCCTGGGAATTCTGCTTCTCCCTGGGAATTCTGCTTCTTCTCCCTGGGAATTCTGCTTCCTCTCCCTGGGAATTCTGCTTCACCCCTTGGAATTCTGCTTCCTCCTTGGAATTCTGCTTCCCCTCTCTGGGAATTCTGCTTCCTCCTTGGAATTCTGCTTCCCCTCTCTGGGAATTCTGCTTCCTCCTTGGAATTCTGCTTCCCCACCCTGGGAATTCTGCTCCCCCCCAGGAATGAATCCTGTCCTCTCAGGAACCGCTTGGATTTGTCCTTCTGGGTGTATTTGAAAAGGTTTCAGAGTTTTAAAAGGATCACAGGATTCTCCATGAATTCCATGATTTCCCACTGGAAGACTCATTCCTTGAGCTTCCAGACTTCAGAGTTAAAAAGATCATGGGATTTTCCATGAATTCCATGATAGTTTCCTTGAGGAAAATTAATTTCTTCCGGAGTTAAAAGGATCATGGGATTCTCCATGAATTCCATGATAGTTTCCTGTGTTTCCCACTGGAAAATTCATTCTTTAAAGAGCTTTCTGGTGTAAATTCCATCTTTTTTCTGCCCTGGGTTTGTGAGATGGGATCTTCCCTGTGCTGGAATCCATCCCATTCCCCTTTGGAATATTATTTGGGAAGGATTTATCAGCACAAGGGCATTAAAAAAAATCATCCTTGATTATTTAATCCACAATGGGAGTGAAGGAGAGAGAAAATCCTGCAGGAATTGCTTCCTGATCATAAAAATAGGGAAATAACACCCCCAAGAAACCAAAAAACCAATTTTTGGATGTTTTTTTCCTGGATTAAAGCACCTGGAAGAGAAGAAAAAATGATTGTGGAGCTGAACAAACCTTCTCCCAAAGGGGTCTCTACGCCTGCTGAGGTGAGTGAACAAATTCCTCATCAAAACTTGAATTTCAGAGCATTTTGGGCATAAAATAAGAAATTTTCCCAACAATTTTGGCATTTTTTGCTTCCTGCTCCCTGTTTTTTCCTCATTGGGGGATTGTGGTTCCCTAAATGCTGTCGGGAAAATTCCCAATAAACAAATCCTCCCTTTAAATTAATTCATTACTAATTAATTAATTATTTACATTATACCTGACAATAAAAACCAGAGGTGGGCAAAAGATTTTTCTTTTCAGTGATTTTTCCCTGAAATATTTTTTAATTTTTTTTTCCACCATTTTTAAAATCCTGGATAATTCAACCCAAAAAGTTGGAATTTTAGAGGAAATCAGGCTCCATGGAGGAGCTTGGATTGTTTTATATTCCCTAAAAAGATTGGATAGGGAACAGGCAGAGCCTTCTGCTCCATGAAAACTTGGGGTTTTTTTGGGAATTGCAGTTTTAAAAGTGCATTTCCATAGTGGGGATCCTGGGGGAAAAAAAAAAGTGGATTTTAATGTTGTCACATGGAGCCATTTTGAAGGGATTGCTGCCCAAAATTCCTTAGTGAATCCATGGATTTTTATCCTAATAACCCTGTTGGGGATGTTTATTCTTTTCCTTCTCAGAGTTCAGGGAATTCTGGAATTCAGGTGAAGAGCCTGGAGGAAATCATGTGGGAGAAACGTCAGCTGAAACAACGCCAGGAGGAGAAACTCCAGAAAGGAGCCGGGGCAATTCCAGCTGAAAAACAGGAGAAAAACAAGGAGAAAACCCCGGGATCTGGGAGCCCCGAGCCTGCTGTGGGATCAGCTCATCAGCTGGGCAGGAGGAAAGTGGGGAAATCCCAGGAGGACGCAGCGGGAAGCCCGGAGAAAGATCCAGGGAAAAAGGGAGCTCAGCTGCCCGAGAGGAAAACCAGAAGTAGGTGTTGGGTGTTCCCTTTGGGAATGTTCTGGGAGCAGGGATTGATGGAAGAATTCCAGTGGGAGGCAGCTGGGGTTGTTCCCAGCTGGGTTGTGTCCAGGAAATGTGGGAATTCCTGGTGGGAATGGAATGGAATGAAGAGGTTTGGGAATGTTTGCAGGGATTGGAGCTGTGGAGGTGGGAATGTTGGGAATGTTCACCTGGAGAAGGATCCAGGGAGAGCTCAGAGCTCCTTCCAGGAGAAAAAGGAGCTCCAGGAGAGTTTTGGGATAAAGAGCAGGGGGACAGGACACAGGGAATGGATTTAAACTGGGAAAAGGGAGGGATTTTGGGCAGGAATTCCTCCCTGTGAAGGTGCTGAGGGAATGGGATGGAATTCCCAGAGAATCCCTGGTTTCCCCATCCCTGGAAGTGCCCAAGGCCAGGCTGGATCACCCTGGGAGCATCCCTGGAGCACGGAGGGTGCCCCTGCCTGATCCTACCCCAACCCAGCCTGGAATTTGGGGCTTATCAACAAAACCTGGGGCTTTCTTTTTCCCTCAAGCTGCATCATTCCACCTTTTCCCTGCATTCCAGCCAAATCCAAGGTGTGCCTGAAGCCTCTGGATGGCCCAGCCTCAGCCAAGCAGCCCCTGAAGAGGAAGAGCCCCGAGGGCCCGGCCGTGGTGGCCGTGAGGCCACTCGGTGCCACCAGCGCGGCCACCCCGGAGCCCTCAGCCCAGGTGAGCCCCAAACCCCTCCTGCTTCCCAAAAAAACCTGGAAAACTTCAGCCTCCTCCAGCTCTCCCATCCCTTTTCACCTCGGGAGCAGCACATTCCTGCTTTGGAAGCAGCTCAAGGATTCCCTGCTGGGATTTTAGGTGTTTTTTTAGGATTTTAGGTTTTTGTCTGTTCTGAGGTAAAAAATTTCTTCAAGAAAAAGAAAATTCTTTATTTTGGGAATTCTCTGCTTCAGGTGAAGAAGAATCCTAAAATTTGGGGGTTTGATATCATAAAAATTGTCGTGCTCCTCATTCCCAGGTTGTTGTTCCCGCTTCTCCAGAGGACAGCCCGGGCTCCAAACCTCGGAGTGAGAATTCCCAGAAGAGGTAACCCCAAATCCCAGCTTTTCCTTCTCCTTCCTCATCCCAGGAATGGGATGCGGGGTGGCCACGAGTGGGAAATTCCAGGTTTGAGGGAATCAAAATCCAGCAGAGGAAGCTGGAATGGAATTTTTGGAATTCCTGTTTGTGCAGCAGAGCTGGTTTGAGTTTCCTTCAAATGCTGCACTTGGACAAAGCTTCCCAGGGGCTTTTTGGAATTTTTTTCCAGTGACTTTTGGGGTTTTTTTCCCAGTGACTTTTGGGGTTTTTTTCCCAGTGACTTTTGGGGTTTTTTTCCCAGTGACTTTGGAGGGTTTTTTTCCAGTGATACTTTTGGGGTTTTGGTGAGTTTGTGGGATTTCTTCCCTGTGACTTTTTGGGTTTTTTTTTTTCAGTGCCTTTGAGGTTTATCTTCAGTGTTTTTTTGGGATTTCTTTCCAGTGACCTTTGGGGTTTCTTTTCAGTGATTCTTTTTTGGGATTTCTTCCCAGTAGCTTTATAAGCTTTTATTGACTTTTTGCGTTTTTTTCCAGTGACTTTGGGGTTCCTTCTTTCCTCTTTCCCCCCACATTCCAGCTGTGTTTCCTCCTGGCTAAATCCCCAAACCCTGAACTGATCCCACTCATCCTGGACTCCTAAAACCAATCCAGGACTCCCCCAAAACCAGTCCCAGCTCCCAACCCATCCCCAAACCCCCAGAATCCCCACCCTTGTGTAAAACTCCAGCGTCCACCTCCACCTCAGTGACCTCCAACACTGATTTTTCCCTTTTCCTTGTTTTCCCCAGCCCCGAGCTGCAGGCTGGAAACCAGGGGGAATCTCAGGCACAGTCGGAGGTGTCCGGATCTTCCTCCTCCTTCTCCTCTTCCTCGCTGGAGGTGCCGGTGAAGCTGCGGCGCCTCAGCTCCGCCGGCGCCGCCAAACCCGCCCTGTCCATGGAGGACGACTTCGAGAAGCTCATCTGGGAGATCTCCGGGGGAAAACTGGAAGCAGAAATCGACCTGGATCCAGGGAAGGATGAGGATGATCTCCTGCTGGAACTCTCGGAGATGATTGACAGCTGAGAGGGGGAGTTTGGTTTTTTTGTTTGTTTTTTTTTAAAAAAAAAAAAGCGGGAAAAAACCGCGACACCAAAAAAAAAAAATTCCTAAAAAAAAAAAAAAGCAAAATTCCGCCCCCTCCCTCGTTCCCCCATATCCTGTAAATATTGTTGGATCTGTGGAGGGGATCCTTTTTCCCAGCTGGAAGCACAGTTGGATTGTTAGGAATAGGCAGAGTCTGCACTCAGTTATCCCGAAATTCCGGGGAGTTTGTCCCGCACGGGACAGGACAAAGCACTTGGAATTCCCTCGGGGTTGGGGGGGACACGGATCCCATCTCCAGAGCCATCCCAGCTCCCTCCTGGACAGTGAATCCCAAAAATGCTGGAGTTACTATGTCAACTCTGGAACTGCCGGATGGACGCTGCCTCTGGACTCGGAATTGGGGGAAATTCAGGAAAAACCACGAGAAGGGAGCAGCCGAGTCGGGATTTTGGACCAAACTCTGCCAGGACGAGAGCCTGACTCGGAATGAGCCAGGGGGATTTTTTCCCGATGGCACCGGGATCCTGGGCTAGGGCAGCCAAAATTCCTCCTGGCTGCCTGCAGGAATTTGGGAAAAGGAGGATTGCTTCAAGTGCCTCTCGCTTCTGAGGATCCCTCCCTGCCGAAGGACTGGAATGAGCCTCCCACACACGGCCGGGATCATTTTGGGAGGAAGGAAAAGCACCTGGAATGTTCCTCCTTTGGCTGCTTCCCTCTTTTCCAGCCTCTTGGAGATGGGATTGGGTGGAATCCCCGTGGTTTTTGGGGTTTTTGTTGGTTTTTTTTTTTTCCCTGTAAATATTTTATTCTTCCATTTTATATTTGTATGATTCTATTTAAGGGATTAAAGATAGGCTGCTCACTCTGTTGTCCCTGTAGAGCTCTCTGCTTTCCATGGTTTATTTAAGGAATGGGATCAAACAGGTTGGGACTTACATTAATTAGAAATTAATGAGGTGCAGGAGCAGTGGGTGGGGTTGTGGGATCATCCAGAGGAAGGGAAAGGGTTTGGAGAATCCTGAGGGAGCTGGGGAAGGCTCAGCCTGAAGGAAAGGAGGCTCAGGGGGAATTTGGGATCTTATCCCAGGGAACAGGGACAGGAGGACAATAGGGATGGGCGATATTTCAGTGATTTTGGCTTCTCACATTTTTTTGTGACCTTGTGTGACAAATAAACAGCAAAACTGTTGCCTGTAAGAGCACAAAAAGCCGCTTGATTTTAAAGCCGGGCACCTGAAGGCACAGCTCTGCTGTAGCTCAGAACATTATAAACTCAGAACTCATAAAATGTTCAGGGCAACATTTTAATTGTTTTTTTTTTCCTATGAATTGTTATTAAAATCAAAGAAAATAATACTTTAAGTAATAGCGGGGGGAAAAAAGCAAACCTCTACTACCAACATAAAAGAACAAACTAAATATAATGATAAAAAAAAAAACAGGAAAAGTGTGCCGCCATCCCACAGTGCACCGCGAGTTGCTCCCCTCACGGCGCCGCCATCCCACAGTGCAACGCGCGCTTCCTTCCCTCACAGCGCCGCCATTCCACCGTGCACTGCGCTCCTTCCCCTCACAGCGCCGCCATTCCACCGTGCCCCGCTCCCCTCACAGCGCCGCCATTCCACCGTGCCCCGCTCCCCTCACAGCGCCGCCATTCCACCGTGCCCCGCTCCCCTCACAGCGCCGCCATTCCACCGTGCACTGCGCTCCTTCCCCTCACAGCGCCGCCATTCCACCGTGCCCCGCTCCCCTCACAGCGCCGCCATTCCACCGTGCACTGCGCTCCTTCCCCTCACAGCGCCGCCATTCCACCGTGCCCCGCTCCCCTCACAGCGCCGCCATTCCACCGTACCCCGCTCCCCTCACAGCGCCGCCATTCCACCGTGCCTCGCTCCCCTCACACCGCCTCTATCCCACCGTGCCCCGCGAGCTTCCTTCCCCTCACACCGCCGCCATCCCGCCGTTCCCCGCGCTCCGTCCCCTCACGGGACGCCTCCCGTCCCCTCACACCGCCGCCATCCCACCCTGCACCGCGCACTTCCTTCCCTCACACCGCCTCCATCCCACAGTGCCCCGCTGCCCTCACAGCGTCGCCATCCCACAGTGCACCGCGCTCCGTCCCCTCACGGCGTCGCCATCCCACCGTTCCCCGCTCTCCATCCCCTCCCCTCACAGCGCCGCCATCCCGCCGCGCCCCGCGGCCCCGCGCAGCCATGGCGTACCGCGGGCAGGGCCAGAAGGTGCAGAAGGTGATGGTGCAGCCCATCGTATCCTGCCGCCAGCCCCTCAGGGCGCCAGGGGAGCGCGGGGAGGGTGCGGGAGTCCCCGGAGGAGCGGCTCCGTGCAGGGGAATCGCGTCTTTCACCGCCGCGGGTTCCCCCTCAGCGGGGTCGGGTGCAGCTCTGGGGGGGCGCGGGTGATGCCGGGGGTGGCGGGTGCCGTGCCCGGGAGCTCCTGCCTGTGTTGTGCCCTTAACGCTCGGTTCCAGAACCTGATCTTCCGATATCTGCAGAACGTGAGTAGCGGCAGCGCGGGGTTCGGGAGCCCAAATCCCATCCAGTGCCACCATCCCACGGCCGGGGACACCTTCCCCATCCCAGCCTGGCCTGGGACGCTCTCAGGGATGGAGCAGCCACGGATCCTCTGGGAATTCCATCCCAGCCCCTCCACACCCTCCCAAAGAAGGAGTTATTCCCAGTATCCCACTCAAAGCAGCACAGGGAATCCTGGAATGGTTTGGGTTGGAAGGGATCATCCAATCCCATGGGCAAGGACACCTCCCACTATCCCAGGCTGCCGTTTTCTCCTTTTTATCAATTTTTTATCCACTTTATCCCTTTTACCCATTTTATCCCTTTTATCCCCTGTCCAACCTGGCCTTGGACACTTCCAGGGCTGGAGCAGCCACGGATCCTCAGGGAATTCCATCCCAGCCCCTCCCCACCCTCCCAGGGAAGGGAATTCCTTCCCAATATCCAATTTCCATCCCATTCCTTTCCATTTAAAATCATTTAAACAGGAGGGGAGTGCAGGCTGCTCCTCCATGCTGCAATCCCATGGGATATTCCCATGAAACCCCACACTGGCTTGGGGTGGGGAGGGACCTTAAAACACCTGAGGACAGAGCAGAGACCCCTCCAAACTGGGGACAGCGAGGGAGCCAAACTCCTTCAGCTGTTCCCATCCCTGTTTTCCTCTCCTTCTCCACGATTTCCAGAGATCCAGGATCCAGGTGTGGCTCTACGAGCAGGTGAACATGAGGATAGAAGGCTGCATCATCGTGAGTGCCGCTGTCCCTTTGTCACCCCTCTGCTTTTTTCCCCGTTTCTTCCTTGTTTTCCATGAAAAAAAAGTGGTGTAGGGGTGGGGATGTTCCTGTTTCTCCCAGGAATTGGAGGTTTTGGGGGATTTGGGGTGCCTGGCTGAGGTTGGTGCTGCTCTTGTAGGGCTTTGACGAGTACATGAACCTGGTGCTGGACGATGCTGAGGAAATTCACTCCAAAACCAAGTCCAGGAAGCAGCTGGGTAGGTCAGGGGGGGTTGGGAGCCTGGAATTTGGGTGTGGGATCCTGAAATCCAGCTGTGGGATCCCAGAACCGGGGTGTGGGACATGAAATCCAGGTGTTGCAACCTAAAAATCCTGGTGTAACACCTGCAGTCTGGGTGTGGGACATGAAAATCCATGTGGGGAGCCCCAAAATCCAGATGTGGGACCTCAAATCCAGGTGTTGGAGCTGAAAATGGAGGGTTGGGAGTGGAATCCAGCTGTGGGGAGGATGGGGTTTGTCCCAAAGCATTCCCACATTCCCTGATCCTGTTGGATTCCAGGTCGGATCATGCTGAAGGGGGACAACATCACCCTCCTGCAGAGCGTCTCCAGTTAGGATGGAGCTGGAAAATCGGGATTGGGAGCTCTGGAAAACCGGGATGAGCCGGAGCTGGAACTCCCCGCGCTTTCTTTGGGAATTCTGTTTTGTAGTTCGGGGCTTTGGGAAATAAAAATGTTTTTTGACAAAATCTGGGGATGGAATTTCAGTCTCAAGGCTGGGGGGAGGTATTTTTCCAGGGGTTTTTCCTTGTGGGATTGGATCCTGGAGCTTCCAGGATTTCCCAAACCAAGCCCTTTATCCCAAAAGCAATGTTCCACAAATCCATCCCTTCTTTCTAAAACACATCCCTTCTTCCCAAAAAGAATCCTTTCTTTCCCAGAACAAATCCCTTTCTCCCAAAAAATCCCTTTTTCCAAAACCAGTCCCATCTTCCCCAAAATAATCCATTTTTCCCCCAAAAGCAATCTCCCAAAATCAAATCCATTTTTCCCAAGAAGTCCCTTCCCAGTCCTGCCCTGCTCTGCCTCACCCGGGGGCGGATCCCGGGATTTTTACCCCCTCCAGCATTCCCAGCTGGGATTCCTTTCCCGAGCCGCAGGAATTCTGCGGGAATTCTCCTGGAGCATCCCAAATTCCTGCCAGAACGGGGAAAAAAAACTTCCAGAGGGCTCCGGACAGAAGGGGGAGCTGCGGGCTCGGCTCTCCGCGATCCCAATCCCGGCAGGAATTCCCGGGATGAGGAGGAGGAGGAGCAGGGCAGAGACTCCAAGGGAGCACCGCTTTTCCCAAACCCTTTTCCTTGGGTTTTTCTGCTGCCTTTGCTTTTGAGCTGAGCTCGGTGTGGGCCTCCCCAGGCTGGGTTTGTCCCCCAGGCTGGGTTTGTCCCCCGGGACTCATCCCGGCTGGAATTCCTGCCTTTCCCGGCTGTTGGGAGCAGCAGGGGCGTCCCTGCGCACAGCGGATCCTGGTCCTGCTCCATCCAGGAGCTGCGGAGGGGCTGGAATTCCACTCCTCTGCTCCTGGAATTCCGCTCCTGGAATTCCGCTCCTGGAATTCCGCTCCTTCCCCCTCCCGCAGCCTTTGCCCGGCGCCTCGGTTGAATTTTCCCGAGGGAGCAGCCGCTGGAATCAGCCCCGGGATGCACCGGGAGCGCTCCGGCCCGGGCTGGCCCTTCCCGAGCGCTTCTGGCGGTGCCCGGGAGCTTTTCCTGGGCTCTGCGGGGGTCAAACCCCTGATCTGGGGCTCGAAAATCGGGATATTGCCAGCTGGATGCTCCTGCAGGCAGGAGCGGTTTCGTCTCCCACCAAAATCCCGGCTGGGTTTTGCGCCCTCACCCTGGAATCTGCAGGGATGGAGGGATGGAGGATGAATCTCCCCCGCTCTCAGCCCATCCCTGCGGGGTCTGGGGGTCTCTGGGTGCTCCCAGCCCCTCTGCCCGGGCCTGGCTGAGCTTTTCCAGGCAAAAAAAAAGGGGGTGGGGAAGGAAAAACATTCCTGCCTCGTTGTTCTCGAGCGTCCCACACACGGAGCCGGCCCTCGGGAAAGCTCCGTGCGCGGCCGGGATCTGCAGGGAGAGCAAACAATGGGATCCCCAGGGACAACAATGCCCCATTGTCCTTTGAAGCCCGAACAATGAGACAATGGCCCTCAGTCTGCTCCCTCCATTCCCAGGGAATTCATTCCACGCCCCCCCCGCGGCCCCGGGACGGGCTTGGGCCGGGGGCTCCCGCTGGCCCCGAGCAGCCACCGCGGTCGCCGCTCGCTGTCCCCTCGTCCCGCTCGGTCCCTCGCAGCCGGGGTGAGTCTCGGGGGTCTGTCCCGCTCGGGTGGGGTGTGCCCGGCACAGCAGCAGCAGAAGGAGGAGGTTTCTCTCCCTTCCTCGGGGTTTCGGCGGCGGGGAGGGGATGGAAAAGTCCCGTCGGGTCACGCGGGCCGTGCCCGGAGAACAGCGGGGCTTTGTTGTCTCCGGGGGTGGCCGCTTGTCAGCTCGCCCTGAAGGATTCCCGGGGAATCCGAATCCAAATCCTCCTCCTCCTCCTCCTCCTCCTCCTCGCGGCGCTGGGAGCCAGCCCGCCCTGCAGCGCCGCGGAGGAGGCAGCGCGGGGTGGGGGACAGGGGGTGCCCCCCATCCTGCGGGGCCTGGGGCACCTCGGCAGCCTCTGAGCCGCTCCTCAGATGTCCCCAGGCCACCTCCGGCCACCCCCGAGGATCCAGCCGCTCTCCCTGTGGTCCTCCGGAGGAGCCGGGGGGTGAATCCCACCCCGCTGTCCCGGCTGGGGGGCACCGGGGCGGGTGGTGCCCACCCTGCCACCCCCAGGGTCCCTCTGAGAGGGCACAGCCGCGGAGCAGGAGGGGGAGAGGCCGTGGAATTCTCTCCCTGTGCCTCACAGGCTCCCAAAACGCAGGGCTGGTGGAGATCCAGGGCTGTGGGGACACGGGAACGCCAATTCCAGGGTCGGGGTTGCTCGGCTGGACTCGGATCCGCTCTGGGCTCCCGGTGCCGCCCTGGTGGCACCGCGCCCGGGCACCGCTCCGGTGCCACCCCCCTGTCCCTGCAGCACCCTCGGCCGCTCCTCTGGGGCCAGCTGCGGTCTCATTTGTCCTTTTCCCGGTGTTTTTTTTGTCGCTGGGATGGGGGGCGAGGGGAGCTGGCTGTCCCCAGAGGCCACCAGCAGCCTCCAGCGCCCCTTGCGGGCTCCCAGGACCCCCCAAAATCCCGCATCCCCCCCAAATCCAGCTCCTGCCGGTACCTATGGGCAAACAGACGCACCTGAATAGGGAATGAATGGAGTGAGAAAAGAGCCGGGAGCACTTTGTGCTCGCTGCGAGCCGGGAACAATCGCTAAATACAAATCAGCGAGAGAAAAGGCAGAGAGAGAGAGAGAGAGAGAGAGAGACAAAAGCAAGAACGGCGCCACAAAGGAGAGGAATGAAATGGTAAAGTAAAGTCAAACAAAAAGGAGCCGGGCTGAGACAAAAGGAGGGAACAATATCCCCGAGGCAATAGGCTCCTGAACAATGGGGACAGTGACAGCGGCACAAAGACACACTGTTTGCAAGTAGACGTTATCTCACACAGCCACTGGCAGGCCTGGCCCTGGCGCTTCTATTTTCAGGGATGCTTTTGTGCTGGGCTGAACAATATTCCTTGCATGGCTGCAGATACAGAGATCAGGGGTTTTTTTTCCTTTGGTTGGTTTTATTTTATTTTTTTTTTTAAGCTTTCCCGGTGCCAGCTCTGCCATAAAAACAGGTTCAGCCCTTTGGAGGACGGGGCAGAGCTGAGGGTGATTTGGTGACAATGCCAGGGGAGCTGGTGGCATCAGCCGGTGTCACCAGGCCGGGCCGCGGCGCAGCGGGAGCCGCCGGGATTTTAGGATGGACAATCCAGGCTTTATCGGGCCCGAGTTTGCATTTGAACAGCCTCGCTCGCAGCCCGACCGCGGGACCGGGCAGACCTGCACGATGGGTTTTGCCGGCTCCTTTTGTTGGGAGCGCTTTGGTTTTTAACCTCTGGAGGTGCTGGCTGGGCTGGGAGCCCTCGGCCACCGGAAAGTCACCCGGGCCCGGTGACACGAGGCGGTGGCACAGTTTGGAGGGGACAATGACACAGCTCAGGGCTCTGAGGAGGGGTGAGGATGTCCCTGGGATGTTCCTGGGATGTCCCTGGGGATGTCCTGGCAGCACCGAGCTCAGTTTTGGCGCTCCTGAGGCCACGGGAAGGGTGGGAGTGCCGCTCCCGTTTTTCCTTGTGGGATTGGGGCCGGCAGGAACTGTTTGGGGCTGCTCTGTGCCCTCCTGCGTGCGCCCATTCCCTGGAATTCCTCAGCCTCGGGATGAGCCATGGGAGGAGGATGCTCTCCCATGGAGAGCTCCGGCTGTGCCTGAGCTGATTTGTGGGATCGTGGGGGTCTCATCCGGCTGCTTCCCAAAAAATCCAACTCTGGAACCTTCCCAGCTGTCTCCCACTGGCTGGCAGGAATGTCGTGCTGCAGGTCGCGGTTACCCCCCAGCACTTTTGGGTGTGTTAGACACCTCTGGATCCACCCCGATCTCTTCTTTTGGGCATCCCACAAACCATCCACCCCTTCCCGCAGCTCCCGGAATCCTCCTGCCCCCCGAAATCCACCCCCTCCTCCCACACCAGCCCCTCCAAAACCCCGAGGACGTCACCGGGTCACCCAAAACGAGCGGGGACAGGAGAAATTGGGGTGTCGAGAAGCCGGGGCCGCCCCTATCGGGGGCCGATCTCCTGTTCGAGCAGCTGGGCTCAGCCCTGACTTGAAAAAGCGCCGCTTTCTGATATCGATCACCTTATCTGGGGGCACATCCTGTTGCTATTTCTGCCGCTTCCTCCCCTCAGCAGCTGGGGAGCGGCGCCAGCTGCTCGAAACCTGCGGGATGGGAGGTTTTGGGGCGCCTGAGAAAGGGTCCTGGGCTCGCTCTGGGGGTGATGCGATACCTCAGCGGTGTCACCGTGCCCTTCCCTGCCCGCTGCCAGCAGAGCTTGAGGCCACGAGGGTTTTCAGGGGGAGGGATTTGGGGCCCCGAAATCAAAGGGAAGCGTTCGGAGCCGTTCTGGGGGAAAACGGCTCCCGAATCCCGGTATCTGATCTTGCGGTGCGCCCCGAGCCGCTGCGAGCCTCGGGGACGGTTGTTCAGATCAAAACCTTCGTCCCCCTCTCTGCGCCACCGCCGCGCTCCGTGTCCCCCCCCAGCTCCCCCATCCAAATTCCCACCAAATTCCCGTTATCCGAAGGGTTCCTTGGCCCTGCTGGGTGATGGGAACAGGGAAAAATCGCCACCCCCAAGGCAGATGAAGCGTCTCCATCCTCCCCTGGCATCGGCTTTGCCCCGGGGCTGGCGCTGCCCTGGGTTCTGCCGTGCCACGGAGTCCCCGAAAGCGACATTGAACACCCCTGAAGTGACGATTTTAGGGGTTTTTTTTGGGAGGCAACCTTTTACCCTCTGGGGGCTGCTGTTTCTTATCCTTCCCCTCGGGAATTTTCCCAGTTTTCCCCAAAAAGCCCGGCTCTTCCCGCTGGAATTTTTTTTTTGCGGCGTCGGGAGCTCTTGGCTGCAATTAGCTGGTATTTAAACCCTCGCTAACCCTTAACACCCTAATGACAGCCGTAATGATGCTCCGCACATCCCGCAGCTAAAGATTACACTCGCTAATTAATTAAGCCCCGAACCCACCCCCTCCCCTCTCCCCGCTTCCCTCGGCAGCCGGGAGAAGAAATCGCTGAGAGTCTCTTAAGAAAAAAAAGGACATAAAGGCACCAAAATGCAGGCACCAAAACAAGACAAATGGGGATTTGGAGACAATCCGGGCCGCGTCCGTGTGACCCAGGGAGTGGACAGGAGAAAGGAGAAAAATGCCAAGAGCGGAGCGGGCAGGAGAGGGGGGAAAAAAAATCAATAAAAAACCCCCAGAAAACCCAAGAGCCGGCTTAAAAAAAACCCAAAAAAACAAAAAAAAAAAACCAAAAACGGGGAAAGAAAAGCACCAAGATGAAGGGAGCGACAAAGCATCAAAGGGAAGAGAAACCAAAGGCGTCGGAACAAAGGACGAGCTGGAACAAAGCACCAAAGAGGGGGGAACAAAAGCACTAAATAGAAAACAAAGGCGGGGGGACGAGAGAAACCCCTCGGAGGGGCTGAGGGGCCCGCTGGGCCGTGGGTGGCACCGGGTCCGCTGTGCCGGAGCCGGCCTGGCGGAGGGTGACAGCCCCGGGACAGCGCCAGTGTCGCCTTTGAAGCGACAGCGCCGGGCTCGGGTCCCCGGGGGAGGTCGGGGCTGGGCTCGGCCCCCGCTGCCCCCCGGCCGCGCCCCCCTCCGGGCCCGCTGTGTGGTCCGGCCGTCGCCTCTGTCCCTCCCGCTGTCCCTCTGTCCCTCTGTCCGTCTGTCCCGCTCCAGCTCGGCATCAGCCGCCCCTGCCCTGCGGGGTGGGCACGGCTGTGGGGACAGGGCCAGGCTGGCCGGGTCCCCCCCGCAGTGGCTTTGGATCGCGGGTGTGGCTGGGCTGGCCCCCGGGACAGGGACAGGGACAGGGACAGGGACAGGGACAGGGACACGGACACGGACACGGACACGGACACGGACACAGATGGACAGGGACAGGGACAGGGACAGGGACAGGGACAGGGACAGGGACAATCCGAACGGCCTGGCTGAGAGCCAGCTCGAGAATGGAGTCCCAGAGGTGCCACTTTGCCCTGCGGTCCCTGGCTGGAGCTGGATGTCCCCAGCAGGGCTGGCACAGGAGGGGTCACCCGCGGGGGGACCCCCAGGGATGGGGGAGCCAGGAGCCCGGCTGGAACTGGGGGGCTGGGAGATGAATTCGGGGTGCTGGAAGCTGGCCAGTGCCACCACGCCAGCTGATGGCACCTGGGGGTGGGTGACAGTGACCTCACGGGCAGCGGCAGCGCCTTCACTGCATCTGCCCGGGATTTTCATGGGGGGGACACAAGGCAGGATCATGGGAATGGCTGAGGGACCTGGGAATGGAGAGAGGGACACGGGAATGGCTGAGGGACACAGGAATGGATAGAGGGACACTGGAATGGCTGAGGGACATGGGAATGGCTGAGGGACATGGGAATGGAGAGAGGGACACAGGAATGGAGAGAGGGACCTGGGAATGGCTGAGGGACATGGGAATGGAGAGAGGGACACGGGAATGGCTGAGGGACACAGGAATGGCTGAAGGACACTGGAATGGCTGAGGGACATGGGAATGGAGAGAGGGACACAGGAATGGATAGAGGGACACGGGAATGGATAGAGGGACACAGGAATGGCTGAGGGACCTGGGAATGGCTGAGGGACACAGGAATGGAGAGAGGGACACGGGAATGGCTGAGGGACACAGGAATGGAGAGAGGGACACAGGAATGGCTGAGGGACACAGGAATGGAGAGAGGGACACGGGAATGGCTGAGGGACACAGGAATGGATAGAGGGACACAGGAATGGATAGAGGGACACAGGAATGGAGAGAGGGACACGGGAATGGCTGAGGGACACAGGAATGGCTGAGGGACACAGGAATGGATAGAGGGACATGGGAATGGCTGAGGGACACAGGAATGGCTGGAAGAACACTGGCATGGAGTTCCTGTGAGGACGCAGGTGAGGGCACACGGGATTGACCGTGGGGACACAGGAATGGCTGCGGGGACCCCTCTGAGGGTCCCTCTGCGCCGTTCCCAGGCCGGTGAGGAGCTCAGCCCGTGCCCATTCCCGAACAATGGCTCCGTTTCCGTGCAGGAAGCGAGGCCGGGTTTGTTCTCGCGGCTTTGCCCCCTCCGGCCGGTTCCGAAGGGGCCAGGCCATTGTCTGCAGCCTTTCCATGACTCAGTCCCGGGGATCCTGCGGCCCGGGGGCCTCCAGCCAGCCCCGGGCTCAGCTCCGCTGGCTCCAAGGGCTCCGGGCAGGGTGGGGGGCTTGGGAAAAGGAAGGCGAGCGCTGGCCGTGCCTTTCCCCTGCGTGCCCCCTGCTCCGGCAGCGCCGGGATCGCTGCCCCTCCGGCCCTGCCGGCCCCTCCAGCCATTGTCCCGGCTTCCTGCTGCTGAGCCAGGCAGAAGGAAAGCTGGATGAGGGATGGGAGGCTGGGAGTGAATCCTGCTGCCTCGCCCAGGTGCAGCCAGGTGGGAGCAGGAGCTGAGCGGGTCCCGTGTGACCCCGTCTGAAAGGACAGGGACAGTGTGTGTGACATCGTCTCTGTCCTGGCACCTCATGCCCAGCAGGTGCTGGGGGTGCTCAGCAGTTCCTGAGGATGCTCAGCAGGTCCTGGGAGTGTCCAGCAAATCCTTGGGATGTGCAGCAGGTCCTTGTGATGTCCAGCAGGTCCTTGTGATGTCCAGCAGGTCCTGGGGATGCCCAGCAGGTCCTGGAGATGTCCAGCAGGTCCTGGGAGTGTCCAGCAGGTCCTGGGAGTGTCCAGAAGGTCCTGGGAGTGTCCACCAGGTCCTGGGGATGCCCAGCAGGTCCTGGAGATGTCCAGCAGGTCCTGGGGGTGCCCAGCAGGTCCTGGGGATGTCCAGAAGGTCCTGGGAGTGTCCACCAGGTCCTGGGGATGTCCACCAGGTCCTGGGGATGTCCACCAGGTCCTGGGAGTGTCCAGCAGGTCCCCGAGGGGTCGCAGTGTGGGTGGCACCCGCCAGGCAGGGACGGCCACCAGCGCCGTGGCCACTGGGGCCGGCGAGGAAGGAAAGGAAAGTGAAAGTCCGCTCGGGCCAGGCTGTTGCCATGGCGACCCCAACAAAGCTCCAGCTCCCTCTTTTTTGGCTCCGTGGCGAGGGTCCCCGGCCGCTTTTGGGAATCGTGTCCCCGTCCCCTCCCACCCCTGGAGTGGCTTTGGGGCCAGCACAGCCCGGGGGAACGGGGGGATCGCTGGGTCCCCCATGAACCCCCCCCTCCTGCAGCCTCTGGGGTCCTCTCGGAGCCAGGGGTGGCACAGGGGGGCTTTGGGGACACTCGGGGCTGCCCGGGCAAGGGGTGACACTGGGACAAATTGTGGAGGAGCCGCCTGTGGGTCCTGCCCCGTTGTCACTGGGCCTCGGATTCTCCAGCTGGGAACGGGAATATGGGAATGTTCCACCGAGTTTAATGGGAATGTTCCTCTGACCCCCTTTAGGGTTTGGGGTCGGTGAGTGCAGCCCACTTCCCCTATTTGTGAAGATGGGAAGTTATCCCAGGTCACTGCTCTGCTCTTTCCCATGGGATGGGGACAGGGAGAGGGCTGGGAGTGGGGTGTGGATGCCCAAAACCTCTCCAGAACTCCCAGCTCAGCGCGTGGGGTGGGCAAACCCCAAATCCCAGCGGCTCCATCCCTCCTCTCCTGCCCTTGGGTGAAAAAAAAAAAAACCAAAAAAAACCCATTTGGAAAAAAAAAAAAAAAAGAAAAAGAAATTCCCAGGGAAGAAAATAACGGTGTGGGGGAGGAAAGAGCCCGGAGTCAATGGGAACTTTCCCGGCTGGTGAAACATAAACAGCCCTTCCGTGTTGACACAACATTTTAAAGGTTTCACGGCAGGAAAAAAAAGGCTCCTTGTCAACACTGGCCGGCCCAAGCCACCCCCTCTCCCTCTCCCTCTCCAGCTGCACTGCCTGGCTCCCGTGGAAAGGGGATTTTATTCCCTGGGGAAGGTGGGTGACGGAATTCCCGGGAGCTGCCGGAGGGATGAGGCACGGGGGACGAGGGGTTTGGGGTGTGGGGAGACCTGGAGTGGCCCCAGGTGGGGAAAAACCTCGTGGATCCAGCTGAGTTCCCCGTTTTCCTTTGCAAGGAGTGTGGGGGATTGGCGTCCGTCTGTCCAGCTGGGTTCAGTGTCTGTCTGTCCGTCTGTCCAGTGGTTCCCCTCGTGCCAGCCTTGCCGTGGGACACAAAAAGGGGGTGGGGGCAACAAAAAAAAAAACAAAACAAAACAAAAAAAGGGGATTTAGCAGCGTTTAAATCCTGGAGTATTTTGACATTTGAAAGAAGAGTTCCGTGTGTTTCCCTAAAATTTATTATTTATTATTATTATTATTTATTATTATTATTTATTATTAAATTATGAAATTCAGCCAATCCCTGCTGGGGTTGGAAAAAAGGAGGAAACCCTTTTGGGATTCCCAACAGGCAAAGGTTGCACCTGGAGGAGCCTGGAGATGTTTCAGGGGTGGTCGTAATCCACAAAATCCCTTGAAAATCCCAAACCTGAGAGCTCGGGAGCTGCGGGAGGCTCCCAAAGGGAGCTCAGAGGGCCTCACCTTCGAGGTGTTTCTGGGGCCGGGGGATGATTGATTTGGGGCATCAGGAAGTTTCCACGCTGGCCACAAGCCAAGCTGGCAAGCACGGGAGTGGGAAGAATTCCCGAAGTGCCGCCACAATGGGACCGTTCCACTCGGGCTGCGATGCACAATGGGGCCGGGCTGGGATCCAGGGAAAAGCTGTGCCAGGGCTGCCGGGGAGGATGGATCCCCCTTTGTTCCCCACCTGGCCTGCCCAGGTGAGCTTTCCGCTTGTGCTCCCACCTTTGCCCTCCCAGGTATGAGCAGGGAGCGCCTCACGGCCCCATCCAGGGGCTCCTCGCTCAGGAATTTCTGGGATGGGGGAATGGGCAGGAGTTGGATGGTTGGGAATTCTGAGGGAAGGGGGAGGTGGGGGATGAACCAGCACAGCGAAGGAGCAAAACTTGGGGTGATCTGGGAAGTTGGAAGGCGGATTTTGGGGTCTGTCGCTGAGATTTTGGGGCCATCCCCCCCAGGCAATGCGGGCTGGGCTCTCCAAAATCCAGGCGCGGCTCCACCCTCAGCTGGGAGCGAGGGGGGTCCGATCCCTGCTGGCCCCGGGGGGGTCTCAGAGTGTCCCCCGAGACCCCTCCGAGTCGCGCCCCAGCTTTTGGGGGGTCTCGGCCTCTCTCGGAGCTCCAGGGCAGAGCGTGGGAGCCGCCGGCGCTGTCACCCGCGGGTCCCCGGCGGGGTCTGGAGGGGAGGGGACGGGGCACAGGGGCCGCCCCGGAGCCGCTCGCTGGCTGGCTGGACCGGTGTCCCTCCTCCTCCTCCTCCTCCTCCTCCTCCTCCTCCTCCTCCTCCTCGTTCCCTCTCTCCGCCCGGCGCCGGGGCAGCTCCCACCGGAGGCGCTGGGGACATGGAGCGGACCTGAGGCGGAGCCCGCACCGGCACCGGCGGCAGCACCGACACCGGGCCGGGACCGGCAGCACCGGCACCGGGATCAGCACCGGCAGCACCGACACCGGGCCGGAACCGGCAGCACCGGCACCGGGATCAGCGCAGCAGCGCAGCGGAGCCGTGAGTGCGACCGGGGGGCACCGGCACAGCCCCGCGGGGCCGAGCAGCGTGAGGGGCCGGGGGAACACCCCCGGGGGTCGGGGAACACCCTCGGGGGTCGAGGAACACCCTCGGGGGTCGGGGAACACCCTCGGGGGTCGAGGAACCTCCTCGGCCGTCCGGGAACCTCCTCGGGGGTCGGGGAACACCTCCGGGGGTCGGGGAATCTCTTCGGGGGTCGAGGAACCTCCTCGGGGGTCGGGGAACCTTCTCGAGGGTCGGGGAACACCCTCGGCGGTCGCGGCTCTGGGAACCGACCGGGACAACCCCCCCAGAGCCCCTCGGCTTGAAGAGGAGAATGGAAAAGGGGGAAAGGGGCGCAGGGTCCGGCCTCGCTCGGTGCCGGCCCCGCCGCCAAGTTCGGGGCTGCAAACTCCGCTCTGAGCACCCCCCTCGCAGCCCAGGGGAGCCCGGCAGGAGAAGAGTTAATCCCGGCAGGAGAAGAGTTAATCCCGGCAGGAGAAGAGTTAATCCCGACACCCCCTCCCCACGTCCCACAGCCCCACCGGGAGCCGCGGCTCCGGGCTCTGCCCGTCCCACTGTGCCGGGCACGGAGCGCGGTCCCCGCTGGGTGCTTTGGGGACAGAGGGACAGGGGGACAGGGGGACAGTCCCCCCACGGTGTGCAGGGACAGACGGACTCGCTGTGGTGGCACGGACAGAGCCTGGGGGCTGAGGGGGGGACACCCCGATGGGTGCGGGTCCCTCTTGTCGCCACCTCCTTCATCCCTGTCCCTCGTCCCTGTCCCTCGTCCCTGTCCCTCGTCCCCGCCGCCCCACAAGTGACACTTTGGTGCACCCCCCGGTCCTTCCAGGTGTCTCGGCGGGGACAGGGGGACACCTGGCCTGGGGACAGGGGACACCTGGCTCGGGGACAGGGGGACACCTGGCCTGGGGACAGGGGATACCTGGCTGGGGACAGGGGATACCTGGCTGGGGACAGGGGGACACCTGGCCTGGGGACAGGGGACACCTGGCTGGGGACAGGGGATACCTGGCTGGGGACAGGGGATACCTGGCTGGGGACAGGGGACACCTGGCCTGGGGACAGGGGGACACCTGGCTGGGGACAGGATGGCTCCGGCCACCCCTGCAGGGCCAGCGCCGGGCAGCAAAGCTCGTCCGGTGCCACACGCGGCTGTCGGAGAGGCACAAACACCGCGACACTGTCGCGACAGAGCATGGCCAGACGGGGGGGGTGGGAGCGGGGACAGCGCTAAACTCTGTCGCCTTTTTGGGGATCAAATCTTGTCCCCGAGTAGCGACATCCCCGGAGACCCCAGAGCGGAGCCCCCCAGGCAGCGGGGACGGTCCTGAAGGGGGCTGGGGGTGCAGATTTGGGGAGAATTTGGGTTTTTTTTTTCACCCCTCGAGAGCCGAAAAAGCTCAGCGAGTTAAACCCGGCAAAGTTTAGCGGCAAAGAGAAACTCGGGAGCCGCGTGGTCCTAAAGGAGAGGTTTTACAGCGTAAAAGGCGGATAAACAGAAATGTTTGCCGCTTTCCACCTCTGATTAATGATTTCCAGGGGGTTGGTGCCAGGCAGGAATGATGCTGCCCAGGAAAAAATCGCGGCCCGTGTTGTTGGAGTCTCGGTTTCATCTCTTGGAGCACCTCAGGCTCGGGAAAAACTCCCCAGGAAAAGCAGGAGTGATGGATTTGAGGAGTGAAAAAAGCAGAATTAGCTCGGTTAATGTGATTTTTTCCCCCCGTAGCACAGAGCCGATAACGTCCCTCCCTCCCTCTCCCGTGAGCCGATAACTCCTGTTTGTAATTCATGCGATTTCCTCTCGCTTCAATTTAATTTGGTGCAGGATCCATTTCGGTGACACTGATACAGTACTTTTTTTTTTTTTTTTTCCTCTCTGTCTCTCTTTTTTTCCCTCTTTTCTTTTTGAAACCCAGCGATTTTCGGAGGCTTTTGTGCTGTTAAAAATAGCAGCTGGCCTTTGACAACCGCGGGCGGGCTCAGGACAGTTTTTCTTGACACATTTTCACCGCCATCCTCTCCCTCCGTGCTGATTTGTGTCCCCACAGCAGAACCCTCACCTCTCCCTTCCCAGCAGAGCAGAAATCCCAAATTTATTTATTTCATTTATTTTTTTAAAATCCTCTTTTTTCCTCTCTCATTGCTTTTTTTTTTTTTTTGCTTTCACCCAAACCCGCCCTAAATCTGTCTTGAAGCGAAGTTTATCCCAAGCCTGGGAGATGTCCTGAGGGGAATTTCTGGACTTTTTGTCTCCCTGCCGAAATGTCCATTATTCCAGGGGGGGGAAGATGGAGCAGCTCGTAAAGTTGTTATGTGCTGGAGGGGTTTAAATTTCATTTATATTTATATTTCATTTATGGGCTGTGGGGAAGGGTTTGTGTTCCTGGGAAGGGGGACACAGCGCTCTGCCACTGGGATTATTTCTAATTTTGGGACTTGCTGGCATCCCTGGGAAGGGGAATGCTTTAAAAGCGCTTTTTCAGTGGGATTGGTTTGGATTTTGGAGTTTTCTGGGGTTCCCAAAAAGAGGAGTGTGGTAAATCTGCTCTGTCAGTGGGATTGGTTTGAATTTTGGGGTTTTCTGGTGTCCCCAGGAAGGGGAACATTTTATAGCTGGTGGAGGTGGAGGGAATCTTTGGGAGAGAGGTGACAGGAATATTTGGGAGAGAGGTGACAGGAATATTTGGGATACAGGTGGAGAGAATATTTGGGATACAGGTAGGCTGTGGAATCTGGGATACAGGTGAGATGTTTGGGATGCAGGTGATGGGAATCTTTGGGATGCACTGGGCTGTATGGAGGGAATCTCTGGCATGCCAGTGGGATGTGTGGAGGGAATCTTTGGGATACAAGTGGAGGGAATCTCCAGGATGAAGGTGACAGGAATATCTGGGATGCAGGTGACAGGAATCTCTGGGATGCAGGTGACAGGAATCTCCAGGATGCAGGTGATGGGAATATCTGGGATGCAGGTGGGATGTGTGCAGGGAATCTCTGGGATGAAGGTGATGGAAATATCTGGGATGCAGGTGACAGGAATCTCTGGGATGCAGGTGATGGGAATCTCCAGGATGCCGGTGGGATGTGTGCAGGGAATCTCTGGGATGCAGGTGACGGGAATATCTGGGATGCAGGTGATGGGAATATCTGGGATGCAGGTGATGGGAATATCTGGGATGCAGGTGATGGGAATATCTGGGATGCAGGTGATGGGAATATTTGGGATGCAGGTGATGGGAATCTCCAGGATGCCGGTGGGATGTGTGCAGGGAATCTCTGGGATGCAGGTGGAGGGAATATCTGGGATGCAGGTGATGGGAATATCTGGGATGCAGGTGATTGGAATATTTGGGATGCCGGTGGGATGTGTGCAGGGAATCTCCGGGATACTCGGGGCTCTGGAAGCCGCTGCTGTCCCAACCCTCGGTGTGCTCGGCTCCCGGATCCCAACCCCAGGACAGCAAACCCAAACGAACTTTCAGGGCTGTTGGTGCCACTTTTGGGGTCGCTCGGAGCTGAGCCCGTGGATTTGGGGGATTGGGGATGTCACCCGTGGCGCCTCGGAGCACCCGGCTTTATCCAGAGCCCCGCTCCAGCTTTATCCCATTGTAAACATTCCCGGCTGGTTCGTGCCAGCCGGGCTTTGTGCCCGCACGTGGGATTGCAGAAATCCCAAAAAAAAAACCTCCCAAAAAAAGCTTTGACCACCCAGGGACCACCTCCAGCAGCCACAGCGCCGCTCCCGCTGTCCCACCCCGCCAGTTCCCGGCCGTGCTGGGGAAACACCCGCTGCTCGTTTTCCTTCAAAATTCCATTTCTTTGGAGCAAAATAATCCCCTCGCGGCAGGGCAGCCGCTGCCCCGAGCCCGCGGAGGAGCCGCTGCCCTCTTTTGTTCTCTGCTCCGAGGGAGCATCGCTGGGGGCCGGGGGTGAGGAATTCCCAGCGCACAGAATCCCGGCCTTGTTAAAGCTGGAAAAATCCTTTGGGATCGCGGAGCTCCCGAACCCGGCACTGCCCCGGCCAGCGCCGCCTGATCCCCGGGAAAAGAGGGGGGACCCGAGATTCTGGGGGGGCTGAGAGCGGCTGGGGGGCTCCGAGGGGGGCAGGGGGTGGCTGGGGGGGCTCAGGGCTGAGGATGGAGGAGTTTGGGGGGCCCAGGAGGAGCTGTGGGGGTCAGGAGGAGCTGGGGGGCTCAGGGATGATTACAAAGGAGATGTGGGGCTCAGACCAAGCTGTGGGGCTCAGGAGGAGCTGGGGGGTCAGAACAAATTCTGTGGGACTCAGAACAAACTGTGGGGCTCAGAACAAACTGTGGGGCTCAGGGTTGATTATGAAGGAGCTGTGGGGCTCAGAATAAATTCTGTGAGACTCAGAACAAGCTGTGGGGCTCAGGAGGAGCTGGGGGCTCAGAACAAGTTCTGTGAGGCTCAAGAGGAGCTGTGGGGCTCAGAACAAACTGTGGGGCTCAGGAGGAGCTGGGGGGCTCAGGGATGATTATGGAGGAGATGTGGGGCTCAGAACAAGCTGTGGGGCTCAAGAGGAGCTGTGAGGCTCAGAACAAGTTTTGTGAAGCTCAAGAGGAGCTGGGATGCTCGGGGATGATTATGGAGGAGCTGTGGGGCTCAGGAGGAGCTGTGGGACTCAGGGATGATTATGAAGGAGCCAAGGGGCTCAGGAGGAGCTGGGGGGCTCAAGAGGAGCTGTGGGGCTCAGAACAAATTCTGTGAGACTCAGAAAAAACTGTGGGGCTCAGAACAAGCTGTGGGGCTCAGACCAAGCTGTGGGGCTCAGGAGGAGCTGTGGGGCTCAGAACAAGCTGTGGGGCTCAGGGATGATTATGAAGGAGCTGTGGGGCTCAGAACAAGCTGTGGGGCTCAGGGATGATTATGAAGGAGCTGTGGGGCTCAGAACAAGCTGTGGGGCTCAGGAGAAGTTCTGGAAGGCTCAGGAGGAGCTGTGAGGCTCAGAACAAGCTGTGGGGCTCAGGGATGATTATGGAGGAGCTGTGGGGCTCAGACCAAGCTGTGGGGCTCAGACCAAGCTGTGGGGCTCAGACCAAGCTATGGGGCTCAGAACAAGCTGTGGGGCTCAGAACAAGCTGTGGGGCTCAGAACAAGCTGTGGGGCTCAGCAGGAGCCGAGCAGACCCAGCGGGGCCGGAGCAGCCGCGGTTTCGGCGCTGCTGGAGCGGCCGCGCTCGGCGGAGCCCCGGGAGCCGCTCAGCCCCGGGCCGGGCGCTCCCAGCCCGGGGGTCCCGCAGCCCCTCGCCCACCCCCGAGCAGCCCCGGCCGGGCTCTCCGGGGCTCCGCCGCGTTGTTTTCCGCAGGATTTTATGGAGGTTTGGGTTTCGTGGCGCTGCGGGGAGGGAGCTCCGGGCCGCGGCGAAGTTTTGTGCGATGCATCAGCGGATCCCCACCCCGTTTTAACCCAGTCGGGAACACGCAGAAGGGAAATAAATTAGCGCAGCTTCTGACAGCTCTGCTGGAAAATAGCTCTGGGTTTTTACCCCATCCTGAGCCTTTCAGGGAGACTCTGCGGGGGTGGGGTCTGTGCGGCCCGGCCGTGCCCCGCGGAGCTCCTGCAGCTCGGGGAATTGCGGAGAATTCCAAATATCACAGCCCCATCTCTCCCGGTTTGGGTTCTTCGGCTGAAGGGACAGGAGCTTCCCTTCGGTGCAATCCTCACCGAGCAATTTTCCTTTTATAAAGGACGGATTTGAGTTAAAATATTCGGGGTGAAGTTGGCAGAGCTCCCCAGGTGGCAAATTTTGGACAATTTTTGGCTTCTTGGAAGCCCTTCTGCCCTCTCTCCTTCCTTCCCACTCTGTGTCCTCACGTGGAGCTGCTCCAAGCCCAAAAACAGCTCTGCTCACCTTCACCCCAAACACCCCTTGCACCCCAAATGTTTCTGCCGGTGCTTTTAGGTCAAATCCATCATTTTTAACGGGAAAAGCTCCTCCTGTGAGGATTGCACCGAGGGGAAGCTCCTGCCCCTTCAGCCAAAGGATCCAAACCGGGAGAGATGGGGATGAAATATTCGAAATTTTGCCTCTCCACAGTTTAATGCTCCATTCCCGGGTCTGAAATATTTGAAATTTTACCTCTCCACAATTTAATGCTCCGTTCCCAGCCAGGCCTGCTCGGGCCATGTGATGATTATAAAAGATGCAGGTGGTGGCTGCAGCCTCCTGCCACCTTTTCCCTGTCCCTTATCAGACAGGGACAAGATAAGAAGCCACCTGAGGACCCCCGAGAGCGCCCAGCCGAAATCTGTTATTGTTATTTTAATGCCGGTGCAGGCGGCTCGCGCTGCTCATTGTTGGGAGGAAAGAGGAGAGGAGATAAATTAAATATAATGAATGAAGGGAGCTGAAAGGCGGCATTTGATCCTCTTTGCTGTGGAAAAAGGGGATGGCAGGAGCTGGGGACTTCCGGGAGGAGCAGGAGAAGTTGGAAGGGAGGAATTCAGGATTTGGAAGGGAGGAATTTTTGGAAGGGAGAAGCTGGGAAATGGCAGAATGAGGAATGGCAGAGGTGGGAATGGCAGAACCGGGAATGGCAGAGCTGGGAATGACAGAAATAGGAATGGCAAAGACAGGGAATGGCAGAACCAGGGAATGGCAGAGCTGGGAATGGCAGAGCCGGGAATGGCAAAGACAGGGAATGACAGAACCAGGAATGGCAGAACCAGGAATGGCAGAACTGGGAATGGCAGAGCTGGGAATGGCAGAGCTGGGAATGGCAAAAACAGGGAATGGCAGAACCAGGAATGGCAGAACCAGGAATGGCAGAACCAGGGAATGGCAGAGCTGGGAATGGCAGAGCTGGGAATGGCAGAACCAGGAATTGCAGAGCAAGGAATGGCAGAGCTGGGAATGGCAGAGCTGGGAATGGCAGAACCAGGAATGGCAGAACCAGGAATGGCAGAGCTGGGAATGGCAGAACCGGGAATGGCAGAACCAGGAATGCCAAAGACAGGGAATGGCAGAACCGGGAATGGCAGAACCAGGAATGGCAGAGCCGGGAATGGCAGAGCTGGGAATGGCAGAGCCGGGAATGGCAGAGCAAGGAATGGCAGAGCTGGGAATGGCAGAGCTGGGAATGGCAGAACCAGGAATGACAGAACCAGGAATGGCAGAGCAGGGAATGGCAGAACCGGGAATGGCAGAGCCGGGAATGGCAGAGCTGGGAATGGCAGAGCAAGGAATGGCAGCTCCCGAGCAGGGCGGGCGCTGGGGAATGCCAGAGCCCGGCCTTATCTTTTGTCTGGAACAATGGAGGGCTCGGCCCCATTGTTCTCCTCCCCGGCCGGCGGTTCCCTGGGGCACGGGCTGCCTCTGGAGCGTGCCCGGATCCATGGGCAGGACGGGCGGGACGGGCGGGGGTGGCACGGACCCCTCCTGGCTGCTGTTCCAGCGAGTTCCCCGCAGGGAACCCCTTCCCGCTGGTTTTCCGTGTGGATTTTAGGAGCAGGGAAGGTCCCCTGGAAAGCCCAGCTGCAGGCTGGGCAGGGCGGAGCAGAATTTGCCGGTTTTTTAAAAGCTCTTTTTAGGGTTTTGCGTTCTCAGGTCTCTGGGATCCCATGCCGGGTCCTTCCCGCTGCGTTTCCTCTGGTTTGTGGGTCCGTCCTGGGAATATGGCTGGGGAAAACACATTTTTGGGTGTGGGATTTGTGTGTTTTCCCAAAAAAACCTCATCCTGGGGGCTGGGCAAAGCTGGCACAGCCCAGGGAACAGGCACAGGAGCCCAGGGCCCCACGGGCTGTGAGCACAACCCCAAAATCCACCCCAAATCCTTTTGTTTCCCCAGAACCAGGGCCGAGCAGCTCATCCCAGCTTCCCAGGACCGGGCTGGGATGGGCAGCTGGAGGCCGGAGCTGCCAATTCCCGCTGCTCAGGGAGCCCAGAGAAAATCGGGATAGAGCAGGGGAGGTGACAGAGGTGCCACCAGCACCACGAGCCCCTGGTGTGCCAAAAGGGATGGGCTGGCGGCTTCTGGTCTGTGCTGGGATTTTGCTGTGCAGTGAAAACCATCCCAAAAACCTCGTTTCCAAATCCCTCTGCTCCCCCAGAGGTGAGGAGCTGAATCTGCTGGGTTTTGATTCCTGCAGATCCAGCAGGGAGAGAAGGGGTGAGGCCCAAATTGGGGTTGTGGCGGTTTGGAGGTGGCTGCTCCCAATTCCCTTGGGATCCTGCAGAGGGATGGGAAGCGGGGTGTCTCAAACCCCAAACGCCAGGAGGTGGGGGTGTCTCTGAGCTGAAAGAGCGACCAAAAAATGACAAAATAGCCACAAAAACGGGTCTTGTGCTGTTCCTCGCACACCTGAGGCCTCCGGAAGCGCCGCCGCCGGATGCTCGGTGTCACCCAAGGTGGGCGATGAGCTGAGGAACCCAAATCCGCACCCCAAACCAGGGCAAACGTCACCAAAACGACCGCGGCCGAGGGAGGAAATGGGGCCAAGAGTGTTTTGCATCCAACCCCATCCATGCCTGGTTCCTCAGTGGGAATGGGCTCAGGGCTGCCTTTGGAAGGGTTTTTGGGATGATTTTGGGGCAGGTGAGGAGCGGCCAGTGGCGCCTTTTCCTCCTGAGCGAGGTTCATGAAAGCCCTGACGGTTCCTGGGGCAGCTCCCAAAACACCAGGAAAAAAAATCCCATTGCTGGAATGTGAAGCAACCCCAACATCTGGAGCTCCAAATTTCCCTGAATCCCAAATTTGGGAAGTGTCTCCATGTCCCTCCGTGTCCCCTTTTGTCCCTCCATGTGACAATCTGGAGGTGAGGATCAATTTGCTGCAGCTCAGGACGCCGAGGGACCCCAAAGGTTTCCGGGGCGCTGCTGGCTGTGGCTGTGGGGCGGAAACGTGGCCCCATAAGATTTTGGGGTGCGATTTGGGGCTTGGGTGCTGTGGGTGATGGGCCCCAGGGCTGGCTCCGAGCACCCTTGGGTGCTCCCGGGTGGGCCCAGCAATCCTGGGAATCACCAGACGGGATTGGTGCCCGCAAATGGGAAAACCTGGAAAAATAAGGGATTAGTGGGAGGTGGAAAATGCCATAAAAGATCAAGGATGGGGGGGTTATTGAAATGGGATGCACCCCCAAAACCTGGAAAAATTAGGGATTATTGGGAGGTGTAAAATTCCATGAGGAGCTCAGGGATGGAGGGTTGTTGGCATGGGATGGACCCCCAAAACCTGGAAAAATTAGGGAAAACATAAAATTCCATTAGAGATCAAGGATTGAGGGTTATGGATATGGTTTTTCACATGGGATGGACACCCCAAACTTCTGGAAAAACAGGGAATTGTTGGAAAGTTTGAAATTCCATGAAAGCTCAAGGATGGAGGGTTATGGACTGGAGTGGACCCAAACCAGCACCGATTTCTGCACATTCCCAACGCCACCCATGGATTTCCCATGGAAAACGGGTTTGGGAAGAGCTTCCCTCCTGCTGGGAGGTGCAGGGCAGGTGGGCGAGCCCCGCTTTGGGGTTTTTTTTTCCAAAGGGAGCAGGAAAAGGGTCGGATGTCTTGACCCTCTATCCCTCAGGCGACGGGAAAATCTGGTTTAAATTCTGCTTTAAAGTCAGGTTTAAAGTCAGGTTTAAAGTCAGGTTTAAAGCTTGGTTTAAAACCTCGTTTGCGCTCAACGCCCCTGCCGAGCCTCCCCCGGCTGTGCCTGGAAACTCTGAGTGACAGAAGTGACACAAAAACGCCACCGCGATCGGAGACCCCGATAAACCCCGCGGGTGCTTTGGGGCCGGGGCAGGGCAAGGAGGGGGAGCCGTGCCAGGCTCACCGTGCTGGGCTCTGGGTGAGTTATCCCCGACCCCATCCCCGATTTTCCTTTATTTCTCTGGGTTTGGTCGCTTTTTTAATTTAATTCCCGGCGGTGGCGGCTCGGCGCGAATGGGTTCGTTCGGGGAGTGAAGGGATGTCATGGAAGGGGTTTGGGAGTGGCTCCAGGGATTTCTGCTGGATCCCAAGGATCTGGATCACCCCTCTGTGGATCATGGGGCTGTGCAACCCTGCTGGGTATTGGGACAAAGGCGGGTTTTGCATCCAAAGCATCTTTTGAAACATTTTTTTGATGCAGATAAAAAAAAAAATAAGGGTGAAAAGGGTAAATCCCCATTTCTCAGAGTGCCGGGATTCCCTCTGTTAGAAAGGGAATGTTTGGGGGTTTTGTAGGGTTTTAATGCAGAGGGGGTGGGAAGGGCAGAGGAAAAAGGGTGAAAAAAAATGGGTTTTGCTTTTTCCTCGAGTTTCCTAGAGATCCTGTGATTTTCTGGGAAGGGGACTTTGTGCTTTCAGACTTCTCCCCACCCTTGATTTCCCTCTCCTGAGCATCCCCTTTCCCTAAAGATCCTTCCAGCCCCCTAAAATTCCCTGGACACAAACCCTGCAGAGCCAGAGGTGCTGCAAGGAGCCTTTTCCTTGTGGATTCATCTCCTCAAGTGGAAGAACCATCCCAAACCTCCTGGAGGCCCAGGAATAGGAATGACCAGCGCCGGCCCCGGGGCCATCGCGTGGCTCGTCCTGGGATTGTTCCCGGGATGGGGAGGACTTAGCGGGGTTGGAAATCATTCCAGCGCCGCGGAGTTTCCTCCTCTTCCCTGATGAGATCATTCCCGGCTCATAAATCCCGCGGCCAGGAAGTTCCACCTGAGGTTCAGGCGGATTTTTTTTTTTTCCCTCCCCTCCTATTTGGAACCCTCCCCGCGGCAGAAGGAAAAATGTGTTTGGGTCGTGGCTGCGAGCGGGGTGGCCCTGGGCCAGGGGACGCCCAGGGAAGGATCCGGCTGCTTCCAGGGATTGGGATTTATTTGGATAATTATGGGCCTCCTGGCTGGGTTTTGTCACACAGGCTGGCGGGAGGCAGGATCCCTGGATTTGGGGTTGGGAAGGAAGGTCCCAGCTGTTTTTGGGATCCTAAAGGATAAACCCCCTTGGAGTAGTGGGAAAGCAGAGGGAGATGGGAATTCTCCATCCAAAGGGACACTGGGATGTGTCCCAGAGCTCTGGGATGGATCCAATGGATCCCAGTGGCCACAGGGAATGTGTGGGACATGGATCCTGATCCCAGAGCCCACAGGGAATGTGTGGGACATGGATCCTGATCCCAGAGCCCACAGGGAATGTGTGGGGCATGGATCCTGATCCCAGAGCCCACAGGGAATGTGTGGGGCATGGATCCTGATCCCAGAGCCCACAGGGAATGTGTGGGGCATGGATCCTGATCCCAGAGCCCACAGGGAATGTGTGGGACATGGATCCTGATCCCAGAGCCCACAGGGAATGTGTGGGACATGGATCCTGATCCCAGAGCCCACAGGGAATGTGTGGGACATGGATCCTGATCCCAGAGCCCACAGGGAATGTGTGGGGCATGGATCCAACAGATCCCAGAGCCCACAGGGAATGTGTGGGGCATGGATCCAACAGATCCCAGAGCCCACAGGGAATGTGTGGGGCATGGATCCTGATCCCAGAGCCCACAGGGAATGTGTGGGACATGGATCCTGATCCCAGAGCCCACAGGGAATGTGTGGGACATGGATCCTGATCCCAGAGCCCACAGGGAATGTGTGGGGCATGGATCCTGATCCCAGAGCCCACAGGGAATGTGTGGGGCATGGATCCTGATCCCAGAGCCCACAGGGAATGTGTGGGACATGGATCCTGATCCCAGAGCCCACAGGGAATGTGTGGGGCATGGATCCTGATCCCAGAGCCCACAGGGAATGTGTGGGGCATGGATCCTGATCCCAGAGCCCACAGGGAATGTGTTGGGGTTGACTCATCCTTATCAGGCTTTGCTGGGAAAACAAAAACCCTTTGTTTTCCCATTCCCACCCAGCTGGAACATCTCACCGGGATCCTGCTGGACACAGGGAGGTGAAGCCCCAGGAGGATAAGTTGGATTTGGCCAAGAGGGATAATCCCGTGGGAAAAGCGGGAGCAGAGCCGCTGAGGGCAGAGGCTGCAGTTTGGTCCTCATCCCATTTCCTGGGACACCAGGGTCTCCTGGGATTTACAGGGGATGGAAAACATCCCTGGTGGAGAACATGGAGCATCCCATGAAACCTCCCAGATCCTCCTCTTCCCCTTGGCCCAGCCTAGGAATTCCTCTTTTCCTCCCTGCCCTGCATTTGAGAGAACTTGGGGATGAATCCCTGTTATTTTTCCTATTTCCTCAAGTTCTGGAGAGTGGGATTGATTGGGTTTGCCCCCAGAACTCTGCTGGAACTCATCAGGGAGATGTACATCTCATTAATAACCCTGGATATGGCCTTTGGAAGGGGCAGGCTGGGTTTTTTTGGGATAGAATTGGTAAAAATTGTAACTTCTTTAGGATTCAAACTTCCACGGGCACCCTGGAGACCGGGATTGCAGCTTTCCATCTTAAAAGATGGAAAATCGATGCTCCCCCCCAAAAAACCTCCCATAACATGCCGAGAGAATTCCAGGGGTGAGGAGGGGACGTTCCTCCGTGGGAACACCTGGATGGGGTCACACACCCCTGGAGAGGGGACCTGCTGGAAAGGGGACACAGGAGTGACCTCGACTCCTTCCTGCACCGGCCGTGCCCGGGAGTTTCCGTGATGCTGGTGCCGTCACCGCTGTGCCGTGACCCCGTGGGGACGTTTCCGGATGTTTCCAGAGTCTGTTTGTCCTTTGGGGAAGGAGAAATCGCCTTTGGGGAACTGAGGGCGGGTGGAGGATGGACAAATGCCCGGCTGGTTTGGGTGGGCAGCGGGAAATCCCAACTCCTGCTCACCCCAAAGATCTTGCCAGGATGGAAAGGGACGTTTGGGGTCTGGGGGTCTCTTTGGGATGGGGATTTTCCATTGGGTACCTCCAGGAAGGACACTCCAGGCAATTCCCATCCTGCTGCCCCTGGGAGCATCCCCCTCCCCAAATCCCCCGTGCCCACCAAAAATCTTCCATCTCAGGGTGGATTTTGCAGCTTTTCCGGTGCCCCTGGGCAGGGGAGCTTTGGGTTTTTTCTGCTGCTGAACTCAGGTGAGGTGATGAGAACGCGGAGGTGGCTGAGGATCGGGCTGAGCCCAAATTTGGAGCGTTTCTGCTGTGGCTTTGTGGGGCAGCGGGGTGGGGACACAGCCCTGGCAGGGGACACGTGCTGCGAGCAGTGACGCTCGGAGCCGGTGGCGTTTCTGAGTCTAAAACCCCTCACCCAGTTGCCTTTTGGGGTTAAAAAAGAATTTTTCGGCACCAGCGAACCCCGGGGTCTTGCATTTCCTCATCCATGCTTTTCCCGCCCCCATGGATGGACGGCACATTCCACCTCCCCCAGGGCCACCTGCCATTCCCAGGGAATGTCCATCCATCCTGGGATGCTCTGGATCCCCAGGGAAGGGACGGCAGCCCCGTGAACTTCCCCCAGCCAGGGACATCGGCCACCCCTGGCCATCCCTGCCCGGGCACGGCCGAGCAAACATCCATTCTTTTCTCTTGGAAGACACCCGGGGCGGAAACGCTTGGAAGCGGCCCCGAAAGGACATTCCAAGTCTGGCAGGAAAGCGGCCCCGCTCGTCTGGCAGGAGATGGGCTATTGTCTGTCCCGGTGGCCGGCCGGGATTCCTCAGGTCCTGCCTGGAAGAGGAAAATCTCCGAGTGTGTCTTTATTTTTTCCTCTGCCCTCTCCCAGGGGTGTCGGGGCTGCTGCTCGTGCCGGCACTGGGGCCGT
This sequence comes from Poecile atricapillus, assembly GCF_030490865.1. Lineage (NCBI taxonomy): Eukaryota > Metazoa > Chordata > Aves > Passeriformes > Paridae > Poecile > Poecile atricapillus. Next base: position 1,568,250 of record NC_081271.1, read on the forward strand.
TATTGCTCCTCTGGTGTTTCCTCCTTGGATTTTTCCCTGTTTTGCCAGGCTGTGGTGGCGGGATGAGGTTTTCTTGGGATGATTGGGCACCACGTTGGGCTCCTCCTGAAGGGAAGAGCTGGGAAGAGCCATGGACGGAGAGTTTTGGGAGGGAGGAGAGCAAAACCTCCAAGAGCTGGGACAGCTTGATGGCCAGGAGAGGGCAGGGTCATCCCAAAAAATCAGGGCAGCCAACTCTCCAAGGGTGTCTTTGCTGTCCCTGGGGTGGGAGTGTCCCCAAATTGAGCCCTGAGGTGGGAGGGATGTGACACAGGGTGAGGGATCTTGGCGGCTCTTGGATCCCCAAGGTCCTGCAGAGCCAGGATCCCGGCATCTCTTGATCCCCACATCTCGTAGATCCCCAGACTCCTGCAGCTCTGGAATCTCGTTGCCCCTTGAATTCCCAAATTCCTGCAGTGTCAGGATCTTGGTGTCTCTGGGATCCCAAACTCCTGCTCTGCTGGGATCTCAGCACCTCTTGGATCCCAAAGGCTCCTGCACTGAAGGAATCTCAACATTTCTTGGATCCCCAAGATCTTGGTGTCTCTTGGATCTCCAAACTCCTGAAGTGCCAGGATCTCAACATCTCCTGGATCCCAAGCTCCTGCAGTTCTGGGATCTCAACATTTCTTGGCTCCCCAAGCTCCTGCAGTGCCGGGATCTTGGAATACCTTGGATTCCCAAACTTCTGCAGTGCTGGGATCCTGACTTCTCTAGGATTCCCAGGCTCCTCAGGATCTCCACATCTCCTGGATCCCAAGCTCCTGCTGTACCAGGATCTCAGATCTCCTGGATCCCAGGCTCCTGCAGCATCGGGATTTTGGCATTTTTTGGATCTGGGCAGGGTGGGGGTTTTCTGGCACCTCATCCCCTTTTCCCGGCCCCTGGAGCTGTTCTGCTCCACGCAGCCGGGGCCGATAGGATCAGGCCTGGCTGGCGGGCAGGAAGGGTGGCACGGCCAGCGGGAGAATTGCAGGACGTGCCGTTCGCTGGTGCAAACCGGGGAGTAAAAGCTGCCACCATCCCAAAAATCATGGAGCTGCCAGGCTGGGGTTGGGAGGAAAGGTGAAATATCGGGGTTTCAGGGCTTTGATGCTTGTGGGATGAGCCCCCAAAATGCTGTGAGGGAAGGAAGCATCCCATGAGGATTCAGGATCTGTTTCCATGCTCTGGGCTGGCATTTTCCATCCCAACCCGTTCCCTCCCTTCCTCCCCACCCAGGAGCATTAAAAACCGAGAAGATCCTTGCCCCAGGCATCCCTGGACCCCACACCTGGAACGAGATAAGGCGCCTTTTCCCCTTTTTCCCTTTTTTTCCGTTTCCTCGGCAGGGTGGGTGATGAACCCTCAATGAGGCCTCTTTCAAACACGGCCCTGTTAAAGCGCTTGGCCCCATTTTAAGAGCAAACTTCCAGTGGCACCGGGAGGTGAAGCAGAGCGGGAACGGGACCTGCGGGAGGGGTGGGATGTGATTCTGTACCTGTCTCAACCCAAAAACATGGCTCAGTGCCGCAGTGCTGCAGTTGCAGCATCCCAAACCTACAAAAACTTGGATTTTTGCGTGGAAAAAACACCAAAAAAGCCGGGAAGAAAGGGAATTTCACGCACAACTCTGCTCATGCCTGCCTCAGTTTCCCCACCTGTAACACATCCCCACAATCCTTGCTGGAGTGGGCACAGTTTCCCACCGTGTCCGCTCCTTCCCGGCGATGGATTTTGGGGGCCGGGTGGCCCCGGCCAAGGTGAGCCGGGGCAGGAAGGGGCGCCGCAGGATGCGGCAGCCCCCGGGTGATGCGGGGCCGGGAGGAAACCCGGCGGGTTTGTTCGGTGGAGGGCGAGGGAACCGAGATTATAAAAAGGCCCGCTAAGATCAGAAAGGCTGGCGAGCACAGTGCCCTATTGTGGAGCTGTCACACTTCCCTTTACTTTATTGCTTTTGTCCAACACCCCATTGTTCCACTTCCTTTTGTCCCCTATTCACAGCCCTGGCTTTTCATTACCCAGCCGGCCTTGTTGTTTTCATTTCTTTTGTTTGAAGTTCCTGAGAGGAAGGTTTTATTTTCAGCCGTTTGATTAATTCGCAGCTTGAGCCGGGCTTTGTTTGTTATGTAATTGCTGCCCCCAAGCCGGGCGGCCCAGCTCAGCCCTCCCCACCCCGCTTTGCACCCCCAAACTGGGTTTAGGGGCTCCTGACGGGGGTTTGGGAGGTGAGAGGGCGCTGGGTTTGGGGTGGCAGCCCCCAGGCAGGTGCTGTCCCCATGGCAGGACAATCCCACAAGCCAGATCCCGATTCCCGGCAGCGTCCGGGGTAAAGCCCTTCCTTCACAGCCTCCTTTTCCCATTATTCCCACCTGAAAGGCCAGGACAATGCTTGTTCCCGTTCTTGCTGTGTGGTGTGAGGGTTGGTGGCCTGGGGACGGCAAATCCCCATGGACGCCGCCAATCCTGGCGCTGGCTCTTGGACACCGCGCCTGGCACCCGGAGCGAGGGGTGGGACACGTTTTTTGGGGACAAACCCCACGGAATGCCAGGGCTTGGGGTCCCCTTGGGGTGTTACAGCCCACTCCCCATAAAACTCATCGTCATTCCTGTGGGGCCCATCCGGCTGGGAAGGGGTTTGGCACCCGTGGGGGTTTTGGTGGGATCAGGGAGAGCCATTCCTGGGGCCAGGCTTTGCCCTGGCAGGACCTTGGCTGGTGCTGTGCTGGGCATTCCCAGAAGAATGTTCTGGTGGCTGGTCCCAGTCCCAAGTCCATCCCATGCCTGGGAGCTGTTCTGGTGGCCATCCCAGGTCCAACCCGCACCAGGGATCCTGGAGGAGCCATTCTGGTGCCATCCCAGGTCTCTCCCATGCCCAGGATTCCCAGAAGAATGTTCTGGTGCCGTCCCAGGTCCATCCCATGCCAGGCATTCCCAGAGGAGCCGTTCTGGTGCCGTCCCAGCCATGGCTGGGCAGAGCTGGGATTTCCACTTCCCATCGGAGCGGGAATCCTGCCACCACTCCGAAGGCTTTCTAGGCACGGCTCCTGGACAGTGAGGGGGACCTGGGGACCCCGGGATGCTGGCACAGGTCCCTGTCACCCTGAGCCTGGGCTTGCTGGACGTGGCATGAAGGTCCCCCAAGTTGTCCTCAGGCCCAATCCTTTAGGAATTTACTCCTCCATTCCAAGATTTCCCTGAGGACCGAGCCCTGAAACACCTGGAAAACCAGGAGCAAGAGCTCAGCTCTGCCCATGGCAAACCCCAGGGGTGTTGTGGGGTGCCCCGGTGTGGAGCCAGGCTGGGAGAGGGGTGCCCATGCCCAGGGGTGCCCGGTGGCCGTGGTGACGTCCCTGCTGTCCACAGGATGTCCATGAGGAGCCCCGTGTCCCCACCCCCGGAGCTGGATGGAGTGGGCGCCATGGTGAACTGCGCCATCAAGACGGAGGAGAAGAAGGAGGGCGGCCCCGAGACCCCGCCGGGGGCTGCCCCTGGTGCCGAGCCCCGGCCCCACGAGCCCCCGGGGCCACTGGCCAGGGATGGCACCGACCCCCAGGCCCTGCCACAGGTGGGTGTGACAAAGGTGGTGCTGTCCCCATCCCTGCTCCAGACCCTCCCATCTCGTGGGAGAAGCGGTGGCTGCTCCCCCCTGGGTGGTTTTTCCTCATCCCAAGGAATCAAAAGTGAAATCTGAGGCCCTCCCACGTTTTTTTGGCTGCTCTGGGGTCATCCCTGGGGTTTGAGGGTGGTGTGGAGCCTCCCTCAGCCCAGTCCAGGTGTTCCTCATCCCTTCAGGCTCCCTTTTCCATTGTCCTTGTGTTTTCCCTCTCCCTGCGCTGCCTTCAGAGGGGGAGGGAGCTCAGAGGATCCAGCCAGGCTGGATAAACGGGAGAAAATCCCAGCATTTCCAGCATGATGCTCTCTAGATGGGATTCAGGAGAACCTGCCTGCATCCCACCAGATCGGGATGTCCCACCCTGGGGGTGTCCCTGGCGGTGCCAGCAGTGCCCGGTGACATTCTGTGTCCCGCAGGAATCCTGCTCTCCCTCCAGGGACATTCCCGAGCCCCGGCGCTCCGCCTTCGAGCCGGCCGGCAGCTGCCAGGAGAAGCTGGACTTCAACAGGAACCTGAAGGAAGGTGGGGAATGTTCCCAAGGGGCCTCTTGGGACCCTTTCCCTGCCCTCCAGGATTTTCCCAAAGCTGTGGGGATGGACTGAGCCGTGGTGCAGAGCCTTGGGATGTGCTCATGTGGTTGTCCTCTTCTCCCTGTCCCTGTCCCTGTCCCTGTCCCTGTCCCCCAGTGATGCCAACCATCGAGAAGCTGCTGTCCAGTGACTGGAAGGAGCGGCTGCTGGGCCGGAACTCGGCTGAATCCAAGGAAGTGAAAGGTGGGACCCACCTCCACCAACCTCCCTCCTGCATCCCAGCTGGAAACACGGCCTTTCCCACCAAGGCAGGAGGGGACATCTCCTCATTTCACAGAGATTTGTCCCTTTTTTAATTGATTTTTTTTGGGGGGTGAGCATCTCTGCTGCCTCCGAGTGCGTGGGATGGCGGGGTGGGTTCAGCATGTGGGGATCTTTCCATGCTTCCAAAATCCGACATTCCCTGGTCACCCAGTGGTGCAGGACTTCTCTGCTTGACATTCCCCACCCCAAAGACTTGGATCTCCCCAGGTCGAAGGAAATGGGAACCGCGCTCCTTAAATAAAATCACCACCACCCCACCTCGTGCTGCTGACCCTCTCCCCCCTTCCCAACCCTCTGACCCTCATCCAGGCGGGATTTTCCCTCCCCCAGGAACCCAGGAGAGCCTGGCAGAGAAGGAGCTGCAGCTGCTGGTGATGATCAACCAGCTGTCCACGCTGCGGGACCAGCTGCTGACGGCGCACTCGGAGCAGAAGAACATGGCCACCATGCTCTTCGAGAAGCAGCAGCAGCAGATGGAGCTGGCCCGGCAGCAGCAGGAGCAGGTGGGGACCGTCCCTCCCTCCGGGGGATCCCTTTGGGGGTGGCTTTGGGGTCCCCTTTTCCTGCCCCAAACCTTCCTGGAAAAGGTTTCCCTTCTTCGGAGTTGGGAGGCCCAAGGGTGGATGGAGATTGGGATGGAGCTCTTTAATAAGAACAAACCAGCCCAGGTCCCTGCTGCCTCTGCTCACCTTGAACATCAATTTTTCCTCTCCTGAGGGCAGGGGTGACACCGCTGTCACACCTGGGCTGGGGGTGGCAGCTCCCTCCCAGCCCTTGTGTCCCTCGAGGCGGCTCAGGGGCAGCTCAGCCCCTGCTCGAGCCCTTCCCACAGCCCTGGGGACACCCTGCAGCCCCTTTTTGGTGCTTCTGGCCGGGTTCTGCCAGGTTGGAGGCCAGCCCAGAGCTGTCCTTGATGTCACCAACCGTCCCTGTCCCCTCCCCAGATCGCCAAGCAGCAGCAGCAGCTCATCCAGCAGCAGCACAAAATCAACCTCCTACAGCAGCAGATCCAGGTAAAGGCAGGGGACACCTCCCCTGGCCCCTTCCCCGTGTCCCCCTCCCCACGCTGGGTGACCGCAGCCTCCCTGCGTCCTGCTGTCCCCTGCTGGGGGTGACACTGCCGCGTGGCGCTGATCCGGTGTCCCTGTCCCCTCCAGCAGGTCAACATGCCCTACGTGATGATCCCCGCCTTCACCCCCGGCCACCAGCCCCTCCCGGTCACCCCCGAGTCCCAGCTGGCGCTGCCCATCCAGCCCATCCCCTGCAAACCAGGTGAGCTGGGTCCCCCTGGCACTGTCCCAGCCCTGCAGGGTGGCCTTGTCCCCCACAGCCGTGTCCCTGTTGTCCCCGACCGCTGTCCCTCTGTTCCTGCAGTGGATTATCCGGTGCAGCTCCTGCACAGCCCCCCTCCTCCCACGCTGAAGAGACCCGCGGGCCCGGGCCACCTCCAGATGCAGGTACAGCCCCCAAACCCCCTCCAAACCCTGGTACAGCCCCCAAACCCCCTCCAAACCCTGGCACAGCCCCCAAACCCTGATACAGCCCCCAAACCCCCTCCAAACCCTGGTACAGCCCCCAAAACCCCCTCCAAACCCTGGCACAGCCCCCAAACCCTGATACAGCCCCCAAACCCCCTCCAAACCCTGGTACAGCCCCCAAGCCCTGGTACAGCCCCCAAAACTCCCTCCAAACCCTGGTACAGCCCCCAAGCCCTGGTACAGCCCCCAAAACCCCCTCCAAACCCTGGCACAGCCCCCAAACCCTGATACAGCCCCCAAACCCCCTCCAAACCCTGGTACAACCCCCAAACCCTGATACAGCCCCCAAACCCCCTCCAAACCCTGGTACAGCCCCCAAACCCCCTCCCAAACCCTGGTACAACTTCCAAACCCCCTCCAAACCCTGGTATAGAACCAAAACCCCCTCCAAACCATGGTACAGCTCCCAAACTCCCTCCAAACCCTAGTACAGCCCCAAAACCCACCTTAAACCCTTGTACAACCCTCAAACCCCTTCCAAACCCTGGTATAGCCCAAAAAAACCCCTCCAAAACCTGGTACAGCCCCCAAACCCTTTTCAACCCCTGTCACAGACCCAAACCCCCTCCAAACCCTGGGCTGAGTGTTTGGGGGCAGCTCCTCACCCCCCATCCCTCCCTCCTCCCCAGGAGACCTCGCAGCCGCTGAACCTGACGGCCAAACCCAAAGGCTCCGAGCTCCCCAGTGCCTCCAGTTCGCCCAGTTTGAAGATGAGCGGCTGCCAGTCGCTGCCGCCGGGCCACGGGGCCAGCAGGGAGCTGCAGAGCAGCCCGTCCAGCCTCCCTCTGGGTGCGTGCCCAGCCGCCCTTTTGGGGTTTTGGGGGGACATGTGACATCTCTGCTGCTCCCGGGTGCCGTGCCACCCCTCAGGGCACAGCTGTGGTGGTCAGGGTGGGGTCAGTGCTGGGAGTGGTCAGTGGGGTGACCACTGGCACTGATGGGTGCCCACAATGGTCAGGTGACCTCTGGCACTGATGGGTGCTCATAGTGGTCAGTGAAGGGAGTGGTCAGTGGGGTGACCCCTGGCACTGATGGGTGCCCACAGGGGTCAGTGCTGTGAGTGGTCAGTGGAGTGACCATAGGGGTCAGTGCTGGGAGTGGTCAGTGAGGTGCCCACAGGGGTCAGTGAAGGGAGTGGTCAGTGGGGTGACCCCTGGCACTGATGGGTGCCCATAGGGGTCAGTGCTGTGAGTGGTCAGTGGAGTGACCATAGGGGTCAGTGCTGGGAGTGGTCAGTGGAGTGACCATAGGGGTCAGTGCTGGGAGTGGTCACTGAGGTGACCACTGGCACTGATGGGTGCCCATAGGGGTCAGTGAAGGGAGTGGTCAGTGGGGTGACCATAGGGGTCAGTGCTGGGAGGGGTCAGTGAGGTGACTGCTGGCACTGATGGGTGCCCATAGTGGTCAGTGCTCTGGGGGTCAGTGAGGTGACCACTGGCATTGACGGGTGCCCATAGTGGTCAGTGCTCCAGGGGTCTGTGAGTGACCGCTGGCACTGACGGGTGCCATGTCCTGCCAGGATTCCTGGGAGAGGGCGATGCCATCACCAAAGCCATCCACGACGCGCGGCAGCTGCTGCACGGCCACGGCGCCGCCATGGAGGGGTCACTCAGCAGCCCCTACCGCAAGGTGAGGGTCACTCTGCGTGGTCACCGTCCCCTCTGCCGCCCCAGTGCCACCAGCCACAGCTGTCCCCGGGCTGGGGCTGCCTCCTGACCCCGCTGTCCTGCAGGAGCACGTTGGGATCGATTCCTCCCCGGTGAAGGAGCGGATGGAGGAGACCCCCGGCCACCGGCTGGACGAGGCTCTGCTGAGCTGCGAGATGGACGGTGAGGATGGCCGGGAGCGTGGTGGTGACCCCGGGTTTGCTCTGTTCTCCGGCTCCTGCCCTCATCCCGGGTGTCCCTCGCAGGCTCCCGGCACTTCCCGGAGTCCAGGAACAACAACCACATCAAGCGGCCCATGAACGCCTTCATGGTGTGGGCCAAGGACGAGCGGAGGAAGATCCTGCAGGCCTTCCCAGACATGCACAACTCCAGCATCAGCAAGATCCTGGGTGAGGTCCTGGGACAGGATTCCCTCTTCATCCCCTGGAGGGATGGGAACGAGATCCTGGGACAGGGAATCTCCTCTGCATTCCCTGGAGGGATGGGAATGAAATCCTGGGACATGGAATCTCCTCTGCATTCCCTGGAGGGATGAGAATGAGGTCTTGGGACATGGAATCTCCTCTGCATCGCCTGGAGGGATGGGATCAAGATCCTGGGACAGAGAATCCCCTCTGCATCCCCTGGAGGGGATGGGAATGAGATCCTGGGACAGGATCCCCTCTGCATCCCCTGGAGGGATGGGAACGAGATTCTGGGATAGGGAATCTCCTCTGCATCGCCTGGAGGGATGGGAACGAGATTCTGGGATAGGGAATCTCCTCTGCATCGCCTGGAGGGATGGGAATGAGATCCTGGGACATCCCTGACCTGGGACAGGGAACATGAGTGGATGAATCCATGGAGGGATGTTCAGGGAATGAGGGGATGAGTCCCAGGAGGGAAGGTCAGAGAATGAATCCGTGGAGGTGCCTGGGGAAGGTCAGGGAAGCTGTTCCCGAAATTCCGGTAGAACCGGCTGCGGTGTGTGTCTCCCACCAGCACAGCTGTAAATCCAGGTGCTGATCCCACAAGGAATGACATTGACTAACAGCACTCATCCATCAATCAACACCAATTAACCTCGGGGTTCCTCCCAGCCGCCCTATTCTCGCCCAGGCAGGGTGTGAGCACGCTCTGCTCCTTCCCCACGCAGGATCCCGGTGGAAATCCATGTCCAACCAGGAGAAGCAGCCCTACTACGAGGAGCAGGCGCGGCTGAGCCGGCAGCACCTGGAGAAGTACCCGGATTACAAATACAAGCCGCGGCCCAAGCGCACCTGCATCGTGGAGGGCAAGCGGCTGCGCGTGGGCGAGTACAAGGCGCTGATGAGGAACCGGCGCCAGGACGCCAGGCAGGGATACCTGATAGGGTAATTGATAGGGGACAGCGCTGTGCCCCGCCCTGGGGGGTGGCACTGGGGTGGGGCTCACCTGGTGACACGGGTGGGGCTCACCTGGTCACCTTGGGTGAGGCTCACCTGGTGCCCATGGGGTTGGTTCCATGGGGTGAGGGCCCACCTGGTGACATGGGTGTTCACCCAGTGACATGAGTGGGGCCTTACCTGGTCATCATGGGGTTGGTGCCCACCTGGTGCCCATGGGATTGATTCCATGGGGTGGGGCTCACCTGGTGACATGGGTGGGGCTCACCTGGTGACACGGGTGGGGCTCACCTGGTGGCATGGGTAGGGCCTCACCTGGTCATCATGGGGTTGGTGCCCACCTGGTGCCCATGGGATTGGTGCCCATGGGGTTGGTTCCATGGGGTGGGGGCACACCTGGTGACGTTGGTGGGGCTCACCTGGTGACATGGGTAGGGCCTCACCTGGTGACATGGGTAGGGCCTCACCTGGTCATCATGGGGTTGGTGCCCACCTGGCGTCATTGCAGTAAGTGCTCACCTGGCACCAGCGGGGATTGTGCCCACCTGAGGTCGATGAGGTGGGTGCCCACCTGGTGCCCATGGGATTGGTTCCATGGGGTGAGGGCTCACCTGGTAACATTGGTGGGAGCTCACCTGATGACACTGGTGGGTGCTCCACTGGTGGAATGGTTGGGGGCTCACCTGGTGCCCTTGGGGTGGGGGCTCACCTGGTGTCAATGGGACAGGTTCTCACCTGGTGCCCATGGGGTTGGTTCCCCCCTGCCCTCCACAGAACATCCCCCACAGGTGTCCCCTCGCTGTCCTCTCAGTGCCCGCCCCCCGTGTCCCACAGGCCGCAGGGCAGCCAGGTGCCCCCCAGCTCCTCGGACGTGCTGTACCCGCGGCCGGTGGGCGTCCAGCTGCCCCCGCCCCTCCTGGAGCATTACCTGCCCCGCGGCGTGGACCCCACCATGCCCGTCATCGTCAACACCCGCAGCCTCAAGGACGGTGACGCCGGGGACGACGGGCACTCGGTGGCCGAGGGGGACATGTACCGCTACAGCGAGGACGAGGACTCGGAGGGCGAGGACAAGAGTGACGGCGAGCTGGTGGTGCTGACGGACTGAGGGGGCACAGGGAGGGCGGAGGGGGTGGCAGGTGCCACCACCAGGAGGGCACGGCGTGTCCTGGCGGGATGGGACTGAGCCACGGGAGAGCTGCCCGCCTCCACAGGGGGGTCCCACGAGGGTGGGCACCTGGAATTTTGGGTGGCAAGGGCTGGCTTGGTCTCACTTTGGTGGCGCGTGGAGCTGAGGCCACCGAGCCTGGAGATTTGGTGACGCGGCTGCTGCGCTGTCACCCCTGAGGGGATCTGGGGCGTCTCCCCAGAGCATCTCCCAGCCCTGCAGCACCTGTGGGTCCCAGAGAGCCTCACCTGCGCTGCTGGGCACGGGGTGGGGACACAGGGTGGGGACACGGGATGGGGACACGCTCGTCCCTCCTCTGTCCTGGTGTGACCTCCCTGCCGCGCCTCCCGCTCCATCTTTGGAGCCTGCCAGTGAATTCCCACGGAGCCAATTTTAGCTCCAGCCTGGCCCCGGCTCCGGCCAAGGGCTCCTCAGGGCCCTTTGTGCTCCCGACAGCTCTGGCCCACTTTGGGAACAAAGCGGGGGCTGTTCCTGCCCTGCCAACCCCCGCTCGGGGGGGACGTGCCCGGCTGTCCCCAGGCACCTGTCCCTGAAACTCGGGCTCCACCTGAGCCCTGCAGGGTGAGAGAGAGGGAGGAATAATTTTGGGGGAAAAAGTGGAATTCTTAGAAAAAAATGACATTTTATCTATAAAGGGTCAGAGCCCCTTCTGGGGGGGGTTGGAGTGAGGTGTGGATGAGCATGAGGGGTGTCCAGGTGAGAGTTTGGGGTGTCCAGGTGAGAGTTGGGGGTGTCCAGATGAGAGTTTGGGGTGTCCAGGTGTGTGTGTGTGTGTGCAGTGTCCAGGTGTGTTTATGCAATGTGCAGGGTGTGCGTGGTGTCCAGCTGTGCATGTGGAATGTCCAGGTGTGCACACACGGTGTCCAGGTGTGTGCCCAGTGTCCAGCTGTGTGACCAGTGTCCAGCTGTGTGTGCCCAGTGTCCAGCTGTGTGTGTGCAGTGTCCAGCTGTGTGCCCAGTGTCCAGCTGTGTGTGTGCAGTGTCCAGCTGTGTGACCAGTGTCCAGCTGTGTGTGACCAGTGTCCAGCTGTGTGTGCACAGTGTCCAGCTGTGTGACCAGTGTCCAGCTGTGTGTGCCCAGTGTCCAGCTGTGTGTGCACAGTGTCCAGCTGTGTGTGCAGTGTCCAGCTGTGTGTGCACAGTGTCCAGCTGTTTGTGTGCAGTGTCCAGCTGTGTGTGTGCAGTGTCCAGCTGTGTGTGTGTGCAGTGTCCAGCTGTGTGTGTGCAGTGTCCAGCTGTGTGTGCCCAGTGTCCAGCTGTGTGTGACCAGTGTCCAGCTGTTTGTGTGCAGTGTCCAGCTGTGTGCACAGTGTCCAGCTGTGTGTGCCCAGTGTCCAGCTGTGTGTGCACAGTGTCCAGCTGTGTGTGTGCAGTGTCCAGCTGTGTGTGACCAGTGTCCAGCTGTGTGTGTGCAGTGTCCAGCTGTGTGTGTGCAGTGTCCAGCTGTGTGTGTGCACAGTGTCCAGCTGTGTGACCAGTGTCCAGCTGTGTGTGCCCAGTGTCCAGCTGTGTGTGCGCGGTGTCCAGCTGTGTGTGTGCAGTGTCCAGCTGTGTGTGTGCAGTGTCCAGCTGTGACCAATGTCCAGCTGTGTGTGTGCAGTGTCCAGCTGTGTGTGACCAGTGTCCAGCTGTGTGACCAGTGTCCAGCTGTGTGACCAGTGTCCAGCTGTGTGTGCACAGTGTCCAGCTGTGTGCCCAGTGTCCAGCTGTGTGTGCCCAGTGTCCAGCTGTGTGTGCCCAGTGTCCAGCTGTGTGTGTGCAGTGTCCAGCTGTGTGTGTGCAGTGTCCAGCTGTGTTTGCAGTGTCCAGCTGTGTGCACATTGTCCAGCTGTGTGTGCAGTGTCCAGCTGTGTGCACATTGTCCAGCTGTGTGTGCAGTGTCCAGCTGTGTGTGTGCAGTGTCCAGCTGTGTGTGTGCAGTGTCCAGCTGTGCCCAGTGTCCAGCTGTGTGTGCCCAGTGTCCAGCTGTGTGTGACCAGTGTCCAGCTGTGTGTGTGCAGTGTCCAGCTGTGTGCACATTGTCCAGCTGTGTGCACATTGTCCAGCTGTGTGTGACCAGTGTCCAGCTGTGTGTGCACAGTGTCCAGCTGTGACCAGTGTCCAGCTGTGTGTGAGCAGTGTCCAGCTGTGCACATTGTCCAGCTGTGTGTGCAGTGTCCAGCTGTGTGTGTGCAGTGTCCAGCTGTGTGTGTGCAGTGTCCAGCTGTGCCCAGTGTCCAGCTGTGTGTGCCCAGTGTCCAGCTGTGTGCCCAGTGTCCAGCTGTGTGTGCACAGTGTCCAGCTGTGTGTGCAGTGTCCAGCTGTGTGTGACCAGTGTCCAGCTGTGCACATTGTCCAGCTGTGCTCCTCTCGTGTCCCTCCGTGCACGGGGCTCCGGCACCTCCCTGTGGCAGCAGCCAGGAACAGGCCCCAAGCCAGGGACACCGTGGGGACAGGGACAACGTTGGGGACACCGTGGTGACAGGGACAATGTTGGGGACACCACGGGAGCCGCAGCCACCCGGGCTCCAGGCTGCACAAAGTGGGCAGCAGCCTCTGTCCCCATGTCCCCAACCCGAGGGGGGATGCGAAGCTCAGCAGCATCAGCACCGCTGTGCTGGGGACACTGCTGGGGACACTGCCATGGGGACACTGCTGGGGACACTGCTGGGGACACTGCCATGGGGACACTGCCATGGGGACACTGCTGGGGACACTGCCATAGGGACACTGCCATGGGGACACTGCCATGGGGACACTGCTGGGGACACTGCTGTGGGGACACTGCTGGGGACACTGCCATAGGGACACTGTCATGGAGACACTGCTGTGGGGACACTGCTGGGGACACTGCTGGGGACACTGCTGTGGGGACACTGCTGTGGGGACACTGCTGGGGACACTGCCATGGGGACACTGCCATGGGGACACTGCTGGGGACACTGCTGGGGACACTGCCATGGGGACACTGCTGGGGACACTGCTGGGGACACTGCTGGGGACACTGCCATGGGGACACTGCTGTGGGGACACTGCTGGGGACACTGCTGGGGACCCTGCCATGGGGACACTGTCATGAGGACACTGCTGGGGACACTGCTGGGGACACTGCTGGGGACACTGCCATGGGGACACTTCCGGGGACACTGCTGGGGACACTGCTGGGGACACTGTCATGGAGACATTGACATGGGGACACTGCTGGGGACACTGCTGGGGACACTGTCATGGAGACATTGACATGGGGACACTGCTGGGGACACTGCTGGGGACACTGTCATGGAGACATTGACATGGGGACACTGCTGGGGACATTGCTGTGGGGACACTGCTGGGGACACTGCTGGGGACACTGCTGGGGACACTGCCATGGGGACACTGCCATGGGGACACTGCTGGGGACACTGCCATGGGGACACTGCCATGGGGACACTGCCGTGGGGACATCCTTTACTCCAGGGGCCACCTCCCCTCCCCTCCTGCCGCTGTCAGTGCTTTATTTATTCCATTCCACCTCCCTGTGCCGGGCTGGGCTCCCTGCGGCAGGAGCGGGGTCCCTGGGGAGGGCTGCAGAGGGACTGGAAGCAGAGGTGCCCCCTCCCCACAGCTGCAGCTCTTCCTCTCTCTCTCTTCCACTTATTTTTCTTTTATTTTTTTTTTGGTCGTTGTTGTTTTGTTTTGTTTTTTAAAGATTGTAAATATAGATAGAGCTTTATTTTGTTAATAAGACAACGAGTAACTTAACCTGTATATTTCACATCCCTGTTTACAATCGTTCCTCCCCCTGTCCCTTGGCACAATAAAAGTGACTTTTCAGAGCAGAGAGCAGGGCCTGGACTTCACCAGATCAGGAGCGAGGCTTGGATGGGGACATCTCCAGGCACAGAAGGGACAGGAGCACCCCCAGACCTCAGCACGAGGTCCCCCAGCTCCACCACCCCCAAATTCCAGCTACCAGCAGCTTTTATTTCGCACCAAAACAAACACGGACGTGCCAGCAGCCCTGGTTGTGGCTGGGGGAGGTCCCTGTGCCCAGAGAGGGGACAGTCACCTTGTCCCTGTGCCCAGAGAGGGGACAGTCACCTCGTCCCTGTGCCCAGAGAGGGGACAGTCACCTTGTCCCTGTGCCCAGAGAGGGGACAGTCACCTTGTCCCTGTGCCCAAAGAGAGGACAGTCACCTCGTCCCTGTGCCCAGGGAGGGGACAGTCACCTTGTCCCTGTGCCCAGAGAGGGGACAGTCACCTCGTCCCCACAGCCAAGGCTCCACTGGCCGGGGCTCAGCAGGGCAGGGGCTGAAGCCGTGCCTGGTCCTGGAGCGGGGCAGCTCCGTGCCACCCCCTCCCGGGGATGGGGACACGGCCACGGGAGGAGAACAGGGGTGGGGACAGGCAGGACGGACCCCCCTGCACCCCACCTGAACCTCCCGACCCTGGGGGAGAGGGCAAGGCAGAGCTGAGAGGCTGCTCGGGCAGCACAGGGGGGAAACCGCTGAGCTAAGGGGGATGGTGGGGACAGGCAGGGACAGGACAGCGGTGGGGACAGGCAGGGACAGCTGGGGCTGGACACAGCACGGGGGGCAGGCAGCCAGTGCCCACCCCACTGGTCCCAGACCCTCGTGGCATCTCCCACCCCTCGTGGCAAACGCTCCCGTGGCTGGGGCCAGCAGGGAGCCGGGACGGGGCTGGTTTGGGGGTGGCACCCTGGTGGCACCGGGCAGGGCAGGAGGGCACGGAGGGCACAGCAAAGAGGGGTGACCAAGGTGAGCAGGCAGCTCTGGGGGCTCCCGGGTGGCCCCGTGTCCCTCCTTGGGGACAGCGGGCAGTGCCAGGCCCAGCAGTGCCAGCAGGGCACCGACCTGCCGGGCACCGGGGCCGAGCCGGGCTCAGCCTTAAGGCGATGGTGAAGCTTCCTCGCGTGGGCTGGGGCCTCGCCGGGGCCGTGGTCCTCTCCAGCATCTCATGGTCCAGTCTCGGGGGTGTCCAGGCTCTCCTGGAAGCGGTGGTGGCCGGGGCAGAGCTCCTCTTGTCCCCCGTGCCACCGGCAGGACCGGCCCTGGACCCCGGCTGGGCTGGGCAAGGGGCGAGGGGGGTGCGAGGACACGGCCAGGACAGAGCTCGGGGTGGTGGCACCTATTTGGGGACCTGCAGGGCTGTGACCACCGGCTTCATCTTGAAGTACTGTTTAAACCTTAGCTTTGCATATCTGCCGAGACAGAAGGGACAGCTCTGAGCCACTCATGTCCCCAGGGACCACCAGGATCCTCCCCAGGGACTGCTGGGATCCTCCTCAGGGATCACTGGGATCTTCCCCAGGATCTTCCCCAGGGACCATTGGGATCTTCCCTGGGATCCTCCTCAGGGACTCCCAGGATCCTCCAGGGACCATTGGGATCCTCCCCAGGGACCATTGGAATCTTCTCCAGGATCCTCCCCAGGGACCATTGGGATCCTCCCCAGGGATCATTGGGATCCTCCCCAGGGACCATTGGAATCTTCTCCAGGATCCTCCCCAGGGACCATTGGGATCCTCCTGCTCCACTCATTTCCCCCTGGGAGCAGCCAAGGTGGACTCACCTTAAGAAATTAAAGTCTATGGTCGAGTATTTATCCTGGATCAGGCCCCAGCAGGCCCAGAGGAAATGGGACGCCTGCAAGGGGCAGAACAAGGATCAGCGAATGGCCAGAAACACTTGTGCCCCTCCGGGGATTTCTGTGCCCTCCAGAGGCTGGGGCTGGCCCACATTGGGATTTTTGTGCCCTCCAGATGTTGGGACTGGCCCACACTGGGATTTCTGTGCCCTCCTGAGGCTGGGACTGGCCCACACCGGGATTTTTGTGCCCTCCAGAGGCTGCTCCTGGCTGGAGTGAGGATGGCAGCAGGGAGGATGCTGAACGTGGGGTCCCACCCCCTGCACTGCCCTCCCGGCACCTCCAGCCAGGAAAAACAGAGGGTATTTCACCAGAAATTTCCAGAAATCCAGCTGGGGCCGGCCCTGGCAGCTGGCAAAGAGGATTTCCTCACGCCAGGCCGCGGCTGAAGGGCTGCCCAAGGCCGCGGCTGTCGGACACGCGCTGTCCCCAGCGCTGCCCTGTGACCTTGCCCGGGGGCTCGGCCCCCCTGAGGCGCTGCCAGGCCCCTGGGACAGCCTGTCCCCGATGTCCCCAAGCCCCCAGGCTGGCACCAGCAGCCCCATCCTCTCCAGCTCACAGCTGGAAGCCCGAGAGCAGAGACAAGCTCATCCCCTGGGTCGTGTTTTCAGCCCCGGAGCCAGGCTGGCTCCTTCCGCCTCCACCACTCACCAAGGAGAACTTGTTCACTTGCACGTAGAGAGTTTCCAGCTCCTCCTCGGACACCTGGGTGTCACCTGGGTGTCCCTGGGTGTCACCTGGGTGTCCCTGGGTGTCACCTGGGTGCCCCTGGGTGAGCTCCTTGTAGGCCTGCAGGTAGGAGCGCAGCCACTGCAGCTGCGTCTCCTTGCTGGGGTAGAGGCCATAATCCACCTCCTTCACACCTGGGGGGTCAGGGGGACACAGGGGGGACACGGAGGGGACAGGGAGGGGACAGGGAGGGGACAGGGAGGGGTTGGAATCTCCACGGCAGAACGAGGAGAGCACAACCCCAGCCAGGCACAAAGCCCAGCCAGCCTCGGAGCCAGGAATGGCAGCCCAGGTGCCCAAAGAGCGGCAGAGACCCTGCTCCAACAACGGGGAGCCCCATTTCCTGCTGGGATTTGGGGTGTGGGATGGGGAGACCCCAATTCCCATCATGGGATTGGGGATTCAACTCCTTCTTCCATCCTCAGGGATCAGGAGAACCCAGGACAGGGAATTTCCCATTTCTCACCCCGGGACTGGGAATGGAACTCCCTCCTCCACTCCCAGGGATGAAAAGACCCCATTTCCCACCCCAAGACTGAGGATTTAACTCGCTCCTCCATCCCAGGGATGTGAAAACCCCATTTCCCACCCCAGGACTGGGGATGAAACTCCCTCCTTCACCCCCAGGGATGGGGACACCCCAAGACCACCTCATTTTCCACCATGGGACTGGGGATACAATTCCATCTTCCATCCCCAGGGTCAGCCCCATTTCCCACACTGGGACCGGGAATAAAACTCCCTCCTCCACCCCAGGGGTAAAGAGACCCCATTTCCCACCTGGGACCGGGAATAAAACTCCCTCCTCCACCCCCAGCAGCAGGGACACCCCATTTCCCTCCACGGGAGCGGGGATCCAGCTCCCTCCTCCACCCCCAGGGATGGGGCCACCCCAGGCCAGGGATGGGGGCCACTTTTGGCATCTCCCAGCTCATCCCAACCTGCGAACTCATTGAAATGGTTCCCGATGTCGAAGGCCTGGTAGTTGTAGCCCGTGTACTCGTAGTCGATGAAGCGAACGTGCTCTGCGCGGGCAAGAGCGGCGGCCGTGAGGAGAGGGGTGGGGGGACAGAGGTGACACCCCCCGGGGGGTGGCCCCAGGGACACCCCCGGGCTCACAGACCTCGTGTCCGGTCGTAGATGATGTTCTTGCACAGGAGGTCGTTGTGGCACAGCACCACGGGCGAGCCCAGCTGCGGCAGCGTCTCCTCCATCCAGGCCAGCTCCTGCTCCAGCGCCTCCGGGCTGGGCACGTCCTGCGGGAGGCTGCCCGAAGGGACAGGAGGGACAGGGTGGCACCGCTGCTGCTCTGGGGGAGCCTCCCTGGGGCTCGGGGGTGGCGTTTCCCTGGCTCACAGCGCTTCCCTGGGGGCTCGGGGGCAGAATTTCCCCAGCTTCCAGCACTTCTCTGGGGCTCGGGGGCAGAACTGAGCTTCCCCGGGGGCTCAGGGGAAAAATTGAGCTTCCCTGGGGGTTATGGGGCAGAATTTCCCCAGCTTCCAGCACTTCCCTGGGGGCTCAGGGACAAAATTGAGCTTCCCTGGGGGCTCAGGGGCAGAACTGAGCTTTCCTGGGGGCTCAGGGGCAGAATTGAGCTTCCCTGGGGCTCAGGGGCAGAACTGAGCTTCCCTGGGGGCTCGGGGGCAGAATTTCCCCAGCTTCCAGCACTTCCCTGGGGGCTCGGGGACAGCGTTTCCCTCTCATGCCCTACAAACGACCCCATTAATGACACAAAGCGGGGCTAACGAGGCTGGTTTTTGGGGAGGGGGCCAGGTTTGGCACCCAGGCAGACACCACAGCTCGCCCTCAGCGCGTCCCTTGTCCCCAAAACCCACCCGGCACACGCCCCAAATCCACCCAGCGCTCTCTCCCCGAGCACCCGGCGAAGCCCCGAGGCCACGGGGGTGTTTTGGACTCAGGCGGGGCCTCCCGGTAAGCTCAGGAGTGCGGCTTCCAAGAAGAGAACTCGTTAATGATTGTCTAATTGGCTGCGCTGAAGGCGCAGGGTGGGTAAAGTCTGCCCGCGGCTGAGAAAAGCCCGGCCGGCTCCTGGCGCGGGTTAATGATTGCCCTGCCTGCGGTTCGTTCACCTCCTCCGCCTCTTGGGGCTGCCCGAATCCTTCCCAGACACCCCAACACTCACCCAGCCGCCCCAAAAAATGGTTGGGAGTGGGGACTGGGTGTTCCGATCTAGGCTGGGTTTCTAGGATTCATCGTCAGCTCAGCAGGGCTTGAGCTCGGGATTATTCTGGTTTAAATTCCCGGGAGGAGGAGGAGGAGGAGGATTGTTACAGCAGTGGGAGGCTGTGGCTCTGAGTGGATCCTGCACAGACACATCCCAGAGCTCCAAAAGAGCTGAAATCCTCCCCAAAACAGGAGGCAGGAAGGGGCTGGAGCTGCTCCCGGGGCTGCGGGAGGGATCCAGCAGCGGATCCAGCTCCAAACCCTCAGAGGGAATCTGGGAATCTTTACCTGGGAACCTTTACCTGGGAACCAGGGCTCTGCCCTCTGCTCCCGAGGCAGAGCCCGGCTCTGGGGGATCCCTCTGCCTTTACCTGGCGTTGGATACCTTTGGGCTGAGCTCCGTCTTCACCAGGCTGAGGTATTTGTGCAGCTTCTGCCACAGGATGGGCCTGGGGAGGCTCCCGTTGGCGTGGATGGCGTGGACTCGGGCCATCTCCCGGGCCACCAGCCTGGCACGGAGCGCAGGAAAGGGGTGAGAGGTGATCCCAGATCCTCGACATCCCTCCTCTCTCCCCCCTAAAAAGAGCTTTGGGGTGTCTTCAGAGGGATTCCCTGAAAGTCCTGCGGGGTTGGCACAGCTGACCCCTCATTCTGCGTCAGGGATCAGCCTCTGAGGCATTTCAGAGTCCACATTTCCAGGGCAAATTCAGGCCAAAACTCAGCTTCCCGTGACATTCCAGCTTCCCAGAAAACCTTTATTCCAGGTTCCCAGGAAACCTCTCTCCACCAGAACCTAACGCTTTAGAAATGCTCCCATTTGACCCATTTATCCCCCACCACCCCCCAGGGCTGAGCCCACCAGCGACCCCCACCCCGGGCAGTGAGGGCAGAGCTGGAAACACGGAGCAAATCCCCAGAAAACCGGGAATTTTCTCGAGCTGCTTTTCCCTGGAAAACCCCCATCTCCCCCCACGGGAGGCGCCGCGCACCTGAAGATGTGAGGATCCCGCACATGGTCGGGCCCCAGCGCGATTCCCGGCAGGAATTGGTAGCAGAGCCCGTTCTGGAAGGCGCAGTAGAGGTCGGGGGCGCAGCCGTGGGCGCGCAGCACCTGGAAATTCCTCAGCTCCGTCTCCCTGTCCACCAGCAGCTCCGTTTTCCTGCCGTACACTCGCACCAGCAGCGCGTCTGCCATGCCCTCGTCCGTGTAGCAGGCCACCAGCTTGTTGGTGATGCCGTCAGTGAAGAGCTGCGTGGGGACAAACACGGCAGAGGTGACACCGGGGGAACGCCCTGTCCTTTTCCCAGAGGTGGGAAAACCTCATGGCGATGGTAATAATGAGGAGAAGGAGCGAGGCAACGCTGGCGGGAGAGCTCCTGGGGGGGTTTGAAAGGGCTCGAGGTGGTGGTTTGGGTGGGAATCCTGCGGTTTTACACCTGGGAGCTCAGGAATATCTCAGGGATAGCTCAGGAACAGCTCAGGGATAGTTCAGGAATGTCTCAGGGATATCTCAGGAATATTTCAGGGATAGCTCAGGAACATCTCAGGAATATCTCAGGGACAGCTCAGGAACAATTCAGGAATATCTCAAGAATATCTCAGGAACATCTCAGGGATATCTCAGGAGCAGCTCAGGAACAACTCAGGGATAGCTCAGGGATAGCTCAGGAACAACTCAGGAATATCTCAGGAACAGCTCACTTGGCACGGAGTGGCCCCGGGAATCGCTCCCGGGGGAAAAAAAAAATAAAAAAATCCGGGTGAATTGGCACGAAAATTAAAAAAAAAAATAAATAACTAAAATAAATAAATAAACCGCCCAACGAGGCTTGAAAACAAACCCGGAGCAAACACCACCGCCCCATCCCCTCCTCCGACCCTCCCCGCGGGCCGGGGCGCTGATAGGCGGGGACGTCGCTGCTGGGGACATCTCGTGTCACCGCTCTGATGGCTCCTCGCAGATGGAAAGGGAGTTTTGTTCTCCCGGCGCTCCGCCTTGGCCGCCTGCCCGCGCACATGCCGGGGCTGCTGCCGCCCGCGCCGGGCCCCGCGCCCCATCCCGGGGCATCCAGGGGGTTTAGGGATGTGTCACCCCACGGGAAAACCCTGTCCCGTTGTCCCTGCAGTGCTGCGGCTCCCCCTGGGAAGGGTTCCTTCATCCCACCGGGATTTTGGGCACCTCCAGGGCATTGAGAGGGTTTGGGGCTGTCACCCCACAGAAAATCACCCCCGTTGTCCCCCGTGCCAGCTCCAAGCGGGGCGCTCCGGGGTGCTGCGGCTCCCCGTGGGAAGGATTCCTTCATCCCTGTGGGATCGGGGAGCCGGAGCAGGAGGGGGGAGAGGGGCTCCTGCTCCGGCAGCCGTGGAGCTCAGGGATGGGACGGATAATTTTAGACATCCCACTCAGCAACCCACGCTCCCCTATAGGGCTCCTATATATAGGGCTTCTGGAGCAGCCTCCCGAGGGAGACTCCAGGCACGGGAATGAGACCCCCCCGAGTCAGACGGGGTTGACACCCCCGTTCCACAGCTGGATTTGGGGCGAGCAACTGCCCCATCCTCCGAGGCTGCTGCCCCTCAGCTGCGGCTGAACTTTCTCAAGCTGCTTTTCCCCGAGCTGATAGTCTGGGTTTCACCACGGGGCTCGGCTCCCTCCTCCTCTTGTCCTGCCAGGCCCCAGAGGAAACTGAGGCAGCAGAGTTGTCACACCCCGTCCATGCAGGTGCCACCGTCGGCCACACACGGCTCGGCCGCAGGTGAGCGGCTCCACACGGAGCGAAATCCTGGTGTTCTGCTTTGTTTCGCTGCCCCACGGCCCGGGCAGCCCTTTCCAGCAGGTTTAACGGGATTACTGAGCCTGATCCCCCCCTGAATTCCAGGCCGCCAACTTCGGAGACGCGCACGTGGCTGCTCGGTGGCCTGCAGGGACTCGCTGGGTTCGGGGGTGGCAGCTCCGCCGGCTCCCAAGGATCGGCTGCGGCTGCCTGGGGGATTCCCGGTGCTGTTCCCTGTGGATCCAGGCTGCAGCCACCCCAAATCCTTCCCTCCTGCAGCCGGGGGACGGCAGGGACAGAGGGAAGGAGTGACACCTCCCGAACTCTGCAGGGATCAAAGGCAAAGCGAGACCTGCGCCGAAGCGCTGGGGTGAAGCAGCAAAATCCAACTCCTGGTGCTGCACCTGCCGGGAGAATCCCTCAGCATTCCCAAAACGCCCCCGTGCTCGCTGCCTCGGCACCCCCGGCCCGCTGCTGGGCTCCAGCCGGGCACCTTGGTGCCAAATCCGGGCTAAAATCATCCAACCCAACATCGGCTCCGCTGCCGCTCTTATCTCCGGCGGAGGGGTGGATGGAGGAGTTTGAGCTTCCCCGGGAGGGTGGGTGGCTCTGCCGCACGGACATTCCTCGGGATGAGGAGCAGGAGCCCTGGGAATCGGGCACAACCTGGATCGCAGGAGCAGCCAGACCCTTCTTGCCGTGCTCCTGAGCTCCGGGAGATTTTCCCGTGCCACCGGCACAGCCTGGTACAGCCCCCGCGGGGCGCTGGCACCGGGGCAGCGCTCCGGGGCACCGGGCGAGGGAATGGGATCGTTAATGGGAACCAGCTCAGGCCCCCGGCCCGCTCCTCGCCATCCCGAGCTGCTCCTGCCAGGGGAAACGCGGGCGGAGGGAAAGCAGCCGAGGGAAACGCAACGGGAGGGTTTTCCCTCAACTCCTAAGTGGGTGTTTTTTTCATTTTTTTTTTTTTTCATTTTAATTAAAAACACACGCACGCACACCCGAGCTGCTGTTGAACACTGACCCCTGCGGAGGCCTGGATACCACAGAGCGGGGTCCCTGCACAACCACCGAGCTCCGCGAGCAGAGCGAGACATTTCCTGCCCCTGCAAACTCCAACTCCCAGCTTCCTGCCCGTTGCCATCTGCCCTTTTCAGATGGCTTTTCCTGCAGCTTCTTGTATTTCATTACGCTCGGCTATTAATACAGTTTTAATGACGGGAAGCGTGTGCCCTCGGAGGGGACGCTCGCTCACGTGCAGGCGTTTAAGGGCACTCGGTGCCAGCCCCTCCGCGCTCCGGTGCCCGGCGCCAGGGCACGGCCGAGGGCACCGGTGCCACCAGCCTGTGTCACCCCAGACCCGGCCGGAGGGGGAGAGGGATTCCCAAAGCCCTGGCAGCTCCGCACAGCCGAGTTCTGCCCCGTGCCCGGAGCCCGGAACCGGTGCCCGGCTCCCACCGGGGCTCAGCCTGGGGAAGGTGGGAGGCGACAAATATCCCAAAGGAGAGCGGCCACCCCTGCGGGCACCTCGGCAGACACCCTGGGGACACTTTGGTACCCACAGCCACCGCCCGGTGACCACCCCAGGGGTCCCTAAACCTCGTTGGGGGGTGTGCAATGGGGGGGTCGCAGCTGATGGACCCTCGGTTACGCTCTGAGAGCAGAGGGGAGAGCCAGGAGTGGGGGGTGCAGAGTGCCACATCCTCTGGGGCAGGTCCTAGAGCCCCCCATGGTGAACCCCACAGCCCCCTAGGATGGACCCCCCAAGCTGAGCCCCACAACTCCTCTGGGGCAGACCCCATAGCCCCCCAGGCTAAGCCCCGCAGCCCCCCTTGAGCTGACCCCACACCCCGCCGGGGTGAGCACCGCAGCCCCCACAGCCAGACCCTGTAACCCCATAACCCCACCCCAGCCGGGCTCCGCAGCCCCACCGGCCGATCCCCGCGGGGGAGCGGCTGCCGGTTCTCCCGCTGCCGGCGCGGGGTCCCCCCCCGTACCTTGGTCTTCACCGTGGCCGGCTCCCAGGCGGGTCTCAGCTGCCGCACGATCCGCAGCGCCCCGGGCAGCACGTCCCCCTCGTCCACCGCAATGCCGAGGTGTGGCACGGCGGGGGTCCCGCCGCCGCCCCCCCGCTCCGGCCGCGGGCAGTCGGGGCAGCGGGCGGGCGGTGCGGCCATGGCCAGCTCCGCGCTGCCGGAGCCGCGGCCCATGTGCCGGGGGCTGCGCGGGGCCGGCGGCCGCGGGGAGGAGCCGCCGCCGTTGGGAAGCCATGAGTCACCGGCCCGCCTCCCGCCCGCCTCCCCGGCAGCGCCGGCAGCGCCCGCACCGGCACCGGGGGCAGGGACCCGCATCCCACCGGCACCGGCACCGGGGGCAGGGACCCGCATCGCACCGGCACCGGGGGCAGGGACCGGCATCGCATCGGCACCGGTACCGAGGGCAGGGACCCGCATCGCACCGGCACCGGCACCGGGGGCAGGGACCCGCATCTCACCGGCACCGGGGGCAGGGACCCGCATCCCACCGGCACCGGGGGATGGGACCCGCATCCCACCGGCACCGGGGGCAGGGACCCGCATCCCACCGGCACCGGCACCGGGGGCAGGGACCCGCATCCCACCGGCACCGGGGGCAGGGACCCGCATCCCACCGGCACCGGCACCGGGGGCAGGGACCCGCGTCCCACCGGCACCGGCACCGGGGGAAGGGACCCGCGTCCCACCGGCGCCGGCATCCCGGGGAAGGGGACCTACATCCTACCGGGACCGACCTTCCAGACCGGGGATTGCATCCTGCCGGCACCGGCACCGCGTGCAGGGGATCCGCATCCCACCGGGACTGGCATCGCTCTCCGGGCGGGACCCGCACCGAGACCCGCACCGGTATCGGCGGACCCGCTCCCCGCCCGCACCGGGACCCCAGGCTGCCGGCGCCAGACCGGGATCGTATCCTGGGCAGTGGGTCCGCACCGGGATGGGGCATTCCATCCACCCCCGACCCGCACCGGCATCCCGGGCAAGGGAGCCCCGCCCGACCGGCACCGGGACCCGGCTCTGCCGCACCGGCTGTCGATGCCTCCCCCACCCATTCCCGGAGCCCCTCAGCCACTCCCGAGCAGCCGCCCCGCACCGAGATCCCCCCTCCGCACCTGCTGCTGGTGCCTCCTGCCCGGATACCTTCCCCATCCATTCCTGGAAGCACAAAGCCATCCCAGAGGATCCGCACCGGGAGAGGGAGCGCCCCCGCCGCACCTGCAGCTGATGTCCTGTACCCCAGTGTCCATCCATCCATCCATCCATCCATCCATCCATCCATCCATCCATCCATCCATCCATCCCCTGAGCCCCTTCGCCATCCCGGGGGGCTCCTCGCAGCCCCCACTCCCTCCCTTTGGGGTTAAGAAAGATGAGGATGCCACGCACGGGATGAGCTCCAGCTCCCAGGGCTCCAGGCGGGATGGATCCCCCCGGGATAACTTCTCCCATCGCACCCTCCGGGCACCGGCTTCCACAGGGATTCACAGCTGGGTTGGGAAGAGGTTTCGGGGGTGAAGACAGAGCGGGATTTTCCCGCTGGCAGAGCCCCCGGAGGCGGCTTCATTAGCAGAGGAAATTACAGCGTCACACGGCCGGCAGAGGAGAATGCCCCCTCTAAAGTTCCTGAAACCAGCCCAATGGACCATGGAGACCTGGGGAAAAATCATTTAAGGAAGGGGAGGCGGGGGGGACAAAAACCCCGCCGGGCAGTTTCCCGTGTTTCTAAAAATAGCTCCAGCCCTGTCAGTGTTAATAGGACGGGCATAATTGCTGCCGCGCTTTGCAGGGCTGAGCGTGGCCTAATTGCTCGGCCGGAACGATCTAATCCGGGCTAGCGGAGCCCCGCAGGCAGGGCCGCCGCATCCAGCGGGAAATTGCCCCTGGAGCAGGCGATTAGAGGTGTTAATAGGCCGGCTTAAGGGGCCTGGCAGCGGCACCGGGAGGTTTTTAACTCAGAATTGGAATAGAACCGGCCCCAGGAAAAAAACATCCCGGTTTAGGCCAGGCTGAGCGTTTTCCAGCCGAGGGATGTGGCAGAAGGAGCGGTGAGGGCTGAAGTCACCTTGACGTTCATCGAGTCCTCCCCAGATCTGAGCCTTGGCTGTGGAGAACCGGGCAGAGGAGGGTTAGAAATTTCCAAGCTGGATTTCCCTCCGTTAGGAAAGGGAAAATCTCGCCGAGCATCTCAGCCCATCCAGGCTGTGGATGCAGCTTCAGCCCTGAGTTCAGCAGATTCCCTCTTTCCTGATGGTCCCATCCCTCCCTGCCGCTGCTTCCCGGCTCCCGGGGTTTCCTGTGCTGATGAGCGGCTCAGGAAATGTTGGATGAGGGGAGATATTCGTCCCTTCCCTCCACCTCTGGGCCCTGAAGAGCCACTGCCACCACCCCGGCGTCGGAGGTGGCAGAAAAAGCCACGGCGCACCCACAGGAGCCTGAATTTCCCATCCGGGGAGCCCCCGGGGTTGGGCAGCCCAGCACGAGGAGCTTCAAACGCTCCACGGCTGCGGAGAAGATCCCAGGAGGGGACAAACATCCGCCCCAGCCGCATCCTCCCCGCTCTGGGGCTGCCGTGGGGCAGGGCCGGGATGAGGATTCGGGCTGGGAACAGGGCTGGGATGAGAATCCGGGCTGGAGGGAGGGCTGGGATGAGGATCCGGGCTGGGAATGGGGCTGGGATGAGGATCCGGGCAGGGATGAGGATCCGGGCTGGAGGGAAGGTTGGGATGAGGATCCGGGCGGGGAACAGGACAGGGATGAGAATCCGGGCTGCTGGGAACAGGGCTGGGATGAGGATCCAGGCTGGAAACTTTGGGGAGGTGCTGGAAGGGTCACACAGCAGCCGCTGGCTCGGTGCTGGCAGCAGCATCCCCTCCCCAAATTTCCCCGCAGCTGAGAGGGAATTTGGCAGCTCTTTGGGGTTCATCAGCGCTGGGAATCCGTCATCGGTCCCTGCTGGCTGCTCTTCCATGGTGAGATCCTGGTTCGCTCCAGGCTCTGCCCCAGGAGCAGCTTTCCCCGAGGATCGTGGCGCTCCCAGCCACCCGGACTGGTCAAACTGGAGGCGGGACCGTGTTCCCTCGGCGTTGGGGAGCGCTCGGATCCGCGGTGCAGGGCTGGAACTGGGAATGGCCCCCGGCACAGGGGCATCTCCATGTCCAGGGCAGAGAAAAACCTCTGCTTTTCCATGAAAACGAGTCCTGGGACAGGAGCCACCGTCCTGTGTGACCCGCAGGCACTGTCCCCTCCCCGGAGTGCCGCGGCAGAGGTGAGGCACAGCCCCGGCCCTGTCCCCAGGGGGACACCCAGGGCTCCTGGCACTGTCCCGTCTGCAGGAAGAGCTTTGCAGAGCCCTTGATTTGCCCGCAGGAGCTGCGGTGGCAGGAGCTGGGAGGGCGCTGCACCCTGATGGGCTGGAAGGACCCAAACCAAGCGGTGGCTCCTGGCCCAGGGACATTTGTGGCCCAGTTCCCTCAATAAAAGCGTCTGATCCCCCTCTCTGCAACTCCCCGCACTCAGCCTCCTGTTGCTTTAAATTGTTTAATATCAAATTCATGAAGAGGGGCGGGGCTAAAACTATCATTAAACACGGATTATTTCCCCCCGCGATTTAGGAACGGGCACGAACCATCCCTCAACCACCGCGTGCTGCTCCTGGCCTTGCACATCACCCCAAAAACGCCCGGAGGAGCCGCTCCGGCCGCAGGATCCCGCTGGGATTCCCAGCCCAGCTCCAGGCTCAGCTCTCGGCTGCAGGAGAAGCTCCCGGGAAGCAGCGCGGGGGTTTGGGAGTGGGAGCGGGCGAGGTTTGGGAGCCGCTGCAGTGACAGAGAGGAGGTGGCAGAGCTGGGAGGGAGCTGCTGTTCCCTCGCTGCTTCCCGGGGCTCCGGCAGCTCCTCGGGGCTGGTTCTCCATCCCCGGACCCCCCCGGATCCCCCCGGATCCCCCGGGCCCTCAGCGGGCGCTGGCGAAGCCGATGCGGTTGTGGCGCCGGTCGAATTTGGTGTAGTAGTGACCGATGAAGGTGGCGCCCAGGATCCAGAGGGGACCGGCCGGAGGGGGAATGTCCAGCCCGGAGAAAGCCACCACGCACACGTCCTCCCCGTACTGGGATTGCTGCCAGGAGGAGAGCCGCGGGGTGATGGAGGAGGATCGCGGTGTCACCGTCCCCCAGCTCCGCACCCGCCGCGTTCCTTCCTCGGGAATCACGGAATATCCTGAACGAGGATCACCGGGACCGGCTCCTTTCCCTGCGCAGACCACCCCAAAAACCCCACCCTGTGCCTGGGGGTGTTCTCCAAACCCTCTGTGAACTCTTGGCTCACGCTGTCCCGGTGTCCACCCACCCTCGGGGTGCGAAGCCTTTCCCGATATCCAAATTCCGGCAAAAACCATCCCTGCCTGTCCCTGCTCACCCCAAATCCCCCCCAGACCACCCCGGGAAGGAGGGACAGCTCGGCCTGCCTCGCCTGGACACCTCCACCCGACAAAGGGGTTTGAGGGGAAAACAAGGAGCGTCATTTTGGGGCAGATTCTGGCTGATTTGGGGGATCCAGGACACTCACCCGCAGGACGTAGGCAGGGCCACTGAGGCCATAAACCTTCCCTCCCAGGTGGAAGGAGATGTTGGGCAGCTGAGGCACCTGCTCGCAGTCCACCACGTACTGCAGGGGCAGGGGACAGCGCTGGGACGGGGCCAGGCCGCCCGTGGGGACACGGGGCGGGGCTGGCGGTCACTCACCTCTCCCTCGGCCACCTCGGTGGCCCCGATGGCTTTCATGAGCACGGACACGGGGCCGGCGGGGCCGGTGATGTAGGAGGCTCCCGTGTCCACGGCCACCGAGCAGCCCTCCCTGCAGAACAGGATCTCGGCTCCGACGGACACCCTGGAGCGGGAGGGAGGGTCCTGAGTGTCCCCTGGTGTCACCAGGAGTGTCACAACCATCCTGCGTGTCCCCTGGTGTCACCAGGAGTGTCACAACCATCCCGAGTGTCCCCTGGTGTCACCAGGAGTGTCACAACCATCCCAAGTGTCCCCTGGTGTCACCAGGAGTGTCACAACCATCCCGAGTGTCCCCTGGTGTCACCAGTAGTGTCACATCCATCCCGCGTGTCCCCTGGTGTCACCAGGAATGTCACACTGAGTGTCCTCTGGTGACATCAGGAGTGTCACATCTATCCCAAGTGTCCTTCGGTGTCACCAAGGGTGCTCCTGGGAATGTCAAATCCATCCCAAGTGTCCCCTGGTGTCACCGGGAATGTCACAACCATCCTGAGTGTCCCCTGGTGTCACCAGGAGTGTCACAACCATCCCAAGTGTCCCCTGGTGTCACCAGGAGTGTCACAACCATCCCGAGTGTCCCCTGGTGTCACCAGTAGTGTCACATCCATCCCGCGTGTCCCCTGGTGTCACCAGGAATGTCACACTGAGTGTCCTCTGGTGTCACCAGGAGTGTCACAACCATCCCGAGTGTCCCCTGGTGTCACCGGGAATGTCACATCCATCCCGAGTGTCCCCTGGTGTCACCGGGAGTGTCACATCCATCCTGAGTGTCCCCCGGTGTCCCCAGGGGTGTCACATCCATCCCCAGCCAGGCATGTGCCACTCCCGGCTTTTCCAATGTGGGATTTAAGCTCCATCATGCGCAGGGTTTATTTTTTTGGGGGTTAAACAAAGCGGGATTGTTCCAGCGCCTCCCGCTCCTCCCGCGGGACTGACGGGGGTGAGACTCTTCCAACTGCAGCTCCCAAGTGGAAAATCAGCCCACGGTGCCACCCCCTCTGCATTCCCAGCTGCTCCTCGCTGAGCCGGGAGAAGCTGGAGGAGCCCACCCCGCTCCTCCCCTGATGGGGGCAAAGCATCCGGCCGCAACGCCGAGGGAAAACATCCCTGAAATCCCTGAAATCCCTGAAATCCCTGAAATCCCTGAAATCCCACCCCCACAGAGCCGCGGGATGCAGCCAGCGCTGGGCTAATGTTGGATTTGATGGCCCCAAAGGCTTTTCCCACCCAAATAAGGCGGTGGTTTGTGATTGCCATCCCCGGGCTCTCCCCGGCCTCACCCCTTCATGCTGATCTGCCAGAAGCCGCTCCTGCTGACGTTCAGGTAGTGGAAGTCGCCGGTGTAATAGGCGGGGTCGCTGCCTCCCAGGATGATTTCCCCGCCGGGTTTCAGGGGAGAATTCCTGGCGTGCCAAACACAGCGGGAGCGATTCCCCTTTCCCCAAAATTCCCCGCCAGACCGAGCAATCCCCCTTTCCCCAAAATTCCCAGCCAGACCGAGCAATTCCCCTTGCTCCAAAATTCCCAGCCAGACAGAGCGATTCCACTTTCTCCAAAATTCCCAACCCGGCAGGAAGCGATTCCCCTTTCCCCAAAATTCCCAGCCAGACAGAGCGATTCCACTTTCCCCAAAAATCCCAGCCCAGAAGAAAGCAATTCCCCTTTCCTCAAAATTCCCAACCCGGCAGGAAGCGATTCCCCTTTCCCCAAAATTCCCATCCATACAGAATTATTCCCCTTTCCCCAAAATTCCCAGCCCCGGAGGGAGCAGCCCCAGCCACGAGGCTCTGCTGGCCCTGCGGGGACAGGAGGTGACAGCTGCTCCAGGTGGGTGCGGTGGCTCCTGAGGGGGTCAGGAATGCCGCAGGACCCGGGAAGGACATCCCGGGGCTGGCAGGGGGCTCAGGGGACCCGGGGGACACGGGGGGCTGGCAGCGGGTGGCCTCGAGGGCGCTCCTGCTTTGGATCTTCTTACTTGGAAGCGCTGCAAAGAGAGGGAGGCTCCGTGAGGCTGCAGGTGGCCCCAGGGGACACCGGGGGGCTCCGTGGGGCTGCAGGTGGCCCCAGGGGACACAGGTGACACCCAGAGGCGCAGGGGACTCCAGTGGCACCGCGCTGCCCCGGGATCCAACAGCACCGAGTGGGATTTTGGGGTGTGTTTGGGGTCTCTCTGTCACTGCACGGTTCCGGGTCGATGTTTTTGGGGCCGGTGGGGAGTGCTGGGGTGTGGAGCAGAATTCCTGCTCCCACTGCTCCCCTGCGTTTGGGGACGCTGGGAGGAGCTCAGCAGTTTGGGGGAAGAAATGGAAGATTTGGCTGCTGGTGCAGGGGGTTTTAGATAGGTTTTTTTTTGTTTGTTTTGATTTTTAAAAAATGTTGCCTGCAGAAACACCGAAGCCCCTCCAGGCTGGGATGGCTGCAGCCCCTCTCACCGAGCTGGTGGCTGTGCAGTGACAGTGACAAACCGGAGCAGCCACCACTCCCTGCCCGGCAGCTCTGGATCTGCGTCCACCCCTCTCTGTCTCTTGTGCTGCCTCATTCTCCTCCAGCTCCTCCAGGATCCCAAACTTCCTCCCTCTCCAGCTCCTCCAGGATCCCAAACTCTCTCGTCTCCAGATCCTCCAGGATCCCCCATTCCTTCCTTCCTTCCCCAGCTCCTCCAGGACCCTCCTTTCCTTCCTACTCCAGCTCCTCCAGGATCCCCCACTCCTTCCCATCCCACCTCCCCCAGGATCCCCCATTCCTCCCCTGCCTCCCCCCCATGTCCCCCCGCCCCATCCCCATCTCCCCCCAACCCCAACCCCCAAACCGATCCCCGCCGCTGTTGTGACCCCCCAAACCCCGGCTCCTCACGGGTATCCCCTGCTCCCCACGGGTGTCCCCTGCTCCCCATGGGTGTTCCCGGCTCCCCCGGGTGTCCCCAGTCCCCCTGGGTGTCCCCTGCTCTCCCCGCGTGTCCCCTGCTCCCCTCGGGTGTCCCCTCCCCGCCCCCCCCGGGTGTCCCCAGTCCCCCTGGGTGTCCCCTGCTCCCCCGCGTGTCCCCTGCTCCCCCGCGTGTCCCCTGCTCCCCTCGGGTGTCCCCTGCCCCCGCAGCACCCACCGGCTGTAGTAGACGGAGAACGCGTCCTCCTGCAGGATCTGCTGCGCCAGGATGCGGTCGAACACGGGGGTGATGCCGTCGATGGCCTGCCCGGGGTAGCCCATGCCCAGCACGCCGTCGAACCTGGCGAAGATGAAGGGGAAGGCGGGCAGCGCCGTGGCCTCGGCGAACACCTGGATGATCGGGATGTCCGACACCTGCGGGGATCGCGGGGGGGATTGGGGGGCGCTGGGAAGGGATGAATCCTACCCCATCCCCAAAAAAAACCCCTCAGATGTTTCCTGGATGAGGCAGGAGTGTGGGGTTTGGGGATTTGGTGGATTTCAGGTGTGGAATTCGGGGATTCTGTGGATTCTAAGTGTGGATTTTGGGGATCCTGTGGATTCCAGATGTGGATTTTGGGGATTCTGTGGGATCCAGGTGTGGATTTTGGAGATTCTGAAAGTACAGGGAGTGTGGATTTTGGGGATTCTGTGAGTCCCAAAGCATGGATTTTGGGGATCCTGTGGATTCCAGATGTGGATTTTGGGGATTCTGTGGATTCCAGATGTGGATTTTGGGGATTCTGTGGATTCCAGGTGTGGATTTTGGGGATTCTGTGGGTTCCAGGTGTGGATTTTGGGGATTCTGTGGGTTCCAGGTGTGGATTTTGGGGATTCTGTGGGTGCCAGGGCTCACCGTGACGATGTCCTGGCTGAGGACGCCTTTGACGCTGCCGGTGCCGTAGCGGATGGCGAAGCCGGTGCCGTTGGCGATGTAGGTGCGCGACTTGGAGGAGTCGTAGCGGCTGTGGGACACTGGGGACAGGGAAAAGGGACATCCCAGAGGGGCACAGAGCATCTCTGTCCCCCCCAAAATCCCCCGCGGGGTGTAATGGACCCACCCCACCTCAATGCCAGGGGTCTGGGCACCAACAGAGACCCCCCCAGCCCTCCCTGAGCAGCCCAAGGGACTCGCTGAGGTTTTGGGGGGTCACCCCCAGCCCCGGCCGTGCCCCCCTACTCACCACAGGCGCTGTAGAGGGGGGAGCACTTGTAGGACGGCACCCACAGGTTGGCCGAGCCCGTGTCAAAGACCACCTTGAAGGTCTGCGCGGGGGTCCCGATGCTGATCTCGCCGAAATATTGGGTCTGGGGGGGACGGGGAGCATCCCTGGGGCACAGCTCGGGCGGGAAAGCGCCGGCACCGAGCCCAGCTGGGGCTGCCGGGTGACATCGGGGGTGACAAACCCCCCACTCACATCCAGGTAGTTGGTGAGGAGGGTGGGCGCTGTCCCGTTGCGGGGACCGTCCCCTCCTCCGCGTGTGCCCCGGCGCAGCTCCGGGAACACCTCCCGCACCTTCACCCCCATCTCCTGCAGCGTCTGGCGGATGGAGGGCATCCTCCGCAGGGCGATCCTGGGGGGATTGCACAGAGCTGGGGATCCTCCCCCCGAGCCCCCCGGCAGCCTCCAGAGGAGTTCCCAGCCTCGGGAGCTCCAGCCGGGTGGCTCTAGATGGCAGCAGCTCCCCGCCGCTCCCCCGCGGGTCCCGCTCCCAGCCCGAGCCCACCCAGCGTGGGGAGCCCCAGGTGGGTGGGGGCGGCACCCGCAGACCCCGAGCCCGGCCCCAAACCCGGTTATTTGGGATTCCCAAGTTGTTTAGGTTGGGAAAATCCCCCGCGGGCTCGTGGAGCAGCACCGGGACCATCCGGTGCTCGAGGGAGAGGAGTGAGGAAGAGCAGGAGACGAGGAGGAAGGGGATGAAGCAGCAAAGCCCCTCACCCTCCTCACCCGGTCCCGGGAATAAAAGGGGGGGACAGCACCGTGAGTGCCACACGAGCTTGGGCTACCTCTGCAAAGCCTGGGCTGGCCAGGGGACAAAAGTGGCACCCCAGGTGAGGGCCAGGAGCAGCAGGGACCGCTGCAGCCTCCGGCTGGCTCCCGCCGCCATCGCGTCCCCCGCTGTCACCGCCCGTGCCGGCAGCTCCGTCCCGTCCCGTCCCGGCGGGGAGGAAGCTTTTATAGCCCGGGATCCTCCATCCGGGCTGGATTCTCCTCCCCTGGCAGGGGCAGGGCTGGGAATGCCATGGATAAGGCTGGACGGGGTTGGGAATGCCATGGATAACAGCGGGAAGGTTGGGAATGCCATGGAGAACTTGGGCAGGATGGGAATGCCACGGAGAGCACTGGGAGGGTTGGGAATGCCATGGATAGCCCTGAGAGGGTTGGGAATGCCATGGAGAACACTGAGGAGCTTGGAAATGCCATGGATAGCACCGGGAAGGTTGGGAATGCCATGGATAACTCTGGGGAGGTCGGGAATGCCATAGAGAACCCAGGGAGGGTTGGGAATGCCATGGATAACCCTGGGGAGGTTGGGAATGCCATAGAGAACCCAGGGAGGGTTGGGAATGTCATGGAGAACTCTGGGAAGGTTGGGAATGCCATGGATAACCCTGGGAAGGTTGGGAATGCCACGGAGAGCACCGGGAAGGTTGGGACAGTCCCCAGGGAGGGTGGCACAGCCAGAACCCCCCGCGTGCCCAGTGGGAGTGGGACAAGGGGAGCTGCGGATATCTGGGAGATGGGATCCCCCGTTCCTCGGAGCTGTGAGGGACACGAGTCCCTGCTGGGTGCTGGCACAGGTCCGGGTGCCATCCTGGCCGAGGAGATGTCCCCAAACTCCACCTGCAGGGGAATGACGGGATTCTCCCCAAGGGAATGGGAACGGCAAGGGACACTCGGCCCTGTTTGCCATGGAGACACCGAGCGAAGACCCCCCAGCCCCCTCTGCCCTCTGGAGAGCCCCCCCAGCCCCAGCTCCGTTAAACCAAGGCTGGTGCTTGGAGCAGAGAACGGCCGAACTCATCACAGCTGCTCCATTTGGGATCAGATCCTGGCGTTTGGGAAGGGAGACGCTGCTCGAATCCCTCAGGAGCCTCCAGCTGCTCCCCCGCCCCTCCCCAGGTCGCCGTGTCCCCCCCCGGAAGCCCCCAGCCCGGGGTGGGGGGTGCTGGATCCGCCCCGTGGCTCCCAGGGTCTCCTGACCTCGGGAATCTCGCTGGGAAGTGACTGCAAAGGCAATAAAAATGTTCTTGGATGAACCCCGAGGACACATTCACCCCCAGCCCCACAATCACCCTCCCGCTCATGGGATTTGTCACCCCAGTCCAGGGGACACCCCATAAAACTCCAAACAACTTTCCCCCCAGACCCGGGGTTTCAGCGCCTCATTCCCGGTGGGATTTTGCTGCCAGGGCATTGCTGACCCCGGCAGACCCCAGGGCTCAGCCCCACGGGTCTCTGCCCCCACCCCTGACGTCTTTTCCCACGCAGGACCCGTGTCCCTGCGTCACTCCGGGGAGCCTCGTGGCCCGGCGCAGGTTGCGGGGAGGGAGCGGGGTCAGGAGCCGCAGGGCCTGGCAGGGATCCCGCGGCCATAAATCCCTGCCCGGGCATCCCGCGGGCTCTGCCGGCTTTGCCAAGCTCCGCTCCCCGCTGGAAAAGCCGCGGGGGCGGCAGCACTTCAAAGGAAAAAGGGGTCCCGGGATGTGGGGCAGTGGGGATCCCACGTTTCCAGCCCCTTCTGATCCAGGGCAGCTGCATCTGCAGGATCCCTGAGGATTTGGGATGCTCTGGGCACGGCTTTGTCCCCTCAGGCACGGCTGGACCCCTCTCCTGCGGGGAATCCAGAGGGGGATAAGCTGGGAAATGCTGTGGGATGGGGGACAACCCTTCCCTGCCACTGGGATGGCCCCAAAACCCCCTTGGATGGGAAATGGGGAAAAGCGACTTCCCCAAATCCATCAGAGAGCCAAGGGCTGCTGCTTTGGGGTGGCCACTGGGGCGGCTGTCCCAGCTCCAGGAATCTGGGGACACCTTCCCAGTGCCGGGAAACCCCCAAAAGGAATTTCCCAGACCCCTCTGCCAACCTGGAGCCAAAGCTGCGATGGAAAAGGTCTAAAAAACCTGGAAAAGTGGTTTTGTGGGGGGTTAGAAGGACAGGGACACAGGAGAGAAGGGGACAGGGACATCAGGCAGCTCTGGGACAACGCTGGGTTCATTCCCGACCTTTCAGATCCATAGGGAAGATCCTGAATTCTTCCCATGCAGCCCCAAAACATCCTTTAACTTGAATTTTCAACCACAGAATATTCCAGGGCATCAGGGAAAGGCAGAAGTGGGTCCATGTGAGGAACCTGCTGCAGTTTTCCACAAAATCCCGGGGATTTATCCAATTATGGAGCCCATCAAGAGCAGCTCCTCTGGAAATATCAGGGAATTGTTCCCCAGTCATTTTCCTGCCTGTTTTTCAGGGAGAATGGAAGGAAAACATTTCCCAGAGAGGAACAATCGCCTTCCCGATGGATAAATTCATTCCTCTCTCCTGTCAGGCTGAGTGGGTGCTTTCCTTAAAATAAAATCTGAATTTTTTAGCTCTTCCAGCTCCAAACAAAATCACTGGGAAGTTTGGCTGAGCAGCTCGGATTTCTTGAGGGATTTTTTTGGAGCAGCACAGAGAAAAGGAGGTGAATTTCTGCTCTTCCCTGGCATTTTCCAGCTTTCCTAATCCCGATTTTTACTGGCTGTGAAAACACAGGAGGCTCGAGAGGATCCTCATTCCGGGTGACCGAAAAGCTCCGGGGTAAAAACAACTTTTGGGAAGGGCTTAGGGGAGGCTCCGGATGGCACCGGCACCAGGGGAATTCGGGGATTGACGTCAGGGCAAACCCGGAGCTTGTGCCTGAACCCAAAACCCTGCCAGAGAGAGGATTTACGGAGCCAGGGGGAGAACATTCCCAGCAAAAATCTTCTGGAGAGGAGCTCGGGCTGAGGGAGCTCCCAGCCATTCCCTGCGGATATTCCGAGCCTGGAAAAACTGTGGCTGCTCCATGGAAGTGTCTGGGTGGGGTTTGGAGCAACCTGGGATAAGGGAGAGTGGCCCAAGTGGGATGGGACGGGCTTTAAGATCCCTAAAAACCCCAAACCCTTCCATGGTTCCGTGATCCTTCAATGCCATCCAGGGAATCTCCTCATCCTTGGTTTGGTTTTCCCAGCAGGGAGAGGTGACGGCACCTCCCAGCACCTGGGCACATTTCCTGCTCCTCCATAGTGGATTCCACAGGGGTGGGAGCCCTAAACCTCGGGAATCTCCTCATCCTGCACACGCTGCCTCTGGGAATCTTCCTCTTCCTCCTGGTGGAGGCCTCAAAATGAATCCTCACCAGGAAAAGTTGGGAATTTTCAGCTGGAGGAAAGCAACAGAGGAACGGAGGCACTGAGGAGACTCCAAGGCTCCAAATTCCTGCCAGGAATCTCATTTCCCCTTCCTGCTGCCATCAAAGCACACAAAAACTGGGATCCCCTTCCCGGAGTTGGGATTTGGGTGCCCAAACGAGCCCAGAGCTGCTCCCAGCCCTGGTTTCACCTGGGGCACAGCTGGGCTGGTGACAACAGGCATGACCAGGTGACAACAGGCATGGCCAGGTGACAACAGGCACAACCAGGTGACAATGGGCATGACCAGGTGACAATAGGCATGGCCAGGTGACAACGGGTACAACCAGGTGACAACAGGCATGGCCAGGTGACAACGGGCACGACCGGGTGACAACAGACATGGCCAGGTGACAACAGGTACAGGCAGATGACAACAGGCACAACCAGGTGACAATGGGCACAGCCAGGTGACAACAGGCACGACTGGGTGACAACAGGCACGGCCAGGTGACAACGGGCACGACCGGATGACAACAGGCACAACCAGGTGACAACAGACATGACCAGGTGAAAATAGGCATGGCCAGGTGACAATGGGGACGTCCAGGTGACAACAGACATGGCCGGGTGACAACAGGCACTTCCAGGTGACAACAGGCATGGCTAGGTGATAACAGGTACGGGCAGCTGACAACAGGCATGACCAGGTGACAACAAGCACAGCCAGGTGACAATGGGCATGGCCAGGTGACAACAAGCACAGCCAGGTGACAACGGGCATGACCAGGTGACAACGGGCATGACCAAGTGACAACAGGCATGACCAGGTGACAAGGGGCACAGTTGACAACAGGCACGGCCAGGTGACAACGGGCACGACTGGGTGACAACAGGCATGGCCGGGTGACAATGAGCATGACCAGGTGACAACAAGCACAGCCAGGTGACAAGGGGCACAGGCAGGTGACAACAAGCACAGGCAGGTGACAAGGGGCACAGGCAGGTGACAACAGGCACTTCCAGGTGACAACAGGCACAGCCAGGTGACAACAGGCACAGCCAGGTGACAATGAGCACAACCAGGTGACAATGGGGATGTCCAGGTGACAAGAGGCACAGAGCCGCCATCTCCCGTCGGGCTCCGGAGGGAACAGGTTCAGCTCCAAGTCGTTAATTAATTCCTGCTCGTTAAGGAGGGCTCTCTGCGCAGGGAGCAGCTTTGATGTGATTGCTTTTGGGTTTAATTAAACTCCAGCCTCCCGAGCGCTGCTGGAAACCTGGCTGGGATCCAGCGCAGCCCGGGGAGATGCCGAGGTGTCCAACCGGCTCTCCCGGGGAGAGGAATTCTGGCAGCCGGGGAGGAAAAACTCCCTTAAATTCACCTGAGGTGATGCTGGGGGAGCTCCTGCCCCGGGAATGTGCCTGTGCCACCTCCAGACATGGGAATGTCCCTGTGCCATCTCCTGCCCCGGGAATGTCCCTGTGCCACCTCCAGCCATGGGAATGTCCCCATGCCATCTCCAGACATGGGAATGTCCCTGAGCCTTCTCCAGCCATGGGAATGTCCCTGTGCCATCTCCAGACATGGGGGGTGTCCCTGTGTCACCTCCAGCCATGGGAATGTCCCCGTGCCATCTCCTGCCCTGGGAATGTCCCCATGCCATCTCCAGCCATGGGAATGTCCCTGTGCCATCTCCAGACATGGGAGTGTCCCCATGCCATCTCCAGCCATGGAACTGTCCCTGTGCCACCCTGTGCCACCTCCAGCCATGGCCACCATGCCTCCTGGTGACACTGGGAGGTGCAGTGCTGGGACAAGCCCTAAACCACGGGAAAGGAGCTGAGTCTGGGCTCGCTCTCGGAATTTTTTTTTTTTTTTATTAAATTAAATCTTTCACAGAAAAAAATATTAAATAAGTGCAAGAATTCCAGAATCCAGCCTGGTACAGCCCTCAGACCTTGGAGCCTGGCTCAGGAGCTCCATGGGACAGGGAGGGGACACCGTCCCTGCTGGGGGGTGGCTCTGGCCAGCACTGAGGGTCTTGGGGACAAGAGAGTCACCAGCTCTTGGGGACAGCCCGACCTGGGGCTCTCTCAGCCCATCCCATCGCAGCCGCTCGGCCCAGGGCTGGCCAGGTCACACCATGGAGCCGCTGTCCCCCATTTTCTGCAGGAGCTGCGACAGGGACAGAGCAGGGTTAGCGGGAAAACCGACCCGAGCAGCTCTGGGGACACCACGGTGACATTTCCTCTGCAAATCCATGGGGATGGATCCCAGCCAGGGATTGAGGGTCCCGAGGGGTCCCCAGCCCATTCTCACCTGGCTCAGCAGGGGGATGTTTGCCAGCGAGCCCAAGAACCCGAAAGCCACCGGGAAGAAGCTCCTGTGTGGACACAAAAGGCCCTGCTGAGCTCCGGGGAGCATCCTCCAAACCCAGGCTGCAGCTTGAGGATCCCACCCAAGATCCCACCTGAGGGATCCCATCCTGAGGATCCCACCCCAGGGATCCCATCCTGAGGATCCCACCCCAGGGATCCCATCCAGAGGATCTCATCCCAGGGATCTCATCCTGAGGATCCCATCCAAGGATCCCATCCCAAGGATCCCATCCCAAGTTTCCCATCCCAAGTTTCCCATCCCGAGGATCCCATCCCAAAGATCCCATCCTGAGGATCTCATCCCAGGGATCTCATCCTGAGGATCTCATCCCAAGGATCCCATCCCAAGTTTCCCATCCCAAGTTTCCCATCCTGAGGATCCCATCCCGAGGATCCCATCCTGCACCTGAAGAGGGAGATGAATCCGTAGGCCTCCAGCAGCATCCCCAGGATCGGCCACCGCATGAGGACCACGATGAGCCCCCCGAAGAAGAAGCTGGTGCCCTTCAGCTTGGACCGCTGGAAGAAGAAGGTGAAGGTCCTCCGGAAGCCGATGATGAAGACCAAGCCGGAGAGGAAGAGGAGCTGGGAGGAGGGAGGGGACAGGGTCAGCGCAGCTCCTTGTCCCAGCTGTGGGGACGCCCAGCCCGGCCCTACTCACGTTCCCAAAAGCCATGAGCACCGAGTCGAAGTACAGGAGGATCCCAAAGAGGAGGAAGAAGAGGCCGAAGCCGACCAGGCCCACTCCGATCCCTGTGGAAAACGGTAGAGCAGGGGCAAAGGCTTGGCTCCACATCCCAGCTCCCAGCACCTCCTTATCCCGTTCCTCCCCAAAAAATACCCTTTGGATTTTTCCCCAGACCTCAGGAACAGCCTTGGCACCCAGGCCAGGCCTGGAGGAGACCCCAGAAACCCCCGAGGCCACCGGACAAATCAGGAACCACAAAGGAAAGATCACCAGGAAAACCCCATCCAGCCTTTCCCTTTTCCCTTTCCCTCCAGGAAAGGCTGGAGACGATCCCTGGATGATCCTGGAAAACCTCCCCACCCCCAGCCCATCCCCTTCTCCATCCCACCCCTCCCTGCCCCAACCACCCCATCCAGCGGCTCCCCGATGGGACTGGGAGCTGCCCAACGTCCCTACGGAGTTCCCGGATCCCGCAGGACGGGAATTCCAGCTGGGACAGGAATTCCCACTGGGACACGGCCACCCCATGCCCGCTTACGCTGGAAGTCACTCAGGGACACCATCTTGGCGGTGACGGGGCCGGGCAAGGGCCACTTCCAGAGTGACCCTTGGAAAAGCCCTTTAGTCCCCACGTCATCCTGGGAATCATTAACGGCCCCGGAAACGCCCACAGAGCCACCGCCGGGGGACACGGTGGCTTCAGGGGACACGGTGGCTTCAGGGGACACATGGTGGCTTCAGGGGACACATGTGGCTTCAGGGGACACATGGGGGCTTCAGGGGACACACAGGGGCTGCAGGGGACACGATGGCTTCAGGGGGCACACAGGGGCTGCAGGGGACACGGTGGCTTCAGGGGACATGGTGGCCCCAAAAGGGACACGGTAGCTCCAGGGGGACATGCTGGATTCGGGGGACACACAGTGGCTTCAGGGGTCATGGTGGCTTCAGGGGACACACTGGGGCTTAAGGGGACACACGGTGGCTTCAAAAAGGACTCAGTAGCTCCAGGGGGACATGGTGGCTTCAGGGGACACACAGGGGCTTCAGGGGACACACGGTGACTTCAGGGGACACACAGGGGCTTCAGGGGTCATGGTGACTTCAGGGGACACATGGTGGCTTCAGGGGACACAGTGGCTTCAAAAGGGACACACGGGGGCTTCAGAGGACACACAGGGGTTTCAGGGAACACATGGGGGGTTCAGGGGACACACAGGGGCTGCAGGGGACACATGGTGGCTTCAGGGGACATGGTGGCTCCAAAAGGGACATGGTGGCTTCAGGGGACATGGTGGCTCCAGGGGTCATGGTGGCTTCAGGGGGACACAATAGCTCAAAAAGGGACATGGTGGCTCCAGGGGGGACACGGTGGTTCCATAGGGACATGGTGGCTCCAGAGGGGCACGATGGTTCTGTAGGGACATGGTGGCTCTGGAGGGGACACAGTGGCTCCAAAAGGGACACAGTGGCTTCAGGGGGGACACGGTGGCTCCAGGGGGACATGGTGGCTTCAGGGGACATGGTGGCTTCAGGGGACACGGTGGCTCCAGGGAGGACACAGTGGCTCATGAGTTGCCTGGGATGGGAAGGGATGGGATGGATCCCTAAAGTAGGGGAAACAGGGAGATTGTGGCTTCCTTGGGGTGGCCGAGTGGCACCGAGGGGACAGCAGAGGTCCCTGCAGTGTCCCCAGGAGTCCAGGTGCATTCCCATGGATCCCATGGATCCCAGGCTGCTCCACGGCAGAGTTTTGGGAATGCCGAGGTTCCCGGGATTTGCTGGTAGGTGTGGGAATACCGGCTCGTCCAAAGCCAGCACAGGGTCCCTGTGTCACCTCTGTCACCCCAGAGCCACCCAAACCCAGCCATTCCCAAAATTTACCCCACAAACAGCCCCGGGATGGGAATTTTATCCCTTCACAAGCACCACAACCAACCCTGGTGGGAAAGCAAATCCCAAAAAAAACAGGGAGAGGGAGGAGGCGCTGCCTCTGGAGCCCCAGCACCCCCTGCTTCTCCAACCCAACATTAAAATCCATATCCAAACTCACCCCGGGAAAAGAAAAAAGACAGGAAAACATTATTTTTTCATAGATATTTTTATTTCTCTACCGCTAGGAAAATATCCCAGAAAACCAAATCCCTCCCGTCCCACCCTCCCCGAATGCATAAATAGATTTATTTCCTCCCGATGCAAATCCTTCCCGGGTTAACAAGTCACTGCTTTATGAAGTGTTTATGAAAAATAATAACCAAAAATAAAATTAATTAATTAAGGTTTCCTTTATTATTATTTTATTATTATTATTATTTTTTAAAATAAAATAAAATCGCAGCCGGGTCACGCCCTGGGGACAGCAGCCCGTGGCTTTGGGAAGGGCGGGATGGGAGCTTTGGGATGCTCCTCATCCTCTCTGGATCCTGGAGATGGGAATTGCTGCCCCACAGCCACCCCGGGATGTCCCCAAGGTGTCCCCAGAGTAAGGGGGGAGGGGTCTGCCCCAGTCACCCGAGGTGGGACACAGGGAAATAAACTCATCCTCTCTTCAAACTTACAGTCTCTGTATATTTTATTTTAAATAAATTTGCTTTTAATAAAAGCAGAAAAAATAGATATATATTTTTAAATAGGTTTTTTTCCTTTTTTTTTTTCCTTCTTTTTTGTTTTTTTTTTTTTTTTATTATTTTATTTTTATTATTATTATTTCCTCCCCCCTCTGATAAATTGGCAAAGAATCTTTTTTTTTATTTGTCGGCAGGGCTGGCGCCAACAAATCCTGCGGAGAAGAGAGAGCTCGGCACGAGCTTTTTTTCCCGGGAAAAGAAGAGGAAAACCAAATATAGATATATATTATAAATGTAGAATTTCCATCAAACATATATTAAGGCATGTAAATAGCAAAATAAAGGGCCGGCTTTATGAGCTAAAGGGGCTGAGGGAGGCTGGGGAAGCGGGATTTAGGGCTCCAGGGATCCTACAAGTATTGCTAAATTGGGATTGGGATGCAGGGAGGTCCTGGGGGGAGGTTTGGGATCGGGCCAGGAGGGATGGATGGGATTTGGGATTTGGGATCCAGCTCCTGGCTCCGTCCTCCCTGCCACCCTCACATCCTTCCAGGGATTCTGCTTTTATCCCACCCGCCAGGATGATAAAGAAAAGGGGAATTTGCTACAGGAGATCCGAACCGCTGGAAGGGGCTGGAGAGCCGCGGGAAGGGATTTTTGGAGGGTGACAGCGGGACGGGGGCAGCCCAGGTGACCTTGCTGTCCCCAAACCCCTCCTCAGCACCGTCCCCACCCTCCAGAGGGGGGTCCTTGTGGTCCCCACAGCTCCGTTATCCCACCTGGCGCCCCAATTCCCTGCTCTG
This sequence comes from Poecile atricapillus, assembly GCF_030490865.1. Classification (NCBI taxonomy): domain Eukaryota; kingdom Metazoa; phylum Chordata; class Aves; order Passeriformes; family Paridae; genus Poecile; species Poecile atricapillus. The sequence continues at coordinate 1,611,365 of NC_081271.1, forward strand.
CTCCCATCCAACGTCCCCATCCCTGCCCAGAGCTCCCACCCCGCGCTCGGAGAGCCCTTGGGGCGCCCTGGGCACCTCCGTGTCCCCCCAGCACCACCTCCACCCGTCCTGTCCCCTTCCTCCTCCGGCTGAGCCACCGGTGGTGGCACAGACGGGTTCCAAAATCGGGATCAGAGCTCCGGGAAGGGAAAGGGCGCCCGAGGGGCTGAGGAGGAGCACCCAGGTCCGCTGGAAGGTGGGAGCACCACCCGTGGCGGGGACAGGCGGGTCCCCACGCCAAGAGCCCCTTCACAGACCTCGGGGGGCCGTGCCAGGAGTCCCGCGCTCGCCGCTGGGCCGGTGGCCGCTGTCACAGCTGTCCAGGTGTGTCCCTGTGGCCGCTGACAGCCCTGGGGGCTCCTTGGGGACAACCCCCAGCCCCCACCCGTCTCCTTGGGGAGGGGGCTCCCGTCAGTGCCGCACCTCCCGGTGGTGTCGCCGCCGCAGGGAGGGAAGGGGGTCCGGGAGAACCGAGGACGGTGGCGAAAGGTTCGGTGTCACCGCCGGAGGGGACTAAAAGGTGGCCCCGTGGAACTTGATGGCGCCGGCAGCAGCCAGGGCTTGAGCTGGGGTGGGGGGGACAGAGGGGCTGAGCTGGGGGGGCTCCACCCTGCGCCCACCCCCCCGTGGAAATCGCGGCGGGGATTTCGGCCCAGGGAGGCTCTGACACCCCCACGCCTCGCAATTTTCATGCTGGGCCCCCCCCCCCCCCTTTTTCCACCCTTCACGGCCCCTCGGCTTTGGGGGTTTGGGGACACTCGGTCCATGGAGGAGCCGGGGCTGACGTGGCAGCGAGGGGATGACGTCAGAGAGAAGAGGTGCTTACGTCACAGGCTCACACCCGCATGAGGTGGCTGCTGTCGGCGGCCCGGGGCGGCTCGGACGAGAGGGGGTTGGTCGGTGGAGTCGGGGAGGCTGGGGAGGTGGGAGGGCTGGGGGTAGCGCACTGAGCTGGAAAGGAGAAACGGGAGAGGGGCGTGAAGGACGCGGGCAGCGGGGAGAGGGCAGCGGGGAGAGGGCAGGGGCAGGAGGGAGGAAAGGGGGGAAGCAAGCGTGGGTAGGGCAGAGTCACAGCTGGACGGAGGCACAGCTGGCAGGGCACAGTCACAGCTGGCAGAAGGACACAGTCACAGCTGGCAGGACAGAACCACAGCTGGCAGAAGGACAGAGCCACAGCTGGGCAGGACAGGCAGGCACAGCTGGGCAGGAAGGACAAAAACACAGCTGGCAGAAGGACAGAGCCACATCTGGGCAGGACAGGCAGGTATAGCTGGCAGGGCACAGTCACAGCTGGCAGCACAGAGCCACAGCTGGCAGGGCACAGTCACAGCTGGCAGAAGGACAGAGCCACAGCTGGGCACAGCACGCACACGTGAGCTCCCGGCCGGGCTCCTCATGGACAAGGCACGGTGTGGCACACGATGTCACCATGCTCACCTGGGCACGGCGCGCCACCAGCATCCCCCCGCCCCAGCATCGCCATGCGTGGCCACAAGGTGCCAGCCCATGCCACCACAACCCCTCCGGCACGGGGTGACACCACAATTCCCTGTCCGTGGGGTGCCGCCACAACCTCCCTGCTCGGGGTGACACCGTGCTTGCTCAGCCGCGCCGTGCCACTTGAAGCCATCGCATGCCACCCTCCTGTCACCCCGCCAGGCCCTCCCACCCTCGCAAACGCTCCCGACCAGGCGCTGGAAGCCGTGCCCGGCTGGAATTGCTGCTCCATCCCGGGATCTCGGGGAGGGCAGGAGCTGCTGGCCTCACCCAAGGCTGACCCCTCTCCTGCTCGCTGACCCCTTGCCATGCTGCCAAATCCGCACCTGCCTTCCCCCTCCTGCCCCCTTGGCGCCTCATTCTCCCAGGGATCTGCAGGACCCGCCCCTCCAAGCCCCCCATTCCTCACCCGACAGCATCCGGCCGCGGCGCGAGGCCTCGGCAGCCAGGGCACACGAGATCTCGATCCTCTTCTCCTGCTCCTGCAGCTGCATCTCAGGGTCCTGGGGGGTGTCCACCTCCCCCTCGCCCAGGGGAATGACGTTCTGCAGGCTGGGAACGGCACCTGGGGTCAGCACGGCCGCCAGGACCCCCGGGATGGGAAGGGTGGAGGGGGGGGGGTGCCCTGGGATGGGCGGGGAAGGGGTGGAGGTGGATGGGTGGTCTCGGAATGGGCTGGGAAGGGATGGGGGTGGGTGGTCAGTTCCCCTCAGGATGACCCCTGGCACGGCCGGCGTGGACGCTGCAGCCTCACCTGGATTTGGCAATGAGGGTCTTGATCCTTTCCACCTTCTTCTGCTTCTCCTTCATCTCCTCGGGGCTGAGGGGCGATTCCGGCTCCAGCTCCACGTAGCGCTCAGGGATCAGGACTTTGTCCGGCGTGGACAGCTGGGGACAGTGGGGCGAGCTGAGCAAGTGCCCTGTGCCACCCCCAAACTCCGCCTGGACACAGCTCCAGGACGCTGTCCGAGGCCGGGGGACGCTGTGACCACGCTGAGGGACACTCGGGGACATCCCGTCCTCACCTCCTTGTTGATGTCCACATCGTAGTGCTGCGGCTCCAGCTCCATCTTGCGCAGCCGGGCGATCTCCTCCTGCGGCGTCTCGTACACCTTGCCCGGCTCATCGGAGCGCAGCGCGGCCTCCAGGTCCGAGATGTCCACCTCGTGGATGCTGCGGTGTCTCCTCACCTGCGAGGGACGGCGCCTCGCTCAGCGTCCCCAAGGAGCGGGCGGGCGCGTTGTCCCCTGTGCCACCCCGCGGTGTCCCCGCCGCTCCCCCGGCCGCGCTCAGGGACTCACCACCTTGTAGGAAGCGGGGGTTTTGGTGCCGGGGGGGTCGGGCTGGGGGCCGGGGAGCTGCTGGGGACTGGGGAGCTGCAGGCTGCGCCGCTTCTCCTTCATGGAGCCGCTCTGGTGCCGCTTCATGCGGTCGATCTGCTCCTCCACGCTCATCTTCACCTTGGTCTCGGTGGCGAACACGGCGCTCTTGGGTCTCTCCTGGGGACGAGTCCCAGCCCCACGGTGACCCACTGGTGGCCGGCCACATCCTCCCAGTGCCACCCCCCTCTGCCGGGAGCCACTGAGCTGTCACTCCCGGGATGTCACTCCCGGGATGTCACTCCCGGGAGCAGGGAAGGTGCTGAATTCAGCCTGGGGGTCTCCAGGAGGTGGATGGTGACACACGGAGCCACACAGCCACAGGCTCCTGACCCCAGGCTGCAGCAGAGCCCCGCTTGGCTCACCCAGACCCCCCAGCCGAGCCCCCGGCCCCTCCAGCCGAGCCCTACCCGGGAGCCCAGCCCGTTGGCCAGGCCGTTCCTCCTGGGCACCGCCTCGTCCTCTGCCGGAGACTTGGTCCTGGGGGGGACGATTCCCACTGCGGGGGAGACCACAATGCCGGGATGAGGCGGGGCAGGGTCCCGGTGCCACCCCCGGGGTCCTGCCGGGTGTCCCCAGTGCCGTACCCTTGTTGAGAGCCGCTTGTTTGTCCCCGTCCTGCTCGGGCCGGCTCTGCGGCAGCGCCTCGGGCGCGGGGCCGGGGGGGCTGGGCCGGGGGGGCTCCTTCTTGCTCTGCTCGAAGCCTGGTTTGGGCTGTGGAGGGGGGAAAAGGTCCCCAGTGAGCCCCAGTCCTGCTGGGGGACCGCGCTCTGCCTGGGGACACCCGCTGCTCTTGGGGTGACAGCATGGACACACGGACAGGGGACACCCGCTGCTCTTGGGGTGACAGCATGGACACATGGACAGGGGACACCCGCTGCTCTTGGGGTGACAGCATGGACACACGGACAGGGGACACCCGCTGCTCTTGGGGTGACAGATCAGGGACACACGGACAGGGGACACCCGCTGCTCTTGGGGTGACAGCATGGACACACGGACAGGGGACACCCGCTGCTCTTGGGGTGACAGCATGGACACACGGACAGGGGACACCCGCTGCTCTTGGGGTGACAAACACACCATGGACACACGGACAGGGGACAACCGCTGCTCTTGGGGTGACAAACACACCATGGACACACGGACAGCAGCCAGGTGGGACCAGAGCACCCCAAAATTGTGGGGACAGGGGCTGAGGGGGCTCTGCTCTTGTCCCTGCTATGTCCCATCCTGCCAGGGCTGGGCTGTCCCCACCGCTGTCCCCACAGCAGGGGACCAAGGTTCTTACAGGGTGACAATCCCTCCACGGCCACCAGGAGCTGAGGGACAGGGACATCCTGGCTCTGTGCTGGGCTCCCGTGCCCATGGGGTCACACACGGGCATGAGAGCCAGCAAAGGGACATTTTTGGGGTCCTCCCCCTCTTGCATCCCATGGGAACAGCCCAGGAACTGCTGGGGTGACAGAGGGCTGTGACAGCAGCCCCGTGTGTCCCCCTGCCTGCACATGACACCCCTGGATCCACGCACAGCCACCGCTGTGCCACCCATGGCGGCTGGAAGTGCCACTTGTGGCTGGAAGTGCCACCCACAGCGGCTGGAATTGTCACCCACAGCGGCTGGAAGTGCCACCTGTGCTGGCACCGTGTCCTTTCCCAGCTCGGCACAGCCGCTGCTTTTCCACAGTCACCCATCCCGACCCTCGGCTGTGAGGACGCTCGTGTCACCCGTGTCCCCCCCACACAGCCGAGGTGGCACCAGGAATTCCTGCCAGCACCCCACGGGGAGCGGCGACACGGAAGGACAGCGACAGACGGCAGAGCAAAGCAGAGGGGACAACCAGGGACAACCTCCCCAGGGGGGGGAGGAGGAGGAGGAGGGGACAATCCCTGTCCTGAGCCTGCACAGGCCGTGGTGACCTGCTGGGGACACCGGAGGGGTGGCAGGGCTGCAGCTCGCAGAGCTGTCGCCGTGCCAAGCGCCACCTCCACGCCGTCCCCATGGATTTGGAGCGGGAAGCTCCGGCTCCTGCCTCATCCCAGCGCCTTCCGTGTCACGAGGAGGAGGAGGAGGAGGAGGAAGACCCCGCAGGGTTCGGTACCTGTCCCCGCTTGGCCTCTCCTTGGTGCCAGGAAGGGGAGGCAGGGTAGGGCCAGAGGCGGCTCTCGCTGGGGAGCGGAGGAACGGCCGGAGGAGACTCCAGGGGGACGTAGGACTTGGGGAGGGGAGGTCGAGGCGGGCCTGGTTCCTGGGGCGGGCAGGAGCGGGAGGCGTGAGAGCAGAGAAGGAACAGAGAGTTAGAAAAGAGAGAATGAGGTGAAACACGGCGGGAGCGTCCTGGAGAAAGGGATGGAGGAGGGGGTGACTCCGGGGTGTCCCCCTGGCTGTCCCACATCCTGCTGCTCGTCCCCAGGGCCAGGCAGGGCTTGGGGGTTGCCCAAGGGGTTCTTGGCAGTTCTTGGGGGCACCTCTGGAGCTGGGGAGTTCCCAAATTCTGCCCTAAATAGATGTCCTGTGCGTGGAGGTGAGAGCAGCCCTGGGTGAGGGCACTCAGAGTGGCTGTGGTGGCACCAGGAGCTGCTCCTGGAAAAAAACTGGAGCTGAGCAACTCCCGTCCCTCCGGACCCACAGCCCTGCAAGGAGCACGGAGCCCAAAGTCACGGGGTGACACCAGGACCCATCCATGTCACCAAAACCGTGCCCCCGGGCAGAGCCACGAGGGGAGGCAGCTCCGTGCCCGGTGGCCAGCAGCCCCCAATCCCCCGCTGGTGGCCAAGAGGGGACAGCCAGGGTCACTGACCTCGCCAGGGCCGGGCTTGGTGGGCGATCCCTGGGAGCCGGAGATGAGGGAGAAGGGGCTCAGGGGGCTGGTGAGGCTGGCAGAGCTCAGGGGGCTGGCGGGGCTGTTGGAGCTGTAGGTGCCCGAGGGGCCCAGGGCCACTGTGGAGAAGAGCAGGAATGAGATAATGATAAGATAATTAATTATAAGATAATTATAAGATAATGAGGGTCTTCACCTCCCTGAGCAGGAGCCCACCAGGGATGCCCCAGGCAGGGACAGCCCCCCCTCACCTCTGTGCTTGGCAGTGTCGGTGCCACGGGAGGGGTTGTTCTTCCTCAGCCCCTCCATCACGTCCTGGATCCGCCAGATCTCCTTCTGGATCTGCCGGTTGAGCACCTCGTTCTGGGTGGGGGGAAAGGCAGCGCTCGGAGGGGTCCCAGGGACACCAGAGCCAACCCCAAACCAGGCTGGACCCCAGCCCCAAAGTGAGCCTTTGGAACTGGCTGAGGCTGAACCGTCACATCCAGGATTTTCATCCTGCTGGAAGCTCTGGACCTGCTCCCCAGGAACCCAGCTGGGCTGGGAGGAGCTGGGGGGACTCTGGGCTGCCCCCCTCGATGGCACCCAAGTGCCCAGGGTGGCTGAAGCTGGGCATGAGGGATGGGCATGGAGAACCCGCTGGTGGGGGGCAGAGTGGGGTGTCATCTCCATGGGGAGCCCGGGGATGGCAGGGGACCTGGATTCAGGTTCAGGGTGACAGGGGACACACACCTGCATGTCCAGGTTCAGGTGACAGGGGACACACACCTGGATTCAGGTTCAGGGTGACAGGGGACACACACCTGGATTCAGGTTCAGGGTGACAGGGGACACACACCTGGATGTCCAGGTTCAGGTGTCAGGGGACACTCTCACCTGGATTTCCAGGTTCAGGGTGACAGGGGGACACTCTCACCTGGATGTCCGGGTTCAGGGTGAGAGGGGGACATTCTCACCTGGATGTCCAGGTTCAGGGTGACAGGGGGACATTCTCACCTGGATGTCCAGGTTCAGCTGCTCCCAGAGGTCATCGTGCAGGGTGGACACCTCGCTCTCCAGGCTCTCATACTCGGCCGTGCTGTTTGCCAGGGCCTGAGGGGACATTGGGGGGGACCAGGGGGTCTTTGGCACCCAGCACAACCCCCCGAGCTGGGGAGGGGGTGTCAGCAGTGGGGAAAAGCTCTGAGGTGCAGAGACAGAAGCAGGAGCTGAGGTGGCACCTGTGATTTGTTTTGTCCCCAGGGAGGGGGAGCCGGGAAGGGACAAAAGGGACCCCAATTCCCCCCGTTACCGTGCTGGCCTGGGACAGCTCCACACGGATGTTGATCAGCTGGTTCTGGAGCGATTCCTTCTTGTGCAGCAGCTTCTCCGGGTAGGCGGGCTGGCTCCCGAACATCTCCAGCTCCTGGTGTGTCCCCATCAGGGCGCTCTCCAGGCTCTCCTGCAGGAACAGATGGAGCCACGAGGTCCTGGCTGCTCAATAACACACCCGGAGTGCCATGGCCTCTCCCCAGCTCAGAAATGTCCCCAAGCTGCGGCTGCCACATCCCTGGAAGTGTCCAAAGCCAGGTTGGAGAACCTGGGATGGTGAGTGGAACAAGATGTTTTTAATGACCCTTCAACCCAGGGATGGCAGGGGACACGCACACCTGAATGTCCAGGTTCAGGTGACAGGGGACACTGACCTGGATTCAGGTTCAGGTGACAGGGGACACACACCTGGATTCAGGTTCAGAATGACAGGGTACACACACACCTGTCTGTCCAGGTTCAGGTGACAGGGGACACACACACACACTTGGCTGTCCCGGTTCAGGGTGACAGAGGACACTGATCTGGATTCAGGTTCAGAATGACAGGGGACACACACACCTGACTGTCCAGGTTCAGGTGACAGGGGACACACACCTGGCTGTCCTGGTTCAGGGTGACAGAGGACACTGATCTGGATTCAGGTTCAGAATGACAGGGGACACACACACCTGTCTGTCCAGGTTCAGGTGACAGGGGACACACACCTGGATTCAGGTTCAGAATGACAGGGTACACACACACCTGGCTGTCCAGGTTCAGGTGACAGGGGACACACACCTGGCTGTCCTGGTTCAGGGTGACAGAGGACACTGATCTGGATTCAGGTTCAGGGTGACAGGGGACACTCTCACCTGGCTGTCCAGGTTCAACCCTAAGCCCTCCCGTGGTGACATCACTTCCTCACCACGCAGGTGCCACCACGTGGTGCCCCCGTGGCCACCTGAGGTGCCACCACGTACCTTCTCAGCCCGGAGCTGCTGCACCAGCCTCTCCTGCTCCCGCAGCACCTTGTTCTGCTCGCAGAGCTTCCCCAGCAGCTTCTGTGCCGGCCGGGAAGAGGAAGGGGGAGAGGAAGAGCAGGATGAGAATCCCACCAGGATGCAGCCAGGATTGATGGGATTTGTGGCCTGGGAGGGATGGGGATGGGCGTTCCAACCTCCTGCTGTCATCGCAGGGATTTCAGGGTGAGAAACCGGGAAATGGGGCAAGACCTCAACTCAGGGGAAGATTCATCCCCGAGGAGCACAAAGCGACCGGCACAGCTCTGCCTGCGGGGACAGGGGACACGGAGAGGGGACAGAGGGGACAGGATTGGCTCTTACATCGGTGTCCTGCTCGCTGATCTTGTAGGGGTGCAGGGTGTCCCTGTAGGGCTCCGGGAACGGCGTCACCTGCAAGCAGAGCGAGGGGTGAGCCCGGCCCTCCGGGGGCGCCCGGGGAAGGGAAGGCAGCTCCCAGCCCCTCTCTTGATGCCTTAAGTTTTAATTTTCACATTTTTCATATCCTGCCCTGCCCAGGTGTGGAGTTTTGAGCTTCATATTCAGTGTCAGAGAGCTCTCTTCACAGAGCAGACACAACAATTCCTTTTCCAGCTTGACGCCAAGGACAATCGTTACAAGTTTCCGGCCCAAAAGCAGAAACAAGGATGAAGAGAGAAAACAAGGATGGGACTCCATAACCTGGAGCTGTAATTGGACAATGAGCCCCGATATGCAGATGGACCAAAACTGATAAAAATGTGATCGTGACCATTTGGTGACCATTTTTAGGTCCGTTTTGGGTGTAGACCAAGGTTCTGCCCAAGGTGTGTCCTTTAAGGCCCTTCAATAAACCCCTGCTTTATTCTGAGCTCTGCCCAGCCTCTGCTCCAGCTCAGCCGGGAACAGGAGACAGGAGCCGAGCTCCCCATCAGTCGGGATTCACTGGGATGAAGCCACAACCTCTCCCTGCCCATTCCCGATGGGAATGATCCAGCGGCAGCCTCTCCGCGGAGCTGAAGGAGCTCGTGAATCATTAACCGCCACATTTCCAGCGGCAGGGAAAACAAAGGCAGCGCGATTGAGCTGTAATTCCACCTCGGCGGAGTGGGAGCACCTATAAATCAGCAGCTGCTGCGGCAGCAGGGCCTGTTTACCCCCGCCCGGCTCCTCCGTGAGTCATTTTCCTTTCCTGGAAATCTCAATTACTAATGGGACCTTCAGCAATTAGCTGCCTCCCAGAGCTGGAGATGAAAGGCACGAGATAGGAAGGAGGGGATCATTATTGCTAGAAAGCAGAGAGGGTGCTTTGGAGCCATTTAAAACTCCGGGATGATGCAAATGGATCCGGATCTGGGAAATGCCCGCGGGGCTGGAAGCAGAGCCGGGTGGATCGGGATGAGGCGGGCTCCGGGCAGGGAGCCTGGCCAGCCGGAGCAGCATCCCGGGAGCTCCGGGTTCACCCTCCGGCGCTTCCCTGGCAGCAGCAGATGGAAACAGGCGCCGGGTTTTGTTGGAAAATCCCATCCAGAAAGCGCCCAGGGCTGCTCAACGCAGGGTGGGTGACACTGGGGGGCTCGAGAGATGTGACATCGCAGGGATGTCCCAGTGCTGGGGACAGAAGGAACCTCCGGGGGTGAGGGAAAGGCCATTCCCTGTCCCTGTTTCAGGAATGATCCCGTTGGTTTAAGAGCTGCATTCCTGTCACCCCACACCTCCTTCTTCCAAAACAAGGACGAGACAAGCCCCGCGCACCCGAGATCCCCGGGGGCGGCTCCGTCCGAGGGTCCCCGGGGGGTGGCTCAGTCCCCGAGGGTCCCCCGAGGGTGGCTCAGTCCCCACCTCGCGCTACCAGCACGAGGATTTGCCGGCTTGGAATGGCTCATGGATGGGTTAGCAAAGCCTGGGATGGAGCAGCGCGTCCCCCGAGAGCGGGATGTGCCGGATGCCGCGGCTGCTGAGCGAGTGGCGATGGCAGGAGGTGACCCCGGGTGGCAGGAGGTGACCCCGGGTGGCATGAGCCATGCGGGGCCCGGTGGCCGGAGCCTTACTTGCATGTAGAGCTGGGCCCTAGGGGAGGAGGTCTCCACCATCCTGTTCACCATAGTGATGAGTGTCTCGCTCTCGCTCATCTGCGGCACACAGGGAAGGAAAGGGCACAGGTCAGCGGGGACACGCGCCTGTGACAGCGGTGACCAGTCCAGGAGCCCTCAGGATGCAAAATGCCACCTCCTGAGATGGCCCAGGCGCTCCAGCTGCGGCCCCGCTCTGCTGTGGCTGCTTGGTGTGGTTTATTTTGGGGGGAAAACACGGATAAAACAGAGCCAGCTCGGAGCAGACGGCACAGACAGACACGAGCTCGGACGGGGACGGCAGCAGCGTGGCCCGGCACACGGACGGACACACGGACAGGCCCTGGCACTGCCCCACGGCTCTCTGCCCAGCCGGGGCTGGCACGGCCCTGCAAATCAACGCTGGGTGCTGGGGAGGTGACTGAAAGCTGGGCTTGGGGACAGCAGCGTCCCCTTCTCCAGGTGGCACCGGGAATGGCACGTCCCCGCTGCCAGGCACGGTTTGGGCAGGTCTGTGCCACCGCAAGGGGACAGGACTGTCCCCAGCCAGCTGTGCCAGGTGACAAAGCCACTCAAGCCACCAGCGCCAGAGCTCCTCCCAGAGCCCCCAGCCCCAGCAGGACATTCCAGGGAAGCCCTGGGACCGCTGAAATCCAAAGGGCGACACTTTTGTCACCAAAGCAGCGCCCAAACTCGCAGCTGGGGGAGCCGCGGGCGAGGAAAGAGAGAGAAAACAGAGCAGGAGGATGTTTGAAGAGAGGCCCTTGACAGCGTCACTCTGAATTAACCTCTCCAGAGGCCGCTGGAAGAGGAGGAGGAGGAGATGCCAAACCTTTTTAGGGAGCGTTTTAAAGAGGCGAGGAGAGGCTGCGGCGCTGCCGGCGGCTGCGAGACAGCGCGGGGAGCTTTTATTGCAGCAAGAGCTCCTGCCCGGACCTGGCCCCGCTCCAAGGCGGACACAGATCCCGCAGATCTGCAGCCAAATGGGATCGTGCAGCTCCCTCCGTGCCAACCTGGCCGGGGCTGCAGCTCCTGTGCCCGGCTGCGGCTTCAGCCCCTGCCTGGACACGGCTGTGTCCCCCTCCAAAACCCTCCTGGGATTTTTCTCCCCAAAAATCGCTGGCAAAATCAGGGTTTTCCTCCAAAAACCCCACACAAAATCATGGTTTTTCTCCAAGGTTTTGCTCCAAAACCCTCTGGTAAACCCCTGGGTTTTGGTTTTCCTCCAAAAAACCACTGGCAAAATCAGGGTTTTCCTCCAAAAACCTCCGGCAAAAGCAGGGCTTTTTTCCTAAAACTCGCTGGAAAAATCAGGGTTTTCCTCCAAAAACCCCATTCAAAATTAAGGTTTTCCTCCAAGGTTTTCCTCCAAAACCCCTGGCAAAGTCAAGGTTTTCCTCCAAAAACCTCATTCAAAAACACGGTTTTCCTCCAAAAACCTCCAGCAAAATCAGGGTTGTTTTTTTTTTTTCTAAAACTCACTGGCAAAATCAGGGTTTTCCTCCAAAAACCTCATTCAAAAACAGGGTTTTCCTCCAAAAACCCCATTCAAATTCAGGTTTTTCCTCCAAAAACCCATGGCAAAACCAAGATTTTCCTCCAAAAGCCCCTGAGCGCTGCTGGGTTTTGGGCACTTGGTGCCCACCTGCACCAAACCTTTCACCCCCAATGTCCCCCCACGTCACCACGGTCCCCAGGGGCCACCTGCCACCCCTGGGCACAGGGGACACCCTGCAGGTGTCCAGCCCCAACCTGGGGTCTCCCAGACCCGCCGCACCCCCTGAGCGCCAGGAAAACTCCCAAAAATGTCGGAATCTGCCCCAAAACCCCCAAAACTCCCCCCAGAAATCCCCACCACACCACACAGAGGCCGGAGGTCGCGGCGGGGGGAGCTTTTCTGCCGAGCCGTGAGCGGCCCAGCGGATGCGGAGGATGGAAGAAGCCAAACCAAAATAAAAATAAGACAGCTGGTGCTGCTGGGATGCTGCTGGGATGCCGGGAGGGGTGGGGATGGATGGCAGGAGGCGACAGGGACACGGCGGGGGTGGGACGAGAAGCAGCCGGTGAGGTGAGGCTGGCAGCCAGCTCCGCCTACCTGCTGGTCCAAATATTCTAGGTTTCTTTGCAACTGAAGGTCTAAAAGTTCATCCTACCAGGAGCCAGCAGGCAAGAAACGAGCAGCGAAACACATAAAAGAAGAAGCAAAGCGGTTAGGGGGGAGCCTATGGAATGGCCCCCGGGCCGGGAATGCTGCCGGGAATGCTGCCGGGAATGTGCCCCCGCACACCCTGAGCAGCTGGTTCCTTATTTATCTTTTGTTTCTCCTGGGGAGACCCTGCCTCCGGCTGCGGGGATGGATGGGCGGCATGGGTGGGGTGTGGTGAAATTCAGGCTTCTCCCTCCTCTGGCGGTCCTGTCCCAGGGTTTTGGGATCTGCGGGGACCTCCCGGTGTCACCCCCCAGCTCCGGGAGGGGACACGAGGCAGGAGAAGAAAGCAGCTGTGGCCAGATGTGAGGAAGCAGAGCGGGAGAGGTTTGGGGAGTGCCGGCCTCAGCCAGGGACCACCCTGGGGGTCCGAGGGTGTCCCATTGTTACAGAGGGGCCTTCCCACATGGATTTCCTTCGGGAATGGCCGGGAGGGAGCGGAGACACCAATGAAAGGCCCAGCTCTGACCCGCCAAGATGCCCCTGGAGTGCTCTGGTTCCTCCTTGGCACCTGAGTGAGGACCCCCCAGTCTGCCCCACGTCCCCGGGGTGGGGTCTGTGCCCCCCGTCACAGGGTCACCCCGGGGGACAGCGGGTACGTACCATTTTGTCGTGGATGGTGGGGGACGCCGGGAAGTGGTAGGGGTACACCCCGGCTGGGACGGGCCGCCTGTCACCCAGGTAATCGTACTGTGGAGAGAGGGGACCCCCACCCCGAAATCAGGAGGAGAAAGCACAGGAGAGGGTGGGAGAGGGAGAGGGGCATCAGTGCTCCCTGCTTGGGAGCACATCTTGGGATGTCCCTGAGCGCCACATCCCATCCCATCCCATCCCATCCCATCCCATCCCATCCCATCCCATCCCATCCCATCCCATCCCATCCCATCCCATCCCATCCCATCCCAATGGCAGTGGGGATCCCAAACCCACCCTCTGCCACAAGCCACAGCCCTGGTGGCACTCTGCGGCCATCCGTGCACGCAGAGGTGACACCGCCGGGGCGCGGCCACACCCCTGCCCCACCTCCCCACCCGGACAGGTGCGCTGCCCACCTTGGGCGAGCTGATGGATCTGCGCATCACGAAGGTGGTGGGGTCAGCGTAAATCTCATCCCCGCGGGGCGGCAGCCGCTCGAAGCGGGCGCTGGGCGAGCGCACGGGCGAGTAAACCCTGGCGCGGCCGTAGGAGCCCTGGCTGGGCGAGCGCGGCACCGAGCGCGAGCGCGGCTGCAGCGACATCCTCCGCAGCGAGCCCGAGGCCGCGTCCACCTCGTCCAGGTAGCCGGGCGGCCTGGAGGGCGCCGGTAGCCACAGCGGGACGTCCTGGCGGCCGAAGGCGGGGTGGAAGGGACCCCCGTTGCGGAAGGAGTGGCGTTTGTCCTCCAGCGCCCAGGGCGGGCTGAGGCGGTCGAAGGCGGGCATGGAGCAGATGCTGTCGGGGCGCACGCCCGGCGGGTAGTACTGGTACTCCTCCGGGTACTGCGGCGAGTAGGGCGAGTAATAATCGGGCACCCGGCGGGACACGGGGTAAAACCTGGTGGGGCTGGAGAAGGGGAGAGGGAGGTGAGAGCCGGGTGGGCAAGGACAGCGTGAGAGGAGGAGGAGGCTCGGATGGCGGGGATGCTGTCCCAGGAATGCACCAGGGATGGGTGGCTTTTGTCCACCTGCCAGGGATTCTGTGCTCGTGGAATTCCTCCTGCCAGGGGCTCTGTGGCAGTTTCCCTCGTTGCATCTGCTGGGGATACTCTGGGAATGTTCCCTGATGGAATTCCTCCTCTCTGGGATCTCACAGTGGCTTCTTCTCCTTGTGTCCCTTCTGCAGGGACACTGAGGTGGCTTCCTGTCCCCGTATCCAGCCTCCCAGGGACTCCATGGGAGCTTCCCAGCATGGAATTCCTCTCTGGGATCTCATGGTGGCCTCCTCTCCTTGTATCCCTCCTTGAGGGACACCAAGGTGGCTTCCTGTCCCATCATTCCTCCTCCCAGGGACACTGTGGTGACCTCCCCTCCTGTTCTCTCTCATCCCAGGAGCTGCCCTTCATGGAATTCCTCCTCTCTGGGATCTTGTGGTGGCTTCCTCTCCTCACATCCCTCCTGCAGGGACACTGAGGTGGCTTCCCGCCCTGGCATCCCTCGTCCCAGAGATTCTCTGGTGGCTTCCTGTCCTCGTATCCCCCCTCCAAAGGACTCTGTGGTGGCTTCTCCATCCTGGCCCCCTCTTCCCAGGGACCCCCCATTGCAACCCACCCTCCTTGGCTTTTGGGGATGTCCCACACCCAGCTCCGAGCTGGCACGGGGAGAGAAAGAAGAAAGGAGAGAAAAAAATGAGAAGGAAAGGGGCAGAACATTCCCAGAAGGACCAAACCCGGATCAAAGGAGCGTCCTGGCGCACCCCTCACCTGCGCAGCTCCTCGGGGGGCCCGGTGGCGCGGCGGGAGTTCACCCACTGCTGCAGCTGCGTCATGGAGCTCTTGCGCTGGGCCACCTTCTCGGGGTGGGACCTGGGGGTGACACCCCTGCGCTGGGCCCCGCTCTCGCCGTCACCTCCTGGGGGGAAGGCGGTGCTGCCGGGCCGGCTGGGCGAGGGGTACGGCCACCCGTTGGGCTGTGCCGGCCGCTCGGCGCTCGCCGGCCCTCGCGGCCCTTCGGGGTAGGGACTGCCCGGCTCCGAGGGCGGCTCCTGTCCGGCGAGGCCGTTGGCTTTGGCCAGAGGCTCCTTCCTGCCGTCCGCCCTCTCCGCCGGCTTCCGCTCCATCTTCTCCGAGCCGCGGCCGTCGCCCTCCCCGCGGGTCTTGGCGTCGGGCTCAGCCTTGGCGTGCTCGCGGAGGGCGGCGTTGCAGTGGTGGTGGTGGTGGTGGTGCTTGCTGGGGGGGATGTTCTCTGAGTCCGGCTTCTCGTGCCTGGGGGTGCCGAGACACCACGGAGGGGTCACCGACGCCTGGCGGTGCCACCTGTCCCTCCCTGAGCTCTGTGGGGGTCCCCCAGATCCCTTCAGGGTGTCTCTCATGCCCCCAGACGTCCCCGGGTGTGGAGCAAGGACAGCACCGCGTCCCCTGGCGCTGACCTCTGTGTCGGGGGGATCTGGACGCGGGCGGCCTCGCCCATGGCCTGGATCCAGGATTCCTGCTCCTCCGTGTTCTCGGCGCTGAAGAAGTAGGTCCGGATGCCGGCGTGCTCGGCCTGGGGAGACAGGGACTGCCCGTTACGCGCCGGCAGCTCCTCCACCCAGCACACCGTCACCTGTGGGGGCACAGAACGGGGAGAGAGACACAGACACGGGGGTGAGAGCTCTGCTTCCAGCCTGGCACCCCATCCTGCCGCTCCAGGAGCGTTCCTTTCCCCCCGTGTGCTCTGCAGGCCCCTCGCAGCGGGGTTTTATCCCCCTTGGAGTCACCCCCAGGGATTCTCTGGGACCAGCGCTCCCCCCGAGAGGAGCAGCACCCCAATATTGGGGTGGCAGAGGGTCCCAGCAAGAGCGGCAGCACCGGAGGAGCATCGTCCATGCAGGCTGAGGGGGAAGGTGGTTTCTCGGCCCAGGAAATATTTTGGGGGGAAAAGGTTTGGTTTTGATCCAAGACGTTGGTGCCCGTTCTCTGCCCAGAACGTGCTGGAAGGAGCCTTTTATCTGAGGGCCTTTTTGGAGCTTCCACCTTCCCCCCTCTCTGGAAAGGGGTGGGTGAAAGCGAGGAGGAAGAAAAGGGAGGAATCAGAGTTTTCCTCCTGAAAGAATTCCAGGGGTTCAATTTCTTGAAAAAAATAAAAAATAAAATAATAAAAAAAAGAACTAAAACAGAAAAATGGGATCTGATTAAACCCCTCCCTTGAGCTTCCATCCTCCCCAGAGCATGCAGCCACCGTGCCCAGCTGGGGTCACCTCCTGAGCCCCCCCATGCACTTCTGGAAGCTCTGCAGGCAGAGGAAGAGGTGAAATTGAAGGGATGCATCCCCGGGATTAGCGGGAGCAGGGGAGCAGAGCGAGCCCGGGGGTCCCTCAGCCTCTGCATGCACCAGAAACACAAGAAGGTACTACCTAGGTGGTGGTGGCTGGGTGCTGGCGTGGTGGGTGGCACCGAGAAACCCCTCCTGTCCCGGCATCCTCGCCCGCCGAGGGAGGAGGAGGAGGAGGAGGAGGAGGAGGAAACACAGGCACGGGGTCAGTGGGACTGCGGTGGGAACCTCTCTGCCCTTCCCCGGACAAAACCGTCCTCCCAAACCCAGGAGCTGCCGAGATCAGGGTATGGGCAGCAGCTTTGCGAGGTTTTCCCCCAGCAGTGTCAGCAGGGATTTCACAGAATCACGGAATTATTGAGGCTGGAAAATCCCTCTGGGATCAGCGAGTCCGAGCTGTGCCCGATGCCCACCCTGAGCCCTGAGTGCCACCTCCAGCTGCCACCTCCAGGGACGGGGACTCCAAACCTCCCTGGGCACTTCCAAGGCCTGGCCGCCCTTTCCATGAGGAAATTCCTGCTTCTGTCCAAGCTGAGCCTCCCCTGGCCCAGCCCGAGGCTGTCAAGCAGCTAAAACAGGGCTGGAACTGGGGACAGCTCCGTGCCCGGCTCCGGGAGCAGCCGCCGGCAGAGGCCGGAGGGGGCAGCAGCCATGGAGAGGGGAAAGCAGGGCAGGGAGAGGGATGGCAGCACCCAGCAGGGCCCGGCAGAGGCGGGTGGTGACCTTTGGGGACACTGCTGTGTCCCCATTTCCCCGGCAGACGCGGGTCCGACCCACCGCGGTCACCCCAGCGAGCTCCATGCGCCGCCACCAAGAAAGCCACAAGAGCAGCAGGGACCCTGCCAGCATCACCAGCGCCACCCCAGCGCCACCCCAGCGCCACCCCAGTGCCACCCAGCTCCACGCTGTCCCCTGCAAGCCCTGGCAGAGGCACCGACCTTGAACGTGTGCTTCCTGCTGATGTTGTCCGAAGGCTGCACGGCGGCCACGCGGAAGCTGAGCAGGGGGATGCTGCCCAGGATGTTCTCCTCCTTCTCGTCTAGGGGGGACAAATCCTGAGGTTACACCCAGGCGGGGACCCCCGGCACAGCCCCCTCATGCTCCGGCTCCGTCCCACCTGTGGGATCGGCTCCCTGCCTGTTGCTGCTCCCGCAGCTCTGCCTGGCTCACAAACAACCTCCTCAATTATTGATGCGAGCCCTGGAGCTGCCAGGGAGGCGGGGAAAACTCGGGATTAACCCCTCGGAGCGGCAAACACCGGGAAAAAAACAGGGTGGAGACACGCGGAAAGAGCCTGGGACTTTGTGCCGGTGGCACTGGGGCACGCCGGGGGCGGGCAGGAGCTGCGGGGGCGGCCGTACCTTTGTAGTAGAAGAGGCAGCGATCCACCAGCACGAACCAGCGCTTGTTCCACTGCTTCACCCCCGAGCTGGCCTGCGAGAGAGGGGCAGTGAGAGCGGGGCTTGCCGGGGCTCTGCGGGGATGACGGGGGTGGCACGGGGGGGTACCTGCTTGTAGAGCCACCCGCTCTTGGTGACGGCGGCGTTGGGGTTCCTCTTCATGGAGTTGGAGCGCTTCCCGAAGGCGATGCCCTTGCGGGAGGAGCGCGGAGCCTGCACGGAGCGAGAGGAGATGCTCAGTGCCCGGGCTGGGGTGTCCGAATCCCTGAGCCGGTGCCAGCCCTGGGCTCGGCCCCGGGCACTCACCCGGCCTCCGGGACGCTCCGGGGGCACCTCCGCCACCATGGCGTGGTTGGGGGGCTCGCTGGGGACGGTGGCCGGACGTTTGCTGCCCGCCTTGCTGGACATGTCCGAGCGCTGTCTGTGACACGAGAGAGCGGAATCAGCGGGTCTGTGCTCCTGCAGCCCACCGGAGTCGTGCCCCCACCCTTCCCAGCCCTCCCTGGCTGGGGACTGGGAGCCAACCCACCTTGGCAAGTCAAGCCTGGAGGTGTCCTCGGGGACCTGTCCCGTCACTGGGTGCAGGAAGGTGTTCCGCCTTTCATTGTGGCTGTGGGGACAGCGATGGTGTGGGTGTTAGGAGTCCCCGTGTCCCCCCACAGAGTCCCCGTGTCCCCCCACAGAGTCCCCGTGTCCCCCAGGGGGTCCCCGCGGTGCCACATTTGCTGCTCTGTTGGTCCCACACCAACACTGGGGTTTGGCACCGGGACTGGCGTCCCCTGCCCCGAGCACCCCGCTAATCCCACGCTTAGGATCCTCCACAGAATGATGGAAATGTTTTGGTTGGGAAGCCCTCCAAGATGACCGAGCTCAGCCATTAACCCAGCACCGCCAGACCGTGTCCCCAAGTGCCACATCCACTGAACTGGACACTCCCAGGGATGGCGAGTGGAGCCCGGCCCCTCCCTGGTTGCCCCCTCCTCTCATGGAGATCCAGGGGGTTCCCCCTGAGCCTCTTTTTCTCCAGGCTGAGCCCCCCCAGCTCCCTCAGCCACTGCAGCTCCTTCCTCAGCTCCAGCCCCTTCCCTGGACACTCAGAAATTTCATCGGCATTTCCCAAAAAGTGCCCAGGGCTGTGGTGGCCGCGCCGCCCCTCCCTGCTGCTGTCACATCCCGCCTGTCACCACTGGCCACGCTCACAAGTCGCTGCAGCAGCAGCAGCAGCAGCAGCAGCCATGGCCCATCCAGGCCTGCGCCTGCAGCCATGTCCCCAATGTCACCTCCTCCCCTGGCTGCTCTCCGAGCCATTCCCAAAGCACCTCGAGCCTTTGAGTGGGGTCACCTGGCCACGGGGGCTGGGAACCCCCAGACCCCAAACACCATCCCAGGACCCCCAGACCCCATAAACCATCCCAGGACCCCCCAGACCCCATAAACCACCCCAGGACCCCCAGACCCCAAACACCACCCCAGGACCCCTCAGACCCCATAAACCACCCCAGGACCCCCAGACCCCAAACACCATCCCAGGACCCCCCAGACCCCATAAACCACCCCAGGACCCCCAGACCCCAAACATCATCCCAGGGCCATGCAGACCCCATAAACCACCCCAGGACCCCCAGACCCCAAACACCACCCCAGGACCCCTCAGACCCCATAAACCACCCCAGGATTCCCACCACAAGCCGTTGTTGCCTCCCTGGCGCTGGGTGCAGCTGAAGGGATCCCCGGCAGTGCCAGGAGTGTGTCACAGGCTGTCCCAGGCTTAGCTGGCACCTTGTGCCAGTCCCTGCCATCCCACAGAGATGGCACTGCCGGCCACCCCAGAACACCCTCCCACGCCGCTTCCCGGGGTGCTCAGGGGGGAAAGGATGAGGTTCAGGGCTCCATCCCAGGAAATTTTCCATCCCCTTCTTCCCAAACCCGCTGGGCACCGGGGCACGGAGCCACCCCCGTGCCAGCAGCCCCGGCACGCCACCAGCTCCTGCTGCCCGTCAGCAAAACGGGGGAAGTTGGAGCAAGAAAACGCCGCTGCCAAGACCATCCCAACCCATCCCGAGCTTCATCCCAGCCTGGGCTCCTGCCAGGCTCTGGAGGCATTAACCACTGCCAGCCCAAAAAGTGCTGCTGCTGCTGCTGAGCTGTCCTGCCCTGTCCCCTGCCAGGGATCTGATCCCCTCCAGCAGCGCTCGGGGGCTCCTGAAAAACCTGGGGGATCTGTGTGGACCCCACAGCTGGGGGGGCTCGCTCTCCAAACCCCCCCAGTGCCCGGCTGCTCTGACCGGAGTCACCCCCAGTGCCCGGCCCACGCTCCAGCACAGCCGAGGGGGCTCTGCCCCAGGGCTGGAGCTGCTCCCGGAGCGTTTTGTGCCCTCGGAGGGGTTCAAATCCCGGGAATTGGGGCAGGTCCCATCCCCGCAGCCACGCTGACGCACGGGGAGGGCGCAGTGCTGAGAGAGCAGCACCCCGAGAGCGCCAGCTGTGGGAAGTGGGCGCTGCCAGCACCCACCAGCTGCTCTGGACCCTACGCCGGGGGTCCCCCCATCCCTGCCCGCCACCCTGAACCCCACGCTGGATGTCCCCCCCATCCCTGCCCGCCGCAGGTCCCTGTCCCCGCAGGTTGGGGGCAGGACACCCCCACTTCGCAGCCCCCTCGGCTCCTCCTGGCACCCACCGCGCTGCCTCCCCCCACCCCAAACCTGCCCGCAGCCCCCGGGAAGAGCCGGGAAGCTCCGGAAAGCGGCGCCCGGAGCCGCTGCCGGGGCTGACCCCGCTCCAGAGCCCGGCGAGTCCCCATCGCCTCGCAAGCACTGCAATGCAGCAGCCACTGCCCGGTGCCGAAGGTCCCGCACCGCCGGCTCCCCGCAGGGCCCCCCCGGGCCCCCCCAGACCCCTGGGCGCTCCTACCTCACCCTCCGGTCCGCCCGAAACTTCAGCATGGTCCCGGGGACCCTCCCGGCTCAGCGCCCGCTCCCGGCTCCCGGCATGGCCACCGCGGCTGGCACTGCACTGCCAGGTGCCACCAGCTCTGCCAGGTGCCACCAGCGCTTCCAGGTGCCACCACCGCTGCCAGGGGACACCTCCGGGACAGCCCCGCGAGGCCAGGGGGACGCGGGAGGTGGGCGAGGGCTCTGCCGGTCGTGCCCGTCCCCCGCGCCCCGCGCCGGTGGCATCGGCGGTGCCGGAGCTCCGGGGGGATCCGGGGGGATCCGGTGGGATCCGGGGGGCTCCGGCAGCGGCGGGGTTGGGCAGCCCCGGTGTGCGGCAGCCAGCGGGGAAGGCGACAGCGGGGACAAACAGCTCCCGCTCGCGTCCCCGCAGAGGAGAGGCGAAGGGCAGCGCGGCACAGCCGCCTCCCCCAGCCCAGGTGCGGAGCCGGGAAGCTGCTGGTGGCAGGGGAAAGGCGACACGGGGGGCTCGGGGGGATTTAGGGGGGCTCGGAAGGGCTCCCGGGCTGTCCCCAGCCCGGCAGGGCAGAGGGAAGGGCGGGTTTCACAGAGAGGGAAGCAGCCGCGCTGAGCTGAGCTCTGCCGCTGCCCTGGATTCAGCGGCTGCGTCCCTTCCCCCTGCTTGTGTCCCCAGACCATCCCTGGGTGTCCCCAAATCGTCCCTGGGTGTCCCCACACCATCCCTGGGCGTGTCCCCCTCCTCCCCGCGGCTCTTCCTTCCCAGGTGACACCGGGAGGAAATCCCGAGCACCGGGATGGG
This sequence comes from Poecile atricapillus, assembly GCF_030490865.1. Lineage (NCBI taxonomy): Eukaryota > Metazoa > Chordata > Aves > Passeriformes > Paridae > Poecile > Poecile atricapillus. The sequence continues at coordinate 1,632,729 of NC_081271.1, forward strand.
CACAAACGGGAGGGGACAGAGCATCAGCAACCCCCAAAAATCCCGGGGAGCCCTTCACAGGCTGGGAGCGGGGAGCAGCGGGGTTTGGGGTGAGCCGTGCTCCGCCTGGACTTTGGGAAGAGAATCCAAACCCTGCAAGGCGGGTTGGAAAATCCTTGGGAAGGAGGGAGGAAAGAATCGGGCTGATATTTCCAAGAAAGCTCCAAAGAAGGAAGCGGAGCACGGGGAGGCCGCTGAGCTCCATCCCGCCACGGCCCTGCTCCGGAAAAACTTGGGAACACCGTGGGACACTGCCCAGCATCGCATCATCCTCCCAAAAATCTGAATTGTCCCAGTTTGGGGTGAAATCGGCGCCAGTGAGCACCTCAGGGATGTCCCCGCTGCCCCATGGATGGCACCAGTGGTCCCAGCCCGTCCCAGAATGTGCCAACACCGTGGCACCAAGGAAACGGAATCCAAACTAAACTAAATCCAAACTAAACTGAATCCAAACCAAACTGAATCCAAATCAAACCGAATCCAAACCAAACTGAATCCAAATCAAACCGAATCCAAACTAAATCAAATCCAAACTAAACTGAATCCAAACTAAACTGATTCCAAACTAAATGGAATACTAATCAAACCGAATCCAAGCTAAATCAAATCCAAACTAAACTGAACCCAAACCAAAGTGAATCCAAACCAAACTGAATCCAAACTAAACCGAATCCAAACTAAACTGAACCCAAACCGAACTGAATCCAAACTAAACTGAATCCAAACTAAATTGAATCCAAACTAAACTGAATCCAAGCTAAACTGAAACCAAACTAAACTGAAACCAAACTAAACTGAATCCAAATCAAACCGAATCCAAACCAAACTGAATCCAAACTAAACTGAACCCAAACCAAACTGAATCCAAACCAAACTGAATCCAAACCAAACCGAGTCCAAACCAAACTGAATCCAAACTAAATCGAGTCCAAACCAAACCGAGTCCAAACCCAAACCAAACCCAAACCCACCAAATCCACCTGTTTAAGGCACGGGGCACTCGAGGTGAGACGCATCCACGGACAAACTGCCACCACCCGTGGGCAGCCCTGGTCTCATGCTGGGCTCCGGAGCGGTGGCCAGCGCCCCGGTGCTGCCTGTCCCCCCATGTCCCCACGTCCCCAGGGCAGTGACTCAGCCGCTCCTCCATCCCCACTAGCCAAGGATCCGGGATCAAGGTCCCCCAACGGCCGCGGGTGCGTGCCAGCCCTCCTTGGAGGCTGGAGAACGAATCCCACTCCCAGATAACAAATCCCACTCCCAGATAACAAATCCCACTCCTGTGCCCGTGTCCCCACCGCGGTGCCACCCCAGTGCCGCTGTCCCCAGGATGGGGACAGGGACCAGGGCAGAGCTGATGTCTCCCACCCTCACCTGCGCTGGTGCCTCTGTGAAGCCACCCCAGAAGGGACAGTGCCAGTCCAAGAGTCACATCCCCACTGCCACCTGAGCCCTGTGACAAGCTGCCCCCATCAGCTGCCACCGCGGGGCCCAGGCAGGGCCGAAATCGGGGCTGTGGTGGCCGAGCCGTCCCTCCCTGCTGCTGTCACATCCCGCCTGTCACCACTGGCCACGCTCACAAGTCGCTGCAGCAGCAGCAGCAGCAGCAGCAGCCATGGCCCATCCAGGCCTGCGCCTGCAGCCATGTCCCCAATGTCACCTCCTCCCCTGGCTGCTCTCAGAGCCATTCCCAAAACACCTCGAGCCTTTGAGTGGGGTCACCTGGCCACGGGGGCTGGGAACCCCCAGACCCCAAACACCATCCCAGGACCCCCAGACCCCAAACACCATCCCAGGACCCCCAGACCCCAAACACCATCCCAGGACCCCCAGACCCCAAACACCATCCCAGGGCCACCTGGACCCCAAACACCATCCCAGGGCCACCTGGACCCCAAACACCATCCCAGGGCCACCTGGACCCCAAAGACCATCCCAGGACCATCCAGACCCCATAAACCACCCCAGGGCCACCTGGACCCCAAACACCACCCCAGGGCTGTCCAGACCCCATAAACCACCCCAGGGCCACCTGGACCACAAACACCATCCCAGGGCCATCCAGACCTCAACACCACCCCAGGGCCACCCAGCCCTTCAGGACACGCTGGCCACCAGCTCCCCATCATCCCTGTGGTTCCCGTGGGAGCCGCGCAGGGAGGGAAGGAGGAGGCGAAGGCTGAGCTGGATCCTTTGGGAAGCAGCCGGGCTGCGGAGCCGGCCCTGCCACGCCGGACAAAGTCCTCGGGAAGGGCGGCCAGCAGCTCCCACGCACCCACGGCCCACGAGCCACACCAGCAGCGTCACACGGGGACATCCCTGCTTTGGGGGACGCGGGGAGGGACAGCGGGAGAAGCTCCCGGTGGGATGGACGGCCGGGAGCTGCGGAAGGCCGGGGATTTCCAGAGAACAAAGCGGCTGCTGGCAGCCAGCGCGGCCGGCGGTGGCGGGGAGGGCGAGTCCCCCGCTGCCGCGCCAGCTGGGGTCGGGGAGAAGCACAAAAAGCACATAAAAAGCACCGGGAGTTTGTGTTTTATCTCCCTGGAAACCCCGGCTCGGTCCCAGGCACGGCCCACGGGGGCTGCCGGCCAAAACGCGCTGCTGCTGCCGCTGCCGGGACACGGAGCGGGCGCGGCGGCAGCATCCTGACCCCATGGGGGGACATTTGGGACGGGTGACAGCTCTGCATCGGGACAGAGCGGGTGACAGTCCATGCCCTGGCAGCTCTGGTGTCACCCCATTGTCTCCTCGTGGGGGCAGAGACCCAGTGCCTTGTGTATAGGATCACCGAGCTGCCAGGGCCACCATTCCCAGCCCGGGGCCACCATTCCAGCCCGGGGCCACCATTCCCAGCCAAGGGCCACCATCCCCACACGGAGCCACCATTCCAGCCCAGGGCCACCATTCCCAGCCCAGGGCCACCATTCCAGCCCAGGGCCACCATTCCCAACCCAGAGCCACCGTTCCCAACCCAGGGCCACCATCCTCACATGGAGTCACCATTCCCACCCTGAGCCACCATTCCCAATGCAACCCCCAAGTCGCCACCTGGACTCGCCCCTGGAGGGTTTGAACTCTCCCTGAGCTCTTTAGGAAGCCACTTCCAAGGCCGGGAATGCCTGTCCCCAGCAATCCCTGGCATCAAAGGAGCACGGCCCCAACCCCTCCCCGGCCAGCTCAGGTCAGGGGATTACGGCAGCGGCGCTGGGAAAATCCTGCTGGGACAAATCCCCAGCACCTGCCCCGAGCTGTGGCGCTCGATAATCACACCCAGGTCCCCATGGGGTCCTGCCAGCCCTGCTCGTCCCCACCCTCGGGGCACCGGCTGCCCGCGGTGGCACTGGTGACAGACAATGGCCCACGAGTGCCATGGGCTGGCTCTGTGTGCCACAGCCTGGCTGTGTGACACGTCAAGGCTGTGTGACATGTCCAGGCTGTGTGTGACACTTCCAGGTCGTGTGACACGTCCAGGCTGTGTGACACGTCCAGGCTCCGTGTGTCACATCCAGGCTCCGTGTGACACGTCCAGGTTCCATGCGACATGTCCAGGTTCCGTGTGACACGTCCAGGTTCTGTGTGACACGTCCAGGTTCCGTGTGACACGTCCAGGCCGTGTGACAGCGCTGCACACACACACAAACACACTCACACGCACTCACCGGTGTCACCGCGCGTCCCCTCCGTCTGCCGCGCCGCTCGCCGAGCCGGTGGCTCTCCCGCAGCCGGCCGGGGCGGATGATTTCCCTTCCAAGCCCATGGAGACCGTCCTTGGTATCAATCATTAACAGCCGCCGCAGCTGCCGCCAGCTTAACCCCCTCGGCTCCGGGCGGAGCGAGGAGCCATCCCTTGGCCCCGCTGGAAGCGCCTTTAATGGCACCGTGACACGGCAAAGTCCCCGCAGGACACCCGGCCGGGCTGGCAGAAGGGTTCCCAAGGGGCTCCGCACCCCCTCGGAGCCGCAGCCGGTCCTGCAGTGTCCTGGCTGCGTGTCCCCCTCCCTGTGTCCCCGAGCTGCCCGAATTGTCCCATCCCGGCGGGAGCTGCTGAAATCCGGCTGGTGCCGAGGGGCTGAGCCCCTCCAGGAGCGGCGCAGAGGGGCCGGGGTTGCTCCCCCCAGCCCAGGATCGCAGCTCGGAGCCCTCGGAGCTCCCCCCAGCCCAGGATCGCAGCTCGGAGCCCTCGGAGCTCCCCCCAGCCCAGGATGGCAGCTCGGAGCCCTCGGAGCTCCCCCCAGCCCAGGATCGCAGCTCGGCGCTCTCGGAGCTCCCTCTCCCTCTTTTTTTCCCCGCAGCTTTTCCAAGGAACATCGATGGCTGTAACTTTATCCCTCCGTGTTTACAACCCAGCTGCGGCTCTTGGCTCCCTCAGCCGTGCCGGGGGCCAGCTCGGCTCCCGCTCAGCCGCCACACGCTGCTGTCACAGTGTCCCTGTCCACCCCTCACCCCAATGCCGGGGGTCCCCACGGGATCCATCGGGACCAGCACCCGCGTCCCCATGGAGAGGGGCTGCAGGAGGAAGAGGAGGAGGAGGAGGAGCGGGAGCGCTGTCCCTGCGCCTGAGCCCTGCCAGGCGGGTGGACAGATGTCCCTGTCGCCTCCCCCGCCCCCCGCCGCGCTGCTGGCGGCGTTACCCAACCTGCCGAGGGGTTGAATGATTAACCCCGGGCTGCGCCATCGCCGGCTGCCTGCGCTGTCACCCGCGGCGCGGTGGCACCTGGGGACCCTGCGCTCCTGTCGCCAAGCCCAGGCGCCACCAGCTCCCAGGAGCATCCCAGGTTCCCTGAGCTTGTCCCCACAAACAGAGAGGCGCCATGCCTGTCTCTCACCCCTGTCCCCTGTCCCCTGTCCCCTGTCCCCTGTCCCCTGTCCCCTGGCTCTGGAAGTACTCACAGCACCGCCCAGCTCCCGCTTCCCGACTCGGCCACCCCGGGAATTTCTCCCTTGTCCAGCCCCAGCTGCAGCGCCGGGGGCGTCCGGGCTGGAATGATCACAAAAAGCCTTGGACAAACATCTGCACAGCACCACCCCCGGGCTGCAGCCAGGCCGGCCGAGGGATGGTTTCAATCACGCTCAAATCCCACCAAACGGCCCCAAAACCTCCCAGGGCAGCGAGCCAGGCACAGCAGCCGATAAGGCCCTGCAGATGTGGGGCTCGGTTTGGCTCCCCGTGTCCGTGAGATGCCCTGGAGTGAGCACAGATTTGGGAATTCCCGTTCCCCACGCCTACCCGGGATGTAAAGCCACAAACTCCTTGCCAACATCCGGAGTTGGGAGCACTCAGGGGGTGCAGGGGGGTGAAATGAAGCATCCCCCTGCTCCCAGCAGTGATTCCTGAGGCTCCGCAGATCCAGGAGCTGCTATTCCCGCTCCAGCCCACCGGGATGGGGTGCAGGGTGAGCCCCAGCCTGGGCTCCATCAGGTTGTGCCACTCCCCGTGGAGCCTTTGGGTGTTTTTTGGATAAATTCCCCAATTTCCCACTGCCGGATCTCCCACTCTCCAAAAAGCCACAAACGCGGCGTGTCAGGGCTGTGAAACGAGCACGGACAGCGGCAGCTTCCACATCCCCGCTGCCTCCACGCCATCCCAATTTCCCGGCGGTGCTCGGAGGCTCTGGATCCGGGGGTTGGGCAGCGCTGGCTCTGCCCCAGCCCGGGAGCTGCAGCGCTGCCAGGCCCGCAGTGATTCATCCCAACCCCGCGCCCCGACCTCCCGCAGTCAAGCCCCGACACATTCGGCACATTCCTGGCATAGCCGGCCCCGCGGAGCCCCACACCTGCCGGAGCGGGAGGCTGGGAAGGTGCCAGCGGCACGATCCAGGCGCTGCCAGGAGATTTATGGATCCCAGGCGCGTTTCCCAAGGCCGGGATGGCAGGGCAGGAGCGGCTCCGCTCTGGTGACACAGCAAACTTGTCACCGTGGGCAGCTTGTCACCTCCCCAAGCGCCCCAGTTGCCTCGCTGGTGCGGTGCCACACGTCCCTCGCGTCGGGCTGGGTGTGAATGGGGAAACTCTCCTTTTTTAGATCTGATCCCGCACCCTGCCGGGGCTGGGAACAGCCTGTCACCGGCGGTGACACAACCGCGCTCGGGTTGTGCAAGGGCTCTGCGCCCAGCAGCTCCCAAGGACGGGATCAGCGCCGGCTCCTGGGTGGCCGCGGTGGCTCCCCGGCCCCAAATCTGTCTGTGGCACATCCCACGGCCCTCGGAGCGGCCTGGCCTGGCGGCGTGGGTGCCAGGAAACGTGCGGAGAGGCCAAAAGCATTCCCGAGTGCCTGGGAATAGCCACCGTGGAGCCAAAACTGGCACTCATGGATGCCCCAGCCCCTCAAAAAAAATGGGCACGTGCCCACCTCACCAATCCGCCCACACAAAAGAACCAAAGGTCCCCGAAATCAGGTTTGTCTTCAGCAAAAAGATCTAAAAAATACACGCTCGGGGCTCCCCAAATCCCAGGATCAGGCTCAGAATCTTTGCCAGGGTTTCCTCTGGCTCTAAAGCGGTGCCATCCCCTGGGACACCCCGAGGGGAATCACAACCTTTCCCTCGCTGTCTTGGGATGCGACAACCCTGATTTGTTGTCACCTCCTCCAGCCCACCACACCCTGCTGTGCCTGGGACGGCCGGGAACGGCTTTCCCGGTGAATCACAGCTCATTCCCGGCTTCCCAACCGCGTCCTCATTAGCGCCCCAAGCCCGGAGCAGCCCCTGGGAGCAGCTGCCGGGGAAAAGCCGGGAATCTGCTGGGGGGGAAAACAGAAGGAGCCGAACCCACCCCCGCACACACCCAACCAAACCCTGGGAGTCTCCCGGGCGGCGCGGGGACAGGACACACCTCTGTGTCACCAAACAGCCCTGGCCGTGTCACTTGTCCCCCTCCCAGCGCCACCTCCGCAGCGCCACGGGCGGGTTGGGCTCTGCAGGGCGAGTTCTCGCCCTCAATGGAGTTTAGTCACCGTGGGACGCTTCCAGCTGGAAATCGGGACTGTTCCAGGCCGCCGCTTCCCAGAAATTTGCGCAGGAGCCCGGTGCCAGCTCCCCCCTTCCTTCTAAACGCGGATAAATAAACGCGGGCCCGGCTCTCCCTCCGCCCCGCGGGGAGGAGCAGCCTCGGGATCCGGGGAGGGAAGCTGGAAGGACGGGATGGCTGAGCCGGGCTGGAGCCGGGCCAGTCCCAGCCTGGAGAGAGCCCTCGGCGGAGCCTTTGGCGGCGGCGGAGCAGCTCGGGATCAGCCCCTTGGGATGGACAGGGGATTCCCCTTTGGAATGCTCACAGAGCCCCTCCAAAAATGTCACAGATCCCTCCAAGGGTGGCACAGGATCACCTCTTGGAATGGCCACCGGATCCCTCCAAAAATGTCACAGGATCCCTGCAAGGGTGTCACAGAATCACTTCTTGGAATGCCCACAGGATCCCCTCTTGGGATGCTCACTGGACACAGGATCCCTCCAAAAAACATCACAGGATCCCCACCTTGGAATGTCCATAGGATCCCTCCAGAAATGTCACAGGATCCCTCCAGAAATGTCACAGATCCCTGCAAGGGTGTCACAGGAGCCGGGACCAGGGAACTGGAGCAGACCAAGGCACTGGAACTGGTTTGCTCGGCCCTGGGAAGAGCCCGAGGCTCATCCCGCATTTCCAGAGGGCACAGCCGGGATAAAGCGCGTGGGAAGAGCAGCCGGGCTCCGCAGGGATCTCTCCTGCGGGTGCCTGTGGCTCCGTGGCTCCTGTTTTCCGTGGGTTTGGGTCAGGGATGTTGTTCCATGTGATTGGGAACGCCCAGCCCCGTCTGGCCCAGGAGCCACCGGGAATCGAGGGAATGTGATCCCAAACCTTAGGAAAGGAGGGAAAAGCCATCCATGCCTTTTCCCCTCTCATCATTTCCTGTGCCAGCAGGACGGAGCGAGCTCAAGGACAGACGGAGCAGGATGGAGCCGGGACGAGCTCAGCTCCAAACCCGCCCCCTGCCAGTGCTGGAGAGTTCATTCCCAGCTCCCGGGCATCCCATGGATGGCTTGGAGCCACGGGATGGAAACCTCAGCCATCCCACATCCCACAGCAGGGCAGGGAAATCCCACCACAGCCACCCCAAATCCCACAGCAGGGCAGGGAAATCCCACCACAGCCACCCCAAATCCCACAGCAGGGCAGGGAAATCCCACCACAGCCACCCCAAATCCCACAGCAGGGCAGGGAAATCCCACCACAGCCACCCCAAATCCCACAGCAGGGCAGGGATAACCCAGCACAGCAATCCCAAATCCCACAGCAGGCCGGGAATGATCCACCACAGCCATCCCACATCCCACACTGGCCAGGGAAACACGAGCACACCCACACCTTGCTGCCTAACAGGGTCTGGTGCACCTGACACTGGGATTTGAGGAGGAAGGGGCTTTTCCAGGCTCCAGGAAAACACTGGGAAGTGTGACAGAACCCACAGGGAAGGGTCACTCTAAAAGAGCCTTTCCTAAAACATCCCTTTAAAGAGAACGAAGCAGGAGACACAGCGGGGTCTCTCCCAGGTGATTTGAAGCAGCCCTTGCAGGAGATTTTAGCTGGAATCTCCAGGAGAATCCCGGCCGGCTCCCTCAGGGCTGCTCCCGCAAGCTTCAGGGATGGCCTGTGGGAGAGGGGGAGCCCCTCCAGCCGGGCAGGATCCCCCGAGCCAGGCAGGATCCCCTGAGCCGGGCAGGATCCCCCGAGCCGGGCAGGATCCCCTGAGCCGGGCAGGATCCCCTGAGCTGGGCAGGATCCCCTGAGCCGGGCAGGATCCCCTGAGCCGGGCAGGATCCCCCGAGCCAGGCAGGATCCCCTGAGCCGGGCAGGATCCCCTGAGCCGGGCAGGATCCCCTGAGCTGGGCAGGATCCCCCGAGCCGGGCAGGATCCTCTCCCACATCCCGGCTGGAAGTGGAGCCCTGTGCAGTCACCAGCCCTTCCAGCCTCCTCCAGCTGCCACACCTTCCCTGGAGCTCCGGAATTAACCCCTGGCAGAGCGCGGCCGTGCCCGCGTTGCCACCTGCCCGTGCTGGAAAAGCCTCTCCCCGTGTCACCTCCGGGGCTGCGTCCCCTCCCCGCGAGCTGCTCCAAACCCGGCCTTTGGCTCCCCCGGAGCAGCTCAAACCCCTCCAGCACCTCCATCCCTCGGAGTCTCCCTCCGTGCCGTTTTTAACCCCACCGCGGCCGGGCAGTGAGGACGGAGCACCCGCAGCCTCCCCAGTTACCTGCTCCAGGTGCTGCCGCGGGGAGGGCGGAGGGGCAGAGCCCCGGCGAGGAGCCCCGGGCTGGCGGGGAAGGGACGGGAAAAGCCTCGGTGGCCTCCGGGAGCCGCCACGTCCGAGCACGGCGGGAACAGCCCGGCTGATAAGCGAGGGCTGAAATCTGAACCTGCAGCTTGGCAGGTTCCTATATAAACACCACGCACACCCCCGGCTGCGCTGCCTCTCACGCCACTCCCGCTGCTCCCGGCCACGCCAGGCGCTGCGACAGCGACAGCGACAGCGACAGCCGAGCTGCCCGAGCCCCTTGTCGCCAGTCCTGCCCTCCCCCGGGCTGGTGCCAGCCCCAGGTGGAGCCTCTCGCTGGTTTGGGGTGGTGCTTCAGGAGTGTTGGAGCTCCACGGAGCGCTCCGGCCGCTGCGAGCGGGGTTTGGGCTTTGGGAAGGGGACGGGACCCGCGTCCTCCCGGGCATGGGGGAATAACCGGGTGGGAGAAGAGAATAACGCGGGGTTCCGCCTCAAAACAAACAGGTGGGAGGGGCTCAGCTGACGGGACACCTGCGGCCATGGAAAATGTCCTCTTCCCCAGCGGTGACACCACGGGGGACAAGGGCAGAGCCTGCCCCACCCTGGGGGGACCCTCGGCTCGCTGGGGATGCGGTGGCTGATGGCCAGGACCGGCCACACCGTGACACCACTGGACTTTCTTGTGCCACCTCTGGACTCCTTTGTGCCACCACTGGACTCCTTTGTGCCACCACTGAATTTCTTTGTGCCACCACTGGACTCCTTTGTGCAACCTCTGGACTTCCTTGTGCCACCACTGGACTTCCTTGTGTGGAAGGACATCCCGCCCTTCCTCCAGCAGGACAAAACCCTCCCGAGGACAAAACCCTGCCCTGTTTTTCCCAGTTCTTCAGCCCCAAACTGGGACGGTCACATACCATGGGCGAGGCTGGGCTGGGAGCTGCTCCAGCCCATGGGGTGAGCGGGGCCAGGCGCCGTGTCCTGCTCAGGGACACGGGGATCATCCCGGGATTATCCGGGATAATCACACCTGAAGCGGTCCCGGCGTAGGACAGGATTTTATTTACTCTGGGACCGTGGAGGGGGAGGATGAGCACGGCCAAGGACCGGCGAAGGGATGGGAACACGGACAGGGGGGACCCCTGAGAGGGAGCGAGGCCCAGGGCACGCAGGGAGGTGTCGTGGGTGGGGTTTGAGGGGAAGGGGGTGCGAAGTGAGTGTGAGTGAGAGTGAGAGTGTGAGTATGAGAGTGAGAGTGAGAGTGAGTGTGTGTGAGTGTGTGAGTGTGAGTGTGAGAGTGAGAGTGAGAGTGAGTGTGTGTGAGTGTGAGTATGAGTGAGAGTATGAGAGTGTGAGTGTGAGTGTGAGTGTGAGTGTGAGAGTGAGAGTGAGAGTGAGAGTGAGTGAGAGTGTGAGTGAGAGTGAGAGTGAGTGTGAGAGTGAGAGTGAGAGTGTGTGAGTGTGAGAGTGTGTGAGTGTGAGCGAGTGTGTGAGTGTGAGCGTGAGTGTGAGAGTGAGAGTGAGTGTGAGTGTGAGTGTGTGTGAGTGTGAGAGTGTGTGAGTGAGTGTGTGAGTGTGAGTGTGAGAGTGTGTGAGTGTGAGCGAGTGTGTGAGTGTGAGTGTGAGTGTGAGAGTGAGAGTGTGTGTGAGTGTGAGAGTGAGAGTGTGAGTGTGAGTGTGAGAGTGAGAGTGAGAGTGAGAGCGAGAGTGAGAGTGTGTGAGTGTGAGCGAGTGTGTGAGTGTGAGTGTGTGTGAGTGTGTGAGTGTGAGTGTGAGTGAGTGTGAGTGAGTGTGAGTGAGTGTGTGTGAGTGTGGGAGTGTGAGTGTGAGTGTGAGTGAGAGTGTGAGTGAGAGTGAGTGAGAGTGAGAGTGTGAGTGTGTGTGAGCATGACTGTGAGCGTGAGCAGGAGCGTGAATGAGTGTGAGTGAATGTGAGCGTGAGTGTGAGTGTATGAGTGTGAGTGTGAGTGTGAGTGTGAGTGTGAGTGTGAGCATGAGTGTGAGTGTGAGCGAGTGAGTGTGAGTGTGAGTGTGCACATGAGTGAGAGAGGGACAGCTCACCCATCTCCCGAAGCGAGTGGCTTCCTCCCAGTACCGCATTTCCTGACTCCCACCAGGCGGCCGGCCGGGAACGGAGGGAAGCGACTGAGGTGGAGTGAGGGGACCCCCAGGGACCCCCAGGGACCCCCAGGGACCCCCAGACTCCCGATTTAGAAACCCCATTTAGGGGATTTGTAGGGACACCTGACCTTACACCACCCTTACTCACACGGGCTCCCCAAAATGAGGCTCGCGAGGTGGGGTTGATCTTACCCAGAGCCTCCTGAGCCAGGAACCCCAAAAAGGGGGTTTGTAGGGGGAAGTCCCCTCTGGAATAGGAACCCAAAAGGGGGGTTCGCAGGAGGGGACTGGGGGATCAAACTCCACCTGGGAGGGGCGTGATTCCCTGGAAACAAATCAAAGGGTGGATTTGCTGTCCAGGGAATTCGGACCCGAGATAGGAACCCCAAGGAGAGGGGGTTTGTAGGGGGAAGAACCCCGAGACAGGAACCCCAAGGGGAGGGGGTTCATAGGGGGCAAATCAGGTTGGTGGGGGTAACAAAGTCCACACCTCACAGGGTGAGGAGACCTCAGGAAAAAGTGTCACCGGCTGTGAGAGGACACCGTGAGAGTCAATAGGACTAGGAGGAAGGGATCCATGGGAAAAGGGAATCCCAGGAGCGCTCTGCCAGCGGCGGGTGAAGCCTCTCCGTGGGGACATCTCCATCTGCGACAACTCTGTGCAGGAAAACTGAATTTTGGGAAGGGGCAGCTCATATTCCCTGCGCTCCCAAAGCTGGATCCAGCCTGGAATTCTCCCGCCGGGGTGCGGGGAGCCCCGCGGAGCTCGGAGCCAGCTCCCCGCCCCGGTTGCACAAGCGGCCCTGGGGCGCAGCAGCAATCCCGGGCTGTTTACGAGCTGCAGCCACCTGCTGCTTCCCCAGCTCCGATCCCGGCAGGAAGAGCTGCAGCTCCTGAGCCACCCTCTGCTGTCCGTCCCCGGATGGCTGGACAGGGCCACCAGCTGTCCCCAGAGCCCCCAGGGACACGCCAGGGCGCGGGGACGCTCCCCAGGAGAGGTGGGTGCAGCGCCCTGAGCCTCAGCATCCACCAAAGGCATTTTGGAAAAGCAGATTTGGAGAGGCTGGATGGACAGGGATGAGGCTCAGGCAGGGATTTCCTCTCCAGGGCCACCCCGCGGATTTTGGCCCCTGGGGACAGCACCTGCCATGCCCCAGGCATGAAAATCCCACCTCTGCAGCTCCCACAGCAGCCAAAATCACCTTCCAGCAGCCCCAGAATTGCTGGGGACGGAGCAGAGAACTTCCAGCACGGTCTGGAGCTCCTGCCAGCACAGAGAGAGATTTGGGGGAGATGGAGGAGAAATTGGGAGCCTCTCCTTGGGTGTTTTGAATTCACAATCATCAAATTGGCCCCAAATACGAATTTTTTCTTCATTTTTGTTTTAAGAGAAGAAGGGACGGAGCCAAACCCCCCCACGCCTTTCCCAGCCTCAATTCCTGCCCCATCCACGCAAGGAAAGGCGCAGCCTCCACTCGCCCGCTCTGTGACCCCAACCCCACACCGAGGATTTGGGGGACCCCAAAACGGGGGGGGTTCAGCCCCTCCATCACCTCCCTGCCTCACCGAGCTTTTGGGGGATCCCAAAACTGGGGGTTCAGCTAAACCAACACCTCCCTGCCGCACTGAGCTTTTGGGGGGACCCCAAAACGGGGGGGGTTCAGCCCCTCCAACACCTCCCTGCCGCACTGAGGATTTGGGGGATCCCAAAAATGGGGGTTCAGCCCTTCAAACACTTACTTGCAGCACAGAGCTTTTGGGGGGATCCCAAAACTGGGGAGTTCAGCCCCTCCAACACCTCCCTGCAGCACCGAGCTTTTTGGGGGACCCTAAAACTGAGGGGTTCAGCCTCTCCAACACCTCCCTGCCCCACCGAGCTTTTTGGGGGATCCCAAAACTGGGGGTTCAGCCCTTCCAACACCTCCCTGCCCCACCGAGCTTTTTGGGGGACCCCAAAACTGGGGGTTCAGTCCTTCCAATACTTCCCTGCCACACTGAGCTTTTGGGGGACACCAAAACTGGGGGTTCAGCCCCTCCATCACCTCCCTGCCTCTCACCCCGCCCCAGCAGCGGGACACGGAGCATCCCCCCCTCCTCTGCTCCAGCAACCCGAGCCTGAACCCAAGGTCCCGCTTATCTGGAGCACAAGCATGTCTGCTGATAAGGCCGGGAGCGAGATAAGGCCGCGGCAGCCTCGGCGCTATCAGCAAGCCTTCCTCCAGCCCTGCGCCCCAAGGCTGAGGGGTTCAGCACCCCCAAAACATCTCCCCCATCAACCTCCGGCTTTGAAACTTCCATCCCGTTCCCCTCCGCTCGTTGTTTCCTGATCGGGCAAAGCGTTGATTCGGGGGGAAAGGGGGAAAAAATTAAATTAAAGAGAATAAAAAGAAAACAAAACCCGGACCGAAACAGCCCGAGCAAATAACAAATAAATCACAAAGCAGAGCAAATAATGTGTCAGGGTTCCCCTGAGAGCAGCGGGGGGGGCACGCCCAGCCCGGCCGCGTTAGGTGAGCCGCAAAAACTGGAATTGCAAATCATCGCTGCTCAGCCGAGCTGAAAGGAGAGCCGGGGAAAACAAACCCGCGGCAGCGAGCGGGGGGCACGCGGACCTCACCTGGGGCTGGCACACACCTGAGCCTTCCTCCTCCTCCTCCTCCTCCTCCTCCTCCTCCTCCTCCTCCTCCTCCTCCTCCTCCTCCTGAGCATCCCCCGAGGGCTCCCCGGGAAAGAGGAGGGGAACCGGGCCCGGGGAGGGGGGATCGGACCCAGGGGTCACCCCAAAAGCTGCGCCAAGCCCCGCTGCCCGTCCCCTTCCCTCTGGGGCGGGCTGGAACCTTGGGTGGCGTTCCCGGGGTGTCCCCCCCGGGACCCCCGCGCGTGGGGACCCCCGGAGGAGCCAGCCTGGGGGGGCTGCAGGAGAATTCAAGGGGAGGAAAGGCCAGGCAGCCCCCTCGGGTGGCGTTTGCCCGCCAGCACCCCCGGCCGCGGCTCCGCTCGGGCTGGAGCGGGGTGGCACCAGGGGACAGGAGCGGGGACCCGCTGGTGACATCGCTGGGCTGGCAGGGGGTGGCTTTTGCTCTGGGGCAGGGCGGGAGCGGGGCAGGGGGACAGGGGAAAGGGGACGGTGCCACAGGGGTGACACTGGCAGCAGGGTGACACTGGCAGAGGGGTGTGACACTGCCACACCGGGGTCACACTGCCACACTAGGGTGACATTGCCAGAGGGGTGACACTGGCAGATGGGTGACACTGGCAGATGGGTGACACTGCCACAGCAGGATGACACTGCCAGAGTGGGGTGGCACTGCTAGAGGGGTGACACTGCCAGGGGGTGACACTGCCACAGCAGGATGACACTGCTAGAGAGGTGACACTGCCACAGCGGGGTGACACTGCCACAGAGGGGTGACACTGGCAGAGGGGTGTGACACTGCTAGAGGGGTGACACTGCCACAGAGGGGTGAGGTTTCCACAGCGGGGTGACACTGCCACACTGGGGTGACACTGCCAGAGGGGTGTGACATTGCCAGGGGGTGAAACTGCCAGAATGGGGTGACACTGCTAGAGAGGTGACACTGCCACAGAGGGGTGACATTTCCACACCGAGGTGACACTGGCAGAGTGGGGTGACACCGCTAGAGGGGTGACACTGCCACACTGGGGTGACATTGCCACAGCGGGGTGACACTGGCAGAGGAGTGACACGGCCAGAGGGGTGTGACACTGCCAGGGGGTGACACTGCCACACCGAGGTGACACTGCCAGGGGTGTGACACTGCCAGGGGTGTGACACTGCCAAGGGGGTGGCACTGCCAGAGTGGTGACACCACAGCGGGGTGGCACCGCCACCGGGGACAAGCGGGGCCGAGCCCGAGGATGTCCCCAGAGCGCCCCGAAGGACGCGGGCGGTGCCAGCGCCCAGAGCAGCCGGGGCGCGCTGCCAGGCTGGCACACGCCACCGCCGGTGTCCCCAGTGCCACCAAACCGCCCGGGTCTCCTGATATCCCAAAACCTCCTCGGGAAAGGCGCCAGGAGCCAGCGCAGCCCCCGCGACACCCGCGGGTGTCACCCCGGGGGCCCGGCCCGGGGCAGGGGAAGCGCTTTGGAGCGCGGGCCCGCCGCAGGACTGCTGCCTCATTAAAGAGCAATTACGGCTAATTACGTGATGGCAACACTCGAACGCCATCGGGAAATGGGGCGGCTGGCTGCGGGCGGGTGCGCGCGTGCACGGGAGCACGCATCCCACCCCCCCTCTTTCCCAAAAAAAAACACCCAACAAAACCTCGAGAGATCTCTGGACACGGCACCCGCCTCTAATTCCCGCTGGGCGGGCTCCGTGCCTCAGTTTCCCCGGTGAAGGGTGCGTATCCTGCTCTCAGCCTCGCCCCTGAGGCATCAGACAGCCCCGGGGCCCCTCTCCCCACACCCCAAAATCACCCGCGGTGCCTCTGCCTCGGTGGGCAGCCCCCCAGTCCCGCAGATCCCACCCTTGTCCAGCAGGGATGATCCCATGGGAATGGGGTTTGTGCTGTCCCTGCTGGGCCGGCTGCCAGCGGGGTTTGGTGGCACCTGGGACAGGGTGGCACTGCCACTGCAGCCCCGCTGGTGGCCGCCCCCTGCTCCAGGAGGCTGCAGAGGGCAGGAGAACTTCAGCCCATAAATCACGTTCTGCTCATCCGGGGTGTGCCTGGACCCGGAGGCCACCGAGGACACTGGAAAAGGGGACAGCCCGCCAGGAGTGGTCCCTCCAAACCCCCCTGAACCTCCAAAATCCTCCTGGGGATCCCTCTAAACCCTCTGGGGGGTCTCTCCAAACCCTCCCAGACCTCCAAAACACTCCTGGAGGTCTCTCATGACCCTCCTGGGGTCCTGCAGCCCCCTCGGTGCCCAGCCCGGGCTGTGGGTATGAGGCTGCTGGGGGGTCAGAGCCAGTGGGGTGGAATTTTCCAGCCGCTCCCCCCAGGCTGGGATGTTGTGCCAGGGCTCTGCCATGGGCACAGCCCCTCCCCATCCTCACCTGTCCCATCCCCATCCTCACCTGTCCCATCCTCATCCTCACCTGTCCCCTCCCCATCCTCACCTGTCCCCTCCTCATCCTCACCTGTCCCCTCCCCACCTCACCTGTCCCCTCCTCATCCTCACCTGTCCCCTCCCCACCTCACCTGTCCCCTCCTCATCCTCACCTGTCCCCTCCCCATCCTCACCTGTTCCCATCCTCACCTGTCCCATCCTCACCTGTCCCCTCCCCATCCTCACCTGTCCCCAGGTGTGGGGCAGCTCCGGGAAGCGCTGCCGAGCTCGGGGCTCGTCCCCGCGGGACCGGCCCGGCAGGGCTGGGAGGCGCCCGGGGCGGCCGGACCGGTCCCGGCTGTTCCACCGGAGCCCGACCCACGGCTCGGCATCTCCAGAGCTCCGGGACAGCCCCACCGAGCCACCCCTGCCCTCGGAGGCTGCTCGGTGCTGGCTGTCCCCAGCCCTGTCCCCATGGGTCACCGGCACCTCATCCGCCAGCTCAGCGCCCACCATGAGCGCTCCTGGACCTGCAAAACCCTGCTGGGGGGCTCTCCAAACCCTTCTGAAACTCCAAAATCCTGCTGGGGGGCTCTCCAAACCCTTCTGAAACTCCAAAACTCTGCTGGGGGGCTCTCCAAACCCTTCTGAAACTCCAAAATCCTCCCGGGGGGCTCTCCAAACCCTCCTGGACCTCCAAAATCCTGCTGGGGGGCTCTCCAAACCCTTCCAGACCTCCAAAATCCTGCTGGGGATCTCTCCAGACCCTTCTGGACCTCCAAAATCATCCTGGGGGTCTCTCCAAACCCTCCTGGAACTCCAAAACCATCCTGGGAGTCTCTCCAAACCCTCCTGGAATCCCAAAATCCTCCTGGGGGTCTCTCCAAACCCTCCTGGACCCCCAAATCCCTCACAGCGCTGCTCCCGCCCCGGCTGCGCGTGGAGAGGGATCTCCCGCCCTGTCCCAGGGAATTCCAGCAGCCGCATCCCTGAGGTTTTTTCCACCTGGATGCGACGTCCAGGCCTCGGTGTGGCCGAGCTGCCGGAGCGTTGCGTAAGGAGAGCTCTGGGAAGGGGAAAACGGCGGCTCCGCGTTCCCGGAGCTGCAGCAGCAGCAGCAGGAGAGGGACGGCAGCAGCGGGAATCCGGGAAGCGGCGGGAGGATGCGGGAAGCGGCGGGAGGATGCGGGAATCCGGCGGGAGGATGCGGGATGTTCGCTCCGGCACCGCCAGGACAAGCCCCGGGTCCCCCCAGGAGCGGGGACAGGCCGGGATGATCCGTGGGATGCAGGTCCTGTCCCCGCTCCGGGAACAAAGGGATGCTCCGAGAGGCTCCGCAGGGATTTGGGAGCAGCTGCGCGGCCACGGCGGGGCGGGAGCTGCGCCGGGATTGTGACAAATCCCAGAGGCTGGAGAGGCCGGGGAGATGGGCTGGGGGGAAACGGCGTGGGGATTATGGATACAGCACGGGAATTATGGATACGGCACGGGGGGATCATGGACACGGCGTGGGGGTTCTGGATACGGCACGGGAATTATGGAAAGAGCGTGGGGAAATCATGGACACGGCCCGGGGATCATGGACAAGTCGCTGGGGTTCTGGACACGGCCCAGGATCACGGAGACGGCGCGGGAATGATGGATACAGCATGGAAATTATGGATACGGCACGGAAATTATGGATACGGCACGGAAATTATGGATACGGCACGGAAATTATGGATACGGCAAGGGGGGATCATGGATACTGCGTGGGAGGATCAGGGGCATGGTCCGGGGATCATGGACAAGGGAATTGTGGAAACAGCCCGGGAATGAGGGACACGGCACGGGAATGATGGACACGGCCCGGGATCACTGACACGGCCCGGGAATGATGGATACAGAGCGGGAATTACGGGAGCAGCGTGGGGGGATCACGGACACGGCCCATCCCCGGCCCGCGGGGTGTTCGGAGCGCGGCGTCTGTCGCCGGCCTGCCAAGCACATACAAAGGGCGTCTCATTATCCCCTAATTAGTGCCTTGCCAGCTCCTGCAATTAACACCCGTGCAGGCGGCTGATGTTGAGGTAAACAGAGGGTTTGAAGCGCTCTGGAGAGCCGGGGGGTCCTGGCGGGGTGTTCGGATCACCCGTGGGCCGAGTCCAGAGGGTCCCGCTGAACTCCAGAGCCCCCCGGGAGAGCTGGGCAGGGAGCAGGGGCACCTCCCGCTATCCCAGGCTGCTCCAAACCCCGTGATCCCGGCCCTGGACACTTCCAGGGATGGGACAGCCGATACCAGGGCGTCCCCACCTTCACAGGGAGGAATTCCTTCCCAAAATCCCATCCCTCTGGCAGTGGGAAGCCATTCCCTGTGTCGTGTCCCTGCATCCCTTGTTCCGCGTTCATCTCCAGCTCTTCTGGAGCCTCTTCAGGCCTCTCTGAGCTTTCCCTGGAGTTTTCTCTCTCCTGGCCTGGCTCCAAGCAGAGATGCTCCAGCCCTTGGAGCACCTCCGTGACCTCTGGACTCGCTCCAGCAGCTCCGCTTTCTCCCAAAACGAGCCCATGAGTCAGGAGCGGCCAGGATTGGGCTCGGGGCTGCGGCTCCTGCCCCGGAGGAGGCCGAGCCGCCCGTCCTCCTGCACAGCCGGCTGCTCCTTCCCTGGAAACATCAAAGGCGGCACCCAGGTCTTAAATGGCCTTTCTCCGGCTGACCCAGAAACGCGGATCAAGAGCTGCCTCATCCCTTAATTGAGAAGTTGGTGACTTTGAGTCTTTATTAAAGAGCTTTAGTGAATTCGCAGATTAAGGGCACAACCGGCCGCTGCCTCCATCCAGCCTCATTCCCTGCCACCATCCAACCCGATCCCGGCGTGCTGGAGCCACCTCGCCCCGCAGCCGCTGCTCCGGAGCCTTTTCCCTGCTCCAGCCCGGAGCTCTGGAGCTCTGGACAGGCCCTGGAAGGGTTCCCTGTGCTGCTGCCGCTGAGGAGAAATCGAAATCAAACCCAATCCGAGCTGAAAATCAGCGCTGCCCGCACAGAACAACCCAATCCCGGGGGATTTTCCAGTTTGGGATGGTGGAAGGAGGAGGCAGGGCTGGAAGGGGGGGCTCCACACGTGCCCCCTCCCTCCTTCCCTCCCTCCCTCCGCCTGCAGGTTTCCATCTGCCCGTGCCCCGTGCTCCTCAGCGCTGCCAGGAAAAACAGGGATGTTTTGGATCATCGCCTGCCCGCGGGGGGGTGGGAAGGGGCTGCCGGCGGGGCAGGACTTCCCTGGGTGGGCGTAGAGCTGCGAGCTCCGGGGAGAAAGGAGGCTGGAGAGGAGGCAGAGCGCTCCTCAAGGCGCCGTTCCTGCCTGCTGCTGCGGATTAGCGTGTTTTCCAGGGAAAACAGGGCTGGGGGATGCTACTACCGAATCCTGGGAGAGGCAGAGAGAGCAGGAGCTGCTCCCGCTTCCAGCCGAGCTTTGGGAGGAATCCCAGCCCGGCTGATTCCCGGGGGGGACACGGATGGAGCAGAAAATCACCCCTGGCCCTGCCTGCCTGGCTCAGGAGGCCTCGGGGGGATTAAAAACCCCTCGCTGGCCCAGCTGGGGTGGGTTTTGTGCCCGAGGCCGGGGCTGGCAGTGGCCCCACGACACGCTCACACACGCGTGGACACACTGGCGCACTCACCCGTGTCACGGTGACACACGGCCGGGGCCACGCTGCTGACCCTTGTCCCTTCCCCAGCGGTCAGCGCTGCCCTCGTGGCGTCCCTGGCACCGCGGCCTCACCCAGGAGGTGCCAGCCGTGTCCTTCACCCTCCTGCCCGTCCTTCCTCTGCCTCATCCTCGCCAGCCCGGCGGCTGCTCCCGCCTGTTTCTATGGGAACTCGGCAGGAAAACGCGGCTGGCAGCGCCAGCCCGCTGGATGTCACCCTGTCACCCTGTCACCTGCCTCTGCGCACCTGGGGCCCCTCGCCACAGCCCTGGGGGATGTCCCTGGCAGCCAGCAGGGCACCGGTGGCCCGGAGCAGCACGATGGGTCCCCACGGTGATCTGGGGGCCCCCCGAAAACACCGGCTGTCCATAAAGGCCGGGTTTTGTGCTTCCCGTGGGATTTTCAGAGCAGGGATTTTAATTCCTCAGCCACCCCCTCTGTGGGAGCCCTAATCCCGGCTCTGCGTCCCCAAGGGGGTGGCTCGAGGTGGGCGCCAGGTGTCCCCAAGCCGCGGCTCTGCCAGGCCGAGAAGGGATGGAGCTGCCTTGGGAAGCGTTTCCCGGCCAAGGGAAGGGGACAAGAGGGACGGGTGCGGGTCCGAGAGGGACAGGAGCTTCAGAGCAGGACAGGAGCTCTCCTTTTCCCTGAGGAAACGCCAGCGGGACCCAGGGGAAGGATCTGGAGCAGCCGCACGCACACACCGAGCCCGGTGTGAGCAGGGCTGAGCGTCCCGGGACGAGCTCAGCACGGGGGATGCAGAGTGGGATTCACGGTGGGATTCACGGATAGATTTATGGGGGGATTAATGGAGGGATTCACTAACGGATCACGGCGGGATTCATGGAGGGATCACAGTGGGATCACAGTGGAATTCATGGGGGATTCATGGAGGGATCACAGCAGGATCATGGGGGGATTCATGGAGGGATTCACGGAGGGATCACAGTGGGATCACGGCGGGGTTCATGGAAAGATTCATGGAGAGATTCATGGAGTGATCACAGTGGAATTCATGGAGGGATCACGGTGGGATTCATGGGGGGATCACAGCGGGATTCATGGAGGGATCACAGTGGCATCATGGTGGGATTCATGGAGGGATTCACGGAGGGATCACAGCAGGATCATGGGGGCTTTCATGGAGGGATCACAGTGGGATCACAGTGGGATTCATGGTGGGATTCATGGAGGGATCACAGGGGGATCACAGTGGGATTCATGGGGGGATTCACGGAGGGATCACAGCAGGATCATGGTGGGATTCATGGAGGGATCACAGTGGGATCACAGTGGGATTCATGGGGGGATTCATGGGGAGATCACAGTGGGATCACAGTGGGATTCATGGAGGGATTCACGGAGGGATCACAGCAGGATCGCGGCGGGCTGCAGGCTCTCCTGTAGACGCGCAGGAGTGGGAGCAAGCAGCGGGGTGCTGCCGATCCCCGGCTGCAGAGCCGCACGCAGCGCCGCAGCCAGCCTGGAGGGATGAATCCTGCAGCAAACGCCAGCCCCGGCTCGCTCCGTTCCCGGCCCTCCCCGCACCCCGCCGTGGCCACCGGCGCCCTCCCGCTGCCCTCCCCGCGGCGGGGATTAACGGAGCGGCTCCTGCGGCCATCTGGAGCGGGGGGCGGCCCCCCTGCAGCCGAGGGACCGCGGCCGTGTCACCGGGGGGCGGCAGAGCCGGGTGGCGCGGAGCCCTCGGGGGCGGCCAAGAGCCCGCCCGGAGGTGACGGAGTGACCGGACCCCCCCGGCCCGCGGTCAGCCGTGGGGTCCCCGGCGAGCCCCGAGGGGCGGCCGGTCCGGCCCCTTCCGCTGGGGTTTAATAGACTCGTGGCGTATTAACATCCCCATCATGTGATGAATCTGAGGCTGTTTCCCTCCGAGCTGCGAGCGGCTCAACAAAGCTGCGATTGAGGGCTCGGGGCAGCGGCGGCTGCGGCTCGAGCGTCTCCGGCACCGCCAGAATCCCCCCGGTGCAGGGGGGGCCCGGAGCGGCGGCGCTGCCCTTCCTCCCGGCCCAGGAGGAGGAGGAGGAGGAGGAGGATGGCTCTCCGCTCGCAGCAGGCAGCGAAAGGAGCCGCGGAGCCAAGGGAAGGTCTCGGCTTCCCTGGGAAGCGCCAGACGACATCTCCCAGCCCCATCCATCACAGCCCGGCCCCAGCGCAGCGCGGGGGCCAGCGCGGCTCGCGGCGCTGGGGGTCCGGCCCTTCCGAGCCCCCCTTTCACCAGGATGGGCTCTGGGGGGGCTGAGCCAGCGATTAACGGGGCTCCCCCAAAGCCCGGGCGCTGCTCTGCCCCGGAGAGCCGGGGCCAAGCCCGGGAGGTCCAAACCCAGGGGGTCCCGGCCCGCAGCATTTTGGGGACACAAAGCAGCTCACCGCCCGTAAACACACGGCGGGGACAGCTCGGGGGGGCTCACTCGTCACCCCGAGCTCGGCACGGGGGGCAGGGGGTGCAGGGGCAGCCCCTCGGGCAGCCGGGGGGTGCCGACCCCCACAGCGCGCCCTGCTCTGCCCATGGGGCCGGACCGCAGCCCCCTCCTCTTCCCTAAAAGAGCCCCCCCAGCACCATGAGGGGATGCGCTGCCGCTCCGCGCCCCCCGCTCAGCGCCCGCGAGGAGGAGGAGGAGGAGGAAGAGCGGAGGAGGAGGAGGAGGAGGAAGAAGGGAGCCGCGTCGGAGGCACTCACCGTGCGGGGCGGGCAGCGGCCGGTCCCCCCCCGCTGCCTACGGGCGCAGCATCTTCCCGGCCATCCCCAGCCCGAGCCCGAGCCCGAGCCGGAGCGGGAGCCGCAGCCGGAGCTGGGCATGCTCGGGGGCCACCGAGCGGCACGTGACGCCGGGCTGGCACCGAGCGGGGCGGGGGGGCCGCGCCGCCCCCACCGCCCCCCACCTCCGCAGCCCCCGGGGGGACCGCCCCGACCCCCTCCGTGCCGCAGCGAGGGGACCCGAGAGCCGGCGAGGGGGCTGGAGAGCGCTGCCCACCCCGCACACACCCCCTGCATCCCGCGGGGAGCAGCCCGGATCGCGCTGCTCCCGCATCCCAGAGCCCGGGGACAGCCTGGATCCGCATCCCAAAGCCCGGGGACAGCCTGGATCTGCATCCCAGAGCCCGGGGACAGCCTGGATCCGCATCCCAGAGCTCGGGGACAGCCTGGATCCGCATCCCAGAGCCCGGGGACAGCCTGGATCCGCATCCCAGAGCCCGGGGACAGCCTGGACCCGCATCCCAGAGCCCGGATCCGCATCCCAGAGCTCCCGGACAGCCCGGACTCGCATCCCAGTGCTCGGGGACAGCCTGGATCCGCATCCCAGAGCTCGGGGACAGCCTGGACCCACATCCCAGAACCCGGATCCGCATCCCAGAGCTCGGGGACAGCCTGGATCCGCATCCCAGAGCCCGGGGACAGCCTGGATCCGCATCCCAGAGCCCGGGGACAGCCTGGACTCGCATCCCAGAGCTCGGGGACAGCCTGGATCCGCATCCCAGAACCCGGGGACAGGCTGGACCCGCATCCAAGCAGCAGGGACCTGCTTCCCTGCAGGACCCGAACTTCCCTGCGCATCCCCGTGTCGGGGGACAGAGGGGATCCTGCTCCCTTTCCTGCATCCCAGCCTCGGACAATGCTCCCCGGGCATGCCAGCGCTGGGATGGCGGACGGAGAGTTCCCTGCATCCCCCGCTGGATGCCAGGACATCCCTCCGCATCCCTGGGACCGTGCATCCCGCGGGATCCTGCATCCCGCGGGGCAGGGCGGCCCCTTTGGAGCCAGCCAGGTGTGGAATCCTCAGGAACTGGGATCTGCACCCCGGCACTGCAGGAGAGCTCTGCTGGTGCCCGGGGTGGCTCAGGTGGGGCTGGCAGGACCCTGCTCAGGCCCCCAGCCCGGCCCGAGGAACTGCAGCCCCGCAGCCACGGCACCGTGTCCCGATCACTGCCCTCACTGTGCCTGTCCCAGCTGCCAGGACCCCGCTGGCACCTGCCCGCACCCAGCTCGGGCTCAGACCCCGCAGGGACCTTCCCTCCTGGGCCTGGGGACAGCCAAGGGCGCCCTGGGAAGGGAAAACCAGCCCTTGATCCTATAATCCCCCCATTAGCCACGGGGCATAAGGGGCAGGGCAGCGGGGTGGCTTTCACTGGATCCTCTGTCCCCACCCTCCCTCCCTGCCAGCCCACAGCAGGACCCAAAATTGCGCTTGTCCCCTCCCCAAAGCCACTGTCCCCTTGCTCTGCAGGCAGAGGGGATCCACAGCGGCTGCTCCACATCCCACTGCCCCCCTGCTTCCCGGGAGCCGCCCAAAAAGGGCCCAGAAAGCCCAGCAGAACCCGGGGAGCTCTTGGGGGAGCCCCTCAGCCTAACCAGACAGGCTGAGCACCCCAATTTGGTGTCCAGTTATTCCCTGTTCCCTTAACGGTGCAGCAGCAGCTGCTGGAGCAGCCCCCATCCCAAAGCCATGGACACAGCGGGGTCTTTCCTCCTGCAGGCAGAGCTGGGGGCAGGATTGGGATGAAAAAATCCCATGGGAGCAGCGGGAGAAGGCACTGGGTGCTGCCCGGCATCCCTCGGAGCTTCCCTTCTCCACAGCCGGGCCCGGTGCCACCCCTGGAGGACAACAGCCACCACTCGGTCCCCTAGGCCCCGGGTGGGGCTGGCAGGACCCTTCCCCAGCCCTGGCCTGGTGGCCACCACCTTCCAAACCCATTCCCTGTTCCACTGTGACATTCCAGTGGTGCTCAGGGAAGGTGGTCGCTGTCCCCGAGGTCACAGCTCCGACCCCACCACAGGCTCCCGGAGCAGCCCCGGTCCTTTCCCTGCTCTGCTGTGCCATTCCCGGGTCCTGGGGGACACATGGAATGTGCTCCCCGACTCCAAGGACACAGTCCCTGTCCATTCCCTGGCATTCCCAGTCCTGGGACACGCAGAAAAGGTCCCAACCGAGGTCTCAACTCCAGCCGCACCCGGAGGCTCCCGGAGCAGCCCCAGCCCCACTCCCGGCCCCGTCTGGAGCTGCCTCAAGGACGCCTCGTCCCCGCTGCCCAGATTAGAGCGCCTGATCCCGGCGTTCTGCTCCAGCCCGCCGGGGGATCTTTGCTCTCCTTGCCGGGTTTTTATTGCTGTCTGGGCGCACAGGGAAAGCTCCGGGTGCCAGATAGGGACGGGCTCAAAGATCCCGTCTGGAACTGCCTCACCCGGCAGGACCCGGAGCCCCACGCGAGGCGAGGCACAGCCTGCAGCTCTCAGCCTGTCTAGACACCAAAATCGCCTCGCCACGGCCCCAATCCCAGCACCGGAGGCAAGGAAGGGGCGAGAGGGAACGGGGAACAAGGCGCTGGGATGAACCGGGAGCAGCGCCTGGGGCTGGAGCCTCCCCGGGCCGCGCTCCTGCTGCCTCAGCCCGGCCAGCGCAGCCAGCTCCGGGGCCCCGCAGGAATTCCCCGCCGGGCTCCGGGGGATGTTTCCCTGCGGGATGACGCGGAGCAGGGGGTGGCTGGCTCGTCCACCCCAGCCCGGAGCTCCCCGGAGCCTCCCAGGAGGATTTTACATCGGGCGTTTGGCACAGGAGCTGCAGGTGCCGAGCCCAGAGCTGGGGCCGGTCCTTCCCCATCCCAGGGAGCTGCAGCATCCCGGGATGCAAAAGCTTCTCCCCCCCGGCCCCTTCCCACTTACTTGATGAAGTAGAGGCCCCCGTGCATCGTGGTGTCCACCTCCCAGCCTCGGGGCAGCCCTGCGGGGACAGGCCAGGAGCGGGGTCACCTCCCTGTCCCCCCCGGGAGCACCCCCTGGAGAAGGGCAGGATGCTGCGGGCGGGGATTCAGGGCTGACGGCGACGCTTTGCGCTCAAACCGCATTTTTGGAGAGGTTCGAGGCCCCTCCTCATCAGAGACCACAGGAGGGAAGGGAAAATCCACCAGGAATCTCTCCAAAAAAAAAAAAAAAACCAACCCCAACCCACGCTGGGGAGAGACAACATCACCTCGTACAACCCCCCCAGCCCTCCCCGGCTGCAGACAGCTCCTGCTGGCTCAGATTTTGGGGGGTCTCCTTTGCATTCCCGGAGGATTTCAGTCCACATTTGGGGGGTCTCCTTTGAATTCCCGGAGGATTTCAGTCCCCATTTCCCATTTCCTGGCTTTCCCGAGCCTCACCTGCGCAGGAGAAGTGCCCGCTCTGGATGGAGTAGCCCGTGCCGGGGTGCACCCAGCTGGTGGATTTGGTGTCGTCGCTGTCAAGGACAAGGACAGAGGGGCTGTCAGCACCCCCGGGGGGTTCAGCACCCCATTCCCACCTCTCGGCACCACGGGGGGGACTTCTCCAGCCAAACCGGGGGAGTTTGGGCCAGAGGAGAACCGCGACAGCAGCGGCCCCAAGAAGGGAGAATCAGGAGGACAAGCAGGGCAGGAGGAAGCTCTGGTTTGCAGCCCAAAGCGAGCCCCCCGCCCTTTTTTGCAGCCCCCCAGGAGCGTACTCGATGAAGAAGATCCGCCCGTCCCCGCAGACGCCGTAGGTCCACCTGCCCGGCAGGTCCAGCCAGTCGATGTCATCCCCCATGGGGGTGGCACTGGGGACACGGAGCAGCCCGGGCACGGAACCCGGCCCGGGAAATGCCCCGCGAGTCCTCGGGAGCAAAGCTCAGCCCTTCCAGCCCTTCCAGCCCGGCTCTGTGAGCTGCCAATAACCCGCCAGGGAGGGAAAAGGAAAGGAAAAAAAAAAAAAATTCCCCGACCAAACCCATGGAGTTTAACCCCTTCGGAGCCGGCAGGGCACCCTCCCCGTGACTCTCCAGGGCCAGCCCATCGCTGCGCTTCCTCCAGTGCCTACTCGCTGTAATTACCATCAATTAACTGGAGGTGAGTAATTATGGAGTTGTTACTTCCCTCTCCTGTTCGTTTGGAACAATGTGGGATTCTTCTGGCCCCGTCTGATGTGGCGGCCAAGCCGTATTTAGGGCACCCTGATGATTATCTGCGGCACTCCTGGGGCTGCCCAGCGGGGATTTGCTCTCGCAGCCCTCAATTAAAAATGTCTTTTAAGGCCAAAGGTGGGGTCTGGGAGGCTCCTGGGCCGCTGATTGAAGGAGCCAATTCGCCCTCCCTGCCTCAGCGGCGCCTTCCCAAAGCTGCTCGTGGCACCGGCAGGGAGATGCTGGCTCGGGAGAAGCCTCGGAGGTGGAAAATTTCCAAATTTTCCCCAAAATTTCCTGCTTCCCAAAAAGACTCCCTGGTTGTCAAAGCAGGGATTTTAGGATTAAGGTTGGAAGAGATTTTCAAGATCAAGGTGAATATTTGACCCAGCACCGCCACTGAGGCATTTCAGGGCTTTTCCTGCTCAGTCCCCACATCAGAGCAGCTCCCCGCCGGGATTTGGGGAAACCAGTTCCCCGAAAGCTTTTCCAGGAGTTCTTTGAACCACTGGATGAGAAAAACACGTCTGGTTGGTCCCTTTGGGAGAGCAGCCGATGGCACCTGGAAAAGCTGCCACCGTCCTGGGCATGGCTTCACCTGGAAAAGCTCCCCCAGTCCCCGGGCATTGTTTTACCTGGAAAAGCTTCTCCGTTCCCTGGACATTGTTTTACCTGGAAAAGCCCCATTCCCTGGACATGGCTTCACCTGGAAAAGTTCCCCCATTCCCTGGGCAGTTTCACCTGGAAAACCCCATTCCCTGAGCATTGTTTTTTCTGGAAAAGCCCCATTCCCTGGGCAGTTTCACCTGGAAAACCCCATTCCCTGAGCATTGTTTTTCCTGGAAAAGCCCCATTCCCTGGGCAGTTTCACCTGGAAAAGCTGCCCCATTCCCTGGACATTGTTTTACTTGGAAAAGCCCCATTCCCTGGGCAGTTTCACCTGGAAAAGCCCCCTTCCCTGGACAGTTTCACCTGGAAAAGCTCCCCCATTCCCCGGACAGTTCCACCTGGAAATCTGTTCATTCCATGGAGCCTGGAAATACCAGCAGGGGTTTTGGTT
The DNA here is from genome assembly GCF_030490865.1 of Poecile atricapillus. Taxonomy (NCBI): domain Eukaryota; kingdom Metazoa; phylum Chordata; class Aves; order Passeriformes; family Paridae; genus Poecile; species Poecile atricapillus. Next base: position 1,660,794 of record NC_081271.1, read on the forward strand.
CCCATGGAATCCCGGACTGGTTTGGGTTGGGAGAGACCTTAAAGCTCATCCAGTGCCACGGGCAGGGACATTTTCCATATCCCAGATTCATCCAAGCCCTGTCCAGGCTGGCCCAGGACACTTCCAGGGATGGACATCCAGTGTTATCCACAGGGATCCATCGCCTCGGGTGACTCTGCCGTGATTCCCAACACAAATCCCAAACTCCCACCCTCCCCATCCATCTGTGACTGTGCCCCAAATTCCTCATTTTTCCCCCAAAGGAGGAGCAAAACGGGGAAGTGGAGGGATCTGGGATTGAGGGAAATAAATCTAGAGCTCAGGCTGGAGCCGGTTCAGGGTTGTGGTGACTCCTGGGATGCCCAAATTCCATCCCCCATCCAAGACAGGCGGATTCGCTGCCTTTTCCTGGGATAACAAAAGGAAGAGGACAGTGGGATGAGAGGGAATGATCCCGCAGGAAGATCCCCAGCCTTGGACAGGGATGGCAGTTTGGGGATGAGGATTTTTCTCCCAACAAGAGGAATTTCCTTCCCCTTCCCTTCATTTTCTGGACTTTCCTTTCCTGGATTTTCCTGGATTTTCCTCCCAGCTCCAACATCCCCACGGAGAAGCCAGCAGCTGCCACCTCCTCCTCCATCCAGAGCATTCCAGAGGAGCCCGGCTGGGGATGTTTCCTGCGGGATCCCGTGGTGGCTCAGGCGCCAGGAATGTCACAGAACCGGGCGCGGCTGTGGCTCCCGGGGGTGGCACTTGGGGACAGCGGGTGGCGCTGCCTGCGAGTCCCAAACGCTTCTGGCACCACCTCCTGGACAAAACATTCCCGGGAAAACAAGCGAAGCAGGAATGTGAGGGATGTGTCCCCAGCAATGTCCCCTCCCTGACTGGAACCATGGAATGCTCGGGATGGGGAGGATTTCAGGATCATCCTCAGGGAAGGAAGGGACAATTTCCACCGTCCCCGTCCAACCTTGGACACTTCCAGGGATGGAGCAGCCACGGATTCTCTGGGAATTCTGTGCTGAGGTGTCCCTGGCACTCCTCCCCCTGCTCCAATCCAGCTGGATTCCAGGCTGGGAACACCACTGGCATTCCCAGCTGGAGCACAAAAACCGGGAATCACCGCAGGTGAACGGGAGGAAAAACCAGAATTCCTCCTGTTCTTTTTTCTGGGTGTAAACTCCTCTCCCTGGAATGCAGCAAAATTCCATCTTTGTGCCTTCTCCTGCTTCCCAGCTCCAGGAAAAACTGCAATTTTGGGATCAAAGCCGGAGTTTTTCTCCTCCAAGCGCAGCCTGGTGCTGATGGGATAAAGAATTCCCAGCGGGAATGAAGCAGGATGAAGCTTTCCCTGCACCCCAGCTGTGCCACTTCCAGCTTTTTCCCGGCAGGGAGAAATCCCAATTTTCATTTTAAAGCCGATTTTAGAGGCAGTAAATTATTCTGAATTTAAAAACCCGCTTTTAAAACCACCCCACATTCCTCACATCCGCTTTTTGTTTCTTTTTCAGGAATTCTGCAGGAAATTCCGTGTTTTTTCTTTATTCCAGCAGGTTTTTTTTTTTTATCCTGATAATCAGGAAAATCAACCCTGGGGTGTTTTAGGGATGAACAAAGCGAAAAGAAAGAGGGGAAAACATGGATTGTGCTCCAAAGTGGGAATTCTGAGTTTATTCCTTTTTTTTTTTTTAAGGAATAAACCTCCAGGAACTTGGAATTTCTTCCCCAAACTCAGCATTCCAGAGATTCCCAGGGAATGACCACAAGTGGAGCAGAACCCTGGGGGTGACTGATTTTGGTTAAATCCCAAAAAATCCTTCATCCCATTCCTCAGGAATCCCTGGAAAAATCCAATTTGCTCCTCCTTCACCCCTAACTTTGGGATCATTTCCCAGCTCCTGCCAGGAATTCCAGCTTCACATTCCCTGGATGGAATTCCCAGCTCTCAAACCCACGGAATGACCAAAGCAGCTTCTCCCCACTGAGAAATCCTTGGATTTCACAGCTTTTTTCCCCAAATTCTCCCAGATTTATCCTGCAAATCTCTTTATTCCAACGCACGGATTAGTCCCGAACAGTTTCTTATGTACAGAAATAGAATTTTTTAGGTAGAAAAAAACCCAACCAAGGGGCCACAAATCAAGGAAAAAATCCATAGAAAGCCAAATCCAAACTTTTCCCCAAATGATACAAAAATAAAAATCTGCGGGACGGCAGTTTTGATTTAAATCCCGAGTTTTGCTTCCCAATTATTTCAAGGAATTTTCCCAGGGAAAAGGGGAGCTCTGAGGCGTTCAGGGGTTTGGTGTAAATTCCATTTCCCCACGGGAATAACTGGGAAAAAGGAGGTTGGAGAAGAGGGAAAAGCTCATCCAAGCATTGGGAATGCTGAGGAAAAAACTCCATTTTTTTTTTGGGTTTTTTTTCCAAGGTTTTAACATTTTTTGGAAGCAGCTGGTCCTTATTTAATTCCCGTTTTTCCAAGCAGCTCTGGATTCCCAGCGTTCCCAAGCACCAAGAAATCCGAGTTGTCCGTGAAAAAATAAAGCACCACATTCCCAAAGATCCCAGGGATTGGGAGATCCGTGGGAAAAACCCACTGGGAGATCCATGGAAAAACGGGTGCAGCGTGTTTTCCTTGGAAAAAAAATCCAAATATTTTTTTCCTCTTGGAATTCCACATTTTTTGTCGGGTTTTTTTCCCCCCTGAATTCAAAAGCAGATCCAAATGTGTGCAAAATCTTCAAAAATATATTTTTTTTAGGGAAAAAAATCCAATTTTTTGGGATGAAAAGCAGCTGGAATTTCCAATTAACTCTAATTGAATGAATCCCCCGGATTTTCTAATTGCACCACCAAAAGGGGATTTTTCTTTTCAACTCCAAGAAGCCACTTCCTGCAATAAAAATAAAGGATAAATCCAAAAATTCTGGGATTTTTCAAGTCAGGATAAGAGGGGATTAAATAATTTTCTTCCAAATTCAAAACTGAAGGAATTGAGGATAAACTTAAAAGTTTTTTTTCTTCCACAGAATGGAAAATATTCCGGCCAGCTGAACAAATAATTGATTTATTGATCCAACTTTGTGCAAACATTGGAATTTTTCCATTTTTATTCCCTGCTTGGAAAATTCCCACACCAACCTCCAGCTCCAAACCCCTTTTTCCATCCCCCTCAATGATTTTGATTAAAATAATTTAATGTTTTAAATTAAAAAAAAATATATAAATAAGAGTTTTATCCTCTCACTGAAATGTTTTTGATGAGCCCAGTGCAGACACAAGGAGTTAATACTGATTTTTTGGGAAAGAAAACAGGGAATTTTTGCCTTTAAATTTCCTGAAATCCAAGATAATTTCCTTAAATCCAAGAAAATTATCAGGATAAGCAGATTGGATCTAAAAATTCACTTCAATCCCTCTCCCAAAGCAGAATTACAGCAAAGATTAATTAAATAATTAAGGAGTTTTCCTCCCTAAATTCAAGCATCATCCACAGCCTCATTAAGTTTTAATTATTAATTGGGATGAGGAATTTCCTTGCCATAAAAGAAAAAAGGAATTTGTTGGGACAAGCAGCCAAAAAAAATCTCTGGAATAATCCTGGAAAAGGGAATTATTTCAATCAATCAAACCAAAGCTTGGCTGGAATATTCAAACCTCAAAAAAGCTCCAGAAACACTCAAAAGGTTTGGATAATTCCAGGAAAAGAAGAAAAAAAAAAGGGAAAAAAAAATCCTTAAAGGAAGGGATTTTTAAAAATGAGGCTTTTGGAGAAGCTGGAAAAGATGGAAAAACATTAAAAAAAAAAAACCAACCCCAAAACACACCAGCACATCCCTCAGGGAATTTGAAATCAAAACTGCAATTCCAAGGAATGAATCCCATAAATATTTCCTTCAAAATAGTTTTTTTTGTTGTTTTTTTGTTGGTTTTTTTTTTCCAAAGTGCAAAAAAATCCAACAGAACAGTCCCCACTTCCCAAAAAAAAAAAGAAAAAGTGATTTTTGGGAATGGATGGAACCCCGAGCAGTCCGGTTGTGTCAAGTGCTAATTAACAGGAATGCAATTAGAGCACCCTCAGCATTCCAGGGAGCTCCAGGGATTTTATCTGGATATGCAAATTAAATTATTCCATATCAAATCAGGGTTGGGGGGGGGGGAAAAAAAAGGAAAAAAAAAATAAAAATCCCATTTTTTGTTCCCGTTTCAGCACACTCAGCTGCCATTTCCGGATGGGATTTCATTAATTTAAAGGGTGGGGGGAAAAATTCCCAAGAGTTTTAAGGTGCTAGAAGGGGTCAGTCCTTTGGGAATGGAATTGTTGGAGCCTGTGGAATACCCTCAGTCTGTGCTCTGTGCTCAGGCAGTATCCAATGGCTTCCTCGGTTTCCTGGATCCGCCTCTGGAATCTGCATCCATCCCGAGCCAGCTCCTCCCAGGGTCCTTTCCGGTCCTCCTCGCTGCTTATGTAATACTCTGTCACTTTTTCAAGGAATGTCACCTGGGAAAAAAAAAGGGATTTGCATCAGGAATTCTGGCTGAATGGATTTAATTTGTTGTTGTTGATTTAATTGATTTAAATCGGTGGGGGGTTTTTGGGGAAGTTTGGTTTGGAAGGGGTGAAAGGGGTTGGGGGTTTTTAGATGAGGGTGAGGTGGTGGGATGGAATTCCTGAGTGGGATGGGATTCCCAGAGGAGTTGGGGTTGTTTTGTACCTGAAGTGCTTGAGGTTAGGTTGGATAGTGGATAAAATATGGATAAAATATGGATAGAATATGGATGAAATAAGGGTAAAAATAAAGGTAAAACAATGAATAAAATATGGGTAAAATATGGGTAAAAATAAGGATAAAAGATGGATGAGAACATGGATGGGAACATGGATGAGGACATGGATGAGGACATGGATGAGGACATGGATGAGGACATGGATGAGGACATGGATGAGGACATGGATGAGGACATGGATGAGGACATGGATGAGAACATGGATGGGAACATGGATGGGAACATGGATGGGAACATGGATGGGAACATGGATGGGAACACGGATGGGAACACGGATGAGAACACGGATGAGAACATGGATGAGAACACGGATGAGAACACGGATGAGAACATGGATGAGAACATGGATAAAATGCAGCCTGGGATAGTGGGAGGTGTCCCCACCCATGGGATTGGATGATCCCTTCTAACCCAAACCATTCCAGGATTCCCTGTGCTGTTTTAGATGGGATACTGGGAATAAATCCTTCCCTGGAGGGGCTGGGATGGAATTCCCAGAGAATCCCTGGCTGCTCCATCCCTGGGAGCAGCCTGAGATGGGGAAATGTCCCTGCCCATGGAATGGGATTGAAGATCCTCTCAACCCAAAGCAGCCTGGAATTCCATAATTCCATGACCTGCTCCTTAATCCTACCCAAAACATTTCACCTTCAGCTTTAAAAACCACCCAGCGCTGACTTGCCTGGCTCAAAATACTCCAGACTTACTCCAGACTTACTCCAGAGGGCTCTGAGCTCATTCCCGGCGTTGTAACCATGCCAGGCTGGGAATGTGCTCCAGGAAAAGGCCTGGGATTGTGGGAACAATCCCAAAAAACCCAAACCAAAGCAGGCAGAAGGGTTGTGGTGAGTCAAGAGCCCCGTGAGTCACCACGGGGTGAGGAAGGAACGCGGAACACTCATCCCCACGTGAGCGGAACAATCCTTCCTGGAATTCCAGGGGGTGGAGTTCAGCTCAGGAAATTAAAAATATACACACAAAAACTGTCACTTTTTGGTACTTTTAACAGCTATTCAGTTATTTTAAGTAAATAAAGGAATTTATAGGCTCGGGATCTGCACTTGGCAGTGTTTAGACTAAGATTAGAGTAAGGATTTAAGTCTGAGTTAAACCCAGCTTATTTTAGGCTCCTGCTGGAGCATTCAGCTATAAAAAAGCACCAACTGAACTGTCAGCACCTCCAAAAGCAGGACTGATTCCTCAAAACACTGGCATTCCAGAAAAAACCTGGAAATGGACCAAAAAACCCCCACGTGTTGCTCCTTTGCCAGGGTTTATCAGCACAACGAGGAAGGTGTCTGTGCTACAGGCAGCTCCCAAAAACCAGGAAAATACGGAATTCCAGAAGGGTTTGGCTCATCCCATTCCATCAGGAACGCCTCCCGCTGTCCCAGGTGGGATGAGGAGAGGATGAAGAGGCAATTCCCAAGAATCAGCAGTTGAGGGTGCAGGAATTCCCTGATCCCAAAGATCCCTGGGAGCAGCGGGTGCCTCCTGCCCTCCCAGCACATCCACCCAAAACGCTCCCGGTTTTTACGGCTTCAGGATTCCAAGGGGGAAGAATCCCAGGAATTCCTGGGAAAAGCTCAGGAAGAGCTTCAGGAGCTGTTACATCAGCCCCACCTTGCAGCCTTTTTACATCAGTCGCAGCCAGCCCGGGCCGCAATTCCCGAGGCTCTGACGTCATTTGGGATATTGCAGCCAGCTCATCCCTTCTTTCAGCACGGCTCGGGATCACTGGGACAAAAATTCCCGCTGGAATCGCAGCCCTGAGACCTGGGACTGCTCTTAATTAATTATTGATCTAAATGAAGGGAGAAAATAAATTGATCTGCTGGAAAAATATTGAAGAATTAGAAATATTTTCTATTTTCAGTGACTTGGTCAAGCATTGGATTGCCCAGGGATTTGGAGCTCACGTTCTAAAATAATATAGATTAAATTAATCAATTTATTAATAATTAATATAATAATTAATATTATAATTAGTATAATAGTTATACATAATAATTATATGTTATATATAATGTATATATTATATTATATATATAATATATAATATATATAAGCATATATATAATATATATGCTTATATATTATATATAATATATTATTATATAATAATTATATAATAATACAATCAATATTAATAATAATAGATAAATTAATTCCATTAAACACATTACATTAAATAAATTAGTTTAATTAATTAAATAATATTGGCCAAAAAAAATGGATCAAAAATTGGACTTAAAAACTGGGTAGTCATTCCTCATCCAGATGTTTCAGGTATTCACCTTGAACATCTGCAGCACCACAAAATTTAGGATAAGTTCCTGTTCACCTGCATCTTAGCACAGGTATTATTATCATTATTATTATTATTATTAATGCCTGAGTTCGTCAGAAAAATCAAATTACTCTGCCTGTTTGGACTCAAAAGTCCAGCTTTTGATTACAGCCCTTCTGTAATCAAAAAATGTATGGATAAAAATATTCATTCTATATAAATAGCTATTCTATAAATAACTACTCCATAAATAACTATAAATAGTTATGTTATGCATACTTATATAACTATACAACTTATATAACCAATATAACATGTATATAATATGTAACTCTATTAGATATACTTATAATATAAACATTATATTTATAAACAATATGATTTATTGTTGTAACATTTACTAATATCTTAAACGGAAATGAGAATATCAAGGTAATTTATATGGGAACTTTAGTTTACCCCAGAAGACTTAACAAGTCTTTTGTTAAGAAGAAAGAATTTAATAATTTATTAATTTATTATAATAAGAATTTAATAAGAATTTAAAAAGAAAAAATTCTTTGGGTTTCAGGTCCTAACTAAATTCCTTTTAACAGAAACAAAAAGCGAAACTTTCAGGGGAACTCCTTAAAGCTCTGCCGTTTCTCAGGGAAAAATTTACACCCCAGCCTTGGAGTTTCTCTGCTGTGGAAACCACAACAAAAATTACAACTGAAAACGGAAACCCAGCTCGGAATCTACACAAGAAATTCCTTTTTGCTTCTCAGCGAGGCTCAAAATTTCCCATCACGTGGCTCGGATGAGGCGCAGCATTCCAGGGAAATTATCAGCACATATGGAAGCACGATCTGCAACGCTGACCTCACCCCTACTTGGCACGATGGTTGTTGGTTTTTTTTAGCAATCCCCAAACACAAAAATATCAATAAAACCTGTACCTTTTTCCGCTTGGTCTGGGCAGTTTTCTCCCCGTTTTGCCCCAAATCGGTGCTGCCCCCGTGGTTTTGTTTTTCCAGCTGAACCCTACACGCGGTGAAGCGCTCGGAGGTGCCGGAATTTGACTTTTCTGCCCCTTGGAAAAGCGGCGTTCCTTTTTTCTCCACTGTCTGAAAGGCCGCCGTGAAATTTAAAGGGTTATAGGGATCGTCCGAGCTACAGAACGAGTTCCAAAGTTTCAAGTTTTCCGCCTCATCCGCGCTCTCGCAGTCCCACTCGTCCTCCTCGGAACTGGGAGAGCCCTCGGAGGACTCTGCCCACGAGTCTTCCTCCTCCTGCTCCTCCTCCTCCTCCATGTCCGACATTCCCTTTCCCGGCTCGCTGGAAGACGTCTGGATGGTGGCTGTGAAGTTCTGAGGGTTGTAGGGATCCAAGCTGTAGAAGGAATTCCACAGATGAAGCCTCTCCCCGTCCTGGCTGCCGGCGTCTGAGTCCGAGGGCAGCTCTTCGCTGTCAAACCCGTCATCATCTTCTTCTTCATCATCATCATCATCCCAGTCTTCCTCATCCTCACTCTCCTCCCCACTGGATACTCCTCCGATGATATAATCGATTAATTTATTCGCGCAGACAGGTCTGGTGGAAATCGGGAAGTTTTGCTCAGTTTCCGAGTCCTCATCCTCCTCTTCAGCCAAGGCTTCCCCTTCCTCGGCCGCACCCCGGAGCTGCTCCTGCTCCAGGGGAACACCTCCGGGCTGCCCTAAATCCCCGTTATTGCCGCCCAGCTCCCCAATTTCGGGGCGGACACCCCTGTGCTGCTGCTGCTGCTCCTCCTCCAGGCTGTGGTAGCCGTGGTCGGGGTCGGGCACGGGCAGATGCCAGCGCTGGAGGAACGCCAGCCTCTTGCTGCGCAGGAACTCAACCTCGGGCAAGCCCTCGGCTCGCAGGGGCTGCGGCAGGTGGCTCTTACCCTGCTCCATGCCCAGCACGTACCAATCCACGGGAAGCACCCCCAGGCCGCTCCGCACCAGCCCGCTTCCCCACAGCCCCGCCAGGGGCTCCGGGCCGCCCTCCGCTCGCTTCTCCGGGGGCTCCTCTTCGGCCCAGCCCAGCGAGGTGTCCGCCTTGGGCAGCAGCACCAGCGGCGGCGGTGCCTTGGCGGGGCACAGCGCGGAGCTGAGCGCGGCGCCGGGCAGCAGCCGCTGCAGGAGGCCGGGCAGCGGCGACAGCAGCTGCGACACCGCCCGCAGCCACGAGAAGGGCGGGCTCGCCTGGGACGAGCCCCCGGCGGGCGCCGCGCTGGGCCCCGCCAGCTTCGGCCAGGCCGCGGCCAGGCCCAGTCGGGCCCATCCCAAGCCGGGACCGGCGCGTTCGCGTCCGCTGTGCTCCATGAGGCCGTTCAGCGCTGCCAGCGGTGCGGAGGAGCGTGTGGAGCGGCGCTCCGTGGCGGGGCGGTGAGTCGCAAGGCTCGGGGGACGGCGGGCAGCTCCGGCTCGGGTTCCGACTCCATCCTGATGCGGCTCCAGCAGAAAATGGCGGCACGGCCGCCGCCGCGGCGCTTCACGCCCCCAGAGGGAGGGGCGGGGCGTCACCCCCTCATGCCCCGCCCACTTTGCATTTCCACCTCCCATTGGGCGGTGTCGGGGAGGCCACGCCCACTCCTCATTGTGGCCGCGCCCCGCGGGGATTGCATCAGCCGGTCCGCGCCGCGCGGCAGCGCCCTCTGGCGGCGCGGCGGAGTTCGGGGACGGGCGGGGGGACCCCGAACCCACCCGGGGTTGGTGACGGGACGCTTTGGGGACACTTTGGGACACTTTGTGACACTTTGGGGACAGTTTGTGAGCCCCAGGGACAGCGGTGGATGAGGAGCGCACTGGGACAGGAGCTGGAGGATGCTGGGGATTGAGGGAGGCAGATCGCAGACCCCCAGGGCTCGGCGTTCTGGAGGGTGCGGCAGGCAGATGTGTGCCCAGATGTGCAGGCAGAGGGGCAGATGTGCCAGATGTGCCACCCCGTGCCTTTCATCCCTTTTCGTGATCCCATTCCCTTGTTCCAGAGGCAGGAGATTCCCAACTTCCCCTGAGAAGCCACCCCGGCCACCGCCACGCCGCGACCGCCACCAGATCCAATATTTAAAACTTTTAATATAAAGGTTAAAGTTAATTATTCTCGATCCTGAGAAACATTTCGTCCGTTTACGGAGCTGTCGCTGTAAACAAAGCACCACAGGCACCAAGCCCGCACCCGGAGCCGGGTGGCAGGCGGGGAGGACACGGATGTCCCCAGGGCGAGGGGACAGCAAAGGTGGCCGGTAGCCACACGGGACGGGCACCTCGCCACGCCGCTCTCCTTTGGGAGCGAATTCCCCGCGGTGGGAATTGCCCGATTCCTGGGCTGGGGGGGGTCCACACACCCCCCCAACCCCTCCCCACCCCCCTCCACCTCCGCCCCGGTGCTCACGCTACTCGTTATTAAAAAAAAATTAAAATACGGATATCCCAAAGGAAGAAATAACCCCCGAACCGCCCCACGCCCCTCCCGCCCCGCGTTGCTCCCTTGACACAAGGTAAACTTAAAAAAGAAGCCACCTGGGCAGCGCCCTTTTGGGGACACACCCGGGGGTCCCGGGGTGGGTGGGGGGGACTCAGAGGGTGCCGTGGCCGCGGGAGCCCAGGGCGAACCAGCCCATCTTCTCCTGGGCCAGGTCCAAGTCGCGGAGGCGAATTCCCACCTCCCCCAGCAGGATGTTCTCCCAAAATCCCTCCTCGCTCAGCACGCTCAGCCGCAGCTCCCGCTGCTCCAGGTCCCCCCGGGGGATCCCGTCGTACACCAGCTGTGGGACACAACGGGGGACAAACCCTCAGCTGGGGACGCCCGCGGGGACGCCCCAAACCCGTCCCCGTCCCCCCCTTACCATCTCGTTGTAGGTGGGGTTGCAGGTTTTTCGGGCCACTTTGGTTTTCCTCTTGGTGGTTTTTTGGGGGTCGGGCAGCAGGTAGGTCTTGACGTAGGGGTCGGGGTCGTTGCCGTCCTGCAGGGGTGGCTGTGGGGCAGAGTGGGGACAGGCGGTGAGGGCAGGGAGGGGACAGCCCCCTGCCCTGTCCCCGTGCGTGCCGTGCTCCTACCAGCCCTCGGATGTGCATCACCATGATGAAGAGCTTGTTGTTCTTGTAGGAGATGGAGAGCTTCACCTCCCCGCCGACCTTGCCCAGGGATCGAGCCCATGTGGCATCTGGAGAGGGGGGGACAGGAGGGATGGGACGGCTTTGGTGTCACTTCCTGCCGTCACCCCCCAAAATCATCCCCCAAAATCACCCCCCAAAATCATCCCTGCCCCACCTGCCGGCTTCGGGGTCGGGTTGGTTCCAGCCGCCTTCTCATCCCGGGGCAGGGGGTGGAAGAAGGTGTAGATGAGGTCACACTGCGGGGTCAGGAGGTGACATTAGCGGTGACAGCGGTGACAACATCCCCGCCACTCCAAACCGATGCTCTATGTGCGGCACACACTGCTGCTCTAGGAGCTGCATTGTCCCCAAGCGTTTCCCTGGTGGCCCTGGCGCTGTCCCCAGCTCCCCGCAGCCCCCACCCCGTGTCCCCACCTCTGCCACCTCGGGGGCGGCGTGGATCAGGTGCCAGATGTAGCCGTTGAGCTCCTCCTTGCGCCGCTCGGCCACCGCCTCGCCCCGCGGGCGCCCGATGACGAACCTGCTGGGGAAGCTGCGGGGGGACGGACACTCAGGGGGGTCCCGGGGGGTTCTGGGGAGTCCCTGGAGGTCCGGAGGGGCTTCAGGAGTACCTGGGCAGCAGCGAGGAGGGGAAGAGGAGGCGCAGTTTGTTGTGCAGCTCCTGGAACTCCTCGAAGGTGCGCTGCACGAAGGTCACCTCGCTCGGGTTGTCCCTCTGCACCTTCACCACGTAGGTCTGCAGAGAGGTGGGGCCGTGACGTGGGACGGGGCCCCGGGGCACCCCGAGCCCAGCCTGGGCCTGTCCCCAGCTGTCCCCACTCACGTAGCCCTTGCTGGGGTTGAAGACCCTCTCGTGGCGGCAGAGGAAGACGTCGCGGATCCGGCCGGACGTTTTGAGGGTGTGCGTGCGGGGGGCGAAGGACAGCGTGGGCCGGGCGTCCGAGGCCGTGAACTTCATCTGCGCCAGGTTGTGGATGAAGAAGTTGAGCTTGGTGGCCACGCTGCCCAGGCTGGACTCGATCAACCTGCAACGAGGCCGTCGCGTGCTCAGTGCCACCGTCCGAGGGACCCTCCGGCCGCTGCTGGGTCACCCGCCCACGTCCCCTACCTGGTGAAGTAGGTGGTGGCATCGGCATCGGAATCCTGCGGCCTCAGCGCGTCGTAGACGTACTTGAGGTCCTCCAGGTCGGAGAGCTCGGGGATGCCACAGGACAGCATCTGGCAGGGATGGGGACAGTCATGGGGACAGGGATGGGGACAGGGATGGGGACAGGGATGGGGACAGGGATGGGGACAGGGGACAAAGGGACCCCTGTGCCACGCTGAGGGGACTTTTGTGGCCTCCCGGCTCTCACCAGCCCCAGCAGGTTGAGGAAGAGGTGGGTGTGCTTGCGGATCAGGTTGTAGGCCTGGCAGCAGAGGTCCACGAAGTCGTGGAAGCGGCTGGAGGGCTTGTCCCCGCCGTTGATGACGTACGCCATGTCCGAGGTGAAGACGAACGGAGCCCGGTCCCTGCGGAGGGGGACAGGAGGGACAAAGTGAGCAGGGGTGGGGGGTGGGATCAGGAGAGGGAGAGGTCACCCAGCACCAGAACAAGGTCAGGGAGAGGTCACCCACCACCAGGACATGGACAGGGAGAGGTCACCCACCACCAGGACATGGAGAAGGAGAGGTCACCCACCATGAGGACATGGAGAAGGAGAGGTCACCCACCACCAGGACAAGGACAGGGAGAGGTCACCCACCACCAGGACAAGGACAGGGAGCTTCTCCCTCTGCAGGGATGAGGACAGGAGGTCCCAGGGGCCTCTCTCACCTCTTGATGTTGCCGAACATCTGGGCGTGGCCCAGGAACCTGCCGAAATCGATGTGGAACATGTGGCCCGTGGTCTTGAGCATGATGTTGTCGTTGTGCCTGTCACAGATGCCCAGCACGTAGGTGGCCACGCAGCAGCCGGCGCAGGAGTAGATGAAGTTTTCCACGGCCTGTGAGGAAGGAGGGAAGGACAAGGAGAAAGGATGGATACGATGGGAAGCAAGGCTGGTTCCTGGCATGGGGGACACGAGGAGCAGGGATTCCTCCTCACCTTCTCATACTCGTCCTCTTTGGGGTTGTGTTTCTGCAGCCAGTCGGCCAGCGGCCGGTCCTTGAAGGAGCCGGTCACGCCGTGCTCCACCTGGATCTTCCGCAGGGTCTCGGCGTTGGGGATCATCTCCACCATGCCTGGCAGGTGGGACAGTGGGGTGAGACCCTTCCAGCCCCAAGAACCGTGACCCCAACCCCTTTTGTCACCAACCCGAGCATTCCCCACCTGTCACCACTGCGTGACAGGGATGGGATGGTGGCATCACACCCCAGAATGGTGGCATCACACACCAGGATGGTGGCATCACACCCCAGGATGTCCCGAGCCATCCCCAGCCCCACCCAGAGCCCGGTGACCCCTGGGGACACCCAAACTCCATCTCACCTCTCCCACGGCCGGTGGAGAAGCAGCGGAAGATGACCATGCGCATGTCCAGCCCTTCCTGCACCCAGATCTTGTTCATGATGCGGATCATCTGCAGCGTCAGCATGTCCTGCCGCAGGTCATCACCACACTGCCGGGGGACAGCCACCAGAACCATCAGAACCAGGGAAGAACCACCAGAGCTGCCAGAGCCACCAGAGCCACCAGAGCCACCAGAGCCACCAGAGCCAGGGAGGAGCCACCAGAGCCAGGGAGGAGCCACCAGAGCCATCAGAGCCACCAGAGCCGCCAGAGCCACCAGAGCCAGGGAGGAGCCACCAAAACCATCAGAACCAGGGAAGAACCACCAGAGCCACCAGAGCCACCAGAGCCAGGGAGGAGCCACTAGAGCCATCAGAGCCAGGGGAAGAGCCACCAGAGCCCGGAGAATCTTGGAGGGCTGTGCCAGGATTTGGGCATTTCCAAAGGCGCCAGGCTCACCTTGAAGATGACGCGGATGTTCTCCCCGAGCGGATCCACGTTCTGGAAGGAGAGCTTCAACGGGACGGCGTTGGAGTTGAAGTAGGAGCAGTCCTGCCGCGGGAAGGAGGGAGCGGCAGCCGGTCAGGGCGAGCCGGGAGCGGGCAGGAGCCCCCCGAGCCCCCTGGGCCTGGCACTCACCCGGGGCACGATGCCCTTGACCAGCAGGCTGGGGCTGAGCGGCAGCCGGCACGAGCCGTGGGCCTTGAAGAACTGCGCCACGTCCTCCAGCCCCTCGCGCAGGATGCCCTGCGGGGTGGGAATGGGGCGGGATCCATGGGAATGGGATGGGATGGGCAAGGGATGAGGTGGGGATGGGATGGGGATGGGATAGGGTAGGGTGGGATGGGGTAGAGTGACCATGGATGGGGTGGGCATGGATGGGGTGGGGATGGGATGGGATGGGATGGGATGGGATGGGATGGGATGGGATGGGATGGGATGGGATGGGATGGGATGGGATGGGACGGAAGGGAACGGAAGGGAACGGAACGGAACGGGACGGAACGGAACGGAACGGAATGGAATGGAATGGAATGGAATGGAATGGAATGGAATGGAATGGAATGGAATGGAATGGAATGGGATGGGATGGAATGGGATGGAATGGAATGGAATGGAACGGAACGGAACGGAACGGAATGGAATGGAATGGAATGGAATGGAATGGGATGGAATGGAATGGAATGGGCAAGGAACAGGGTGACCATGGGATAGAGAGGGGTGGGCATGGGAAGGGGTTAGCATGGGATGGAGTAGGCACGGAACACAGCAGGCAAAAACCAGCATGGACATGGGATAGGGTAGGAATGTGATGGGACAAAGCCAGCATGGGACGAGGCAGGCATGGGATCGGCAGGATGAGTGTGGGACACGGGGCTGACACCCAGCACCCCCTGCCCCCCTCCCAGCACCCACCTGGCGGGCGGATGGGGCGGCGTCCCGGACCTGCTGCGCCAGCCTGGCCAGCGTGCTGACCAACAGGCACTGCCGGTCAAACTCCTCCCGCAGCCCCTTCCCGCAGCAGCACAGCAGCGCTGCCAGCAGGTACTGGTACCGGATGCTGAACTGCGAGTCCTTGAGGCCATCCTTCAGCAGCCTGCTGGGGACACGCGGGGTCAGAGCAGCCTCGGGGTGCCCCTCAACTTGGGGACATGTGGGGTCAGGACAGGCTCAGGGTGCCTCTCAGCTTGGGGACACACGGGGTCAGGTGAGGGTTAGGGTGCCCCCAGTTTGGGGACACACGGGGTCAGGTGAGGGTCAGGGTCACACCCAGCTTGGGGACACACAGGGTCAGGTGAGGATCAGGGTACCCCCAGTTTGGGGACACACGGGGTCAGGTGAGGGTCAGGGTCACACCCAGCTTGGGGACACACAGGGTCAGGTGAGGGTCAGGGTGCTCCTCAGCTTGGGGACATGTGGGGTCAGGTGAGGGTCAGGGTACCCCCAGTTTGGGGACACACGGGGTCAGGTGAGGGTCAGGGTACCCCCGGTTTGGGGACACACGGGGTCAGGTGAGGGTCAGGGTGCCCCCACCACTCCCAGAGCCCCCCCAAACCCACCAGAAGAAGTAGTGGGTGATCTTCAGGTCACAAATGGCTCTCTTCATGAGGAAGCGCACCAGGGGGCTGTCCAGGTAGCACTCGTACTTCAGGGCCTGCGCAGGGGACAGCGTCACGGGGGCACGGTGGCACCAGCAGGCACCCCATGGCACATCCCGGTGCCACCACCCACCTGCACCAGCTGGGGCAGGTAATCCAGCAGCTCCGTGTCCGAGATGGAGTCAATCCACTGCACGGCCGTCCTCCTCACCTCCTGGTCCGGGAACCTGCAGCCAGGACACGTTCCATGGGGTGACAGCGTCCTTCGGCCAGCGCCACGCGGGCCGGCACGTCCCCACAGCCCACGGGTGGCTTACGTGGCGTGCAGCAGCCCCAGGGCGTCCTGGTGGCCCATGGAGGTCCACTGGCTGAGCAGGGCGTAGATGTCGGGCAGGCAGCCCCAGTCCCAGCTGGGGGCACTGGCCAGCAGCATGGGCAGGGCGCCGGGGGACGCGTGGCAGTGGCAGCGCTTCTCCCACAGCCGCTGCCGGTCCGCATCCGTCAGCCTGCGGGGACACGGGGACAGGGTCAGGGAGGGTGAGGAGGGCTGGGATGGGGGTGGGAGGGTGAGGAGGTGGCACCCCTGTGACCCCAAAAAATGTGGAAGGTTTGGAGGCGGCATCCCTGTGACCCCAAAACACGTAGAAGGTTTGGAGGTGGCACCACTGTGACCCCAAAACATATGGAAGGTTTGGAGGTGGCACCACTGTGACCCCAAAACACGTGGAAGGTTTGGAGGTGGCATCCCTGTGACCCCAAAACACATGGAAGGTTTGGAGGTGGCATCCCTGTGACCCCACTGTGCATGGATTTGAATGGGGCTGGCAGGATTGGGAGGTGGCATTCCCATGTCCCCAAAACACGGCCCTGGAGGGTCGGGGAGGTGACATTCCTGTGCCCCACTGTGCATGGAGACAGCAGGGGGTGGCACGATGTGGAGGTGGCACCCCTGTGCCCTCATCACACGTGGACAGAACGGGGCTGGCAGGATTGGCTGTGTGTCCCCTCTGCCCCCACCGTTTATTGGAACCCCAATAAACCCCCGAGCCCTCCCTGCATCCCCTACCCCTGGAGTGGCTGATGGACAGCAGGACCCTGCTGGGGGACAAGCCAGCACCCCAGGCCCCGTGCCCAGAGGGGACTGAGCTGTCCCTGGCTGTCCCCCTGCCCAGGGACCCCCGAGCCAGCCCCGCTGGCCGAGCACCCCCCGAGCTTTGGGCAGCTGCTGACACCTGATCCCCCCGGACAGCTCGGGCTGGCCGAGGGACCGCTCAGCTGTCCCCAAGGAGAGGGACAGCAGGGAGGGCCGAGCACGGGAGAGCCACCCAGCTCAGGAAAACTCCAGCTTCAGCCCCAGAGGAAGGATCAGCCCCTCAGATGTGCCAGGGCAGCGCTGTGGAGGTGTCACCCGTGTCCCCCCAGCAGGGCAGTGCCATAAATACCGGTTTATTTACCAATAAAGTGATTTTTTCTGCATGGCCTCCCGCAGCTGGCGCTGGTCCTCCTCCCCCAGGCTGCCGAACTCGTACCTGGGGCTGAACTCGGCCGCGGGCGGGTTGGTGAACTTCACCTCGAAGGCTGAGGTGGGGAAGTCGATCTGGGGCAGAGGCAGAGGGTGAGGGGACCCCCAGGTGGAGTTTTGGAGGGGGATTTGTGTCCCTGGAATGCCAGGAGATACCTGCAGGATGACACTGTCAGGCTGGTTGAAGTTTGGGGCGCTCGACCTGGCCCTGGAGTTGTCCTGAGTCGCCGGCCACAAGCCCAGGAGCTTCCGCCCGCAGGTCAGGACCCTGGGAGGGGACAAAGGGTGGCACTGGGGGGGCACTCAGGTGGCACTGGGGGGGCACTCAGGTGGCACTGCTGCTGGTGCTGAGCTGAGGCACTGAGGACCCTGAGGTTTTGGGGACCCCACGACTCTGGGGACCCTCCTGTGCCCCCCACGTACTGCCTGAAGTTGAAGAGGGGGGTGGTGACCCAGCCCAGGGCCTCGGGGACCCGCCGCTGCTTGTTGGCGTCGGAGGAGCCGCCCGGGGGTGGCACGGGCACGGCGAAGAGGGTGACACTGAGCAGGGTCTCCCGGGGCAGCCGGTTCACCTGGACCGGGAAGCAGATCCTGCAGGAGAGAGGCTGGGAATGGGCTCAGGGTTCCAGGGACGGGCTCAGGGTGCCGGGGATGTGATCAGGGTTCCAGGGATGGGCTCAGGGTTCCAGGGATGGGCTCAGGGTGCCGGGGACAGGCTCAGAGTGCCAGGGACGGGCACTCCCAATCTCCTTGGGATGCCCCAGGAGAGCCTGGCCCTACAGACGCCTTTGCTGCTGGCACCGGGGTGTCCCTGGAAGTCCCTGGAAGTCCCTGGAAGTCCCTAGAAGTCCCTAGAAATCCCTGGAAGTCCCTGGAAGTCCCTAGAAGTCCCAGCCACCCCGCAGGTTTGGGGACAGCCAGCTGCTGCTGTCCCAGCCCCGGCTGCGCTCTCCGTGCCCCGAAGGTGACCGCAGGGACAGGGCCCTCCACGCAGAGCCCCGCCGGGCACTGACCTTGCCCCACAACCCGGGGGGACCCGCCTGGGACCCCGGGGCTGGGATTGCTCTCCGCCGCTCCCAGGGAGCTCGGGGTGGCAGCTACATCCCGCGGGAAGGGGCTGGATCCCCGGGATCGCTGCGCTCGCCGCCGTCCCGCCGGGCACCTGTCCTTGGGGGCACCGGCGCCCTCTAAAATTATCCCGTCCCATCCCCACCTCCCCGGGCCGCTCTGGATGCCAGGCGTGGCGAGGGCTCAGCGCTATTTTGGGAGCAGATCCCCTTTCCCGGGGCGGGGTTGCTATTCCCGGGGAGTGACACAAAAACTTCCAACTCCCCCCCCAAAATAAAAAGAGGCGCGGAGAGGAGCAGGGGAGGAGATTGTGAGGATGATGAAGGCAGCGTGGGTGGGCACCGGGACCCCCGTGCCCGCCCCGGGGCCTTACTGCTGGTCCCAAATGATGAGGTGGAAGAGGTATTTGTAGACGTGGGCCTTCCTGGTGAGCAGGGGGCTGCACAGCTCCTTCCCGCCGTGGCTGAGGGAGCACGAGAGGTAGAAATCTTCATAACTGCGGGAAAAACACCAAGTGAGCCGGGTGGGACCAACTGAGCCCCTAAATTCTGTCCCGAGGATGGGAAAGGGGGGTTTACCTGGGCTACCAGAACCCCTAAATCCTGTCCAGAGGTTTGGAAAGGGGTGGGGTTTACCTGGGCTACCAGAACCCCTAAATTCTGTCCAGAGGTTTGGAAAGGGGTGGGGTTTACCTGGGTCACCAGAACCCCTAAATTCTGTCCCGAGGATGGGAAAGGGGGGTTTACCTGGGCTACCAGAACCCCTAAATCCTGTCCCAAGGATGGGAAAGGTGAGGTTTAGCCGGGTAACCAGAACCCCTAAATCCTGTCCCGAGGTTTGGAAAGGGGTGGGTTTTTACCCGGGTCACCAGAACCCCTAAATCCTGTCCAGAGGTTTGGAAAGGGGTGGGTTTTTACCCGGGTCACCAGAACCCCTAAATCCTGTCCAGAGGTTTGGAAAGGGGTGGGTTTTTACCCGGGTCACCAGAACCCCTAAATCCTGCCCCGAGGATGGGAAAGGGGGACAGAACGGGGACATTTCCCCCTCCCCCGATGTCCCCAGCACCATATGGCACGGCGCATTCCGGCACACGGGGGGGGCCCTGCCATGTGGCAGGTGCCGAGCGACAATCCGGGCAGGGCTGCGACAATCCGGGCAGGGCTGCGACAATCCGGGCAGGGCTGCGGGGCGCGGGGGTCAGGGGCTGGCGGCATTTCCCAGGCTCGCCGCTTTGTTCGGAGCCACTCACCAAGGGGAATACATTAAGGACAAGGACAAAGGCGAGGGGTCCCCGGAGGGGCGGCTCTGCCGGCGCCGCTGTCGCCACCCCCCGGTCCCCTCCCGGTCCCCTCCCGGTCCCCCCCGCGCCGGGCACGGGCACGGAGGAGCGGAACAAAGGGGCTGGCGCGGGGCCGCCGCGTGGGGCCATCTGTCACCTCCCCCGGGTGGCGCGGTGGCCTCGGCAGGAGCCAGCCCGGCCCGGCCCGGGCTGCGGCGACATCCCGCCCTGCCTGGCAGTGCCAGCATTCCCGGGAATGTGCTGGGATTTTGGGGTGTCCCAGTGTCCACGTTCCCAGGAATGTGCTGGGATTTTGGGGTGTCCCAGTGCCAGTGATCCGGGAATGTGCTGGGATTTTGGGGTGTCCCAGTGCCCACGTTCCCAGGAACATGATGGGATTTTGGGGTGTCCCAGTGCCAGCATTCCTGGGAATGTGCTGGGATTTTGGGGTATCCCAGTGTCCACGTTCCCAGGAATGTGCTGGGATTTTGGGGTGTCCCAGTGCCAGTGATCTCAGGAACACAATGAGATTTTGGGGTGTCCCAGTGTCAGCGATCCCGGGAATCTGCTGGGATTTTGGGGTGTCCCGGTACCAATGATCTCAGGAACATGATGGGATTTTGGGGTGTCCCAGTGCCAGCTTTTCTGGGAATGTGCTGGGATTTTGGGGTGCCCCAGTGTCCACGTTCCCAGGAATGTGCTGGGATTCTGAGGTGTCTCGGTACCAGTGATCTCAGGAACACGATGGGATTTTGGGGTGTCCCAGGCACACAGCGGGACTTTGCGACATCCCAGGAGCTGGAATTGCTGATCCCTCCCCTCTCCACACATCCCACAATCCACAACCACTCCCTACCCCACCCTCAACCCCCAATATCCCCATTTTACCCCCACTCCCTCCCCGGGGACCCTCAGGCCGCCTCACCCCTTGTCCCCAACATTCCCAGGAATTCCTGGGATATAAACAACGCCTGGAAAGGCGCGGGATAGCGGGGAGCAGCTCACCTGGCGGCCCAGGTGATGGGGATGCGGTGGGTGGCGTAGACAGTGAAGGCCAGCGGGCAGGTGAGCAGCCTCGCCTCCTGCGCCGCGCCCAGCTCGCGGCTCCCGGGCGCGGCCGTCTGGAAATCCGCGTTGAAGGTGCTGCAGTAGAGCTCCACCAGGTTGAGGATGGCGGCCGTCAGGCTCTCCACGATCCTCTCTGCGGGAAAGGCGGATCCGGCGGGTCCCTCAGGGATCTGTGGATCCCTCGGGGATCCGGCGGTTCCTCGGGGAAATGTGGGCAGGGATCCATGAATCCTTCAGGGATCCATCGATCCCTCAGGAAAACATGGACAGGGATCCATCAATCCCTTGGGGAAACATGGACAGGGATCCATCAATCCCTCAGGGATCCATCGATTCCTTGGGGATCTATCAGTTCCTTGGGGATCCATCAATCCCTCAGGGAAACATGGACAGGGATCCATCGATCCCTTGGGGAAACATGGGCAGGGATCCATTGATTCCTCAGGGAAACATGGACAGGGATCCATCAATCCCTCAGGGATCCATTGATTCCTTGGGGATCTATCAATCCCTCAAGGAAACACGGACAGGGATCCATCAGTCCCCCAGGGAAATATGGACAGGGATTCATCAATTCCTCAAGGAAACACGGGCAGGAATCCATTGATCCCTCAGGGATCCATTGATTCCTTGGGGATCCATCAATCCCCCAGGGAAACACAGGCAGGAATCCATTGATCCCTCAGGGAAACATGGACAGGGATCCATCAATCCCTCGGGGATCCATCGATCCCTCAGGGATCCATCGATCCCTCAGGGAAACATGGACAGGTATTCATCAATCCCTCAGGGATCCATTGATTCCTTGGGGATCCATCAATCCCTTGAGGAAACTCGGGCAGTGATCCATCAATACCTCAGGGATCCATTGATTCCTTGGGGATCTATCAATCCCTCGAGGAAACACGGACAGGGATCCATCAATCCCTCAGGGAAACAAGGGCAGGGATTCATCAGTTCCTCAGGGAAACACGGGCAGGAATCCATTGATCCCTCAGGGAAACATGGACAGGGATCCATCAATCCCTCAGGGATACATTGATTCCTCGGGGATCCATCAATCCCCCAGGGAAACACGGGCAGGAATCCATCGATCCCTCAGGGATCCATCGATTCCTTGGGGATCCATCAATCCCTTGAGGAAACACGGACAGGGATCCATCAATCCCTCAGGGAAACATGGACAGGGATCCATCAGTTCCTCAGGGAAACATGGACAGTGATCCATCAATCCCTCAGGGATCCATCAATCCCACAGGGATCCTTCAGTCCCTCAGGGATCCATGAATTCTTCAGGGAAACACGGACAGGGATCCATCAGTTTCTCAGGGAAACATGGACAGGGATCCATAGATCCCTCAGGGATCCATCCCTCAAATCTGGATTTGGGACCCCTGCGCTGCTTCCCGCCCACCCAGGGATGAATTAATGACAGCGGGAATTCCAAACTTCCCGTTTGGAGGAAGGGGAATTCTAGGTTTCCCATTTGGAACTCACTAGGAGCAACAGCACCCCCCAAAATCCTCCTTTTTTTTTAACCAGACCGGTTTCCAACCCGTTTTTTGGCCCGGAGAGTTGAAGGAGGAGGAGGAGGAGGGGTTGGAGATGAAAAGCGCCACGAACTTGAGCCCAGAAAGGGGAGCGGGAGAAGAGAAAGAAGAAATACCTCGATTTTCCCTCTTGGCCAGAACATTTGGATCCTGTGAAGGGAAAGAAAAAAAAACCAAAAAACAAAACGAAACAAAACACACAAAAAAGTGAGAAACCACAAAAAAATTAAAAAAAAAAAAAAAAATGGAGAAATCACATTAAAAAAAAAGAAGAAACCACAAAAAAAAAAAAAAAAAAAGAAAAAAAGAGAAACCACAAGAAACCCCTGAGCTGCAGCCCGGAGCTGCCAAGGCGGATTTTACGTAACCGCCGCGAGCTGCCAGATCCAGGCTGCTCGCGGCTATTCAGGGATTTTCCACGTGGTGGAAAGGAGGGAAAAGAGCCAGATGTGAGGAGTTCCTTTTTCTCCTCGCAGCTCCCGGCCCTGCAGGTGCCCCTGGCTCACCTTCTGGATTTTGGGCTGCATGCGGGACGGGCAGGGCGGCATCTGGTTGAGGGCGGCGGTGATTTCCTGGGATTCCACGGCCGCCAGGGCGTTGCAGATGGCCATGACCGACTGGATCACCCGCTCGGCTTTCAGCGGGAATTCTCCCTGCCAGGGGGAGAGGGGCTGCAATGGGATCTCCCCCCAACAGCCCAGGGATCCAACCCAGGAATGGAGCGATTTGTGCCTCAGTTTCCCGGTTTTCCCCATCTCTTTTGGGTGGATTTTAGGAAAAATGAATTCTCCCCCCTGGAGGGTGTTGGGTGTTGGAAAAGGCTCCCCAGGGATTGGGCATGGCCAGAGCTCCGGGAGAGTTTGGAAAACGCTCCCGGGGGTGCCCAGGGTGGGATTTCGGGGTGTCTGTGCAGGGCCAGGAGTTGGGATTGATAATCCTCATGGATCCATTCCCGCTCCGGATATTCCAGGATTCCTGGCCTTTCTCTGACACAGAATCCCTCGAGGAGAAGGGGAAGGAATCCACAGGAAAGGAAAAGTGACCCCAAAACCCCCCAAACCCCCCAAAGCACCGCTGGCCTCACCTCGGCCGCCAGGAACGCGTCCACCTCGTTGTGGAAGGTGTCGAAGAGGAGGCTCAGGGCCTGCCTGGGGGACAGGGGACAGCGCTCAGCCCCGCCCGAGGGACACCTGGGGACACCTGGGGACAGATCCCCCACCCAGGGGACACCTGGGGACACCTGGGGACAGATCCCCCACCCAGGGGACACCTCGGACACCTGGGGACATGTGGGGACAGATCCACCACCCAGGGGACACGTGGGGACACCCGGGGACAGATCCCCCACCCGGGAGACACCTGGGGACAGTTCCCCCACCCGGGGGACACCTGGGCACAGTTCTGCCACTCAGGGGACACCTGGGGACACATGGGGACAGATCCCCCACCCAGAGAATGCCTGGGGACATCTGGGGACAGTTCTCCCACCTGGGGGACACCTGGGGACATCTGGGGACAGTTCCCCTGGCCAGGGGACATCTGGGGACAGTGCCACCATGTCCCAGCCGTGTCACCAGTACCTGCTGATGGTCTGTTTGAGGGGCCGCTCCTGCAGGTGGATGTGGTGGTTGAGGGTGGAGGGGCTCTGGTCATCGCTGGCCTGGGGACACCGAGAGGCTGAGCGGGGGTGACACCGAGCCCCGGTGACCCAGGGAGGTGACACCAACCCCTCAATGTCCCATGGAGGTGCCATAAACCCCCCAGTGACCCAGGTAGGTGACACCAACCCTTCAATGTCCCAAGGAGATGAATCTAATGCCCAGTGTCCCAAGGAGGTGACACCAAACCCCTGGTGTCCCAGGGAGGTGGCACCAACCCCTCAATGTCCCAAGGAGGTGACATCAAACCCTCAATATCCCAAGGAGGTGACACCAAACCCTCAATATCCCAAGGAGGTGACACCAACCCCTTGGTCCCAGGGAGGTGGCACTGAGCCCTGGTGACCCAGGTAGGTGCCACCAACCCTTCAATGTCCCAAGGAGATGACTCTAATGCCCGGTGCCCCAAGGAGGTGACACCAACCCCTGGTGTCCCAGGGAGGTGGCACCAACCCCTCAATATCCCAAGGAGGTGACACCAAACCCCTGGTGTCCCAGGGAGGTGGCACCAACCCCCCAGTGTCCCAAGGAGGTGACATCAAACCCTCAATGTCCCAAGGAGGTGACACCAACCCCTTGGTCCCAGGGAGGTGGCACTGAGCCCTGGTGACCCAGGTAGGTGCCACCAACCCTTCAATGTCCCAAGGAGATGACTCTAATGCCCGGTGCCCCAAGGAGGTGACACCAACCCCTGGTGTCCCAAGGAGGTGACACCAACCCCTGGTGTCCCAAGGAGGTGACACCAACCCCCCAGTGTCCCAAGGAGGTGACACCAACCCCCGGTGTCCCAGGGAGGTGACACCAATCCCCCGGTGTCCCCACGCACCGTGCGGGCCAGCTCGCTGCGCGCTCCCTTCCTCCGCAGCAGCTGCAGCCGGATGTCGATGTCGAATTTCCTGCAGTGCTGGATGTGCTCGTGGCTGCCCAGCGTGTGTTTGCTGCGGGGACAGGGCCACACGCTCATCCCACATCCCAAAATCCCACCTGGAGTGCCCCAGAATCCCACCTGGAGTGCCCCAAAATCCCGCCTGGAGTGCCCCAAAATCCCTCCTGGAGTGCCCCATCCCAAAATCCCACATCCAGGCTCCCTTGGGATGGGCTCAGAGCGAGGCTGAGCTTCCTGCAGGGCTGGATGAACTTGTGGCTGTCCAACACGAAGGGACATCTCCACAGGCTCATCCCACATCCCAAAATCCCACCTGGACAGCCCCAAAATCCCACCTGGAGTGCCCCAAAATCCCTCCAGGAGTGTCCCATCCCAAAATCCCACCTGGAGTGCCCCAAAATCCTGCCTGGAGTGCCCCAGAATCCCACCTGGAGTGCCCCAAAATCCCGCCTGGAGTGCCCCAAAAATCCCACCTGGAGTGCCCCAAAAATCCCACCTGGAGTGCCCCAAAATCCCGCCAGGAGTGCCCCATCCCAAAATCCCAGCCAGGCCTTGGCTGGCCCCAGGGCGGCCCTGCCTGCACAGGGATTTTGTGGCAGCAGGAAACCCAGAGAATGAGGAATTGTTTTCCCTCCTTCCCCTCCGGAGCCGGGCCCGGCCTGCCAGGACCTGCCCAGGGATCCTCGGGAAGCAGGGCACGGATCCGAGCGGCTGGAGGGGGCTCTGAGAGCGGGACTGGGGTGAATCTTGGAGCTGGGAATGACAGGGAGAACCCTGGAGCTGGGAATGCCATCCTGATTCCCCCATCCAGACCCCCCTGGACCCCTCCAGCCGCACGTTCCTCGCTGGCCTGGATCAATCCCACGGGAATGCCGTGCCAGCGGCTCAGGATGCCGGGCAGAGCTCCGGGGTTTTGGCACTTCCAGCATCTCCTCGGCCATGGGAAGATGTGGGAAGAAAAGATCGGCCACAAAAGGGGCTTTGTGCTCCCAGAGGAGCCGGGAAATCTCCTTGGGGGTCTGCTCCCTGCAGGAAAAGGGGATCATTCCTTTGGGAATGGCTGGATGGAGCCGGCTTGGGAAGCTCCGAGACCCTCAGGGCTGCTGCGGAGAGCTGGGCACACCTGGGCACATCTGGAATGGGCTGTTAGGAGCCACAAGGGCTCAGCACCCAAGGAACAGCTCCTTTGGTAGCCCTGAATCACCTTTGGTGGCCCTGAATCCCTTTTGGTGGCCTTAAATCCCCATCTGGTGGCCCCAAATCCCCTTTGGTAGCCCCAAGTCCCCTTTGGTGGCCACAAATCACATTTGGTGGCCCCAAATCCCCTTTGGTAGCCCTGAATCCCCTTTGGTGGCCCTGAATCCCTTTTGGTGGCCCAAAATCCCCTTTGGTGGCCCCAAATCCTCTTTGGTGGCCCTGAATCCGCTTTGGTGGCCCCAAATCCCCTTTGGTGGCCCTGCAGCCCCTCGGGGCTCCCTCAGAGCCTCTCCTGGTCCCAAGCATTCCCAGCCGTCCCTTTAGATCCCAAACCGGCGGCTCCCGTGGCTCAGCTCCCACGGAATTCCCGCGGCCGGGGCATCTCTCCAGCAGCAGGAGCTGGCTCCAGCCCCGGGAAAGGCCGGGAATGCCGTGGCTGCTGCTTCTCCCTCTGCAGAGAGCTCTCCCAAACCCCCAAACCCCCTGGAAAAACAGAATTCCTCCAGGAAAGGCAGTGAGGGAATGAGGGACGGCTCTTCCCTGCTATTCCTGAGCCCCCCAGATCCCTGTCCCACCTTCTCCCGGGATTTAGGGAGAAGCCAGGCTCCGCTCCTGGACACGGCTTTTACGGAATTCTCCTCCAAAAAGCATTTTTGGCAGCTCCAGGCTTCCCAGCTGGTTTTCCAGGCGCCTGGGGGTCAGCCTGACGGATACCACCGGGAACGACATTCCCAACATGCTGCTCTTGGCAGGAGCAGCTCCAGAGGCAGGAAAAGGAACGGAGAAGCTCCTGCTGTGCTCACCGACATCAAACCTGGGTGTTCATCACACCCTGGAGCACCTGGGATGGATTTTCCCTGGTTTTTCCCAGTTTTTTCTCTGTTTTTCCTTTGACTTTTCTGTTTTTTCCCTGTTTTTCCATGTGTTTTTCCTTGTTTTTCCTGTTTTACCCTGTGTTTTTCCCCCCATTTTCCCCTGTTTTCCCCCCATTTTTCCCTGTGTTTTTCCCTGTTCTGCCCTGCTTTTTCCGTTTTTCCCATTTTTTCCCACTTTTTCCTTTTTCTTCCCCCTTTTTTCTGTTTTTTCCCCATTTTTTCCCTGTTTTCCCCCCGTTTTCCCCCATTTTTATCCCAGTTTTTCCCACGGCCCCTCACTTCTGCAGGAATTCCTCCAGGCCGCAGATTTTGAGCAGGAAATCCTCGACGTCCACGGCGTGCAGCTCGTCGTGGGTGTAGCACAGGGCCTGGTAAATCAGCAGGTCCACGGTGGAGGAGCCTGCGGGGACGGGAATCCTGAATTCCCGAATCCTCGGGAACGGCGGGAATGGGTGGAAATGATGGGAGTGGTGGGAATGGCGGGATTGGGGGAACAGTGGGAATGGCAGGAATGGGAGGAATGCTGGGAATGGTGGGAGTGGTGGGAACAGTGGGAATGGCAGGAATTGGCAGGAATGACAGGAATTCTGGGAATTACGGGATTGGTGGGAACAGTGGGAATGGCGGGAATATGGGGAATGGGAGGAATGGTGGGAGTGGTAGGAATGGTGGGAATACTGGGAATACGGGGAATGCTGGGAACTGTGGGAATGGCGGGATTGGCAGGAATGGTGAGAACTGGAATTGGTGGGAAAAAGCAGGAATGGTGGGAACGGCAGAAATGGCGGGATTGGCGGGAATGGTGGGAACTGTGGAATTGGCGGGAAAAAGCAGGAATGGTGGAAACGGCGGGAATGGCGGGATTGGTGGGAACCAGTTGTGGGATTGGTGGGAATGGCGGGAACAACGGGAATGGAGGGAACAGTAGGACTGGCAGGAATGAGGGAATTCCGGCTGTTCCCGAGGCTGGCGGCCCTCACAGTCGCAGGTGAAGGTCAGCGGCTCCCTCAGGCTGTCGCACACCACCGTCACCTTCAGGCTGACGCCAGCGCCCGGCTGCTCCGCGCTCAGGTTCACCGCGTTCCACACCAGCCCCGTCCCGGAATAATCCTTGGTGCCGGAGCTGGAGCGCAGCCTGGGGGAGCAGGGATGGCTCAGGGATCCTGATGGATTTGGGGGAGTCCCCCCGGCCCAAAAACCACCTGGGTGGCCTTGAACACCCTTTTGGCACCACATGGGCTCAGCACCCTTGGGAACAGCCCCTGTTCGTGGCCCTGAATCCCCTTTTGGTGGCCCTGAATCCCCTTTTGGTGGTCCTGAATCCCCTTTTGGTGGCCCTGCAGCCAGTTTGGGTTGTCCTGCGGGTGTTTTTGGGTACTCACACATCCAGCATGTGACAGAACGCCGCCACCTCCTCGTCCCGCTCCTCGGACACCTCGAAGAGCTCGTAGCCGTTGGCCAAGGAGTGCGGCCGGGGGGCCACCTGTGGGGCAGGGCACGGGCCCGTCACCTGGGGGCCACCGCCAGGGCCACACCCCTGTGGGGATCACCGACCCCGCTGGAGCACCTGTGCCACGCCAGGGCCACCGTGGTGGGGACAGAGGTGGCCCTGCAGCCCTGCAGGGGCCAGCACAGGGGGATTTGCTTTGCCCATGGCTGGGAGACCCTCAGAGCCCCCCAAAAGTGGCCGTTCCCAGGGATATCCCACAGGGAAGAGCGGCAGGATGGGCAGGGACTGTCCCCAGGGGCGGGGGGACACTGCCCACCGCTGTCCCTGCCAGGACAGGTGGCACCACTGTGCCAGGAGGAACAAAGGTGCCTTAACCCGGGAAGCGGCTCTGGGAATCTCTGGGAGCTGGGAACGCCGCGGCCGCTCCATTTGAATTTTCCTAATGAGGTTGTGGCGCTCAGAGAGCTCTGAATTCCCAGCTCCATCCCCACTCCAACTCCAATTCCAGCAGCGGGAAGCCTCTCACCGGCTCCACGGAGATCCTGCGGTTCCTGTTGGGCGCCAGGTTCTTCCTGTTGCCCGCGCGGGGTCCGTAGGTGCGTGGGGGCACCTGGGGGGGCATGGTCTTGCTCCGTGCCACCGGCTTCCCGCTGGATTCCTTCTCCAGGATGCTCCTGCCCTCCTTCCAGCCCCGGGAAGTTTCCCTCAGCACCTCGGACTCATAGGTGGACTTGAGGTTGAGGCAGGTGATGGCGTCCACGCCGTAGGGATCCTCCTGGGAGATGCGGCGCCCCAAAAGCTTGTCCTGAGCCACCGAGAACATGTTGATGTCCCTGGGCTGGCCCTGGCCCTTGGGGGACAGCGGGGACGCCTTCCCCGAGCGCTGGCCGCCCTCGGGACAGCCCCACAGCGGGTGCCGCGGCGGCAGCGGCGGCGGCGAGAGCTTTTTGGGGGAACCGCCGCCGTTGTGGGGCTCGGAGCCGTTGAGGGGCTCCCCAAGGAAATCCCGCTGCGAGCCCTCGAAGATGAACAGGTAATCCCCGCTCAGGGGGCCCTTCCGCCACGGCTGCGGCTCCGGATGGGCCGGGCCAGGCCCGGGTGGCGCTTGGGGACCCTCGGGGACAGCGGGGACGTTGTAGCTGAGCGTGGGGTCGGAGCCCGAGAGCCCCCGCGCCGCTTTGATGCCGGCGCAGCCGTTCCTGTCCACGGGGTCATCCCAGGAGATGAGGGAACGCTCCCGGAGCTGCTCCTTCCTGGCCCGGCTCTCCTCCTTGTCCTGGCGGAGCCGGGATAAGGCGTCGTATTCCATCTGCAGCGCCTCGGCCAGCGCCAGCTCCTTGCGGCTCAGCCCCACCGACTCCAGCGCCGGCCACTGCTCGCCGGGGCCGCGTGGGCCCGACATCCTGCCGGGATCGGGGTCAGGAGAACGGCATCCTGCTGCTCCGGCCTCCTGGGAACGGGAAAGGCAGGGGGTTAACGGATGGGCACCCGCGGATGGCTGGGAATGGGGGAAGAGAGGGATTGATGGATGGGCAGCCATGGAACCTGGGAATGGGGGAAGAGAGGGATTAATGGATGGGCAGCCATGGATTCTGGGAATGGGGAAAGTGAGGGATTAATGGATGGGCAGCCATGGATTCTGGGAATGGGGGAAGAGAGGGATTGATGGATGGGTGCCAATGGATGGCTGGGAATGGGGAAAGTGAGGGATTAATGGATGGGCAGCCATGGAATCTGGGAATGGGGGAAGAGAGGGATTGATGGATGGGCAGCTATGGAACCCGGGAATGGGGAAAGTGAGGGATTAATGGATGGGCAGCCATGGAATCTGGGAATGGGGAATGTGAGGGATTAATGGATGGGTGCCAATGGATGGCTGGGAATGGGGAATGTGAGGGATTAATGGATGGGTGCCCATGGATATTGGGAATGGGGAAATGGAAATGCTGCAGGGGTGGGATGGAATATCCCAAAGTCCTTTCCCACCCATCTGGAATCTCCCGGATAAGGAAGGCCGGGCTGGCGCTGCTGGCTCAGCCCTTCCTCTGTGCCTGGAAAAAGGGAAACGCGCAGGGGCCCAGCAGGGCCAGGGGTAAAAATAAAGACGTGGCTGCAGCTGCTGCTGCTTCCCCTTCCTCGGGAGCCCACGGACACCAGCCAGGGCAGGGGCTGAGCTGGAATCCCGAATCTTTTTCCCCAAGGATAAAATAAACCCCGGATTTGGGGAGGGCAGTGGGATCAGCACCTGCAGCTGGGGCTGAGCCGCCCCAAACCCCACGAGGCTGCCCCAGCATGGTGATTTTAGAAAAATTATCAATGATTTGAGGGGAAAAAAACCAGCCCCTGCCAGCAAATCCAGGGATTTTTAAGGCAGAATGGAAGAGATGGGAAAGGAAGGGATGAGGGGGGCAGCTCCAAGCTTTATTTCAGGAGAGGGAACCAGGAATGGCCTGGGATGGATGGGAAACTTCTGGATCTCACGGATATTCCCCAGCACCCACTCCAGGGACTGCTCAACTCTAAAAATCACCTCCAGTTTTGGGGGTTTTGGGCAGGTTTGGCTCACGGGAGCTCCCATTTTTGGGGTTCAGACCAGGTCTGGCTCCAGTGCCCCCCCAGGCTCTCCTCTGCCCCACACAGGGCTCTGTTGATGCCCCAATTTAGGGTAAAAAAGGGGCCACTCCCCCTTCCCAGTAATGACAATTATTTTACTGGGAGCACTGGGCACCATCCAGTAAAAATTTCCCATTTTGGAGAAAGCAGGAAAATCCTAAATCCCAAAACATCCCAGGCAGGAGAGGCCTGGGACCTCCCCCAGCCCCACAGGTGGCCCCCACACCCCACCCCACTGACCAGTGACCACCTCCCTCCATTCCAGACCGGTCCTGGGGGGGTTTTTGTCACCCCCTGGACACGTTTGGATGGGATATTGGGAATAAATCCCAATCCCAAGGGCCCCCCTGACCCCGAGCTCTTCGGGACCAGATGGTTCC
The DNA here is from genome assembly GCF_030490865.1 of Poecile atricapillus. Classification (NCBI taxonomy): domain Eukaryota; kingdom Metazoa; phylum Chordata; class Aves; order Passeriformes; family Paridae; genus Poecile; species Poecile atricapillus. The sequence goes on from NC_081271.1 coordinate 1,692,133, forward strand.
TAACAAGCTCCACAATTCCCGCAGGATTTGTCCCTTCCCGAGTCCCTCTCGGCCCCCCAGCACCAGCTCATCCAGGGATTTTGGTGCTTTCCAGCTGGAAAAACTGGCTCCAGGGGGTGTTGAGAGGTTGGGAATGTTCCCTTCCCTGGCATTTCAGGCCCTGCTGGCAGCTGCGGCTTTTTCCTGGAAAAGCAGAAATCCCAAAAGCTGGAAGCCGAACAGAGGAAAATCTGCTTTTAACCCAAAAGCCATAAACTCAATTTTGTGGCTGACGAAGCCACAGCTCCGTGCTGGTCTCCAAGACAAACATCTGCATCCCGCTGGAGCTCAGAGCCGTGTGTGGGGCTGGAATTGCCACGGGAATGGGGCGGGAATGGGGCAGGAATGGGGTGGGAATGGGGTGGGAATGGGGTGGGAATGGTCACGGGAATGGGGTGGGAATGGGGCAGAAATGGGGTGGGAATGGGGTGGGAATGGGGTGGGAATGGCCACGGGAATGGGGTGGGAATGGCCATGGGAATGGGATGGGAATGAGGTGGGAATGAGGCAGGAATGACGTGGGAATGGCCATGGGAATGGGGCGGGAATGGGGTAGGAATGGGGCTGGAATGGGGTGGGAAATGGGTTCTACCCCATGGAGGAAAGCCTGGCTGAGGGGTCTGACGGCCACCAGGGGATGTCACCTGTGTTGGGGACACTGTGAGCCGGTGTCTCAGCCCCTTCCCATCCCAGAAGGAGCAAGGATTTGGATAATCCTAAGGGAAAGCCCCAGAATTTCCCTCCAAGTGCCGGTCCAGGAGCAGGAAGCGATGCTGGGTCAGAGCCTCCCGCTCCATGGGAATTCCAAGGGAATTTTTACGGTGCCATCGTTAAAGGGACCCATCCTGATCCCAGGAAACGCGGCAGGATCCCATGGGATCCCATGGCAGATCCCTGGCTCCCCCTGAGCTGGGATGGGATCCCAGTGGCTCCTGAAGCATCCCCATCCCTCCCTTCCCCTCCTCAGGATCCTACAGGATCCCATGGCAGATCCCTGGATCCCCCAAACCCAACCCTCTGGAAGCAAAAGAGGCCGGATTTCCCACAGATCCCATCCCAGCAGCCTTTTCCAGGCATCTCCCTTCCCGTTCCCCTCTCTGTGGACAAAAAGCCGAATCCCAGAATCCCGGGGGTTGCACTCCCAGCTTTCCAGAGGGGGTTTGGAGCTGGATCCCCACGCCAGGAGCTGCCAGCAGGATTTTCCAGGAGAGCAGCAGGAAAGGCCTGGATTTTATCCCGATGATCCAGCCCCGCTTCTGACCTGTTTTGGAGGATTTTCCTGCTCCTCCAGCTGATTTTTCTCCTGTGGACAGCCCAGCCCAGCCCGGTCCCAGCTCTCCAGAGGAGGCAGGATGTGGAGCTGGACGGTGCCAAAGGCTTTTCCATCATTTTCCACGGATTTCCACCCTCGGGAGGAAATCCTGCCCTGGAAAGGTTTGGGATGAGAGAATCCCAAATCCCCCGAGCCAAAAAAAGAGGGAGAACCTGGAGGCACCGAGCGAGGGACAGCGGAGGGGACAGCAGGACCAGGCTGGGACTGGGGGGGGGGTGACAGATCCCCCTTTTCCAAGAGAGCTGTGGCACCCCACGGTGTCCCCATGGTGTCCCCATGGTGTCCCCAACCTGCCCCGAGCCCGGAGCCACCTCCTGTCCCTGTCCCCGTGTCACTCCCACGCCAGGACTTTCGGAATCTCTCAGCCTGTCGCCGGTGCCACCGGCCGTGTCCCCCGCGCTTCCTCCCCGCCACCCCAGGGAGGGGCAGCGGGGACAGCAGGGGTTGGAGCCCTAAAAACACCCCGAAAACACAGAAAAAACCACCCCAAAACCACCAGGAAAAACACCCCAAAACCACCCCATGAAACACCTCAAAACTGCCCCAAAAACACCCCATAGAAACCCCCATAAAACACCCCCAAAACAACCACAGAACCCTGAAAACACCCCGAAAACACAGAAAAAACACCCCAAAACCACCCCATAAAACACCTCAAAACTGCCCCAAAAACACCCCATTAAACACCCCATAGAAACCCCCATAAAGCAACCACAGAAAACACCCCCAAACCAGTCCCAAAACACCTCCAAAACGCCCCATGAAACACCCCAAAAACCACCTCAAAAACACCACATAAAACACCCCCAAAACCACCCCCAAAATAACGCAAAAACACTCAAAAAATGCCCCCAAAACACCCCAAAACCCTCCTCAAAACCGCCCCAAAAACATCCTAAAAACCACCCCAAAACGCCTTAAACCCACCCCAAATCGCCCTAAAATCACCCCAAATCCTCCCCCGAGAGCTGCTCCATGTGGAGCACAGCTCGGGAAGCATCCTGGGATGCTCTGGGAAGCAGCAGCAGGATTTGGGATGGATTTGGGATGGATTTGGGATCCCCCGCGCTGCCCATCCCTCATCCCGGCACTCCAGGGCGGCCCCGGGGGATGGATCCCGCTGCTGTATCCATGGAAAACGCTCCAACCCCTCCCCTGTTGCCATGGGGCGCCTCTCCCGGAGCCAGCTGCTCCCACAGGCGAAGTGCCGGGATGCAGGGAGCACATGGATCATCCTGGGGTTCAAGGGAAACTCAGAATTCCCATCCCAGTTTGGAATTGGAAATCCCAAAAAAGGAGCCCGGTCTCGAAAATCGTGGAATAAAATAAAAACACCCTGAGAGGGTTTCATTTCTGGAGCCACAATTGCATCCATCAACCTCAAATCCAGCAAATCCAAACCTCTGGAAGCAAAAAAAAAAGGATTCAGGGAGGACAGGGATCATCCCAGGGATGCAGGAAAAACTGGGATCTTCATCCCGGGGATTCAGGAAGGATCAGGATCATCCCGAACCCTTTTAGGGCCCCATAATCCTCACCAGATCCATCCCAGCCTGGAATGGGAAGCAGCTCCTGGGGCTGCTCATCCTGCAGGATTCCCATGCCAAGGACACAGGCACGGAAAACCGGGATGGGGTTGGGAATGCTCCTGGAGGGATCCCTGAGCCTTTCCAGTCCCTGGCCTTGCACAGCCCTTCCCATCCCGGGGTATCCCTGTGCTCTGGCTGTCACATCCCGGTGAATCCCGGTGAATCCCGGTGAATCCCGGTGAATCCCGGTGAATCCCAGTGAATCCCGGTGAATCCCGGCAGCGCTCCCACACGGAGCACCTGCTCCCGCTGCAGCAGGCAGGGAATGCCCGGCAGCAGGCAAGGAAGGGCCGATCCCCTGGATCCTCTGGATCCTCTGGATCCTCTCCCCAGCCTCCCTCTGGAATTTAGGAGGCCAGGAGGAGGAGCAGGTGCCTGGAGGTGGGGCGGTTATCCCGGGAAATCCGGGATAGGCAGGTTTCCCCATCCCACAGCTCCCTGATATCCCAATCCCTCCCTCTCTGGGAAGGAAGGATTGATTTTCCTGGGAGATCCGGGCTCCAGGCAGGTTTCCCCATCCCACAGCTCCCTGTTATCCCAATCCCTCCCTCTCTGGGAAGGAAGGATTGATTTTCCTGGTCACGCTGGTGCTGGCTGAGCCGGGCCCGGATCCCGGGAACAATCCCAGCCGTGCTCGGCCTCGCACACACAGGCAGGGAATCCATGGAGCTCCCTCTCCCGAGGGGAGCAGCTCCCAAACCTCTGGAATTTGTTATCCAGGAGCGTTCCCGCAGGTTCGGGATCCGCAGGAGCGCAGGGATCCTCACAAGAGCCTCCTGCCCCTAAAACCGTGGGGTTTTAGGGATGGGATGGAGCTGAACCTCACAGCACGGCTGGCCTGTCCCTGTCCCTGTCCCTGTCCCTGTCCCTGTCCCTGTCCCTGTCCCTGTCCCTGTCCCTGTCCCTGTCCCTGTCCCTGTCCCCAGCCCCGATCCCAAGGGTGCCATCCCTCCCCAGGCCAGGCGGGCGGGCAGCAGAGGCTCCAAAACCAAAAACCAAGACCAGAACCATTCCAGGATCTCGTGATCCCCATCCCTTCCCTATTTCTATCCCCCCCGTCCCCTTTGCCCAACTCCTCGGGCACCATTTCATTGTTCCGCTCATCCAAACCCCCCAAATTCCCTCTGCCCGGGGACATTCCGAGCCCCCCATTCCTGGCGAGGGCCAGCCCCGCATCCCCCCCGCCGCTTTTGGGGTTCCGGGAGCAGCACCAGGATGGAGCCGCAGCTTTCGGGAAGCCAACGGGACCCTCATCTCCCCCCCGGGAGGGGAAATTACGGACAAACCAACCCACATCGGAATAGAAAATATCGTTTTTCAGCGGGGCGAGCCGAGCGGAGCCCCTCGCTCCCTCCGCTCCCCGGCGCGGCCCTACCTGCTCCGAGCGGCGGCGGCGGCGGGGCCGGGGATGCGGGAGGAGCCGGAGGGATGCGGGAGGAGCCGGAGGGATGCGGGAGGAGCCGGAGGGAGGCGGGAACATCGCGGCGGAGGCGGCGGACAATGGCGGGCGCAGAGCGGGGCGGTGCGGGGCCATCTCCCGGCCGCGCTCCGCATTGCACGGAGCCCCGGCCGGTGTCCCCCGGTGTCCCCCGAATGTCCCCGGGGTGTCCCGCATTGCACAGAGCCCCGGCCGGTGTCCCCCGGTGTCCCTCTGAATGTCCCCGGGGTGTCCCAGGTCTCCCTCCGCATTGCACAGAGCCCGGGCTGATCCCCCCGCTGTGTCCCCCGCTGTCCCCCGCTGTCCCCCGCTGTCCCCAGGTGTCCCCCGCTGCCCCACGGAACCCCCGGGGTGCTGTCCCCGCATTCCCGCATCCTCCTTCCGTATCCCCGCATCCCTCTCCTGTCCCCGCGCTGTCCCCGGCTCTCCCCATGGAATCCCGGCGCTTCCCCCCTCGTGTCCCCGCATCTCCCCCGCGGGATGGCCTCGCCCTTGTCCCCATCCTCGGGGACATCCCTGCGATTCCCCACTGGGGATGAGGGAATGTGGGAGCTCCTTTGGGACCGGGGTGCCGCTGCTGGTCCCCAGAGCCCCCTGGACACTTTGTCACCGCAGCAGTCCCGGGCTCGGGGGACAGGGGGACACCCCGAGCCGTGCCAGAGGTGCCGGGATGGGTTTTCCCTGTCAGACAGGGATAACGGCATTGCATCCCTGGAATTCTGCTCACCCCGGGAGCCCGCGGGTCGCAGCTGAGAGATTATCCCGGTGTCACGAATCCCAGAGCATTATCCCGGCCTTCCTCAGGATTCCCCTGGAGGGAGGGTGGAAGTTTCTTGGGATTCACCAGGAGAGCTGGGGGTCCCCGGGTGTGACCCCATGTCCGAGCAGGCCCCAGCCAGCCTCGTGTCCAGGGACACCAAATCATTCCCGGTCCTGGCACGGATCATTCCCGGTCCTCCTCTATCCTTTGAATCCCCAGACTCTTCTCCAGCGCACCCCACTTTGCTAAAGGGAGAAGAGACGGGGGGACCGCCAGAGCCGGCAGGGAAGGTGCAGACCCCAGAACTGTGGGGTTCAGGCGGAGGGGATCAATCAGGGGATGCAGGAGGGGGGTGCAGATTTGGGGTTCAGGCAGAGGGGATCAATCAGGGGGTGCAGGAGGGGAGGCGCAGATTTGGATGCAGCCAGGAGAGCACAGCCCAGCACAGGGTGATACCCTGTAGCGCCGCCCTTCGCAGCAGAGCCCGGATAGCTCAGTCGGTAGAGCATCAGACTTTTAATCTGAGGGTCCAGGGTTCAAGTCCCTGTTCGGGCGACTCTCCCTTTTTCAATATTTCCTTTTTTTTTTATTGCCCCATTGTTATTTTTTTCCCCAAAAATCCCTTTTCCACACGCGCGCCACTGCCGGCGCTGCCCGCCGGAGGGTCCCGGCTGCGCCTGCGGCGAGTCCTGGCAGGAAATAAAAAAAAAATAGAAGGAATATATGGAAAAAGTATATTCGCCCGAACAGGGACTTGAACCCTGGACCCTCAGATTAAAAGTCTGATGCTCTACCGACTGAGCTATCCGGGCTCTGGATGACTGCGGCCCTCAATACTCTTATCAGCGTACAGCAGGACGATCGCTCCTGCTTTTTTTCCAGGAATTCTGTTCCCTCCCCGCGGGTCCAAACACAAAATTAGATAAAATATTCTAATTATTTCTGCTCGACCCGTGCAGTCGGCCACAAACCCAGAGCATTGCGGAGGGATGTGCTGTTGGCACCCAGCGGTTCTGCTCCGGTCGCTTCCCAAGAGCTGCGCCCGTGCCGGGATTAGCTGGGAATTTTCCAAACGTGTGGATCCCAGCTTGGAAGGAAGCTCTGGAAAGAATTCAGTCCATCCCCCCCTATAAGGCAGGGTGACCCGGAGCAGTGACACGGGAAAGTGTGGGTTTTATAATGAATGTAGCTGGATATTCTAATATCCAGGTGGGTATTCCAGGGAATATCCAAATATCCAGGTGGGAATTAAAATAAACATAGCTCAGCTCTAGGACACAGGGACCTTGAATATTTTGCCAGCTCAGCGATGTCTACATAGACACACATTGACATTTTGATTTATTCCATCCTTAAGGCTGGATAATTCCAGAGTGTCCTTGAGTCAGGGATGTTCGTGCTGCCTGTTCTGCTGATTTAACCTGAAAATATATAAAGATCTCGCATCAAAGAACATCCCGACTTGAGATAATATTTTATTTTTCCAGGCATTCCTTATTATTTTCATTCATATTTATCACCAGTTATTATTATCGATTTTTATTTATTGAAATACGTTATATTGCATAAAATATTATGGCAGGCAAAATATTCATTGCGCATTATGTGTTATGTATTATGTGCTATTTATTTATTATTTATGTCTTTATTATTCTGTATTATTTTATGTATTTACTGTTAGTATTTTACATAATAATAATTTCAAATAATAATAATTTTAATTCATAATAATAATTTAGTAATTAAACTTTAAAATTAATTTCATTTTCCACCGAGGCTGAGGGCGCACCGCCAGGGTCCTCCAAGCCGCTGGGGGGCGCCACACACTCAGGGCGGCACCGCGTCCCTTCTAGCAGCACATCCCGCTCCCTCTCTATGGCCCCGCCGCCATGTTGGCCGTGAGGGGAAGCGGAGGCCCGGACCCCGCTAAAATGGAGGCGCAGAGCCTTCAGGGGGTGTAGGGGTTCCTTCCCCTCCCCGACCCCCGGCCCGGAGCCCATGGAGCGGCTGTAGGGTGAGCACGGAGCCGAGGGGAACGCGGGGGTCCCGGGGGGCGTAGGGCTGAGGGGGCGGTGAGGAGGGGGGGGGGGCAGGAGGCGGTGCCGGCGGGAGGGGCCTGGGGCGGCGGGAGCGAAGATGAATTTTTATCTCTTCCCAGGAAACTCTGGGACAATTGGGATTGTCCCGCCTGGAGAAGGGAAGCTTCGGGATGTTTTAATTGTGGCCTGGAGGGAGGCGGGGAGAAAGATGGATGGGGAATGTTTCCAAAGGCTCGGAGCGCCAGGAGGAGGGGGAAGGCTCCAGCCTCACACAAGGCAGGGATAGGTGGGATTTTGGGAATAAAATCCTTCCCTAGGAGGGGGATGGATGGAATTCCCAGAGAATCCGTGGCTTCTCCATCCCTGGAAATGTCCCAGGCCAGCTCGGAGCACCGTGGGATTGTGGAAATCATCTCTGCCCGTGGAATTGGATGGATTTTAAGGCCTTTTCCAACCCAAACCTCTGTAATTCCAGGATTTCACCTCACAAACCCCATCCCACACAACACCAGTTTTGTTTATTTAAGGCCAATTCTTTTTTTCCTCTTCAAATAGAGATAAATCCAAATCGGCACCTTCAGGAAGTGTTTCCTTATCCCAAATTCCTGGAGGGATTTCGGGAAGATTTGTAGAGCAATTGGCTCTTTGTGACTTTCATTGACCACTTTTGGTTTTCCTCCCCCTTTCACAACCAAAAGGAACACTTGCTAAACATTTTTTATTTGTTATCTTTTATTTAGCCAAGCTTTGGGTGGCATTTTTTGGGGGGAAAAACCCAAAATTCCTGTCAGATGCATCGTGCCAGCCGCAAAATTCATCTCAGGTACAAAATCTGAATTTTAAAAGTAATTTTTTTTTTCATTAAAAAGGCTAAATTTGAGGTGTGAAACCCCTCTGATAAGGACAAACTTAATTATCAGTGGCTTCATGATCGCATCAGTGCCTGTTTAAAGCCTTCCCTTCAGGGTTGTTTTACCTAAAATTAGCAAAAATCCCGATTTTATTTTCAATATTTTACTTTTTTTTTTTGAAAGCTGAAAAAAATTACTCTCACCTGAACCCAACTCCTGCTGTGTTTCTACTTTAAACGGAACTAAAAAACTTAATTTTAACTCGACTTCTCCACTTGAGATTTTTAGTTAAAAAAACCCCTGCGGTTTCATGGGGGTTTTTGGTGGCTCCAAGAAGAATTTTTAGTCGTAAAAAAGGCAGTTTTTGATCATAAAAGTGGCAATTTTTAGTCATAAAAAGAGGCAAATTTCACTTCCCGTGGCGGGGGTGAAATTTTAGAGTGGAAAATTTGCTCGGTTCATGACTCGTGTGTGATTCACGATTTCCTCTGGAGATTTTCCTCTGCTCCTGGGACATTTTGAGCACCTCAAATCCCCCCCGGAATTCCATTCCAAGTAGGGAATTTAGAGGTGAAATTTAGGATTGGAAATATCCCAAATTTCTGGGCTGGTCGAGCACGAAATTCCCTTTTTTTGTGGTTTTTTTTTTTAAGGAATTTCCACCACGTGGGAGCTTTTCATGTCGGTTATATCCTTAAATTTTATGATTATTTTATTTTTTTCCTGCCTGGAAATATGTTTAAAACTCGTGAACAAAACCTTAATTAACAGCGAGATGAATTTCTAATGGAATGTGAATATTAATGAGCGGCAAGCTGCTAGGAAAAAAAAAAAGTAAAAAATCATTTCTGTGGAAAACTCAGGAGATTTTGGGTGCTGAAAAGGTTAAAACTCCTTTCCCTCAGCCCTGGGGCAGCAAAATCCTTTTCCAGGAAAGGGGAGGGAGAGGAAATCCAAATTTTTTCTCCTTTTCAAAGCTGATTTTCACCCCAGCCCGGCCGTTATCGCTTTCGGTCCCTCCCTCCCTCCCTCGGGCGAGGTTTGAAAAAAGCGATTTTTAGCCAAACCTTCAGCATCCTCAGGACGTGGCAGAGGAATTATCCCACGGCAAAATCCCGGGATAATAATCCCAGGATATTCCTGCCGGGCAGAGAAAGTCAAGGTCGGTAAATCCAGTTCATTTTGAGGGTGTTTGTGTTCAATATTTGTTTTTTTTTTATCAGAAATCGGTTAAAATTTAAGGAAAAATTAACGGGGAAGGGATTAAAGTGTTGTAATTTGAATTATTTCAGGTTGCTGTCGCTGCTCCTCACAAATACAAATATTTGATGTGCTTATTTTGAGAGGTTTAAGGGCATTTCATGTTCAATATTTCGTTTTCTTCCATCAGAAATTGGTTAAAATTTAGCGAACTGTTATCTGGGAAGGGCTTGAAGCTGTTATAAATAAAAACCCGGTTTATAAATAATAAATCCGGTTTATTTGCAGCCAGATCCTTACAAAAATTGAGATTTTAATCTCAATTTCAGCTCTGGGCAGACACAAATTTTGCCACAAGATCAAGACTTTGAACCAATTCAAGTTGCTTTTTCCCCACTGTTTAATTGACAAATAATTCCTGGTTTTTCCAACTTTTCCAGCCCTTTTTTAGGAAAGGATTTAAGTGGATTTGAGGAGTGATTGTTGAGGTGAAGCTGATTTTTGTGAGCTGTGAAAAATTGCGATTTTTTCAGGATTTTCCCTGGTGGTTCTTCTAGGAAAGGCTCTGGCACCTGCTCATCCAGGAATGCCGTTAAAATTAATTTATTCCCTGAATCCAGGCGGTTTTTTTGGGAATTTTTTAGGAAATCAGGGGGGTGCTGATTGTGGCTTCTCCTTTGGGAATGAATCGGAGCTGCTGGAATGGGGGGAATTCCTTTGGGATGTGACTCAGCTGCTCCTTCCCCAGCTCTGAGTCAGGAATTTCACACTCTGGAATGTTTTCCCTGATTGAATCATTCCCTGCTGGAATTCCAGGATCACCCCGTTCCACCTTTGTGTTCCAGGGACATTTCCCCATCCCAGGCTGCTCCCAGGAATGGAGCAGCCAGGGATTCTCTGGGAATTCCATCCCAGCCCCTCCAGGGAAGGAATTATTCCCAATATCCCAGCCAAACCAGCACAGGGAATCCTGGAATGGTTTGGGTTGGAAGGGATCATCCAATCCCACCTCCTGCTATCCCAGGCTGCATTTTATCCATATTTTATCCACATTTTATCCATATTTTATCCATATTTTATCCCTTTTCTCCACCATCTAGCCCAGCCTGGTTGGGAAAGACTTTTGGGGATCAGGGAATCCAACCCAGCTGGGAATCCTGGAATGTTTAGGGTTGGAAAAGACCTTTGGCATCAGCAAATCCAACCCTGATTGGGACTCATGGAATGTTTAGGGAATCCTGGAATGTTTAGGGTTGGGAAAAACCTTTGGAATCAACAAATCCCAAATCCCATTTCCAGGTGGATTTTAATCCCAAATCCCATTTCCAGGTGGATTTTAATCCCAAATCCCATTTCCAGGTCGGTGCTTGAGCAGCTCCTCACTGCCAGGATGAGCTTCCCAAATCCCACCCAACATCCAGGAGCTGGGAATTCCTGCAGGATCACCCTTGGACAAGCCAATCAGGTAATTGACAGCTAATTAGCAGCTAATTACCCCTCCCTGCCATCATTTCCTCCTCAGAGCAGAGATTTTTTTATGAAATACAAAATACCTTTAGATCCAGAGAATTTATCCTAAAAAATAATTGAGATTTATCCAAATTTGTTCTCTTTCCATGATTTAGGAATATTTTCAAGGGAAAAAAAAAAAAGATTAAATTAATTTAATTGATTTAATTTTTAATTAAATTACAAAGGACATCAAACCATGGAATTATGGATATTTTTCTACTTTTTTTTTTTTTCTTGGAGCTTGATTCCAAATATTGGCGATTTTTCTACATATCAGAATTAAATTTAATTTATAATGTTTATAATTTTATTGAATTTTCTTTAGTAATTCATCCCCAGGGCTTTTTTTGAGGTAGTTTAGGGAGTATTTGGACTCAGAATATTCCTGTTATCCAAAATTCCTGGAGTTTTCCTGGAATAAAAAGCCATCAAGAGCAGAAAAATTCACAAACAATAAAAATCAGCTGGAAAAAAAAAATTAAAAAATCAGAAATTCCACCTCCCAAGAGCTGATTCCTTGGGAGAAAAAACATCCTTCCAATAGCAGGGAATGTGCTGGGAGTGGGAATAAATTTGGATTTTCCATTTGAGGAAAATTGAGGAGCTTGGAACTGGAGCCAAATCCAGAAAAAAAAAAAAATTGAATGAGTAAATAAATGAAATTTATTGTGCTCCATAAAAATGAATAAAAAAATAAAAATATATAGAGAAAAAAATTAAATAAATAGAGATTAATAAATAAATCTGAGCAAAATAAATGCTCAAAACATCCAAACAGGGAGGGTTTAAATCCAAATTCCTTGGGATTTTTTGGGATTATTCCAGGTTTGATTCCCGGAATTCCAACTGAACCTTGCTGTGTTTTTCCAGGTGATTCCCAAAGTTCCCCTCCTGAGGATTCTGCAGGCTGCAGGCGCCCAGGGCGACACCTTCACGCTCAAGGAGGTGGGGCCGCGTTCCCGGCGTTATCCAGGGGATTTTGGGAAGTGCCATGGGATTCCCACTGGGATTCCTGGTGTTTCAACCCCTCCTGGAAAATGTTCCCTTTTTACTGAAGGGGCACCTTGGGGACACTTTGGGGACACTTTGGGGCACTTCAGGATCAATTTGGGGTCACTTTGGGGACACTTCAGGATCACTTTTTGGGAACATTTTCAGGGCACTTCAGGATCACTTTTTGGGAACATTTTCAGGGCACTTCAGGATTACTTTGGGGTCACTTTTTGGGGCACTTCAGGATAAATTTGGAGTCACTTTTGGGGCACTTCAGGGTCACTTTGGGGTCACTTTTTGGGGCACTTCAGGATAAATTTGGAGTCACTTTTGGGGCACTTCAGGGTCACTTTGGGGTCACTTTTTGGGAACACTTTGGGGTCACTTATTGAGGACACTTTGGGGCACTTCAGGATCACTTTTTGAGGACACTGGGGTCACTTTTCGGGCACTTCACGATCACTTTGGGGTCACTTTTTGGGAACACCTTTGGGTCATTTTGGGATCACTGTGGGGTCACTTTTTGGACACTTCAGGATCACTTTTTGAGGACACTTTGGGGCACTTCAGGATTACTTTGGGGTCACTTTTTGGGGTCACTTCAGGATCACTTTGGGGTCACTTTTGGGTCACTTCAGGATCACTTTGGGGTCACTTTTTGGCAACACTTTTGGGTCACTTTGGGATCACTTTGGGGTCGCTTTTTGGGAACACTTTTTGGGCACTTGAGGATCACTTTGGTGTCACTTTCTGTGGACTTTCTGTGGTCCCTTTGGGGGCACCTTTGGTTCACCTTTGATTCCCCTCCATCCCTGGCAATTCCCCTCCATCCCTGGCAGTTCCCTCCATCCCAGGGCTCCATGCCAGGGAATTCCAGGGCTGTGGGGCTGAGGGAAGGCGCTGTGTCCCTGCAGGTGATGCATTTCCTGGGTCAGTACATCCTGAGCCGACAGCTCTACGACAAGAGGCAGCAGCACCTGGTTCACTGTGGAGGAGACCAGCTGGGAGAGCTGCTGGGCCTGCAGAGCTTCTCCCTGCGGGATCCCAGGTGAGGGGAAATTCCCCTTTTCCTCTGGGAAATCTCATTTTTGGTCAGGTGGCACCGGTGGGATGAAAGGGCAGCTCTGGGGTTCTGGGTTCTAAGTCTTGGGTCTGGATTTAGGGGTTCTAGGTCTTGGTTCTGGATTCTGGCTTGGGGTTCTGGGTCTTGCTTTGGGGCTCTAGGTATTGGTTAGGTTTCTAGTTTTGGGGTTCTGGGTCTTGGTTTTGGGGTTCTGGGTCTTGTTTTGGGGTTCTGGGTCTTGTTTTTGGGGTTCTGGGTTCTGGTTTGGGGTTCTATGTATTGGTTTGGGTTTTTGGTTCAGGGTTCTGGGTTTTGGTTCTGGGTTTTCTCCAAGTCTGGGTGGTGAATTTCAGTTGAAATCAGAGTTGTGTGCTGAGAGTTGTGATGAGAAATGTAAAACCAAAAACCCAGAACCCCAAACCCAGAATGTAAAAAACATTAATTGGGGTTTTTGGGGTTTTTCTAGAGATAAATTCAGTGTGGGTTTGGGGTCTCCAGAGACAAATTCATTGTGGGTTTTAGGATCTCTCAAGGGAAAAAAATCCCTGTGATTTTTGGGATCTCTAGGAAAAAAACACCTCAGTGGTTTCTGGTAGAAAACCCCACTGGTTTATGAGGTCTCTCCAGAGGAAAAACCTTTGTGATTTTTGGGATCTGTAGGAAAATGGATTCCCTGATTGTTTCTAGAGATAAATGTATAAAAAATGAGTGGGTTTGTGGTTTCTGGGCTCTCTCTAAAAGGGATCTTCCTGTTCCTCCCCAGCCCCGTGTACGAGATGCTGAAGAGGAACCTCAGCCCTGCTGCACTCCCAGGTAGGTTGCTCCTGTTCCATAAATGTTGCTCTGTGCTGGTAAGTACCCAAATCCAGGAAAATCCCAAATCCTGTGGCTGCAGGAGGAATAAAACTTCTCTCAGAAGCTTTTCCAAGCAAATCTCTCGGAGTTTGTGTCTTTTCTGTGTGCCAGGAGCTGTTTGAGTGATGCCAAAAACCCCCAAATTTGGGCCAAAGCTAAATCCAGAAATCCTAAAATCCAGATTTCCTAAAATCCTGAAATCCATCCTTGATTGAAACCAATCTTCCATCGATCAAAATCAATCTTTCATTAATTTCTCGATATTTTTTCAGCTTTAGAGCTGCAAATTCTTGCTCTCACCTCATTTTATATTTTGATCAATATCAAAAATTCTAAATTTTCAAAGCCTGAAAAGAAAAAAAAACCCAACCCCTCTCTAAATTCTCTCTAATTTCTTTCATAAAGGAAATAAATCTCTAATTTATTTTAATTATCTCTAAATTAAAACTCTAAATCCTAAAAAACCCTGCAAGGCTTTAATCTTGAACCTTGCAGCTTCCCCAGCTCATGGGAGAAATCAAATCCAACTCCACCAGAAAAGGAAAATTTATCCTCAAATTAATCTGAGCTTGGGTGGCTTCTTTAAAACCGGTTCCTGTTGTAGGACTGGGAAAAATAAACTCCACTGGCAGAGCTGTGGAATTTTGTGCTGCATTTCCCATTTTTTTCAGGGGATAAAACGGATTTTAAACCTTTAGGAGGACTCAGGCCCGTGTGGAGAAATTAAAAAATTCAATTAAAATTCAAAACTTGGCCCTCGAGGCTTCAGCGCTTTCTGCCTTGGATTTTTTTTTCCGGAAGATTCTTTTCAAGGATATTTCGATTTCTTTTCTAGAAGAATCTTTGGAATTCTCTTTGGACTCTTTTTAGCTGTAGGAAAATTGTGTGAGTGTCGTTCCCCGAGCAAAGCTGTGTGTGTGGAGCTGAGCATTCCCAGCCAATCTCCGGCCTTTTCCTTGGAATGTGGCGGTTCCTGGGCCTCCCTTTAGGCCTGGCTCAGGAAAGCCCTTCCTGGGGCACAGTTAGGCCTGGCTGTGTGTGAGTGTGGCCCAAACCAACCACGCTTGGCAGAGCAACCTTGGAGTGCACAGGGATTGTTTCCTTCCCTTTCCATCCGTTTTCCTTCCCTTTCCATCCATTTTCCTTCCCTTTCCATCCATTTTCCTTCATTTTCCATCCACTTTCCTTCCCTTTCCATCCATTTTCCTTCCCTTTCCATCCGTTTTCCTTCCCTTTCCATCCGTTTTCCTTCCCTTTCCATCCGTTTTCCTTCCCTTTCCATCCACTTTCCTTCCCTTTCCATCCACTTTCCTTCCCTTTCCATCCACTTTCCTTCCCTTTCCATCCATTTTCCTTCAATTTCCATCCATTTTCCTTCAATTTCCATCCATTTTCCCTCCTTTTCCATCCATTTTCCCTCCTTTTCTGGCCGTTTTCCTTCCTTTTCTGGCTTCTTTCCTTCCCATTCCCTCCATTTTCCTTCCTTTTCTGGCTTCTTTCCTTCCCTTTCCATCCTTTTTCCGTCCCTTTCCAATCCATTCTCCCTCCTTTTCCATCTGTTTTCCTTTTCCATCCATTTCCCCTCCTTTTCCAGCTCTTGGCTTTCCTTCAGCCCAGCACAGGAATGACTGCATTTGGCTCCTTTTCCCTCCTTTCCTTTTTTCATTTCTCCCTTCCTTCCTAATTTCCCTTCATGTCTTGTTTCCCCCCTTTCTTGTCGATTTTTCCCCCCTTTCTTGACTAATTTTTTCCCCCTTTTCTAATTTTCCCACTTGTCTTTTATCCCTCTTGTCCAATTTCCCCTTTTCCTTGCCTAATTTTCCCCATATTTTGTTTAATTTTTCCCCTTTCCTTGTCTGATTTTCCCTTTTCCTAATTTTCCCCCCTTTTCTAATTTTTCCCCCTTTTCTTGTCTAATTCCCCCCTTTCCTTGGCCACTTTTCCCCTTCCTTTCCCACCTTTCCCAAGCCTGCCTCCCACAATTTAGGAATCCCTCACCTTCAGGCTGCTTTTTATGGAATATTCCAGCTCCAAAAAGGAACTTTCCAGCACCTGGAGTATTTTCATTCCCTGAAAAATCAGATTTTTGGAAGGCTGAGTCTCCCAGCAGTGATGGATGAGCCTGGCTCCTGTTTTCCATCAGGGATTAAAATCCTGGAAGGCGATGGAAGGAGGAAAAAAAAAAAAGCAGGAATTGCTGATAGATCCCTGCCAATTTTGATCCTGGAATTTTGCTCCATTTAAAGGAATTTTCTGCCAGTTCTCAGATCTTCCCTATCGGTGTGTGATTGATCCCTGCTGGGAATCAGCCTCATCCAGCAGGGAATTTTCCTGTTAAATTGAAAGGGAAGCCACTGGCCAGGAGGATTCCTGTTAATTGGATTCTCGTTAATTTAGCTCAGCCTTTTAATGAACTTTTGGGAGCAGCATCATCAGCTGGACCCAGCGTTGTACATGGAATTTTCCTTCCTTTTCTCTTTATTCCTCATGCCCAAACCCTTCAGGAAGAGCAGGAATCCTCAGGAATCCCAAAATAAAGGTAGGATTCCCTTTGGAATTCTGGTTGAGGATGGGTTTGCAGGCAAACCAAGCAGGGAACTGAACAAAAATGAGATTTTATTTTATTTTTTTTTTGTTGGTGGATCTGTCATATTTTGACATTTCTCCCAATGCAATTTTCCTGCTTTTCCACTTTTTCTTTGGTATCAAAGAACCTCAGTTAGAAAATCAGGGAAATTCAGGGGGAAATGAGAATTTCCCAGCTGGGATGGGATTGGTGGAAATTCCATGGATGTACAAAAGAGCCTTGGCTGTGCCTTGGGAATTCCAGGGAAAATTCCACAAGGCCCTGGTGGCTTTTAGACAACCTCAGGAGCAATTCCCAATCCAGGAGTAACAGATCCATGGATATTCAGAGAACCAGGAATTCTTGTGGAAAAGGAGTGGCTGTTAGGAAAATGAATAATTTTTCACTTTGGAAGAATATTCTGAATTTGGGGTGAATGTAAGGAAAAGAATAATTTTTCCTTTTGGGAATATAAAACACATTTTTCCCTTTGGGAATAAAAGACTCATTTTTCCTTTTGGGGAAGAATATTCTGAATTCTGTAATGAAAAATACAGGAAAAAATACATGAAAAAAAATAATTTTTCCATTTGGGATGGCTATAGGGAAGTGAATAATTTTTCCCTTTGGAAATATAAGAATAATTTTTCCTTTTGGGGAAGAATATTCTGAATTCTGTAAGGAAAAATACAGGAAAAAATACATGAAAAAAAAAATGATTTTTCCATTTAAGATGACTGTAAGGAAAAGAATCATTTTTCCCTTTGGGAATATAAGAATCATTTTTCCTTTTGGGACTATAAGAATCATTTTTCCCTTTGGGAATATAAGACTCATTTTTCCATTTGGGGAAGAATATTCTGAATTCTGTGAAGAAAAATACAGGAAAAAATACATAAAAAAAATTCATTTTTCCATTTGGGATGGCTATAGGGAAGTGAATAATTTTTCCCTTTGGAAATATAAGAATAATTTTTCATTTTGGGGAAGAATATTCTGAATTCTGTAAGGAAAAATATAGGAAAAAAATACATGAAAAAGAATCATTTTTCCCTTCGGGAATATAAGACTCATTTTTCCCTTTGGGAATATAAGAATAATTTTTCCTTTTGGGAATATAAGAATCATTTTTCCCTTTGGGAATATAAGACTCATTTTTCCCTTTGGGAATATAAGAATCATTTTTCCATTTGGGAAGAATATTCTGAATTCTGTAAGGAAAAATACAGGAAAAAATACATGAAAAAAAAAATGATTTTTCCATTTAAGATGACTGTAAGGAAAAGGATCATTTTTCCCTTTGGGAATATAAGACTCATTTTTCCATTTGGGAATAAAAGACTCATTTTTCCTTTTGGGGAAGAATATTCTGAATTCTGTAAGGAAAAATATAGGAAAAAAATACATGAAAAAGAATCATTTTTCCTTTTGGGAATATAAGACTTTATTTTCCCTTTGGGAATAAAAGACTCATTTTTCCTTTTGGGGAAGAATATTCTGAATTCTGTGAGGAAAAATACAGGAAAAAAAACACATTAAAAAGAATCATTTTCCCTTTGGGAATATAAGACTCATTTTTCCATTTGGGGAAGAATATTCTGAATTCTGTAAGGAAAAATACAGGAAAAAATACATGAAAAAAAATCAAATTTTCCATTTAATATGACTGTAAGGAAAAATCCAGGAAAACCAGAGGAACAAGAACAATTTTCCCCTTTAACCCAAACACTCTGAGCTTTCACCCAGCTTCTTCTCCCCAAAACCCCTCCATCCCTCCACGGTGGGAGCTCTCCAGGGCCTCCCCGAGCTCTGCCAAGCCTGGCTGGTGTCTCCAGGCTGGGGCTGTGTGCGGTGTGCGAGCGGGGATTCCCGGGAAGGATTTTCCTTGTGTTTTACCTGCCATCTGCAGATGCTGCACAGACTCTCCCAAAGGAGCAGAGCGTCGCTAAGCCCAGCCCAGACCAGCCGCAGGTAAACCCCACTGCCCGGTGGGTTCTTTTCTCGTACAGAGCCGCCCCTTCTCTGTACCCCTGCATGGTGGACTGCCAGAACTTGGTTTTCTCCTTGGTTTGTGCTGCTCCTCACCTTCCTGAGAGAAAAAAATAAACCAAAATTCCCCCTAAAACTGAAAAGTTCTCGGAGTCCACAGAGCAGGGACAGAGCCGCCCTTCTCTGTTCTCCTCGTGTCAGAGTGCCAGTCTCTGAGCGCGTTTTTCTGGGGTGCAGCACTTCCAGGCCTCAGCTTCTCCAGCCCTGTTTTCCTGCTTTTTTTTTCCCCCCCCTCTTTTTATCCCATCTTTTTTTCCCAGTAGGAATTGCCAAATAATTCACTGTGCTTAGTTAGGATTTGTTTCCAGCGGCTTTGCAGGTAGAGGTGAAAAGCGAGGAAAAATCTTCCGAAGTTTTTTCCAGGTGTGGTTTGGAGCGAGGGTTGGGAGTTGTCAGAGAGTCACAAAATCACTTGGACTGCAGGGATTTTTGCCAAGCTTGAAGATTTTTCCTCGTTTTTTTTGTACTGATTCCAGAGGCTTTAACGAGAAATAGTCAGTAGTTGTTTTTATTCTGAATTATTTCCTCTTCCTACCTGCTCGGTCCCATCCTGCAGCTGGTGCCTGGGGATGGAAGTGCTGCATCCCCTTGTCCCTGCAAGCTCTGCTGGACTAATTCCTGCTTTTTCCTTCCTGCAGCACAGCCAGGAGGAAGGATCTGACTCTGGGATCCTGGAGGGTGACAGCAAAACCTCTGCTCCGGCTACCTCAGAGCCCGAATGTGACACTTGTGAAGGTGAGGGACGGATTTCTGCACCAACACAGCATTTCCAAACCTCCTGAGAGGGACACACGGCAGCAAATGCTGGAAGAGGGAGCTGGGAGACTCCAAAAAAAGCCCTGGGTTGGGATAGAATTGTTAAAAATCTTGGTGGTAAAGGCTAAGAAGTTGTTTTCACAGATGTTTTCTTATTTTCTATTTCATAAACAAATGCTCTGAATGCAGTGGCAGGCTAAGCCCTAAAATCCAATCTGTCACCGAGCAATGCCATGAAAAAAATCCTCCAGACTTTGCTGGAGGGTGTTTTAAAAGCTGGAATTATCCTTGGATCCATCCCCTTTCCCAAGGGAGGCTCCTGAGCACACGGAGCCCAGCCTGGGCTGGCTGCAGTCGTTCCCTGCAAACCAAGCAGGGAACTGAACAAAAATGAGGATTTTTTTCATGGATCTGTTGTATTTTAACAGGATTTTTTTGCTGGGTCACTCATGGAGATGTCAGGAATAATTTTCTTGGTTTTCCACTTTTTATTCTCTTGTGTGAGGGAACGTCAGTGGTAAAAGCAGCTCCTTGTTTCCAGCTCAAATGGGAGAGCTGGAAATTCCCTGGATTTGCAGAGCAGCCTTGGCTGTGCCTTGGGGGAACTCCAGGCACTGGAGGGAGGGAGATCCAAAGTGATCCCAGAATCCAGAGTGATCAGTTTGGGATGGATCCCCACTTCTTGGGAATTCAGGAGCTGCAAACTGAATTCCAATAATTTATGCATTTAATATCACTCAAGAAATCCGCTCAGGCTGGGGAATTGTTTGTGTTTCTGTGGTGAAACCTGAAATTAAACTCAACCTGTCCCAGTAAAAGGGCACTGGGAACACTGGGATATTCCCTGGCTCGTGCAGGAATTTTTTCCACATGGGCTATCCAAACCTCAGAGCTCTTAGAAGTAAAAAAAAATTCAGATTTGAGCCCAATTTTTCTCAGCTGGTCTCTTACCCAATGACTTGGACTCTGCTTGGCTCTTGTAGACAAAGACTTGATAGAAAACCTCTCCAAAAGCAAAAAGCCCAAGCTGGATCTGGTTTTTGAGGAATGGGATGTGGCCGGGCTGCCGTGGTGGTTTTTAGGGAATCTCAGAAGCAATTACAAATCCAGGAGTAACGGATCCACGGATATTCAGACTAACCAGGTGTGTAACCACTTGAAAGAGGAGCCTTGTGTCTTCTTCTTCCTCTCTTTTGGGTTCCAAAGAAATTAAATATTCCCCTTTTTTTTCTCTCTTTCCACTTCCCACTCCGCTTTTTCCCAGTGTGGGCCCGTCCAAGCCTTTCCCAAAAATTTTGGTGACTTTTAGTGGTTTTAAATCAACCAAACTCTTCCCTGAAGGGCCTCAGATGTGCCTGGAATTTGGGAATTGTCCTTTTTTATTGGGATGAACATTGGAAGGTGATGGGCGAGGAAAGGGGAGCTGGAAGTCTGGAAAAAGGGGAGACCGTGAGGTGGAAATTGGGAAAAGGGGGATTTGTGAAGGGGAAATTGGAAAAAAGTTGGGAAAAGGGGAACTGGTGAGGGAGAAATTGGAAAAAGGGGAGCCCGTGAGGTGGAAATTGGGAAAAGGGGAATCTGTGAGGTGAAAATTTTAAAAAGGGGAGCCTGTGAAGTGTAAATTGGAAAAAACTGAGTCGATGAGGGGGGGAAATTGGGAAAAGAGGGAACTTGTGAGGTGGAAATTGGAAAAAAAGGAATCTGAGAGGTGAAAATTTTAAAAAGGGGAGCCTGTGAAGAGAAAATTGGGAAAAATGGAGTCGGTGAGGGGGGAAAATGGGAAAAGAGGGAACTTGTGAGGTGGAAATTTGAAAAAACTGAGTCAGTGTGAGGGGAAATTGGGAAAAGAGGGAACTTGTGAAGTGGAAATTGGAAAAAACTGAGTCAGTGTGAGGGGAAATTGGGAAAAGAGGGAACTTGTGAGGTGGAAATTTGGGAAATGTTGGGAAAAGGGGAACCTGTGAGGTAGAAACCAAGAAAAGGGGAACCTGTGAGGTGGAAATTTTCAGGAGCAGGTTCTGAGGGCGGTGAGGGTTTGGAGGATGGTGGAGAGGAAAACAGGGCAGCGCTGGATGTGGAGCTGCTCCTAAATGGATTTTCCTGGATTTTTTCCCCCTCAGGACATCGACACTGCCGTAGTTTCAGACACCACGGATGACCTGTGGTTCCTCAACGAGTGTCCCCTGGAGCAGGGCGGTGCTGGGCTCAAGGTGGAGGTGCTGGACTGTGAGGAGGTCCCAGAAGGTGACACCAAGGTACCTCTGCCATGTTTTCCCTGTTTTAATTCATCCCACGGTGCCCTTGGAAAAGCTGGATCTGTTCCCATCCAGAGGTTAAATCCTGGTTAGGAGAGGCTGTCACCATTACTCATATGTATGATGGTTTTCCTGTGTGGGTTTTGGTTGAAATTCATATTTTCAAGGCATAAAATTGATTTAAAAAGGAATTAAAACTTCTTGCAGAAACTTGAGTGGGTTTCTAACCGATACCTGCAAGAGTTGTAAGTCAAAAATCGTGGAGTTAAGTTTGGAAAAGGCTTTTAATGATCGAGTCCAGCTAAAGACTCAAAGAGAAAAATCTGATCACGGTAAACCAGCAGAATTTACCAACATTCTGCAAAATAACCACTGCAAAAATGGCTTTTTATTCACTTTTAGAAGTGATTTAATGAGCAGGGTGATGATAGGATCCTTTAACTGGGGTGTGCAGCGCCAGGCAAGCGATAAATACGGAATATTCCAACATTCCCACCTTCTGATAATGCTTTCCTGGAATTCCAGGTGCCTGAGGACGTGTGCTTGGATGAGCTGGAGGATTCCCAGTGCCTGAGTGATGACACGGATACAGAGGCTGCTGCTGAGGTGGGAATTCCTTGGGATCAGCATTACCTGGGGCTGGAAGGACTCATCCCACATCTACTGCTGGTTTTGGGGTGGAAAAGCTGATTTTCTTGTGGGTTTCCAAAAAAAAACCAGTGGCTGGATGACATTATATTGATACCCAGGCATGTTTTAATAAGGTTTTAATAAGGCTTTAATTCTATTTTAATTACATGTTGTCCTGTGGATGGAAATCTGGAGGATTATCCTTGGAAGGGGCCTGGAAATTTCAAGTAGCACTTTAGAATCACTCAAAAAAAAACAGAATTTTAATGGGTTTTAGCAGAATATTAATAATTCTAGCAGAATTTTACTGGTTTTAGCAGTATTTTAGTAATTTTAGCAGAATTTCAATGATTTTAACAGAATTTTCCAGCCTGGAATAAATGGGGATGTCCCTGGCTTTGGACAGCTGAGTCCTGGCTCTGCACTTGGGCAGCTCCTGCCCTTTATCTGTGAGATAATTAATTAATAAATCCATTAATTGTGCAGATTCAACAGCTGGTAAGTGATGGGTGAGCCTGAAAAACAAATTCCTGCCAAATCCCAGGAGCTCTCCCCTTGAATTTTGAGCAAAAGATTAAAAATTCTATCGAAATTAAATAAAAATAAACTGCCCCAGCTTGGATTCTTCCAGAGGGCTGGGAGAGAGGAAGGAGAGGAATTCATGAGGGACAGATTTGGGATAAATCAATCCCAAGCCACAAAATGTTGATTTGCCAGCTTATAAATCCCTCCTAAATACAAATTTTTTAACGAGGCTTCCTTGCTGCTTTTCCCACATGGCTCAAACGAGGAATATCCAAAAATAAATGGGATTTTTTTTTATTTTTTTCCTGGATTTTTTTTTTTTTTTTTGCCTTAAATCCCTCAGGATTGCTGGCAATGCTCCAAGTGCAGGAAATTCAACTCTCCGGGGAAAAGGTACTGCTACCGCTGCTGGGCCCTGCGCAAGGACTGGTACCGGGACTGCCCCAAACTGCCCCATTCCCTCTCCCTTTCCAACATCAATTCCATGGAAAACCAGGAGCAGGATAGAGGGGTGGACGTCCCAGACTGTAGGAGGACGATTTCAGCCCCGGCTGGCCAAGCCAAGCACCTTTTCCTGGGGGAGAACAAACCCCGGGTGGATCCCGGCAGCTCCATCGAGTCCTTGGATTTGGCGCGGGATGGGAAAAACCGGGATTTCGCCAAGCTGAAAAAAGAGGAGGAGGTGGAATCTTTGGAGAGCGTCAAAACCCTGCTGAGTCCCTGCTTCCTGTGCCAGCACAGGCCTCGGGATGGGAATATTGTCCATGGAAGGACTGCTCACCTGGTGGCCTGCTTCAGGTGTGCCAGGATGCTGAAGAAGAAGAGATCGCCGTGCCCGGTGTGCAGGAAGGAGATCAAGATGGTCATCAGGACCTTCATGGGCTAGCAGGATCTTCTGCCCCTAAAATAACCCCCAAAATAGTTCTTTTTTTGCACTCAAATCCCAATTTCAGTGTGTGCAGGAAGGAGGTCAGGATGGTCATCAGGACTTTCATGGGTTAGCAGGATCTTCTGCTCCTAAAATAACCCCCAAAATAAGGTTTTTTTGCACAAAAACCCCAATTCCAGAGCTTGGTCTGCAGGATCAAGATAGTCATCAGGATCTTTACGGGGTAGCAGGGCCCTTTGCTCCTGAAATAACCCCAAAATGAGGATTTTTTGCACTCAAATTTCCATTTCAGTGTGTGCAGGAAAGAGATCAGGATGATCACCGGGATCTTTATGGGATAGCAGGACCTTCTGTCCCTAAAATAACCCCAAAATGAGGATTTTTGCACTCAAATTTCCATTTCAGTGTGTGCAGGAAAGAGATCAGGATGATCACCAGGATCTTTATGGGATAGCAGGACCTTCTGTCCCTAAAACAACCCCAAAATGAGGATTTTTGCACTCAAACCCCAATTCCAGAGCTCAGCCAGTGAAACCAAAGAAAACCAAGATTTAAATCCCACCAGGAATCCTCTGCAGGATCCACTTTTCCATGGAAATCACCTTGAGATCAAAACCCCAGCTTGGAAATTTTGCCAATTCCCCAACTTCAGCCTGATTTTATCCTTTGGGATTCTTTCTCCTGACCAAGAGCAGAAGATCTGGGAAAAATCGTGACTTTTGGGATGGTTTTTTTTTCCATAAATCCCAACTTGTGCAATTCCTTTGGAGCTGAGGGATAAAAATAGAAATAAATATTTATGGTGGGAGGGCAGGGGATTTGTTTTGGCGAGAAGAAAAAGAACTTTATTCCTGATTTTTTTTATTGTTTAAGGTCGGCAGGTTGAAGAATTCCTTGCTCCCAAATGGGAAATAAATCCAAGTATTTAATCCACACCTCTCAGGTCACAGATCAGACAGAAGAAATAATAATAATTTTATATTTTGCTTTCTTTTTGGGCTTTTTAGTTTCTATTTCATCTTTTATTTTCAATATATTTAAATTTATTCTGCGTTGTCTCTGTCCAGCAGGATTCAATTCCAGCAGCCTTGGGATATTTTGGGATGTTCCATCGGCCCTCACTTACCATTTAGGATAAAAAATTTTTATTTTTAATCCTCATTTTTGAGTGAAAAGTGGCTTTAAAAACAAAACACAAACTTTTGAAGAATAAAATAATTCCTTTAAAGCTCCATTTCTACCCTTTTCAGGCACAATTTCCCCCTTTTCTGGCAGATTTTTTTCCCTTTCCAGGTAGATTTTTCCCCTTCCAATGTCTGCAAAATCCCCTGGCAGCAGCAAAGCCTCTGGATTTGGACCTTTGTTCGCCAGTCCATTCCAAATCCCAATCCCATCTCCTCTGACATTCCCGTGGGATCACCCACCCCATCCCTGTGACAATTCCAAGCGGAATTTTCCTCCCTTTTCCAGCTGTTTTTTTGGGATCAGCACTCCTGGAGCTCACTAGAGGGCACCCGCACCCAGCTCCTGCCGCTCTCCTTCCTTCCAGGATCCACATTCCCGGCTGGAAAATTGAGCACAAATCCCATGGCTGGGGATTTGTTTTTTTCTGATTTCACAACAACTCACAAATCCAAGTTTTCCCCCCATTCCCAAATGCCAGCGATGCCCCTTGGACCCCTCCAGGTGCATCCCAACATTCCCAGTTTTTTTCCTTGTTTTTTCGGCAACTTCCTCCCCTCTTTTCTTCCTGTTATTTCCTTTTTTTTTTAGATTTTTTTTTTTTAGGGTTTTTTTTTTTCACCCTTTATCCACAAAAGTTCTGGGATCTTGTGAGATCCATCCAGCCCCACAGGGAAATGTCACCATCACCGTTTCCTGGGATTTTTTTTTAATCCCAAATCCCTTCCTCCTTCCCCTCCAGGTGACAGCAGTTACAAAGCAGGGGGTGACACTTGATGATCACAATGCTCCAAAGACCCTCCCCCCAAAAAATAACCCCAAACCCCACACAGATCCCAAAGGAAAAAAAAAAATATATATTTTTAGGGTTTTTTTAGGTTTTTCTTGTATTTCCAAAGCAGGGACTGTCCAGCAAGGGAGGTGACACTGGGGGTGCTTTGTTTGATGATCCCAACGCTCCAAAAAACCCCAGAGAAGAAACCCCAGACCCCACACAGATCCCAAAGGAAGGAACCTCTTTGTTTTTAGGGTTTTTTTAGGGTTTTTTTTTGTATTTCCAAAGCAGGGACTGTCCAGCGAGGGAGGTGACACCTCTGGGGTGTCCCTGGTGCCAGGGGGACGCAGGTTTGGGGTTCCTCTTTATGGCTCTTCACCCACTCAGGGCATCGTCCCCACGGCATTCCCGCTCCCATCTTCCCAGCAAGGTTTATTTGGGATCCACGGCCAAATCCAGCCCCTCCACACGGATCCAGAGGCTCCTCAAGGTCATGTCCATGAAATCCCGTTTTATCCCACACCCGTCGTGTTTTGGTAAAAAAACCCTTTCCCCCCTTCCCCACCCACCCCAAAATCCCGCTGAACCCCCCGAAATCCGTCCTCCCTCAGCACTCCAGGGGCGCTGCCTGCACCTCCACGGCCAGGAGGTGTCCCCGGGGCCGCACGGGATAAACCACGCGCACGGCCCCGGCGCCGCGGAGCGATTCCCGCCGGGATCCGGCGCGCGCCGCCATCCCCAGGAGCAGCAGGCACAGCAGCAGCGCCGTCACCAGCGTCCCCTGTCCCCACGGCATCCCCTGGCTGGCCTCTTTAGTCCTGGCGGTGACACACGCCACCCTGACCGGCGACGCCACCAAAGTGACGCGCAGACACGCCCGGTACTCGGTGTCGGGGCGCAGCCGGGTGACGTTGAAGCTGTGGGTGCCCGCCGGGATCCGCGCCGCGCCCAGCCGGGAGCCCGGCGCCGAGCTGGCCCAGGTGAGGTTGGAGGAGACGGCGTTGAGGCGCGGCCGCCAGGCCAGCAGGACGTGGTAGGGTTGGACGTCCACCACCAGCAGCTCCAGCTCGGCCCTGCCCAGCGGGAAGGAGCGGTTGACCAGCACGCGGACGCCGCGGGTGTCGGCGCCCAGCAGGTTGTGAGCCACGCACGTGTAGAGCCCGGCCTCGCGCGCCGCGATCCCGCGGATCTCCAGCGTCCCCTCGGAGTGCACCTTGAACTTTCCATCGTCCCCGAACGGCAGCAGCTTCACCCCGGCCGGCGTCACCCAGTAAATCTCCGGCTCCGGCTCCGCCAGCGCCCGGCAGTGCAGGGCCACGTTGTCACCCACCTCGGCCTCCAGGCGCGCCGGGATGCTGCGGGCGGAGATGAGCGGCAGGCACTGCTCCGTCATCTCCTGGAAGGGGACGTCGCGGATGTGGCGGCGCTGGAGGTCGGGGGGCTCGGCGCAGAGCGTGGACTGGGGCTCGATGAAGCGCACGCGGGGCCGGGTGCTGTTGACCCAGCGGATGACGCAGTCGCAGCGCAGGGGGTTGCCGTGGATGCTGATCTCCTGCAGGTTGGGCAGCGACTCCACCGTCTGCCGGTGCAAGGCACTTAGGGCGTTGTTGTTGAGCATCAGCGTCTCCAGCTGCGGAAGGTGCTGGAAGGCCTTGGGGTGGATGAAGGACAGCTTGGGGTTGTTGGTGACGTCCAGCTTGGTCAGCTCGGGGAGGTTGATGAGGGCGAACTGGTCGATGGACACCAGCTCGTCCATGTTGTTGAGGCCCAGCTCCTTGAGGTGCAGCATGTTGGTGAAGTCGCTCTGCTTGACCCTCTGCAGCGGGTTCTTGTTCAGATCCAGGAATTTCAGGCCGGGCACCTGCTGCAGAGCCCTCTTGGGGACATCTGCCAGCTTGTTGTCGTAGAAGGAGAGGCTCTCCAGGCTCCTCAACCCTTCCAGGGCGTAATCCGAGATCTCCCGCAGCTGCATCCCGGCCAGCACCAAACTCCGCAGGTTGCTCAGGGGCCGGAAATTCATGTCCAGGATGGCGTCCACCTTGTTCCCCCCGACCATGAGGATCTCCAGGCTGGGCAGCATCTGGAACCAGCGGCTGTCCAGCGTCCTCAGCAGGTTGGAGTTGAGGTGGAGCCGCAGGAGGCTGCCCAGGCCGGCGAAGGCGCGGGGGGCGATGCGGCGGAGCCGGTTGTGGTTCAGGTAGAGCTCCTGAAGGTTCCCCAGGCCCAGGAAGCTGCCGTCGGGCAGCTCGGAGAGCTGGTTCTCCTCCAGGTGCAGGCTGAGCAGCTGGGGCATGTTCCTGAGCCCGAAATCCCAGACGTCGGAGAAGCTGTTCTGCGACAGATCCAGCTCCGACAGGTTCCGCAGGTAGCCCAGCTCGCCCTGCTCCAGCCTGGCGATGTTGTTGCTCTGCAGCAGCAGGGTCTGGGTGCCCTCGGGCAGCTCTGGCGGCACCGAGGTGATGAAGAGGTCGTTGCAATCCACCGTGGCCGCCTCGCGGTAGGCGGAGCGGGGCGTGTACCAGGGCCGGATCTGGCAGACGCAGCGCGGGGGACACGCCACCCGCCAGGGCACCGTGGGCATGGCGCCGGCGGCCACCACGCACAGCAGGAGGCAGCTGGCCTGGAGGCCTCTCATTTTGGGCTGGAGAAGGTCACAGGGAGCATCCAGAGCTGGCCACGGGGTGACGGCGAGGTGGGGACGGCGCCCGTGGGGGGAGATGCTCCATGCGAGCCCCTGGAAGCGTCGGCCCCTGCCCGGCGCCCCCGAAATGGGAGCTCAAAGCACTGGGGGAGCCTCAGTCAGAGCTGGGACTCTTCTTCCTCCCCAAAGGAGTCGTTGCCGGGCTCGGCTGCATCTTCTGGGCTCCTCCTCGAGGTCATTCCTGGAGAAACAGGGAAATTGGGTGAGAGGAGCTGCTGGGGAACGAGGGGCAGGGACAAGGAACAGGTTGGAGAGGTAAAAACCTGAGCACGGCACCCCCAGGACCCTGCCCGGGACCCCCAGTGCCCTCAAAACTGCCCAGCAAATCCATGAATTCCATTTTTTTATCCATGGCATTCACTGTGCCCTCGTATCCCAGAGAATCTGAGTGGAATTATCCCATGGAATCTGCCCAGTACCTCCAACACCCTCAGAACAAATCTATGAATTCCACTTTATATCCATGATTTAACTGTGTCCTCCCATCCCACGGGATCTGGGTGGAATTATCCCATGGAATCTGCCAAGGAACCTCAGAACAAATCCATGAATTCCATTTTATATCCACGGCATTTTCTCTTCCCTCTCGTCCCAGAAAATCCAGGTGGAATTATCCCATGGAATTATCCCACGGAATCTGCCCGGGACCCCCAGCAGCCCCTGGATCTGTGGCTGAGCAGAGCCAGAGCTGCGGGCGTTGGGAATAATTATCCATGGGGGATAATTATCCATGGGGATAATCATCCTGAGGGCTCTGCTCCCTGCTCCTCATCCTCCCCAGCTCCAAACTCCCCCACCGGGGAGCTCCAGCCCCATTTGCAGCCCTCCAATGGGATATTCCTTAGGGAAAAACCTCCCCCAAACACCGGGAATGCTCAGGCTGGGATGGGTTTGAACCCCCCAGCACCTCCTGCCCCTCTCCCAGTCCAGCCGGAGCGGGAATGGAATTTCATTCCAAGATTTCCTCCGGCTCTCCTACCCCACGCTTACCCAAATCCAACCTTTTCTTCCCTTAAAAGCCTCCCACCCAGCAGGAAAAAAAAACAAAACTAAACATTAAAAAAGTGGGAAAAGCAAAGTTTCTGTTTTATCCCCTGGAAAAGACTCCCGAGCCGCGTTTATTCCTCATCGACTCCTCCCGGATCAATCCTGCTCTTTCCCTCCTTTCCCGTTGCTTTTAAAGCAGCTCCCGGAGAACCAGCATGAAAGGAAAAGATGGATCTATCGATTCCCGCTTCCCTCTGATGGATCCACACCTTTCCTTTTAAGTGCTCCGGCATTTTCGGGTCTATAAAAGTCTCCAGCTGTTCAAATATCTCGGGAATTTGTTCTCCTTAAATAAAATAAATTATGGAGGGATTTGGGGGGGTTTATTTGTTTTCTTCAAGCTGTGGAGGAAAGTCTGGAAAAGGCACCTGGTTCCAATCCTGGTTTTCCAGGGAAAAGCCCCCCGAGCTCTGCTGGTTTTGGATTGGATCCATATTTTGGATTTTATCCCGATTTTCCCAGCACAGGGCAGGGTTGCAGCATGGATAGCTGGGAAAATTCCTGGATACGGGATAATCCAGGGCTTTGTGTGAGTCACAGGATGGGAACTTGTGGAAATATGGTGGATTTGGGAAAACTTGGGACTAAAATCCATGGAAAGGAGCAAACTGGGAGGAAAGGAAGAGCTTTGGCAGTGAGGGGTCCCTGCTGAGGGGGAAAGATCCCGGGAAATGATGGGGCTGATCCCGCTCTGCCTGGGAAGCAGCTCCCGGAATTCCTGCTGGGGACAGGGTGGCCCTGCCCGCTGTCCCTGCCGGTCCCGCGGCTCCGCTCCGAGTGTGACATTCCTGAGGGATGGCGGCTCCCAGGGAAAATCTTGGAGTGAGCTGAGCTCGGGGCTGCTCTCCAGCTTCTCCATCTTCTCCATCTTCTCCATCTTCTCCATCTTTTCCGTCTTCTCCAGCTCCTCTGGATCCAGCACACACCAGGCATGGGCAGATGGGAAGTGGCCGTTGGGTGCTGTGGGAAAATCCTTCCCTCACCCATTCCTGGTTTTCCATCTCCATCCAGCCCCTGGGGAAAGTTGGGATGCTGGGAGCAGGATCCTGCCTGGGGCAGGAGGGAATTCTCATGGAATTATGGAATCCTGGAATGGAATCCTCAAATCCCATCCCGTGCCATGGGCAGGGACATTCCCACTATGCCAGAGTGTTCCAGCCTGGCCTGGGACACTTCCAGGGATGGGGCAGCCACGGATTCTCTGGGAATTTCCAATCTGGGAATGAGTCAGGATTCCTGAAACTGGAACTTTTTATAGGATTGTGGAATGGTTTGGGTTGGAGGATCTTAAGGATCATCCTGCCATGGGCAGGAGCTTCCAATATTCCAGGATGCTCCAGCCTGTCCTGGGACATTTCCAGGGCTGGAGCAGCCATGGATTCTCTGGGAATTCCATCCCATCTCCTCCCAGGGAGGGATTTCATCCCCAAAATCCCACCTAACCCCACCCTCGCCAGGAAACCGGGACCCTCCAGCATCTCCCAACTCCGAGCAAACCCCGGCGCCTCTTCCGGAGCGAATCTCCCAGCTCAGCCGGGAAAACGAACGGAGAAACGACGGGACAAAGGAGGGAGAAATAAAGGGAAAAAGGAGAAAAAGAGGGAAAAAGGAGGAAGAAATAAAGGGACAAAGGGCCCCGAATGTCGCCGGCACCGTGGCAACCGCCCCCCCCTTCTCCGCTCATCTGTATTTCCGGGCTG
Organism: Poecile atricapillus; assembly: GCF_030490865.1. Taxonomy (NCBI): domain Eukaryota; kingdom Metazoa; phylum Chordata; class Aves; order Passeriformes; family Paridae; genus Poecile; species Poecile atricapillus. The sequence goes on from NC_081271.1 coordinate 1,722,880, forward strand.
AGCCCCGCGGCCGCCGCAGCTTCCATGGAAACCTCGAGCTCCCGGAACGCGGCGCTGGAGACGGGAGATGGGATCCAGGAGCCGCCAGAGGGAAAACTTTGTGTCTTTGAGGGCGTGCTCAGAAATCCCGGCGGGTTTTGGTGCTCGGAAGTTGGGCGGGTGGGTGTTCCCGAGGTGGATGTGGCCAGGATGGGATTTCCTGGGATAAGAGGATGGTCCTGGGATGGGAGAGTTTTCCTGGGATATGAGGTTTTTCCTGGGATACGAGACCGTTCCTACCCTCCTTTCCTTCACCCCCCAAAGCCAGCAGCACCCCGAGGGTGACAGCGATGTCCCCACACGTGTCCCCATGTGCCACCCCCTGTCCCTCACAGCAGCCTCCAGCTGCCATTTCGGGATGTTATTCCCTAAAAATGAACATTTCCAGGGGAAACCTGGAGAATATTTCCACGGGAAACCTGGCAAAGTCCCGGCCGAGGTTTGAGCCGGGATTTTTTGCTCAGGAAAAGCGGCTTTGGGAGCGTTTGCTTGGAGCTATTCCCAGCGGGAGGAGGGTGAGTTAAATGGGATTTTGGGAAGAAATCGGCACCGCTTTTCCCACCCCTGGAGGTGTCCAAAGCCAGGCTGGAGCCAGCAGGATCAGGAGAATCCTCTCCAAACCCGCCAGCACCGCGATGCTGCTTTTCCAGAGATTTCTCCCCTCCCTCAATCCTTGTTTTGTGCACAGGGATGAGATTTTTTTTTTTTTTTTTAAATTTAAAATTCCCGTATTTCCCCATCCTCCTGCATCTCCGTGGGCAGGGAGGGCGATAACGCGATTCCCGTTATTCCTGTTTGTCTGGGAAGCAGCCAGGAGCTAAAAACGCAGCCGGGGGTAGCAAAGAGCTCGGCTCGGGCGCCCGGGGGCTGCAGCCGCCTCTTCTCTCTTATCTCGGTGCTTCTCTGCCTCTCTCCGGCTGGATTTTAATGAGGAGGGCTGGGAAATCAGCCTGCTGTGCTCATCCTGCCGCTTCCAGGCCCTGGAGTTGCTGTCTCGCCTTTTGAATTGTTGTTTTGCCTCTGGGATCGTTGTTTTGCCTCTGGGATCGTTGTTTTGTTTGCGGTTTCCTCCCCCACTTCAAAACGCTCCCCCGAGGTTCCTGTGGTTTCCCTGATCCAGGCTCAGCCTCCAGCCTGGAAAAAAGGTGGAATTCGGTCCTCTTGGCAGCGAACTGCATATTCCAGGTCCAAATTCCGTTTGGATCCCGCGGTCATTCCCTAGGGATCGCGCATCCCATCCCGCGGGAGCGTCGGAGGTTGAGGAGATGCTCCGGTGGCTGGATCCCATCTCCAAAACTCAGCCCAGCGCCTCCCGTGGGGTTCTGAATGTTCATTCCTGTCGGGATAAATCCCCAGGGATCTTCCCGGCCTTTCTCCCTCCTCCACTTGGAAAAATCGGGAGCGAGAGCTCAGCAGGGAGCGGGGCCGGGGAGAGCGGGACGCTCCTGGGGACAGCGACAGCTCCTGGGGTGGCTTCCAGCGACATCCCAGACCACGGCCAGGATCAGGAGAGGATCCAGGAGTCAAATCCGGGCTGTGGGAAGCCTCAAATCCATCATTTTTATCCAGGAAGTCTCAAATCCATCATTTTTAGCCAGGAAGTCTCAAATCCATCATTTTTAGCCTTGGGGCCGTCTCGTTTTATCCCCGAGCCTCAGGGCATGGCGTTAACTGAAACATTTGGAATTGTCCAAATTCCATGGGGGAAAAACCTGGCTGAGCTCAGCCCCTGGAGAAATCCGGGAGCGGGGAGATGGAATTTTGGCTGGATTGTCCTTCCCTCTGGAGAATCCAGGTTTTTAACCCCCCCGAGCTGCGCTGGGCTGCAGCTCTCTGCATTTTTGGGAGCAGCTCCAGCGCCTGGCAGCGGCTCCGGGCTGCAGCAGGAGCTGAACTCCGGCTGTTCCCAAATCCCACATTTCCAACGGCAAATCGAGAACATTCCTGGCATAAAGGGGATGGGGAAGGAGGAAAAAGCTGATTTTGGGGTATTTATCTCCCTGACACCTCTTTCTGTTGTGATTTACAGAGCCTCGGCTCGTTTTTCCTCCCGCACAGGGCCGTGATTCCCTGGAATTTCCCAATCCAGTCTTTTCCCGCCCAGGCAGGAGAGGTCGGAGGTGCATTCCCAGAATATCCCGAATATTCCCCTCCTGCCACACGCCCCTCCCGCCTGTGGCTGCCGAGTTCTTCCAGAGCCATCCCCAGCATCTCCTTCCTCAGGGATCATTTAGAGCCCTTCCCATCGCTGAGGATTCCTGGGAATGCGCAGGATCCCGCTGGAAAATCCCTCTCTGAGAGCCCAGGGAAGGGCTCAACCCCCCAGAATTCCATGGAATGTTCTGCTCCATTCAGGGCCACTCCAGGGACGCCTCTGTGTCATTCCCAGTGCCCTTCCCGGCGGGAATGATCGATAATTAATTCCTCATTAACATTTGCAGAGCAGCTCCCCCCAAACCTCCCCCCCTTCCCCTTCTCCAAGGGCAGCGGGATGGGGACGGGGAGCTCCCGGGAATGTCAAAGGATTCGAGCTCCCAAATCCACCTGGTTTTCCATGAATTTGTGGCATCCAAAGGCCACGGAGGCCTGCGGAGCGCATCCCAACCAATCCGCTCCCACTGGAAACGCGGGAGGAGGCGGCTCCCGGCATTCCAGGATCCTGGATTGGGTGGGAAAACCTCCCAGCCCTCAAATCCAAAGGTTGGGAATGGCCGGGGGCTGCTCCAGCGCGGCCCCTCGGGGTATTTTGGGAAGGAATATTCCTCCAGCGCCGCGTTGGTGTGGGATTCCCTCCGGAGGGATAAATCCAGGCTCCATAAACCTCCCCCAGGCAGGGAGGGAGGGGAAATCCAGGTTATTCAAAGTGGGGAAAAAAAACCGGGAATGATTCCCCGGCTGTGGTTAAAACCGAACCCGTGGTGGGAGCGCTCCTGTTATTTCTCCAGAGGTTCCTGTGGTTGGGAAAAGTATTCCTGTGGTTGGGAAAAATATTCCAAATCTCAGGGCTATTGCTGCAAGCGGGAATGCTGCACAGGGAGGCTGGAGAGGGCTGGAGAACCGGGAATTTCACTGGAGAACCGGGAATTTCACTGGAGAACCGGGAATCTCACTGGAAAACCGGGAATTTCACTGGAGAACCGGGAATTTTGCTCTGGTGTGGATGCCCCACCGGGCTCTTCCCACTTCCAGCTTTTTTGTCTCTCCATCCACGGATGAAACTGCTCCTCCCGGAGGAAAGGGAGGCAGGGATGGGGCAGAGATTCCAGGGAATTCCAGCCTCGGGAATGGGCGCTGGGATGGGGTCACAAAGAGCGGGGAGACCCCCAGGGCTGTTCCCAGGGAATTCCAGCTCAGGATGGCACCTGTGGAAGCGCCGTGGGATCAGAGCCATTCCCAATCCCAGGGAAGCCTCTCCCTGTTTTTCCCTGGAGCTTTCCAACCTCTGTGGATGCCGTAAAGGCTGGGAATGACCAAACCCATCCCGACCCCGTGGAATCACATCCCAACCGTGCCGTGCCCACCGATCCCGCCCTGTGGATCCCCGGATCCCGCAGCTGCCGCTCCGTGGCCGGGAATGCCTCTGGAATTCCACAAGGAATTCCCGGCACGGCCCAGCTCCCAATTCCTGACAAATTCCAAGTCTGGAATCGCTGGCCGCAGGTCAGGGTGAAAAGGACGCTCCAGCAATTAAAAATAAAAAAAGCCGGGAAAAGATCAAATCCAGGTTTTTCAAGCGGATCCAGCCCCGCCTAGGAAGGGGAACAACCTCCAGCATCCCAAAAAAAGCCGTGAATCGACGCGGATGCCAAGGAATCATTAGGAATCCTAAGGAAAATGTACGGTTGCCATGGCAACTGCCAGGCAGGGCTCCGGGGCTGCCTCGCCCCCTCCCCGGGCACGGAGCGGATCCGTGGGATGGAGAAAAATCCCTCTGGAAGCGCCGGGAAAGGCTCGGGGAGTTGGGGTTTCTCTGGAATTTTGGGGGTTGAGCCTCTCCCGGCGCTCCCAGAGTGGGATTTTCCAGCGGGATGTGGATCCTGCGCATCCTCCCCGCTGCCCACCGGCTGGAAAAACCCTCCCTGATTCCCGGTAAATTCCACTTCCAGCCTCTCTGGAATCGAATCATCCCACTGAGCTCTGGGAGAGGAGGGAAAAGGGAATTATTCCATGGAGGAAAAACTGGGATGAGCCAGGGTGAGCTGGCCACGGACACCGCTGGGAATGGCCCTGGGGCAGGAAGGAAAAGCTTCAGAGATCCAAGGAATATCCCAGCTGCTCATCCCCCTCATTCCCATGGAAAAATCCCTCCGTTTCCAGGGATTCTGCAACTGGAAAACCTGGAAAATGCAGCAGGAAAGCTGATCCCTGTCCCCATAGACCTTGAGGGCTCCTGATGGATCCAAATCCATTTCCCAAATCCTTTTCCCAAATCCGTTTCCCAATCCCACCACGAATGTGGACACAGCAGGAGCAGTTCCTGCTTTCCCATCTTTTCAGCATCTTGGGAATTCCAGGAAAACTGAGAAAATCCTGGGCCAAGCCAGGGAGCCCAAGGAAGCAGCACTTCCCAAGAGGATTTTACTGGGAAAAAGGGAGCCAAGGAATTATTAAAGAGCCATAAAAACAGCTGGAAAATGTCCCTGAAATCCCCCTTTTTTAACAAGAATTCCATGAAAAGGGAATTTCAGCGTGGATGGAAATTCAGGGACTTGGAATTCTGAAGGACTGACCCAGAACCCAGAGCAGCCCCTCGCTGCTTCCAAAAGGATGAATCCCGCCGAACTCTGGGAATTCGGGAATGCGGGAGCTTCCCAGAGCAAGGATCGGGACAACCCATCCCTGGAGCTCGTGGGAGTTGCGAAAAGTGACTCAGAAATGGGACCGAGCTCAGAATTTTCCATGGGAATCCAAACATTCCTGGGAAAAGTGCGGCACCGCAGCAATTTGCAAATTACTCTTGACCTTTTTCCTTTTTTTCCTTGTTTTTTTTGGGAATTTCAAGGCGAGGGAGAGGCTTTGATGAGGCGTCAAACGCCGCTTGGAGCGGCCAAAATATTCCTTGGAATTTAAGGATCGTCCTGGAAGGGGCGACAACCACACGATGGAAAAGCTTTGGAAAAGCTTCTCCTGGCACAGATGGAATTGGCACATTTTTAATGGATAATAAATAGGAAAAATCCCTCTTTTTTTTTTTCTTTTCCAGGTAGCCAGGATTTGTATTTTTAATCCTCTTTTTTTCCCCCTCTTTATTCCCAAAGGTCCTGCTGGGAATCAGGGAAGCAAAGCTGCTTTTTTTCCTTCCTAAAAAAAGATCTGGAGCCGGCTCCTCTGATCCTTCGGGAAAAGCTGGTTAAGATGCAAAACCCCTTTTCCTGCTGATTCCAAATTCCTCATTTAAAATTCCTTAATAAAGCCTTTCTCTTCCCAAAAAAAAAAACCAAATAATTCTTTTCCCAGCCTGGATTCTCCTCATTTTGTTCACTGGGAATGATAAAGTCCCAAATTCACCTGGGATTGATTATTTATTTTTTTAGGATCATTCCAAATTCCATTAGAAACGGGATTTTAACAGAGATTTGGAGATTCTGGAGCCTGGAGAGGGTCAGGAAGATCCAGGATCATTCCTAGAGGGAAAACCTGGCCTTAATTCCAAACGGCGCTGGTGAATAATTTATCCCAAATCATTTATCCCGAATAATTTATCCCGGATAATTTACCCCGAATAATTTATGGATCAAGTCTGGGTGAGAAGAGCCCCAGACTTCAGTCCCAATTAAGGCCTTTGTGAATTGTCTGGGAACGGATCCCAATTTTTCCCATATTTATTTGTTCTCTGGGATCGCGCTCCAAACAGAGCTGCCACGTAATTCCTGCTTTTCCCGAGTGTTTGCAAACAGCTCCCACTGCCAGGATTTGGAGCGGGGCCGGGGTTTTCCAGCTCCTATCCCACCTTGGAATCTCTGGGAATTTTCCATGGAAAAATCCTGGCTGGATGGAGAGGGGACAGCAAGGAATCACGGGGTGGTTTTCCCAAAAAATCCTAAAACTGAGCCGCTGGATCCATTTTTTCCAAAGCTTTCCATAAATAAATGGATGTCCTGGAATGCCGGCAGGCATTCCAGAGGCTGCCTGGGTTCTGGATAAATGGATGCTGGAAGCAGCCAGGTTTATCCAGGTTTATCCAGGTTTATCCAGATTTATCCCCTGACTCTGGGGCAGCGATCCTGATCCCAAAATTCCACCCCAAAATCCCAAATTTCAAGAGTTTTAAACTCATCCCATTTTCCTGCTTATCCCGGTGCCCTGGTGGGAAGCATTGGGATTGGAATTCTCCTTGCCCAGCTGAACTGGGAATTATTCCCTTGGGAATAATCCCATAAAACCAAAGTCACGAGGGAGAGAGATCCCAACCCTCATTCCAGGGGCTGGAACCTTGGGATTGGGAACAGCGGGAACAGCTCCTTCCCGTCCAGGAAAAGGGATTTGGGAGCAAAAGGGGGGTGGGGGCGAATTTCTGTGTCCTGGACTGGCTTTTTGGGATAATCGGGAATGTTATCCCATGGAATCTCCCAGGGAAGGGAAGAGGCGTTAATGACCAGGGTGATCCAGGAGAAAATCTGGGAATAAAGGGACAGAGCTGCGTATTTGGGATTCACCTGGACAGGCGGCATTCCCAACTTTTCCCAGGCCAGCTCTGGACATTCCCGGCATCCCCCCAATCCCTGAAATACCTGAAATCCAGGATCACGTCCCGAAACGGCAGGGAAGCGTTTTTCCAGCTAAAAGCAGGAGCAGGGATGATCCCTCGGCTGCCTCTGGAATCGGAATTCCATGGGAATCCGAGCTTCCGTGGGAATGGGAGCAGCTCCTCTGAACCCTCCAGGTTCAGAGAATTCTGTTTTGGGAAAAGCGGAATTCCTGCAGCTCCACGGCCCCGCTGAGGCAGGATGGGGTCGGGATGGGCTTGGATCGGGGTCCTGCAGAATTCCCGGCCCTTTTCCCTGTGCCAGAGGGATCCCGCAGGCTCTGCCAGGGCTCCGCTCCCGGTTTTCCGCTGCGGATGGGAAGAGAGATCCCAAGGAAAGGGAAGGGTTGGGAATGGGAAGGGAGATCCCAAGGAAAGGGAAGGGTTGGGAATGGGAAGGGAGATCCCAGCCAAGGGGAAGGGTTGGGAATGGCCGAGGAGCGGAGGCCGAGCCCGGCTCAGATCCCGATCCCGGCTCAGATCCCGATCCCGGCTCAGATCCCGATCCCGCTCTGCCACTTCCAGCGGTGGCAGCAGGTGACAGAGCCGCTCCCACTGCCCGCAGAGGGGACACAGAGAGCCGGGAATGCCAGGAAAAGCCTCAGCAGGGCAGGATCGGGATCCTCTGGCACAGGGAGCCAGGGCTGGAGCCGGGAGACGCTGCCCCATGTCCCCGGCGCCACCCGAGGGACATCCCAGGACAATCCCAGGACAGGGAATCTTGTCCTGAGCCATCTCCCGTCACCGCAGGCTCGGGATGAGCGGGCCGGGGATGAGCCGTTCCCATGGCGGCTTTTCCAGAGGCTCTGCCCGCATCCAGGCTGCGGGATCGGGGCTCCAGGGAGGGCAGGGCTGGCTCCTGGCTCGGCACCAGCGCCGCGTCCCGAGGAGGGGACAGGGAGGGGACACAGGAGGGGACACAGGAGGGGACAGAGGTGGCTCCGGAGCTTCCGGCACATCCAGCCTGGAGGAAGCGCATCCCGGTGCCCAGGAGCGATGGCAGCACCCACCTGCAGCTCCCAGCCAGCATCCCTGGAAACGCCGCTCCAAGGGGCTTTTCCCGGCGCCCAGCACACCCCGCTGCCCTCCGGGCTCTCACCGGGACCAGCCCTGCGCCTCCAGAGGCTTCTCCCGCTCCTTCTGGCTGCCTCCAATCCCTTTTCCCAGGCGCTGGGAGAAGCCAGGAGAGGCGGCCAGGGCCGGGCTGGGCACCGGGAGAAGCGAGGGCAGCGCTCGGGGTCCCTGCCAGCCCCGAGCCCGTTCCCGGAGCGGCTCCCGGGATGATCCCGGGGCTCTCCCGGCCGCAGGGCGCAGCCCCGGGCAGGGCTGGGCGCTGGCACGGGGAGCCGGGCACTGCGGGCGGGTGCAGCCGCGGCGGGGAGGGGCAGCGGGGGGAGGTAAACACGGCACCGGCCCAGAAAGCAGGAAAATGACATTAAAATGACACCGAAATGACAGCGTGGCTGCTCCCGACGTGTCCTTTGCCATCACCTTTGCTGTCGCCCCCTCCTCTGCTGGCTGTCCCCTCCCTGGGGTGGCCGAGCGGGTGAAGGAGGGCTGGGCAGGAGCCCCAAGGACCGCGATGTTTATGAATTCCACACCGAATGTCCCTCCCGTCACATTTTCCGCGTCGCTTGGGCACCGAGGAGTTAATGGCCGGGAAGCGCCGCTCCCGCCTGGATCGCATCCTGCCAGCATCCCTGGATTCCGGCCCCGCCGGCGGCTCCGTGACCAGCGCATCCCCCCCGGCTCCGCCGCCCGCACTCCCCATTCCCACCCGAGCCGGGCTGAGGATCCGCTGGATCCCAGAGGAGTTTCCAGGAGCGGGAATGCGGCTCCCCGCACCTGGGAGCCATCCCTGGCTGCCTCCCGTAGCCTTCACCCCCTCCCTGAGCACCGCTCGCTGTCCATTCCCTATTTTTTTTTCCCACCCCTTTTATTTCCAAAGGCACCATTTCTCCTCAAATCCACCACTGAGCAGGGAAAGCGAAGCTCTGGAATGGGAAAAAAAACCAAACCCCTGCAGAGCGCAGGAGCCCCCCCAAAGTCATCCCCGGCCGAAACCCCAAACCACGGCGGTGGCCCCCGACTCACCCTCGGAGTCTGTCCCCGTCCCCCGGCGCCGCTGTCACCGCCTGCCACCCCCCGCCACAGCTGCCCGCACATCTGGCTGGGCTGGCAGACAAAAGGCCGGGTGGCTCTGGGGCTGTCACCGCTGGCGGGGCCCGTCCTTGTCGCTTAGGACGGGGACAGGGCCAGCAGGAGCCTCCGGCCACGCTGACCCTCGGGGCTGGAGGCGGCGGGGAGAGCCCTTCACCCTTCGCTCGCCCGGCGCATTTGCAGCCGCTCAGTCCTCGCTCCCCTCCTCCTCCTCCTCCTCCTCCTTCTCCTCCTCCTCCTCCCTCCCCAATCCTCCTCCTCCTCCCCAATCCTCCTCCTCCTCCTCACTCCAGCCTTGTCTCCACGACGTGCCACCCACCCGAGGCAGCTCCTGCCGGCTGCGCCTTAACCCCTGCGGCTCCGGCAGCAGCCGCGGCCTCTCCCGGGGGATGTTCCCGAGGGATGAAGCCGCTCCCGGGGATGCTGAGCCGGCCCTGGGGATCCGCAGTGCTCCCGCTGCGCCACCGCCGTCCCCTCCCCGCAGGCGGGGGTCGCCGAGCCCGGGGGCTGCGGGGGTGGCTGGGAAGGGAGCGGGACGCTCGGCGGATTTGGGATTTGTGTCCCGAATTTCCTTCTGCCCACCGGGATTTCTTGGCATTTCCAGAGATCCGGCCGAGCGTGGCCCCGCCAGCCGCGCGTCCCTCCCTCCCCAAGGGGACAGCGCAGACACCCCGCGGGGTTCCCAGCTCGCTCCCCAAGCAGGGCGCGCTGCCAGCGGCTGGTTTTCCCCAAAAATGAATGTTCAGGGACTCTTAACCTCGGGAAAAAACGGGGAAGAATCTGTCTTTTGCTCAGGAGGGAGCTGGGGTCGCAGCTGTGTCACCCGGGGCGCTGTGGAGACCCCCAGCCACGGTGACACCCAGTGTGACATGGGGACAGGGACCTGTCAGCCGCAGCTGTGGGGCTCGGACACGGACAGGGTTTGGGGTGGGGGCAGCAGAGCACCCCCAGCTTTGTTTTGCACCCCAGAAAAGCCTTTCCCAGCGGCGGGGAATGCCAGAGGGCCCCGGGGAGGGGAGCGGTGACAGCGGCCATGGGGTCCCCATCTCACACTCGGCTTGGCGAGCGGAGCCGGGGGCTTGGCTCCTTCCCAGAGCCACCACCCGGGGCTGGGGCTGCAGCGGAGCTGGGGCTGGAGCGGGGCTGGAACTGGAGAGGGGCAGGGGCTGGAGCGGGACCGGAGCGGGGCTAATCAGGGATGGAATGGGGCCGGAGTGGGGCTGGAACGGGACCGGAACGGGGCTGGAGCGGGGCTGATCAGGGCTGGAGTGGGGCTGGGGCTGGAGCTGGAGAGGGGCTGGAATGGGGATGGAGTGGGACTGGAGCGGGGCTGGAGCGGGGCTGGAGCTAGAGAGGGGCTGGAGAAGAGTGGAGCTGGGCTTTAGCGGGACTGGAGCGGGGCTGATCAGGGCTGGAGTGGGGCTGGGGCTGGAGCGGGATTGGAGCGGGGCTGGAGCGGGGCTGGAGAGGGGCTGGGGCTGGAGAGGGGCTGGAGAGGACTGGAGCTGGACTGGAGAGGACTGGAGCTGGGCTGGAGAGGACTGGAGCTGGGCTGGGGCTGGGCTGGAGCTCAGGGCTGGAGCGGGGCCGCGCACACGCCGAGGAGAGCTCGGAGCTCGATGTCGGAGTGACCTGATTTAATTGGCAGCACTTCAATGGCACCGAGTCCCTGCCCCCTCAGCAGAGCGCTCCTGCAGGCACCGAGCGGCGGCCGGGCCCGGCTCAGCGGCACTGCCGGGCTTGGCAGCGCCTCCCCGGGCTCGGGGGGGCTCAGCTGCTCCGGCCCCTCCAGGATCTTCCAACAGCAAAAGCAAAAATCGGAGCCATATCAATCAGCCATACAAGAAAATAACCATTTATTTTTCCTCAAATCCCAACAGCATCCTGTGGAAAGCCCTGGGAAAATCCTTCCAGGTGGATTTGGTGCCCGTGCCCGCTGCCAGGGCTGGGGGCACCTGGGGCAGGGCTTGGTTTGCAGCCCCCCCCGAGCTGTGGGGCCAGCAGGGAGAACCCCTGGCACCTCCCTTCTCTGATCCCGTCCCCCCAAAGCATTCCATGCCCATTCCCGGTGCTTCCCATGGAGCGGGAGGCGGCTCCTTCCCATTCCCGGGGGGATCTCTCATCACTCGGAGCCCTCTGATGAACCTCATGGTTCATCCTCATGGCACAGCCGCGTGCCAGGGCCAGGGATGGCACAGGGACAGGGACAGGGACAGGGACAGGGACAGGGATGGGACAGGGACAGGGACAGGGACAGATTTTCCTGCTGGATGCTCCCGCTCCTGGCTGGAGCTGCCGGGGGGTGTTTTTGGGGCGCCCATGGCCCCTAAAGGCTCTGGGGTGGGAGCAGCTCCGTCCCGGCTTCCCGCCGTCCCCAGCAGGGTGGGGACAGCGCTGTCACCCCTCTGCTCCAGACGTTCCTTGGGAGAAGGAAGGAGCTGGAATCCGGCATTCCCGCTGCCCCAAACATTCCCTGGGGGATGGAAGGAGCTGGAATCCGGCATTCCCAGTGCCCCAAACATCCCTGGGAGAAGGAAGGAGCTGGAATCCAGCATTCCCAGTACCCCTAACATTCCCTGGGAGAAGGAAGGAGCTGGAATCCAGCATTCCCGCTGCCCCAAACATTCCCTGGGAGAAGGAAGGAGCTGGAATCCGGCATTCCCAGTGCCCCAAACGTTCCCTGGGGGATGGAAGGAGCTGGAATCCGACATTCCCAGTGCCCCAAACATTCCCTGGGAGAAGGAAGGAGCTGGAATTCGGCATTCCCGCTGCCCCAAACATTCCCTGGGAGAAGGAAGGAGCTGGAATCCGACATTCCCAGTGCCCCAAACATCCCTGGGAGAAGGAAGGAGCTGGAATCCGGCATTCCCAGTGTCCCTAACATTCCCTGGGGGATGGAAGGAGCTGGAATCCGGCATTCCCAGTGCCCCAGACATTCCCTGGGGGATGGAAGGAGCTGGAATCCGGCATTCCCAGTGCCCCAAACATTCCCTGGGGGATGGAAGGAGCTGGAATCCGGCATTCCCAGTGCCCCAAACATTCCCTGGGGGATGGAAGGAGCTGGAATCCAGCATTCCCGCTGCCCCAGACATCTCCTGGGGGATGGAAGGAGCTGGAATCCAGCATTCCCGCTGCCCCAGACATCTCCTGGGGGATGGAAGGAGCTGGAATCCAGCATTCCCAGTGTCCCAGACATCCCCTGGGGGATGGAAGAGCCGCTCCCAGGTGTCCCTGAGCCCTGTCCATGCCCATCGCTCCTGGCTGAGTAATTCCCGCGGCTCCCGAGATGCTCCTCAGGCAACCGAGTACATCCCGATCCAGGTTTTAATTGCGTGGGATTGCAGCCGAGATGGCTCTGATTTATCCTCCCTGCTGCGCCAGCACTTCTTCCCGGCCAGGATCCACCTGGAGAACATTCCCTGGGAAAGGGTTAAATATTTCCCTTGGAAAAAGGAATTAAAATAAACCCCAACCCTGGAGCCTGGAGTGGGTTTTTCCCCTCTCACACTTGCGGGGTTTTGAGGAGATTCCCGGTTTTTTTATCCCTTAGGACACGAGGTGATCTCTTCCGGGAGCTGCCCTGAGGAATTTTCCCGGAGAACCGGGGGGTTTGGAGGGTTAAGCCGGGCTCAGCCAAGCTCAGCTCTACCAGACCTGGATGAACAAAGGGCTCCAGCTCCTTTCATTCCCTTCTGGATCAGGAAAACCTCATGGATGGAGGAACGCTGCAGCCATCCCAAACCCCATTTTTATCTCAGCTTCCCCATCCCAAATTAAAGCAAATTCCCATAAATTTGGAGCGAGCCAAGGTCTCTCCTGTGGCAGGGATGGGAATGGAATTCTGCTCCCTTTCCCAAATCCAGAATCTGTCCCTCCCCCTTCCCACATTCCAAGAATTCCCCACCTTTTCACCCCTTCAAGGTGGGATCCCCAAATCCCATCTTCAACCCCGATCCCAAATCACAGCAGCCTCCCCAAATTCCCACCTCCTCTTTGTTCCCATGGAATGCTCTGGAATCCTCCGGAGAGCCTTTCCCAAGATCCAGGGATGGGGAATATTCCTCGGCTTCCTTTATTCCCTGCCTTGGGGCTGCTTTACGGCCGCCATAAAATCTTCCCATAAATCAGGGCTGATCCCATAAAAACCAGGAATAACCGGAATTAGAGCCCAAATGGGACCGGCTCCCTCCACCAGCGCCGGGAATGCGCCGGGATTTATCCTTTCCTCATTCCCAGATATCTTCAGAGCCACCTTGGGAAGCAATTCCAGGGGTGAACGCACCTGCTGGAGTCTCCCAGTTTATGGAGATTTTATGGATAATGTGGGTTTTTTTATGGATAACAAGGGGATTTTTTTATGGATAATGTGGGGTTTTTTATGGATAACATTGGGATTTTTTTATGGATTATGTGGGGGTTTTTATGGATAACATTGGGATTTTTTTATGGATAATGTGGGGTTTTTTATGGATAACATTGGGATTTTTTTATGGATAATGTGGGGGTTTTTATGGATAACATTGGGACTTTTTTATGGATAATGTGGGGTTTTTTATGGATAACATGGGGATTTTTTTATGGATAATGTGGGGGTTTTTATGGATAACATTGGGATTTTTTTATGGATAATGTGGGTTTTTTTTATGGATAACATTGGGATTTTTTTATGGATAATGAGGGTTTTTTTATGGATAACATTGGGACTTTTTTATGGATAATGTGGGGTTTTTTTTATGGATAACATGGGGATTTTTTTATGGATAACTTGGGGGTTCTTTATGGATAACATGGGGGTTTTATGGATAATGTGGGGATTTTTGTGGATAACACGGTTTTTTATGGATAACATGTATTTTTTTGTGGATAACTTAGATTACATTGGACTTTTATGGATAACTTGAGGTTTTTTTATGGATAACATGGGTTTTTTATGGATAATAAGGGGTGTTTTTTATGGATAATAAGGGGTTTTTTTTATGGATAACATGGGGCTTTTTATGGATACCTTGGGTTTTTTATGGATAATGTGGGGGAATTTTTAATGGATAACATGGAGTATTTTTAACGGATCATGTGGAGCGTCACTGTCACTGCTCTTGGAGTTCTTCCCGTGCTGCTGTTCCCAGCTCCTGGGAGGGTCCCTGCAGCCGTGACAGGAGCTGCGTTCCCTGGCAGCTTTCCACGGCTCCTTTAGAGGGAAAAATAAACCAGGAGCCCTTTGTAATCACTGGGAATGATTCATCCATGAGCAGCCCTCGTCCTCATCCTTGTCCTTGTCTTCATCCTCAGCCTCCTCCTTGTCTTCATCCTTGTCCTTGTCCTTGTCTTCATCCTCATCCTCATCCTCGTCCTTGTCCGCATCCTCATCCTCGTCCTTGTCCTTGTCCTTGTCCTCGTCCTCGTCCTCATCCTTGTCCTTGTCCTCATCCTCATCCTCGTCCTTGTCTTCATCCTCATCCTCGTTCTCGTCCTCGTCCTCATCCTCACCCTCATCTTCATCCTTGTCCTCTTCTTGGTCCTCGTCCTCATCCTCATCCTTGTCTTCATCCTCATCTTCGTCCTTGTCCTTGTCCTTGTCCTCATCCCCATCCTCATCCTCGTCCTCGTCCTCATCCTCATCCTCATCCTCGTCCTCATCCTCCTCCTCCTCCTCCTCCTCCTCCTCCTCTTCCTCTTCCTCATCTTCATCCTTGTCCTCATCCTTGTCCTTTTTCCTTGCTCCCCATCCTTGTTCCTTGTCCTTGTCCCCCGTTAGTTCCATGCCAAGGGACCGTGTCCCCCCAGCCCCCCGCAGTGGGATTTCCATCACTTGGAGAGGTTTTGGGGCAGCTTTTCCCACTGGGAATGACGCCACAGCCGGCTCGGCCCCTCCTGATCCCGCTCCAGCTCCTCCTGGGATCATTCCCTCCCCCCGGATGGTTTTGAGCTCAATTCCCACAAACCCAGTGGATTTTCCAGGGCTCCAATCCCAGTCCCTGCCCGTTGGGATCAGCCTGCAGTGCTGAGAGGCAAAACCCATCGGGATGGAGAGGATGGAGCAGGGACAATAATCCACAGGAACTAGAAAAATGGGAGAAAACCCTGGAATCTTTTTGGGGGGGCGCTGAAACATTTTCCTGGAGGGGTTTTTCTCCCAGTTTGTCCCAGTTCGCAGCAATGGAGCCCTGGAAAGGCAGTGGGAGATTGGGAATGCTCCCGGCTGGAGGAGGAGGAGGAAGAGGAGGAGGAGGCCTGCAGGGTTGCCATGGCGATGGAGCATCTCCAAATCCTCGGATTATTTATCCCCGGGTTTGTTTAGGCTGAGGGAAAGCCTTGAGGGTGGGAAGAGGGTTGAGACATGAGGAAGCAGAGTGTGGGAGCCCAGGAATTCTGATCCTAGAGGAGAAATCCTAAAATTGGAGCTCTGGGGCTCGGCTCCGCCTTTGGGGGAGTTTGGGATGGTTTAGGGGGAATTTGTCCTCTCAGGGATCCTGTGATCCCAAACCTGCCCCCGATTTCCACGGTGGGATCTGGCCCATGGAATCCAGGCTTAATTGGGATTAATTTGGGTGTCTGGATGGATTTGGAACAGGCTCTGGCGCTGTCTGTGGAGCCAGCTGGATGCTGGGAATGCTTCCCAAAGCCATTTCCCAAATTCCAGAGGAGCTTGACTGAGCCATCCTCCGAATTCTGGGATTGAACACCACCTCCCTCAGCCCCTTCCTGGAGCACTGGAGCATCCCATGCGCTTCCAGCCGTTTCCAAATTCCCTCGGGAAGAACCGCCCCGTGTCCCCTCCTTGGGGCTCAGCCCCCTGTGCCGGGTCAGCGACATTCCAGGAATTCTTCCAGGAATTCAGGATGCTCCTCCCAGCTGTATCCCTACACATCTGCTGCCACTCCCCAGGAAAACCGGGATACCTGGGCATGTTTGGAGCTGGAATTTATGGATAAAACAGAACAAGCGGCACCGAGAGCGCCGGGAACACCCCAGTGTTTGCCACGTCCCCCCCTTCCCGCTCCCTCTTTTCCATGGGATCTGTAATTGCTCCTAAACCTCATTTCCAATTCCTTTTGATGCCTCCAGTGTCCCCATTATGTAAATCCCAGCGTGGGAATGCCGTGGATTTTATGGATGCGGAGTTTGCACAGCTGAGGGGACACCTTGGATTGTCACATCAAAGAACGAGGAAAATAAAACTCCGGGAAATCGGGAGCCCTGTGGATAAATCGATTCCGTTTGATTTTGCCAACAGAGGTCAGCGGGAAGTGTGGAGGAGGCTGGAATTGCGGAAAGAAATCCCATTTTTCTGGGAATATTTTCAGAGGAGGAAGGGAGGGAAAAGGGAAAAGGGAACAAAAGGGGAAAAAAGGCAAAAAAATGGGGGAGAAAAGGGAAAAAAATTGGGGAAAAGCAGAATAGGGGAAAAGCAGAAAAGGGAAAAAAGGAAGGGAAGGAAATCCCTTTCCCAGCCCTTGGACAATGGATTCTCCTGCTTCCACCTCCTCTCCAGAGGGCTTTCCTGCCCTTCCTTTATTTCTTGGAGTGGGTTTTGTTTTCCCTGGGCATTCCCAGGCTCCAGATGGTGCCGGGCTCAGCCATTCCAGACCCTCAGCTCCCACTGTCCCTGGATCCAGCTGGGATCGGAGCCCGCCGTCTGCCCGAGGCCCCTTCGGAGTTTTCCGCAGCTTTCCCGCAGCTCTGACTGAGAATTCTTTGGAAAAACTCGACACGAAGGAATAAACGGAGCTGGTGAACCCCATTCCCTTCCCAAGGGATTTCTGGGAAGGCCAAGGAGCATCCTCAGGGAATGAGGGTCCCACCGGAGCTGTTGCCCATGGGTGTGGGGAGGAATGAGGATTTTCCTTGGACAAAGAAAATCTTCCCAAAACCATGGAATGGTTTGGAAGGGAGGCCACTGAGTCCCTGAGCAGGGACATCTCCCCCTAAACCTTATCCCAGAGCCAGCAGGATGATATTCCATGGAAAACAGCACAGCCAACGCTCCCACAGCACCAAAAATCCAGGAAAAAACCCAGAATTTGGCAAAAAAAAAAGCTGGGAGAAGCGAACAACCTTTCTTGGGAAGGGGAGGAGAAAGCTGGGAATGTTTTCCAACACCCTCTGCTCCAGCACGGGGAGGACAATGACAAACGAGGTGAACCGGGAGGCTGCGGAGAAAATCTTGGCAGCGGGTGGAAAAGGCGCTGCCAGATTCCGGGGAATTTTAACTGGCATTTAATTAGCGGCACTCAGGTGGTCACAGGAGCGGTGGCAGTGCCGCAGTTCCTGGCATTTGTTAATTAAAGCTGCTCCTGACAGGGATTAACGAGTTTTTAATGAATCTGTTGTCTTAATGTCTTATTAAGTTTTGACTTTCCCCCTCCCCCCTGCCTCCGGTTTTCCCGGGAAAAGCAGAATCCAAAGGGATGGGAGGTGTGAGGGGCAGAGGGGTGGCACGGCTCCTTCCAGACTCCCAAAAAACCGGGAATGTGTGGATTGAGGTGGGGGAATGGAGAGGAGGTGGTGTGGCCACAGAGCCAAATTTTTGGGAAGTGCTGCTGCTGGAGGAAAATGGGAATCAGGGATTGGTGTGGGATGTCCCAGCCTTGGTGATGGGAAAAAATGGGAATCTGGGATGGGTGTGGGAGATTCCGGAGGACATCGGGAATCAGGGATGGAGAATCAGCCCTGCTGCTGGAGCTCCATCTGAACGTCTCCAGAAGGACTTGGAAAACAGCTCTGGAAATGGGGAGCAGGGAATGAGGAGAGCAAGGAATTCTGCCGGTCTGGGACCCCAGAAACGGAGGAAAACGGATAAATGGTTTCCTCCCCAGTGGAGCACAGGGTGGATCCTGCCCATCCCATCCCATCCCATGGATCCCATCCCATGGATCCCATCCCATCCCATCCCATCCCATCCCATCCCATCCCATCCCATCCCATTATCCCACCCCATCCCATCCCATCCCATCCCATCCCATCCCATCCCATCCCGAGGTGTTTTTGGACACGGTGCCATCAGAACCGGGCACGGAGCAGGATTTTCCCCAAAAAGCCGCATGCAGGATCCAGCGGGATCCTCATTCCATCCATTTCCCGGGCATTGCCGTATTCCCACATTCCCAGGAACTCCTGCTGGGAGCCCACGGAATGCGAGGCTGGCGCTGCTCCTCCAGTCCCCGGTGTTGACATTCCCGGGAAGAGCGGGAGGCAGAATCCGTCGCGGGGAGAGCACGAATCCCCCAAAATAGATCCCATTGCTCCGTCTAAATTTAGCATTCCATGTTCTCCTCGGAATGGACTCGGCTCCGGCAATTAACTAATGATGAGGATGATTAAGGATTGCTCCCGCGCTTTGCATTTCGAGCCTCTCTCCCACTCCTTCCCTGAATAATAATTCCGTGCTTTTGCAACACCGGCACAGCATTCCCAGGAAAGCCGGAGGTGAACGGGAGATGAGGGAAATGAGCCGTTCAATGGATCAGGGAGAGGGATGAATCCCGTTTGCTTATCCCAGATCCGGGATGGGGTTGGGATCCTGGCTGGGATCGTCCTGAGGTCTCAGGGGAGAGGGAACAGCTCTGGAATTGGAGATGGGAGATGGGAATGTTGCTGCTGGAACTGGGATGTATCCCGACTCCATTCCTGGCTGGAATGGCATTATCCTGGGATGGGTTGGGCAGGAAGGATCCCAAAAACTCCTCCTATTCCACCCCCAACACCTCCCACTGTCCCAGATTGCTCCAAGCCCTGTCCAGCCTGGCCATGGACATTTCCAGGGATCCAGGGGCAGTCACACTCCTCAGGGAATTCCATCCCCACCCCTCCCCACCCTCACAGCCGGGAATTCTTTCCAGATATCCCATCCATCCCTGCCCTCTGGCAGTGGGAAGCCATTCCCTGTGTCCTGGTGCTCCAGCTCCTGGTGAAGATTCCCATTCCAGCTTCCAGGAATTATCCTGGCAGGTGACCACAGCGGGACCATCCCGGATCCATCTCACTCCCCTTCCCACGGGATTTTCCCGTGCCTGTCCTTGCCCAGTATTCCCAACACTGCAGCAGATCCGTGGCCTCCAGAGACTCATTCCCGCTGATCCATGTCCTGTCCGTGCCTGAGCAGATGCTAATTTATTAATTAACTGCTGTGGTTAATGACAGGGTGAGGATTAATGAGGGCCGATCCCGCAGAGCATTCCTTGGGAAGAGACAGCTCCATACATCCAACGCTGCCCTGGGGATTTTGGGAAGCTCAGGACTCATGGAAAGTCCTTGGAGATGCTTCAGGCCAGTCTCAAACCATTCAGGATGGAATTATTCCCATGGAATTATCCCGGGCAGGAACATCGGGAGCAGCGGCCCGGATTCACTGGGGCAAGGCTGTAATGGAGAGAATTCCTCCCAGGAAATAATTCCATGGAAAAATTTGGCCTGGAAAACTTCCTTGTGAGCAACTTTGGATTTTCCTGGTCAGATAAAAATAAATTCCGGAACGACTCCTGTGGCAGCTGCACGGGAGGAGATTTTTGGGATGAACTCCAAGATCTGGCTCTGTTTTCCTTCCATCCTTTCCTCTTCCCAGTGGGATGGCTCTGGGATTGCTGGGGACAGGCAGCTCTGGATGTGCCTTCTGGAATGCTCTCTCCAAAAGTTCCTCTGGATTTGGCCGTTGGCTCCAGCAAGAAATCCTTCAGCAAAATATTAATGGAAAAATCCAGAGTCTGAGGAGCTCACAGAGGAGAAATTTGGCTCCTCAGTTGGGGTTGGTGACTCAAAACTGGGAAATGTTGGGAATTCAGGCACTGGGAACTGGGAAGTGTTGGGAATTCAGACTCTGGAGACTGGGAAATGTTGGGAATTCAGACATTGGGAAATGTTGGGAGACAGAGGCTTCCCCCTGAGCCTCCTTTTCTCCAGGCTGAGCCTTCCCAGTTCCCTCAGGATTCTCCAAACCCTTCCCAGCTCCCTCAGGATTCTCCAAACCCTTCCCAGCTCCCTCAGGATTCTCCAAACCCTTCCCAGCTCTTCTCCCTTCCCTGGAAAATGCTCCAGCCCCAAAATGTCCTCCCAGAACTGAGGGAAAAACGGATCCACCCCTTTCCTTAGGATCAACTCCATGGATCAGTGGGAATGAAATAATTTGGGGTTGGAACAAGATCTTTAAGGCCCCTCCCAACCCAAAGCCCATTGTAATTCCATGGATAATGAATTATTCCCTGGATAATGAAGTTTAGGCGGCTGCCATGGTGCAGGAATTCCTGGGAATCGTTCTGAGAGGAGAAATCCAAGGATTGCAGCAGCTCCCACCTCACTTCATCTAAAATTAACTCCGGTCTCGAGCTGCACTTAAGCAAAACCAGTTGCCATGGCCACGCCAGGGGCTCCTGGATGCAGGAAACCTGGAATTCCGGGATAATGAAAGGCTCTGGAATATCCTCGGGAAGTTCGTCCGTCCATCTTTTAAACCTGGGGAATTGGGGATGGAAATTCCCCCTCTCTTCCCATGGCTGTGATTTGGGATCAGGTCGGGAAAGCTGGAGGAAAAATGTGGGATGAAAAAAGGTGGATAATGGGAAGCCGGGAGGGATCCAAGGGGTTCTTTGGGAATGTGCAGATCCCGAGGTTTTGCTGGAATGGGAGAGGGACGTTGATATTTATAGCACCTGATTAATCCTTGATTTGCAGCTGCTCAAATTCCAGTTGGGAATCAAACCTGCACTCCAGGCCTGCTGGGGACTCTGGGAAAAGCAGGAAAAGAGCCCTGATCCTACAGGAGAAGCAGGAAAACAACCCCAATCCTATGGGAAATGCAGGAAAATAACCCCAATCCTACAGGAAATGCAGGAAAAGAACCCAAATCCTACAGGAGAAGAAGGAAAACAACCCCAATCCTACAGGAAATTCAGGAAAAGAGCCCCAATCCTACAGGAAATGCAGGAAAAGAACCCAAATCCTACAGGAAATGCAGGAAAAGAACCCCAATCCTACAGGAAATGCAGGAAAAGAGCCCCAATCCTACAGAAAATGCAGGAAAAGAGCCCTAATCCTACAGGAAATGCAGGAAAAGAGCCCCAGTCCTACAGGAAATTCAGGAAAAGAGCCCCAATCCTACAAGAAATGCAGGAAAAGAACCCAAATCCTACAGAAAATGCAGGAAAAGAACCCAAATCCTACAGGAAAGGCAGAAGAGAGCCCTGATCCTATGGGAGAGGCATTTCCAGGGTGAATTTGGATCCTATAAACTCCAGCTTTTGGTACCTGGAGGAAGAAGAAGAGGAGGAGGAGGGAAGGAGGGAGAGGAAGGATTTATCTTCCACTCCTCTCTGGCAGTTTGAAT
Source organism: Poecile atricapillus (assembly GCF_030490865.1). Lineage (NCBI taxonomy): Eukaryota > Metazoa > Chordata > Aves > Passeriformes > Paridae > Poecile > Poecile atricapillus. Next base: position 1,744,140 of record NC_081271.1, read on the forward strand.
TCCCTGGAATGCTGAGCTCCAGCTGGGAATCGGGAATATCGGGAATCCTTCCCGGGGCTGTCGGTGCCCAGCTCCCTGCTGAGCACAACCTCAGCTCTCTTTTCATCCAGACCTTTTCTCTCCAAGCCTTTTGAATTCCCGTTTTTTCCCCCCGCCCGTTCCCAATCCCTCCCCCCTCTGCTCCGTCTCTTCTTTCGCCTCTCCTTCATTTCCCTTCCCTTTGGAGCATCCCGCTAATTAGGGCTGCTAATTAGCGCTGCTAATGAGTTCGTGTTTGTGCATCCAGCAAAGGAACGTGCCGGGGCGCCGAGGGTTAGGGTGGGATGGTGGCGCTGGAATTCTTGGGAATGGGGGTGGGAAAAGGGTGGGGATGGCTGGGAATGCAAGGGAAGGAGTGGGAATGGCTGGGAAGGGGCGGGAATAGGGGTGGGAATGAGTGGGAATGAGTGGGAATGAGTGGGAATGGATGGGAATGAGTGGGAATGGATGGGAATGAGTGGGAATGGATGAGAAGGGGTGGGAATGAGTGGGAATGAGTGAGAATGAGTGGGAATGAGTGGGAATGGATGGGAATGAGTGGGAATGAGTGGGAATGGATGGGAATGAGTGGGAATGAGTGGGAATGGATGGGAATGAGTGGGAATGAGTGGGAATGGATGGGAATGAGTGGGAATGGGTGGGAATGAGTGGGAATGAGTGGGAATGAGTGGGAATGAGTGGGAATGGATGGGAATGAGTGGGAATGGATGGGAATGGATGGGAATGAGTGGGAATGGATGGGAAGGGGTGGGAATGGATGGGAATGAGTGGGAATGAGTGGGAATGGATGGGAAGGGGTGGGAATGGATGGGAATGGATGGGAATGAGTGGGAATGGATGGGAATGAGTGGGAATGGATGGGAATGAGTGGGAATGGATGGGAATGGATGGGAATGAGTGGGAATGGATGGGAATGAGTGGGAATGGATGGGAATGAGTGGGAATGAGTGGGAATGGATGGGAATGAGTGGGAATGAGTGGGAATGGATGGGAAGGGGTGGGAATAAGTGGGAATGGATGGGAAGGGGTGGGGAAAAGTGGGAATGAGTGGGAATGGATGGGAATGAGTGGGAAGGAGTGGGAATGGCTGGGAATGAGTGGGAATAGTGGTGGGAATGGATGGGAAGGAGCAGAATGGGCATGAAGGAATGGGAATAGGTAGGCAAAAGTGGGAATGGGTGGGAATAGCAGTGTGAATGCAAGGGAAAGAGTGGGAATAGGCAGGAAGGAATGGGAATAGGTGGGGGAAAGTGGGAATGGGTGGGAATGAGTGGGAATGGCAGTGGGAATGCAAGGGAAGGAGCAGGAATGGAGGGAAAGGAGAGGGAATGAATAGGAAGGAATGGGAATGGTCAGGAAGGAATGGGAATGGACAGGAAGGAACGGGAATGGGTGGGAATAGTGGTGGGAATGTGTTGGAAGGAGTGGGAAGGAGGGACGTGGAAGTGCTGGATGGATCCTCTGGGAATGACCCGGGCGGCCTCAGAGCCCTGACACTTTCTAAATCCCATTCCTTAAAATATTCCCATCTTTGGGAGCAACATCCCCAAAAATCCCGGTTTGGAATGGGAGGGGAAGCTCCAATAAAAGGCAAATTTAAGGGAGAAATGTCCAAACCATCCCCAAACACTCCAGGGGACCCCAAGGCCACTTCCAGGGAAATATTTCAACAAATTCCTTTAATTTCTTCATCCATCTTTTTTTTTTTTTTAAGGAGATGGAACAACTCCATGCTGATCCGGAGGTTCCCGGATTAATTCCAGTGGGAACAATTCCTGCTGCTGAGTTTGGGCTTGATTTGTTGAAGAGAGGGAGGGAAAAATAAAGATCAAAAGGAATTTTTTTTTTGCAGGAAAAGCGGCGAAAAAGGCTGGGAATTGTGGAGGGGAAAAGCTATTTTGGGATTCAAAGGAATCAGCTTGAAAACTGACGGAGTTTGGGATGGATCCGTAGGGATTTGGGATGTGGGGATGAGGAGGCTGCAGCTCCGGAGTTGCTCCTGAGGCTCTCCTCTGCTTCCCACACTGGAAAAATATTCCCTGGAGACCCCCGGAGAATTCATGGAACTCTTTGTTCCCCCCTCGCCCCTTCCCACGTGATTCCCACATCAAAGAATCCAAGGATTCCTTGGAGCTCCGCTGGCTGCGGAGTTGTTCCCATCCAAACACAAATCCGGGCAGATTTTCTCCTCTTCCCTGGAAAATCCAGGATTTCTGACCCTTTGGAAGGGAGAGCTGGAGCTCAGCCCCTCGGAATTCCAGGAGCAGAAATTCCAGGAATGCCATCCTGCCCGGAATCCCCAACCCTGGATGTGTCCAGGGAATTCCTGGAAGTGGCTCTGGGTGACAAGGATTGGACTCGGTGACCTTGGAAGTCTTTTCCAGCTTCAAAAATCCTGGGATTTCTTTCCCTAATCATTCCTGCTCTGTTTCTTTTCTGTTTTTCCTGGAAAACTTGGAACAACTCCTTTTTCCAAGATTTTTTCCCACCTGTGGATGGGACCTGAGGCCTCTCCCAGCACTTCAGAGTTGGGAAGTTCCCAATTTTGGGACAAATCCCTGATCCTGGGCACAAACAGAGAAGGAAAAGGGAAATATTCCCTAAAAAACAAGGTTAAAGCGGTTGCTCCCTGGATGTGCCAAAGGAATGGGAATATTTGGGACAAAAAAAAATGACCTTGGGCATGGAAAAAATCTTGGAATTCCCTTCCTTGTGTTCCTTTCCCCCTCCTCCCTGTGAGGGCTGAATCCCTAAAAAACCCCATGGATTTATTCCCCGGAGCTCCACGGAATTCAGCGGGAATTCTGGGACAGCATTCCAGGGATTTGGAGTGGGACAATCCCACGGATGTGCCGACGGAAGGTGACATTTAACCCCCCCCAGAGCCACATTCCAAGCGTTTTCCATGCTTTTCTTCCATGTTTTTTTAACTCCCAGCTTTTCCACCCTCATCCATCCTCCCCTGGCAGCCAGCGGGATGAATTCCCGTGATAAATTCCCGCTGTTTTGTTGTTTGAGGGATCGGGACAGGCCGGGAGCTTCAGGGAGATTAATTTTTGATTTATGGCCGGCTCCCAGGATTTATTCCCATCTTTCTCCGGAGGGAAAGGCGGCGCTGGAAATATTTGAAATTCCGGGGGCTCTGCTGGAAAGGGGGTTGGGGTCAATTGGAATCACGGCGGCTTTTCCATGGAATTGCTCCAAATACCTCCTTGGGAAGGAGGAAAAGGGAATCAAATCCCGATATTTGAAACGTTGATTTTATTAACTGGGATTTCTCTGCTTCCTGATGGGAATAAACGGAATTTTGGAGCTGGATATGACTCCCTGTTGAGGAATAGATGGGATTAATGGGATCCGGGAAAATATCCCAAAAAAATCCCCACAGGAGAAGGATTCTGGGGCCATTTGGATTTCCTGGGTTTGTGGCCAGCAAATCTCACAAGTTCCGAGGAGAGGGCTCAGAATTCCCAAAGGAATTCTCTTGTTCCATCCAGAGTTGGGATTTTGGGAATTCCGACGCCCATTCCAGGGTGGGCGGAGCTGTAACCCCACAGAATCCAGGATGTGGGAGAGGGTTTGGAATGGGATGAGGCCCTTTAAGGTCCCTCCCAACCCCAATCATTCCATGATTCCATGTAAAGATTCCATGAAAGTATCAACTCCCAAATCCTTCCCAGAGAACTCCTCGGGATGGGAGCTGTAGGATCATGGAATATCCTGAGCTGGAAGGAATCACGGATCCACCTCCAGGCCCTGCAAACAATCCCAAAATCCCACCCTGGGCATCCCTGGGAGCCTTGTCCAAACATTCCTGGAGCTCTGGAAGCCTTGGGAATGTGCTCATTCCCTTTTCCAGCGCTCCATCAGCTTCTGGAAAACTCTGCACTCTGCCCGTGGCATTTTTTCCCCATCCCAGGGCCAGGGAATTCCCGCGGGTTGGATTCATCCCAAGGGCAGGAATGTTCTCGGCCCTGTCCTTCTTTCCGCACCATTTCCCACCTGGATTTTTGCTCCAGTGATTCCAAAATATTCCAGCGGCTCCTTTTCCATGCCCGCGAATGTGCTGGCAGCAGAAATTTGGGGATGTGCTGCGATCTAGTGGTGAAGGAGGATCCTGGAATTCGCTCCAGGCTGGATTCAGCTTTTCCCAAGCAGGATTTTCCAGGCTGTTTTCCTGGGAAGAAAATTCCTGATTCCTGCAGGATCCGAGAGATCCTGGGCTGCCAATTCCTCCATCAAATCCCGCTCAGATCCCTCCAGAAATGCTCCGGACACATCCCAGGAAACAAATCCAAGCGGGAATTTTGCCTGGAATTCTCCTGGGATGGTCACGGAGCTCTGGATCATCCCTCTGCCCCAGGGGGGAATATCCTTAATTAGAGGCGGATTTTTAATTAACAACCGCGCTCGGCTTTGCTGCTTTCCCCTCTTTTCCTGCATTTCCTGACCTTGCCCTGCTGGAATTCTTTTCCTTTCTCCTTCCCCCAAATCCTGCTCAGCTCCGGCCCCATCCCAGCCTCTGCTCCCTGGGAATTTTCCTTTGGAAATCCCACGCTGCCGGGAATGGAATCCAGGAGCTGTGTGGCCTCCAGCTGTGCAGAATTCCCGAATTCCTGAGGCTGGAAAAATCCCTCCAGGATCATCAACCTGTGCCCGATCCCCCCCTGAGAGCCGAATCCAAGAATTCCTTGGATACCTCCGGGAATGCGGGAATTCCAAATCTCCCTGGGCAGCTCCTTCCAAAGCCTGGCCGCCTTTTCCAGGAGGAAATTCCTGCTGCTCTCCCAGCGGGATGAAGGGAACATTTCTGGGATCTCCACTCCGTCACTGATTTTTCCAGGTGACGATTTTCCCTTCCAGCTGCCTTGCCCCACCCAAACAGGGGAAAGTTTGGGAATGGCTGGGAATTCCCAGGGAATGTTTGGGAACGGCTGGGAATTCCCAGGGCCACAGCTCCGGGATTTGTGGCTCGGGATTTGGGAAGGAAAAATCCCTGGAGCGGGGACAGGCGGGGACAGCAGGTGGCACTCCCCGACCGCGGACAGCCCCAAACCGCAGCTTTTGGGGATTTTTTGGGAATATCAAATGGGATTTTCCATCCTTCAGTGCTGGAGGATCTCTGGGATTGGGAATTCTGACAGATCCGGGGTTGGATGCTCCCAAAAGGAGCGATCCCTTCTCCTTTAATTTCGATAATTGCCTCCCGAACCCGCTTTGGAATTTTGTGCTCCTTTTCCGGTTGCTGTTGGAATAACAAACTCGGGATGAGTTTATTGAAATCCAAATCCAGGTTTTAATTCCTGGATTAACGGGGAATAAACAGGGAATGAGGCCAAACCCCTCTGCCCGTGCTGCTGGGGATTTCCTGGAAAAGCTCCGTGTCCCAGGATTTCCTGGATGGGATGATCCATGTCCTGGGGCAGGAGAAGCTGCTGCTCCATAAAAAAACGAGTTCCTGGGATGTGCATCCAAATAAACAGAATTCCTGGGATGTACATCCATAAGAAGTGAGATTCTGGGATGCGTGTCCAAAAAAAACCGAGTTCCTGGGATTCACATCCATGAAACCCGAGTTTGTGGGATTTGCATCCGTGAAAATTGGGATCCTGGGATGCGCATCCATCGCCAGCTTGTCCCTAAAGCCTCCCCTCACATCCATCATTCCAAAGGCTTTCAGGCCGATCAATATTTTCCCAAAGAGATTGGAAGAACTCATTTTCCCTCTTTTCCATCCCGTGATGAACGGGGATAATGGAATTGCTGGGAATCTCCAGGGAGAAACCAAGGGAAGGGACTTTCCACAGGGTTGGGAGCGAGGATGAAGATCCAGGATGGATTTGGGAAGGGATTTCCCTGCTGGGAAATGCCCAAATTCCAGCTGATCCCAGCTCTCCCCTGTCCCAAACAGATCCCGGAATTTTGGGATGCGTTTTCCATCCTATTGATGTGATTTTTTTCTTTTTTTGGGGGGAGTTTCCAACTCATTATTTTATTTTATTTTATTTTATTTTATTTTATTTTATTTTATTTTATTTTATTTTATTTTATTTTATTTTATTTTATTTTATTTTATTTTATTTTATTTTATTTTATTTTATTTTATTTTATTTTATTTTATTTTATTTTATTTTATTTTATTTTATTTTAAATTTTGATCATTTTTACACTGGATTTGGTTGTTCCCATAGGACCAGGAGACACATCCCGGTTTTCTTTCCTCCATGAGAAAATTCCAAGCTTTTCCTCCTGCTCTCCCCCTCTTCCAGAACCTCTTCCAGAGGTATCCACATGGAAGAAATCAGGGAATTCTTAGGGAGCAGCTCAGCCCTGTGTGGTGGAAATGAGATTTCCTGAGGGGTGGGAAGGCTGTGGCCTCTTCCATGGGGGATTTTCCATGGAAGCTTCCCAAAAAAAGGGGAGATTTCTGTTCCTTCCCAACCATTTGTGGCCATGAACGGGAGAGAAGGGAAAAACCCTTGCAGGAAATGGGGAAAAAGGGGGAAAAAGGGGGAAAAATGGGGAAAAAAGGGGGAAAAAAGGGAAAAAAAGACGAAAAAAAGGGGAAAAAAGGGGGAAAAAAGGGGGAAAAGGGGGAAAAATGGGGAAAAAAGAGGAAAAAAAGGGGAAAAAACTTTTCAAGGTGCTGAGCATCTCCAGAAGTGCAGCGTGCCCTTGGATCCCTCCGGAATTCTCCGGGATCAGCATCTTGGAGGAGCAGTCAGCACTGCTGGAGAGGCAGCTCCGGAGTGAAATTCCCTTCTCCCACCCGAAATCCCGCAGGATCCGGGCAGAAAAGGCAAAGCCCGGTGAAATCTGATGTTCCCAAAGCTGCGGCGTCAGGGAGAAGATCCCTGACTTTGGTGACATCCATGGAAAAACGTCCCTGAATTGAACTCCGGGATTTTTTTTGTCCTTTGTTGCTGTTCCTTGAGGATAATTTGATTTTTTTCCTGGTTTTCCCCGTGGCTTTTTCCTGTTTTTCCCCAGCTTCCAGCAGCTGGGAAGGGGGGTCTGGAATTCTGCTCTATCCCAGAATATTCCTGATTTGATTTATCTCCCTCCTTTCCCAGCAGCTGCTCCCTGGATCTGTTATTCCAGAGGGAAATTGGGATTTCCAAGCCTCGGGTTTCCAGCTGTGTCCTCGTATCCCCCCCAAGGAAGTTTTTATCCCTCTGGCGATCCAGGAAAGGCGGGGATCCCTGTGGAATTTCTGCCACGGGAATTCTTCCCTCGTTTCCATGGGATGGCGACACCTGGAAATGGATTTTTGGGATAAACAGGGAATGGAGCAGGAGGGGGGAGGTCACCAGTGTTATCAGTGCCACAGTGTCACCAATGTCACCGATGTCACCAATGTCACCAATGTCACCAATGTCACCGGTGCTATCAGTGTCACCAATGTCACCAATGTCACCAGTGTTATCAGTGCCACAGTGCCACCAATGTCACCAATGTCACCAGTGTCACCAATGTCACCAGTGTCACCAATGTCTCCAGTGTCACCAGTGTCACCAATGTCACCAGTGTCACCAATGTCACCAGTGCCACCGGTGCTATCAGTGCCACAGTGTCACCGATGTCACCAATGTCACCAATGTCTCCAGTGTCACCAGTGTCACCAATGTCACCAATGTCACCAATGTCTCCAGTGTCACCAGTGTCACCAATGTCACCAGTGTCACCAATGTCACCAGTGCCACCGGTGCTATCAGTGCCACACTGCCAGCAGTGTCCCTGTCCCAGCAGTGCCACAGTGCCAGCAGTGTCACAGTGTCACCAGTGCCATCGGTGTCACCAATGTCACCGGTGTCACCTGTCCCAGCAGTGCCACAGTGCCAGCAGTGTCACCAATGTCACCGATGTTATCAGTCCCATAGTGCCAGCAGCGTCACCAATGTCACCAATGTCACTGGCGCCACAGTGCCACCAGTACCACAGCACCAGCAGTGCCACAGTGTCCCTGTCCCAGCAGTGCCACAGTGCCAGCAGTGTCACCGGTGCCACCTGTGCTATCAATGTCACTAATGTCACTGGTGCCATCAGTGTCACCAATGTCATCAGTGCTATCAATGCCACAGTGCCACCTGTGCTATCAGTGCCACCAGTACCACAGTGCCACCAGTGCCACCAGTGAGATCAGTGCCAGCAGTGTCACCAGTGCCACCTGTGCTATCAGTGCCATCAGTGCCATCATTACCATCAGTGCCATCAGTGCCAGCAGTGTCACCAGTGCCACCTGTGCTATCAGTGTCATCAATGTCACTGGTGCCACCACTACCACAGTGCCACCAGTGCCATCATTGCCATCAGTGCCATCAGTGCCACCAGTGCCATCAGTGCCATCAGTGCCACCAGTGCCATAATTGCCATCAGTGCCATCAGTGCCATCAGTGCCACCAGTGCCACAGTGATGTCGCAGCCCGAGCCGCGCTGTGCCCTTCGCGCTCCTCTCCAGCAGCACCGGGGGCCGCTCCCCGCCCTTGGGGGGCCCCGGAGCCCCCCGGGGCGACCCCAGCGCGTCCTTCCCTGGCCCAGCCCCGCGCTGCTCATTAAGGGCGCCGCTAATGAGCTCCTCCCCCTGCTCAGCCCCCTCCCCTCCAGCCCGTGCCTTCCTCCCTCCCTCCCCTGCCTCCTCCTCCTCCTGCTGCTGCCTCTGCCGGGGCGCGCTCTCTCTCCGCCCGCTCGGGAGCGCGCAGTGCGGCGCGGCCGCGCCCGGGAGCGCGCAGTGCGGCGCACCGAGCCCGCCCCGAGCCCGCACCGAGCCCCGGCTGCGGCCAGCTCCGCTCCAGCGGGTAAGGACAGCCCGGGATCGGGACGCACCGGGATGCGGGAAGCTCTTGGGGCCGCGCACGCGGGGAAGCGGGGGGGTCCGCGCATCCTCAGCGCGGATTTGGGGTCCTAAACCTACTCGGTGACCCCCAAAATCTCCCGGGTTTTGCTGTCAGGACTCCGGGAGGGGGGAGCTGGGGCATGTGATGGGATTTTGGCTCTTACGTCACGGCTTCGTGTCGCTGCGTGTGACAAAATCCCGCGGTGGCGGTGCGGGGGCACGGGGAGCGCAGCCCGGGTGGGGACCTTGGGGTGACAGCGCAACTTTGGGGCGCCGAAAGCTGGCGGGGAGCGGCGATCGCTCTGCGGGGAACGCGCCTCTCTCCTGCCCTGTCGCCTTCCCTCCGGAAGAACATCCTGGGCCGGAAAAAAAATCCATCGGGAGAACGCACCTGGCTTGGGATGCGGCGCCGGGAAGCGCCGGGCCCCGGCGGAGAGCGGTGAGTGGCGGGTGCGGGATCCGCATCCTCCCGCAGCCGCTCCCCGGGATCGATCTCCCTCCGGGAACAGGGGGGAAAGTGCTGAATCATTGGGATCCCGGCTCCACGGATGCTCCCGCTGCTCCCATGGCCGCGAAAAGCTCGGGAATGAGGCTGAGGAGGGAGAGGAGGCCGTGGGAGCGCTGGGGCCTGGGAGAGAGGGATTGTTGGGATGGAGCCGGGATGGAGCCGGGATGGAGCGGGGATGGAGCGGGGTCCTCCCTTTTCCATGGCCTCAGGTGCTCCTTGGAGGGCAGGAAGCCGGGAAGACGCGCATTCCATCCCGGGGAGGCCTCTGGGAATGGCACCGAGAGGAGTTTTGGGTGGGAAAACGGTGGTTTTGGCCAGAAAATCCCACCCCTGCCAGAAGTGGGAATGGCCGGCGCATCTTGCTTGGGTGGGTTTTGATTTTCCCTTTTGGAATGCTGCCTGTGGGTTCCTTCCTCAAGGTCAGGTCCTTGGGATGGCTCTGGAGCATTCCCCAAAGTCACCCCGGGGTGTTCCCGGCTGGGTCCTGGCAGAGGGGCAGAGCCGAGGGCCCGGGGGATTCGGGAATTGCGGGAAAAGCTGGAATTCTGACGTGCCCAGCAGAGGCCCGGCTGCTTTAAGATGGATCCTGTGGCGCTGTGGTGTTTCCGGGGTGCTCCTGGCAGCTGCCGAGGACAAAAGCAGGAATCCTGTGACTTTTCCAGGGATGCTGACTCCTTTCTTTCCGCCCGTGCTCCTGGAAAACCTCCCCCTCTTTGGCAGCCACCGAGGGGCTGCTTTGTTCCAAGAAAACTTTGCTTTCTCTCCTGAAAGAAACCCCAAATTTAGCGTTTTCTGCGTGATTTCTATTTTTAATTTTACCATTTCCCAGTTCCGGGCTGGGCCTTCTCTGCTTTTCCCAGTTTTTATTTTATTTTAATTTTTATTTTTTTTTTCCCCGGTGTGGTTGTAATGCGAATCCAACATAAATAATGCATGGAAAAGCGCTCAGCTGACAGGGAGAAGTTGTTGGGTTGGAAAAGAGACTTTGTTTACAAGAGTTGGGACCTGGGCCTGGCTTTGTGTTAATTCTGGGTTTAACAAAGCTCTATCCTCATCCTCATCCTCATCCTCACCCCGAGGGATTTGACTCAAACCCAATCCAATCATCCCCTCTCCCATCTGATGATTAAACAGGGAACACCCCAAATTTTCCCAATTAATTGATAAGGATTTGTTTTCCCCTCATTCTCTCCAGGGTTTTTCTGGGGGATAAAATCCCCCAAAATCCGCTGGGAAAACTCCACCACGAAGGGTCCCAAAAATGGGTGAAAATATTCAATAATAATGGGAAAAATGAGGATTTTTTTCCCCCTGTTTTTGCTCCTGGCAGGTGGTTGGGATGCTCCGAGTAGGATACTCGTGGGATACTCCTGGGTGTAGAGGGGTTGTACCCTCAGATCTCAGGGATGAGCAGGGAAGGGGTTGGGATCAGCCACAAAGTGAGTCCGGGTCTCCCTGGGAATGGGAATAAGTTGGGAATGCCATCCCAGGAAGTCCCTGGTGATTCCCAAGATTCTGAGGAAAGGGATGGACACGGGCAGGAGGAAAAGGGAGAATAAATGGATTTCAGGAAGTTTCACTTCTTAATCCCAGTGCTCCATCCCAGGTGGTGTGACCTTGGGAAAAGGAATTATCCATAGGGATCATGGCCCTGGTTTGGATCCTCCCTCTGTCCCTGCCACCTGCTCAGCCCCGCTGAGAAAAATGGGGAAGTTCTGGGGTTCTCCAAGGAAATATTCCCTGGATAAAGTCCAGTTTTATCCAGGAATACAGAAATTGTCAGGAATGTGGTGGTTATGGGATGCTCCAGGGAAATATTCTCTGGATAAAGACCGGTTTTATCCAGAAATACAGAAATTAGCAGGAATGGAGAAGTTCTGGGAGGCTCCAAGGAAATATTCCCTGGATAAAGAGGAGTTTTATCCAGAAATGGGGAAAATTAGAAGGAATGGGGCAGTTCTGGAGTGTTCCAAGGAAATATTCCCTGGATAAAGACCAGTGGAGCTCACCTGGGTGGGTGGAGCTTGGAAAGGGAACTGGAAGCTTTGGAATTTGTTGGTTCTGTCCGGAGCTTTGGAATTTTTTGGCTCCATCCCGCCCTTGCTCAGGGAAGGAGGAGCCTCCAAGGGAAAAGTCTGGGATTTGTTTGAGAAATCTGGGAAAATGGAGCAGCCACATTCCCAGGACGTTCCCGAGGCTCTGATTTTATCAGGGAGCGCTCGGCAGGAATTTCTGGATTTGTTTTCCATGTGGGAGTGGATTTTCTGTGGAGCCGTAATTTACTCGTCTGGGCAGCACCAACCTCCCAAATTCCATCAGAAATTCATTTACAGGGAGAAAAACCTGGAACTTCAGGCATGATTCCTTCATTTCTTTGTTTTCCGGGAGCTGTGGAATTCCCTGTTTTCCACACATTTTAGGTGGAATAAATGCAGCTGAATTGAGAGGATTCAAACCCATTGAGGAAAATCACATTTTCAGAAAAAAACCCGCAGATTTTATTTGAATTTAAACAGCAAAACCCACGAGGAGGCTCCTAAAAAACCAAGGAAAAAACCTCTGGCACTTCCATTTATTCCTCGGGTTTCATTTGCCCTTCCCAAAACATTCCTAAAACCTGCCAGGATCCATCCAGGGCTTGGATTCCCTTACAATTTTGTCAGATCTTGTCAGGGAGGTCTGGATTTCTTCCTGCCCCGGAGGGAATTCCTTTCCAACCTCATTTTCCTCATTTTCCGTGTTGCTGGATGACTTCTGCTCCAGCTTTTCCATTTTCCCCCCTCTTCCTCAAGCTCCTTCATTCTTTTCCAGGCTATCCAGGATAATTATTGTGTAATTCCAGGGATTCCGGCTCGGAATGAACTTGCTGGAAGTTTAAATGTTCCATAATCCCCTGCCCCCTCCTTTTTCCTTTTTCCTTTAATCCCGAGCTGAAAGAAACCGGGCTGGGTTATTACGGATTAAAAAAGAGGAGGATTTATCCCTCGGCTTATCGGGATCACCATTCCCACTTAATGAGATCGGAGGAGCAGGATTATCCACGGAAAAAACAGGGATGAGTTCAGGTGGCCAGAAATTCCCGACAGTGCCTCCTTAGGTTCCTTCGGATCTCATCCCGGTATTTTGAGATCCAGCCCTGTTTTCCTCAGGGATGCAGCTGGGAGGGAGCATCCAAAGGGCACGGGAGAGAGGGAAAAAAAGGAAAATTTGGGATTTTTTTCCTGGAAAACCAGGGGGTCGGAGCATTCCCAGTTTGCCAGAGGAGCATCCAAAGGGAAGAGGGAGTTTTTGCACAATCCAGAGCTGATAAATCCCTGTCCTGGATTCCAGGATGCTCCTTTCCCACCTCTGGAAGCAAACCTGGATCCTCACAGGGAATGGGAAAGCAGGAGCACAACCCCCGGGGTTGGTGCAAGGTGAAGCCAGAGGTTCATTGGAATTCCTGGCAGGTTTTCCGCCACTTTCAGCCTCCTTGGCAGCGGAATTTTGCTCCTTTTCCCAGGGACAGTCGGAATCTGATCCCGCGGCTCTGTCAGCCTGAATCCCAAATTCCTCCTGAAATCTCCTGGCATGGATAGGCCGGGCTGGCAGCTCCAGTGGGAGCTGGGAGGGCGGGAAGGAGCCCCTTGGATCTGTGGAAAAATGCACCAAAATTCCCTTTTCCCCTCGGAACTGTTCCCTTTTCCTGTTTATCCCAAGGATCCCCGAGTTCCCGGAGCTGCAGAACCATGGAATAATTTGGGCTGGAAAATTAAAGCTCATCCCATTCCACGGGCAGGGACAACTTCCCCTATCCCAGGCTGCTCCAAGCTGGCCTTGGACACTTCCAGGGATGGAGCAGCCACAAATTCTCTGGAAAAACCTGGGAATTCCGAGGCTGGGAATGTCCGTGGGTGGGAAAAAAGATCCTCTTGGATCCGGCCGCTCTCCAGGGTGCTGAAGCCCCTCCTGGGGATTTGGGAACTCCGCGATATTCCCTGAGTTCCCGTCTCCCCATTCCCACTCGGATCCAGGATAAAAAGGAAAAACAGGGACACATTGGAGCAGCGGAATGCAGGGAATGTGGGAATTCCCCCTTTTCCGTCTCCAGCGTGGTTTTTAAGCTGGAGTTTGGATGCCGGGTGGTCTCCACAATTCAGGAGAGATTTTAAACCCCACCTGGGTAAAGCCTGGCTCAGCTGGGCTGAGTTTCATTGGATATTCCCGGCAGTTTTTATTGGATATTCCCAGCATTTTTTTGTGGATATCCAGAGCACTTTTTTTCCGATATTCACAGTGGTTTTATTGGATATTCCCAACAGGTTTTGGTGGATATTCGGAGCAGTTTTTTTGGATATTCCCAGCAGGTTTTTTTTTGTATTCCTGGCAGGTTTTATTTGATATTCCCAGCAGATTTTATTGGATATTCCCCCCACCTATGGACAGGGAAATAATTCCAGCCTTCCCTTTTCCCCCAGGGGAAGATCAGTCATTCCCACAGGCTCTTCCCTTGGGTTTAGTTTGCCCTTCCCAAAATATCCCCTTGGATTTTAAACCCGGCAGGATCCATCCAGGGCTTGGATTCCCTTATAATCTTGTCAGGGAGGTCTGGATTTCCTCCTGCCCCTGAGGGAATTCCTTTCCAGCCTCATTTCCCTCATTTCCTGTGCTGCTGGATGACTTCTGCTCCAGCTTTTCCATCTTCCCCCCATTGCCCCTTTCCCTCGGCAATCCGGGATGGTGACACCGTCAGCCACTCCAGATTTCCAGACACAGCCGCATTTGTGGGGGCCGGGATCTCTCCCGATCCCGCTCCGTGCGGGATAAAGGCTCCTCTGTGAGCCCGGCCGGGCGCCGATGGAGTGCGGAGCCCAGGAGCAGCTCCCGTCCCTGCTGGCACCTCGGTGCTGTCACATTCCTGAAATCTGGCTTTGACATTCCCGGCAGAGCCGGCCACAAAGGCTCCTTGTTGGGATCTCCTTTGGGATGGGCTTGAGGCAACCCCAGCTGGGAGCGGGAGGAGGGGAGGGACAGGACGGGGCTTTGTGCCACCCGCACGTGCCAGGACACGCAGGGACCTCCTCTGGTGGCACTTCTGGTGGGCTGAGGGTGCTGGGAATGGTCAGCCTGGAGAAGGGAATGGGGTGTGGGGAAATCGGGATTTGGTTTCTATGGGAATATCGGGATTTGGTTTGTGTGGAGACCTCAGGATTCAATTTGTGTGAAAACCTCGGGATTCGATTTGTGTGGAAACCTTGGGATGTGAAGGGGTTACAAGGAAGGAAAACGGAATCTGCAGCGGGAATTGGGGTGATGAGACACAGGGATGGGTTCAGGCTGAAAAAAGGGAGATTTGGGTGGGATTTTGGGAAGGAATTTTTACCTGTGAAGGTGGGGAGACCCTGGGAAGGAATTCCCAGGGAATCCATGGCTGCCCCATCCCTGGAAGTGGTGATATCAGGATTTGATTTATGTGGAGACTTCAGGATTTGATTTGTATGGAAACCTCGGGATTTGATTTGTGTGGAGACTTTGGGATCTGAAGGAGTTACAAGGAAGGAAAAGGGAATCTGCAGCAGGAACTGGGATGACAAACAAGGGGAGGGCTTCAGGCTGAAAAAGGGGAAAATTGGGTGGGACATTGGGAAGATTTCTTCCCTGTGAGGGTGGAGAGGCCCTGGGATGGAATTCCCAGAGAATCCATGGCTGGATCCCACCCTTGGAAGTGTCCCAGGCCAGGTTGGAGCCACCTGGGATAATGGAAGGTTTCCCTGTGGTGGCACCAGGGACCTTAAATCTCCCTCCCAACCCAAACATTCCACGATTCCACCTCAAATCCACTCAACAAATCGATAATCCCAATTCCTTCTTCCCCTATATCTGGAAAATTCCAATTCTAACATAAAACCTCTTAACCCCAAACTTCCTGCCAAAACTCAGCGCTCCCCCTCCACTCCCAGAAAAGCTGGAATTCAGCTGAATTCATCCGTGTATTTTTTCACATCCAACACCAGAACCGCGCATTTCAGAGCGTGGATTTTCCCCGAATGTCCTTCAAAATCTGATTTTTTGCACATCCCGGGCTGCCATTTCCTGCTGACGGCTCCGGGATCCAGCTGCCAGCGCTCCCCGGGGATTTATTCCCGGCCATCCCAGCAGCTGGGACCAGCCTGGGGATTTTTGGTTGACCTCGTCTGAATGGCGCTGGCCCCGGTGACAGCTGCGAGGCTGAGCTGGCCCCAGCCCAGGACAGCAGGCTGCTCCCGAGTGTTTGATTCCAGGGATTCCGACTCCTTTGTCTCCCTTTTCCAGCCTTTGTGGACAGGCCTGGGGTTGGGATGGGGGTGGGAATTATTCCTGGCTGAGCTGGGGGGAATTTGGGGTTTTCTAAGTGTTCCTGGTAGGATTTTGACTCGAATCCCGGATTTGGGATGAGGGTAGGAACGGACATTTCCTGGGAATTCCCATCCATGGATGGTTCTCAGAATTCCTCTTCCAAACCAAGAGCAAGGAGAAAAACAGGGATATCCTGGAGCATCCAGGGATGAAACCCCCCAGGAAGCAAAACAAAACCCTCTTTCCCGAGGGAAAAGCAGTTCCTGCCCTATTGTCCGGTGAAAAGGGGGTTGGAATGGTTGGGATTGATCCCAAACAGCTGCTGGGATGTGGGAGGGCAGATGGCACAATTATATCCAGAATGGGATGGGCAGCGGGGGCTTTGGGATGCTTTTCCCGGGAAACCTGAGCTGGGAGAGGCTGTGGAAGGGATTTGGGAAGTTCTGGGATCCCCTTTCCACTAAAGGAGGGGCTTGGGGGATTTTGGGATCATTTTCCCACTAAATCTGAGCCAGAGGAAGCCATAAAGGGGTTTTAGGAGATTTTAGGATCCTTTTCCCGCTAAACTGGATCTGGGAGAAGCTGTGGAGGGACTTTGGGAAGTTTTGGGATCCCTTTCCCACTAAGGGAGGGGCTTTGGGAATTTTAGGATCTTATTCCCACTAACCTGAGCCGGGAGAGGCTTTGGAGGGGCCAATTCCCGGGAGATCCCCCAGCTCTGACCCTGTGCAGGTGGATGTGCCAAATTCGGGATGTGCCAATTCAGGATGTGTCCATCCAAAATTGTGCCAGTTTGGGATGTGCCCATCCCAAATTGTGCCAGTTCGGGATGCGTCCATCCCAAATTGTGCCAGTTCGGGATGCGTCCATCCCAAATTGTGCCAGTTCGGGATGTGCCCATCCCAAATTGTGCCAGTTCGGGATGTGTCCATCCCAAATTGTGCCAGTTCCGGATGTGCCCGTCCCAAATTGTTCTGATTCGGGATGTGCCCATCCCAAATTGTGCCAGTTCGGGATGTGCCCATCCCAAATTGTGCCAGTTCGGGATGTGCCCGTCCCAAATTGTGCCAGTTCGGGATGTGCCCGTCCCAAATTGTGCCAGTTCGGGATGTGTCCATCCCAAATTGTGCCAGTTCGGGATGTGCCCGTCCCAAATTGTGCCAGTTCGGGATGTGCCCATCCCAAATTGTTCTGATTCGGGATGTGTCCATCCCAAATTGTGCCAGTTCAGGATGTGCCCGTCCCAAATTGTGCCACCTCGGAGCGATCCGTGCCACCCTCCTGCTATTTCTGCTCCCGATCTGTGCCACAGCCAGAGTTGTCCTCCGGATCAGGCTCCAGAGGCCATAAAAAAACCCAGGATTTGGGATTTGAGCTGTTCAGGGATAATTTTAGCCCCGTGCTCCACTGGAGGTGAGGGAACAGCGGGAATGGTGCCCTGGGATGGAGCTGAGCCCTCTGATCCAGAGGTGTGGGATTTATCCAGCGCTTACAGCCACATCCTTGGAATCTCATCCCGAATCCTCATCTCAGGGGAAAAGGATCCAGCCCTGGGAGCCAGGGGAGGGGTGTGGGAGGTGGTTTTAAGCTGGGAAAGATGAAATGGGAATGCTGGAAGAAGAGGAACGAAAAGTTCAAGGTGCACCGAAGTGATAATTGGGATTTCCAAAGTGTTAATTGGGATTTCTGGAGGATTTTTGGGATTCAGCCTCGAGTGCTCATCAGGATGATTCTTCCCTTTATCCCTCTTTATTCTTCCCTTTATTTCTCTTCATTCTTCCCTTTATTCCCCCCAGGAGAAATTCCTGGGAACATCTCCAGGGCCAGGAGAAATTTCTGGGGACATTTCCACTCTCCAGAGTCGGGGAAGGTCTTGAGAGTGTCTCCAGAATCAGGGAAAATCCTTGGGATATCTCCAGCCTCCAGGATCTGGAGGAATTCCTGAGGGTCAGGGGAAATTCCTGGGGGGAATATCTGCTCTCCAGGGAAGATCCAGGGGACACCACCAGGAGATGTCCCAGGAGATGTCACCAAACCCAGGAAATTGGGAAGCTGAGGCTTCTCCAGGCAGCATTTCCTGGCTCTGGGCATGGGAAAATCCCAAAATCCTTGTGAAGGACCAGTCCAGCACTGGGCAGAGTGACCTGGGGGGGCTGGGAGGTGCCACCGTGGCCACCCTTGGGAATTCTGCTGTTCCTTCCTCCTCCTCCTCTCCCTCAGAAATCATGGAATGGCCGGAACCCCCAGGGCGGGAGCAGATCCTTCCCAACATCCCATTTTTCCTTCGATATTCCCATGGAACATCCCAGGAGCTGCTTCAGGGAACAGAATTAAAACTCGCTCGGCCTCGCTCAGATCCCGTCTCGCTTTCATGTTCCCTCTCCAAGAGGCTGGAGCGGCTTTTAATTCCAGCAGATCCAGGGAAAACCGGGAGAAGGAACAAATCCACTGGCAGGGATGGGGTCTGATGGTTTCAAATCCCGAGCTTTGCTCCTCTCGCTGCCCCACCCTTCTCCTTCCCGGCCCCATTCCAATTTTCCAGCCGTTGGAAATCTCTCTGCCCCGCCCGGCGGGCATCGCCCAATCCCAGAAAATCCGGGATCAGCCAAACTGGAATTATCCTGGCAGTTCCCGAGGGTTTAATGAGGCTCAGAGTGGAACCGAAAGGGGTTTGTGGTGGGGGAGGGCGGATTTGAGGGGTCCTGGAGATGGGATGGGATTCAGGGGAGCGCCAAAACCTTGGGAGTCACTCCTGGAAGCTCCAAGCCCTCAGAATCTCCACAAAAGAGGGAATTTTGGTGGTGGAGATAAGAACATCCCCCTTGGCACGACGTTAATTCCATATTGGGAGGCGAGAGCTGGAAAACAGGGAACTGTGTTCGCTCCCAAATATCAGGGTTTGGATACGCGGGAGGCGGGAAAAAGGTGAATCCTGGGAGGGCACCTTGGGAAGCAGAAAAACGGGAATTCTTGCTCCAAAAGGTGTCCCCAGGGCTCAGAGCCTCACCAGGGCACCTCCTCCTCCCAGCCTTCCCTACTCCCAACCGTTTAGTCAGGAAAATGGGAATTGCATATTAATGAGATGCTAATGAAGCCGTGGATGGGATCGGGCGATTCCTCATTTAAAGCTGCAAAGCCGAGCTTTGTTTTAAGTCGGGTTTATCGCTGCTGGGCCTGCCTGATTAGTCCTAATCTCCCGCTGCCCTTCACAGGGAAATTCCCGCTTTTATTCTCTGGGAAGTCTCTCCCGAAGTTCCTGCACCACCCTCCAGGGAAATCCCGGCCACCTTTATTCCAGTCAACACCTTCCAACAATTATCCCCACAAAGATTCCTCTCCTCGCTCCCTCCTTCCCCCATCTGGTCCCTAATTTCCTCTGGAGCCGGGATACGCAGCCGGGCCTTGTCTGGATTTTTAAATTTTTAATTTTAATTTTTAAATTTTGATTTAAATTTAATTTTTAATTTTAATTTTTTTAATTTTTTAAATTTTATTTTCAGTTAAATTCCCTCTTTTCCCTGCTTGGGGTTGGCTCTTTCCCGGCTGGAAAATCCCAGGATGAGCGATGGGAGGTCGGGAAATGAGAATCCCTGTGACTCCCCCCGTGCCGAATCCCTCTGGAATTTTCTTGCGGTTTGAAACGGAGCCGCCGCTCTTCGCAGAGGCGAAAAAACCCAACAATTCCAAGCTGGAATATGGGTGGGAGAGTCAGAAATTCCTGGCTGGGAATTGGCAGCGGCGGGGATGTCTCTGCGCTGCTTTTCCACAGGATGGGGAACAAAAGGAAGCTGCATCTGGGGACAAAACGGCGTCACCCCCTCCGTGCTGGGGACACGGGGACAGGCCCGGGCTGGCACAGAGCGGGCAGTGTCCGGAGCCACCGCTCCATTGTTCCCACGGGAAAAAGGCAGGGAAAGGGAGAAGGGAAGGATGGAGAAAGTCGGAATTATGGATCGGGGCTGTGGAGCCTCGGCGCTTCTCCGGGATGGAGGGGTTGGGACATCCCGGCTGCCTGTGGGGAGGACAGGGAGAGGGAAATGCGGATTTTTTTGGGATGCCAGGAGCTCAGGGATGTGAAAAATCTTAGGGGGAAATGGGGATTTTTTGGGATGTGAGGAGCTCAGGGATGTGAAAAATCTTAGGGGGAAATGGGGATTTTCTGGGATGTGAGGAGCTCAGGGATGTGGAAAATCTTAGGGGGAAATGGGGATTTTTTGGGATGTGAGGAGCTCAGGGATGTGGAAAATCTTAGGGGGAAATGGGGATTTTTTGGGATGTGAGGAGCTCAGGGATGTGGAAAATCTTAGGGGGAAATGGGGATTTTTTGGGATGTGAGGAGCTCAGGGATGTGGAAAATCTTAGGGGGAAATGGGGATTTTTTGGGATGTGAGGAGCTCAGGGATGTGGAAAATCTTAGGGGGAAATGGGGATTTTTTGGGATGTGAGGAGCTCAGGGTGTCCTTCCCGGGATGTGGAAAATCTTGGAGTTTGGGATAGAGGGAGAAGCTCAGCCTGAGCTTTGGAGAGGGGGAAAAAGTGGGAGAGGGAAAGGGAGGTGTTTCCCTGCCCTTAGAAAAATGTGACAGGAGGAGGCAGAGATTTTCCGTAAATCCCTGGATTTGAGACACTTTTTATTTGGGATCCAGGGAGGGAGAACCTCGACCTGAGCTTTGGAGGGGGAAACTGAGCCTGATGTGGGAGAGGGAAAGGGAGGAGGCTCGCTGCCCTTGGAGTAGGAGGTGGTGGAATAAACCAAATCCTTGGAGATTGTGGGATCTGCCTTGGCGTGGGATGGGGTCATTCCAGAGCAGTGGGAAGAGCAGGGGAGAAGGTTTGGGGCTCCCTGCAGCCTCCAGGAATTTGGAATGGGATTTTTGGGCTGGGGGTAATTCCAGGGCAGCCGGGGATGGGATGGAGCAGCGGGAAGGAGGAGATTTGGAAATCCCCGCAGCCTCCGGGAATTTGGAGCTGGAGGAAGTCGGATTTTTGGGCTGGGGGTAATTCCAGAGCAGCCAGGGATGCCCCTCCAAGGGCAGGGATGGAGCAGTGGGAAGGAGGAGGTTTGGAAATCCCCCCTCCGGGAATTTGGAGCTGGAGCTGACGGTGCAGAATTCCCTCGGGAGCAGGGAATTAGCACCGTCCTCCTCTTGGGAATGTGACAATTCCATTAAAATTCCATGTTTAAAGCCAGGCTTTGCTCCTCCCCTTTCCCAAACCCCGACCCCGGAGACTCTGGAAAAGCTGAACCAGCGGGAAAAGGGATGGGAGCAGGGTTGGGATCACCAAGGGTTCCTCCAGGAAGATTTTCCTCCTAATTAAACTCAACAACAACAAAAAAGGGAATATTTCCCCTTTTCAATAATAAATCAGGAAGGTTTTCCCGGTGGGAATGCCAAGGAGGGGCCTTTTCCGTCCTGCTCCGGGCAGGAGCAGCTTCCAGAGGGTCAGCTCCGAGCTCTCCCTCATTCCTCATGAATAATATTCCAGATTCCTCCCCTTTCCCGCACGGATTGGCGTTTCCATGGCCACCAGCAGGGGATGGGATCCCGAGGGATGCGGGAGAGCGGCAGGAAAAAGATTGGGAAAATGGGGAAATCCCAAAAAGGGGTCTGGCATCCTACAGGGATGCTCCGGATCATCCCGCTCCGAGCTTTTTGTGGGATTCCCTGACATCCCAACGGGGTTTTGTGCCTGCACCTTGCGGGATTCATTCCTCCCACATGGAAATTCCGGTTTTTCAATGCTCTGAGCACTTGTTCTGTCTTGAGCTTGGAAAAAAAGGGAGAGAAATCCTTCCCAAAGCCACGTGAGGGAGATTCCCAATTTTCCACATCACCTCAGCCAAGGTGGGACACGCTCCTCATTCCCACATTATCCTGGGAAAGCCAGGGAAAAACTTGGAATGTTTTTCTGGGACAGGCTGTGCCCAGATCCAGCGGCTGAGCTGTGCCAGAGGTGGGAGCCTTTTTCCTCTCCTGAATTTTTCATGGAAATCCTTCTCTGTCTTTTACCAAATTTGGATTCCAGCTCCAATTCCAATGTGCAGAATTCAAGGAATTTGCTGGTCCAACCCTCATTCCCAATCCCTGCTCTTTGTTTCCCTCAGCTCCGGGGTTTTAATGGATTTTCACGCTTTTTCCATTGAATATTCCCAGCAGAAAACTCTGGTGGATTGGAGATGAGGTGGGAAGAGTTAAATGTTGAAATTTCCTTTTTCTTTGTTTTTTTCTGGACTTTAAACTCCGCAATTTTCCTGTGGATTTTCCCTCCCACTTCCAGCAGTGTCAGCAAGGGGAGATTTGTGCTTCCAAGGGTTTGCAGGACAGGGATTCCACCTTTTCCAGGGATTTTTGGAAAGTTTTGGCAGATAAAAATCCTCATTCCATTCATCCCTGGCTCAGTCCATCCCCCCATCCTTCGACCTTTTCCAAGGAAACCCTAAATTCCAACCCGGCCTTTTAATTCCCCGAAATCCCTTTTATTTTCATGGAATTTTTAACCACGGCATCGCCAGGCTCCCTCCTGAGCTGGGCTCGTGCCAGCTTCATTATCCCAGAGCCAAAAGCTTCTCCCAATTAATTTATTCCCATTCCAGAGGCAGATGGAGAGGTGGTGACACCGGGATTTGACGACTGAGTGACAAAGGGTGACAATTCCATGGAGAGCGGGAAAAGTTGTGAGAAATGCCAGGGAATGGTGAGAAAAAGCAGGGAATGGTGGGAAATGGCAGGGAAGGCTGTTGCCTTCCTCGTTCCCAGCTCCAGGGAATGAATAAATTTGGGATTTCGTCGCATTCTTGCGGAAAATGTCCTCAAGGGCTGTCACAATTCCTGGGAAAAGAAGTGGGAATGGGATCACCAAACCCTGGCAGGAATGATGGGACACACCTGGAGCATCAGCCTTGGGTCACCAGCTGGATTTTTTTTGGGAATGAACTTCCAGGGAAGTGTCCAAGGCCAGGTCAGCTCCCAGTGGGATCAGTCAGTTCCCAGTGGGATAAATCAGTTCCCAGTGGGATAAATCAGTTTTTACTGGGATAAATCAGTTCCCAGTGGGATAAATCAGTTCCCAGGGGGATAAATCAGTTCCCAGTGGGATAAATCAATTCCCAGTGGGATAAATCAGTTCTAACTGGGATAAACCAGTTCTAACTGGGATAAATCAGTTCCCAGTGGGATAAATCAGTTCTAACTGGGATAAATCAATTCCCAGTGGAATAAATCAGCTCCCAGTGGGATAAATCAGTTCCCAGTGGGATAAATCAGTTCTTACTGGGATAGATCAATTCCCACTGGGATAAATCAGTTCCCAGGGGGATAAATCAGTTCCCAGTGGGATAAATCAATTCCCATTGGGATAAACCAGTTCCCACTGAGATAAATCAGTTCTCATTGGGATAAATCGGTTCCCACTGGGATAAACCAGTTCCCACTGGGATCAGCCACGCCTGATGCCCCTGGCAGGAGGGAGAGCCAGGTCTGGGATCCATGGATGGGGTCAGGATCTGCTCTTCCCATGTCCGAGGGTTCCTCTCACACAGGAGAGGAATTCCCAGTGTCCCAACTTCCCAGGGTGGATTTTCCCATGGGAACAGACATCCCTGGCAGGGACAGCTGTGGGTCGTGTCCAGCAGGGAAGGGAATTCCAGCCAAACCCTCTCCCAGCCCTGCGTGACTGGAGAAATGTGGAAGTTTCCTCTCTCTGAGTGTTGCATCCATCCTTTTACTCCCAAAATCATGGAATGTCCTGAGTGGGAAGGGACTCCCAGGGACCCCAAAAATCCCACAGTTTGTCCAAATGTCCCCATCCTTGGAGAGGCTCCAAGCCCAGTTCCAGAATCCCCTCTGGGGCTGTGCCCGGCAGCAGGAGCGGAGGTGGGAGCCGGGAAGCTTTTCCAGAGGCTCTGGATCCATCCCAGGGTTATTTTTCCACCTGATTAACCCTTGGCTGATCCCAGGGCCAGATGTCACCAGGGAGGGGTGGCCTGGGGACACTCCGGGTGCCGCTCGTGTCCCCCTGTGCCACCAGCTCCGTGGGTTTTCTGGGAGCAGCGTGGGATGGATGGCCCTGGAAAGGAGGTGACATCGCCACAGCGTCACCTCCACCTGTCCTGAGCTGGATTTACTGGGATGGGATTTGCTGCTCCATCAGGAATGGGACAAGGAATGTCCCCGAGTCGCCAGCCCACAGATTCTTTGGGATTATTTTCTCGGGATTCCTGGAAAAATGTTGCCAGAGCAGTCCCAGTGTCCCCCAGTGTCCGGTGGAGGGACACAGGGAGGGTCCTGGGTTGCACCAAACTTTTCCCTTTCCCACTTGGATTTTCCTGTTTCAATCCCTATTTTTCCCCTCACTTCCTTTCCTTGTTCCTCCCAAACCAATCTGATCCAAATTAATCCATGTCCTGGCTGGTGCCGGAGCGGGATCTCCCCGGGAATTTCTGCAGGAAGAGAAGCTGTTTCCATGGATTGTTGATTTCAGATCAGGAGGGAGAAAAGAGGGAATTCCATGGAATTCTGAGGAGCAGAGCAGGGCTCTGGTGATGAACCAACCCCAACCACGCTTTCCCCTCTCCGTCCCCCCCTTTGGGATGTCGGGATGAGGCTGAAGGATTTTTCCTCCTTTTTGGGCTGGTGTCAGATCCTTTCTATGCAGGAAAATAGCTGGAAAAATGCTGATTTTTAGGAAAAGCTTCTCCCCTGGCCATTCCTTCGTCTCCAGCACCCCCAGCTTGGAATGTCCCTGTGATCCTTGTGGCAGCTCCAGCCTCTGTGCCGGGAGAATTCCCGGGAGCAGCCGGGACAATGCTGGGCTGTGTTCTCCAGGACCCACCTACACGCGCAGGAATTGTTCCCAGGGATTGTTCCCGCTGCCCACATCTGCTCCGGACAAAGGGGCCCTGGAGGAGCCTGGAGGAGCCTGGAGGAGCCTGGCATTTCCCAGGGGATGAATTCCCTGTGTGGTTTTCCTTGCTCCTGGCCAGTGCTGCTCTGTGCAATCCTATGGATCACCCCGCCGGGGCGTTCCCGCAGGATTCTGCCCATGGGTTCAGGCCAGAGGTTCTGTGTCATTTTTACAGCTCAAAAATTGCCTGGAATTTCATTTCTTCCTGAATTCCTGGATTTTGCAGTGCTGTTGTAACGGGACCTACAAGGATTTGTAGGGAGAAGCTGCCCTTGGATCCCTGGAAGTGCCCAATGCCGGGTTGGAGCAACCTGGGGTAGGGGAAGGTGTCCCTGCCCTTGGGATGAGCTTTAAATTCCCTTCCCAACCCAAACCATTCCAGAATTCCGTGATTTTCCATCAGAGCTTGGCTCAGCCCTTTTCTATTCCTATATTTACAAATATTCCCCAGGAATCTGTGCCAGGAAATTCCTCCTTTCCCTCTCAGCCATTGCCCACCCCCAAATCCAAGGAATATAAGAAATTCCTCACTTTTCAGGCCCCAAACTGTTCCTATTTGGACCTTTTTTAACCCAAACTGTCTCCACCCCTTAAAATATCCCTGATTTTTATGGATTTAAAGCTTTTTGTTGTCCTTTTGGGATCTGCATTCTTTGCCGGATGGATAAAATGTGTCTGGGTGGAAAACGGGATCCTGGGAGCTTGGATGGGACCTGGCAGCAGTGAGGGGAACATCAGGCTCCTGCTTGAGTATGGAATTGTTTGGAGATCACTTGGGAAAAATCCCAATCCTAGAATTCTGCTGGATCAATTCCAGGATTTTTGGGACAACAGCGGGCAGCTCCAGACCCCTGAGCTCATCCCGATGCCCTGAGGGATTGGATGTTCCTCAATAGCTTTTATGCATAAAATACAATTATTATTATTTTTTAAACATCAAATCCACCTTTTTATTCCATCCCACGGGCTCCATTTGGATCCCACTCTTCCCAGGAATTTTCTCTTGGTCCCTGGGCGCTCCCTCCAGGGCTGGAGCCCAAACAACTCCATAAATCCTTCCAGCAGGACAACCCTGGGCTTAGGAGAGCTGTTCCCACGTCTTTCCCAAATCCTGGACACCATTCCTGGCTCTGTTCCCACCATTTTTTTTTGGGCAGAAACGCCGCGTTCCTGAAGTTTCCAAAGGGAAAGCGCCAGGATTGGCTCAGCGATGTGACTTTGGGGTTGTTTCATTCCAGCTGAGGACACCTCCGCAGGTGCCACCCCAGGGGACACCCCAAAGTCACCCCAAGGGACATCCCAAGGTCCTGAGGCCACCTGGAGAAGCTCCAAGATGATCCCGAGGAGAGCCCAGGTCACCTGCGCCGGAATTGCCTTCGCCCTCTGCCTCCAGCACCTCGTCAGCGCCATTGAGGTCCCCCTGGACTGTGAGTTTGGGATTTATCCTCCCCACTTCCTTCCCAAAAATTCCTCGCTGGGATGGGGATGAAGGTGGGAACATCCCGGGTGGACTTTCTCCTCCACAGCTGAGTTTTCCCCTCCACGTTTGGATTTTCTTCTCCACATTCAGATTTTCTCCTCCATGTTTGGATTTTCTCCTCCAAATTTGGATTTTCTCCTCCAAATTTGGATTTTCTCCTCCAAATTTGGATTTTCTCCTCCACATTCGGATTTTCTCCTCCACATTTGGGTTTTCTCCTCCACATTTGGGTTTTCTCCTCCACATTTGGGTTTTCTCCTCCACATTTGGGTTTTCTCCTCCACATTTGTGTTTTCTCCTCCACATTTGTGTTTTCTCCTCCACATTTGTGTTTTCTCCTCCAAATTTGGATTTTCTCCTCCACATTCAGGTTTTCTCCTCCACATTTGGAAGGAAAAGGGTTTTTTGTGTAGGGTTTCCAAGGCCTGCAAAAACTCCCTGGATTTGTTTTCTGGCTGTGCCGGGAATGGGGTTGCTCCTGAATTAACCTCCTGTCTTTTTCCCTCTATGCTTTCCCTTTGGGAATAACAGCAAATATCCAGAGTGAATGTAAGTGTTCCCTCCCCTGGGGGTGGCCGTGTCCTTGTCCCCAAAACTGCACGGGGGCTGGTGGTGGCACAAGGGGGACTTTGAGCCACTTTTCCCGCACATCCCAGGGCATGGAGAGGCTGGAGCCGCTTGGGAAGAGCTCCCAGCTCTCTGTGTTTTTCCCAGAGCAGGATCCGGGCTGTGTTTGTCAGGGAAAAGTTGTTCCTGCTGGGTTTGGGTTTGGAGAAGGGCAGGAATTCCCTCCTGGCACCTGTGCCAGGCTCAGCCCCGCATCCTGATGAGCTGGGAGCATCCCTGGATCTCAGGGGATGAGGAAACAGCCTTGGATCTTCACCCCAGGAGATGGGATCTGCAGTTTGGAGATCAGGGCCGGGTCCTGTTCCGGCCATGGGGTTCCCGTTTCCATCCCTGCAATTCCTAAATTCCAGGTCTGAGCTCATCCTGGGGGGGTTGGAGCCTCTTCCTCACACCAGGAATGTCTCAGGATCCCTGGCCCAGCCCCTTCGGAGCTGCAGATCCAGGATGAATTCCCGTTGGATTCACCCTGCGGGAGCAGGAGGCTGGGACTGGGACATTCCCAAATGAGAGCAAGATATGGAGAGGGAATTGAGGTTTTTTGGTACCTGAAGGGAGTCCGGACACTGTGGTGCTCCGAGAGGTGGTGAATTCAGGGAATTCACAGGAATTTCCTCAGGATTCGACCTCCAGATCACCCACCCAGCAGGGGGAAGGAGCTGAGATCCCAGCAGGAATTGCTGCGGGAGGGCGCAGAGGGATCTCCACCGGTTCCTCACGGATTTCCCTCTCCCTGCAGTGCCGCAGCCCCCCACCATCACCAAGCAATCCATCAAGGATTACATCGTGGATCCCAGGGATAACATCTTCATCGAATGCGAAGCCAAAGGCAACCCCGTTCCCATGTGAGTGCATTCCCAGCCCTCATCCCGCTGTCCCTCAGCGCTCCGGAGCCGCTCCGGCTGCTCCACCCTCCCTCACCAGCCCATCCCGCTCCTGGCGCAGCACAGGTAAGGACCTCACCGGGAAAACCGTTCCAAACCCAGCTTTTCCTTGCCATTCCAGCTTTTCCTGGACGCGGAACGGGAAGTTCTTCAATGTGGCCAAGGATCCCAAGGTGTCCATGAGGAGGAGATCAGGAACTTTGGTCATCGACTTCCACAGCGGGGGCCGGCCCGACGACTACGAGGGCGAGTACCAGTGCTTCGCCAAGAACGACTACGGAACGGCCCTTTCCAGCAAAATCCACCTCCAGGTTTCCAGTGAGTGATTCCCGGGAAGCAGAGCAGGGCCACGGGAGGTTTGGAGGGGAATATCCAGAGTTCAAACAGCTCTGGGTGTGTCCAGGAGACAGGGAAGGAGTGGGGTTGTGGCTGGAGCTGACAGGGAATCACTCGGGGATGAAAGTTTGAGGGATGGATTTGGTGGGGTGGAACTGAGGATATGAATTTAAGGATACGGATTTGAGGGTGTGGAATTGAGGGGATGGAACTGAGGATATGAACTGAAGGGTGTGGATTTCAGGGATGGATTTGAGGGATGAATTTAGGGGGATGGGTTTGAAGGGATGGGTTTGAGGGATGGATTTGGGGGTGTGGAATTGAGGGCGTGGAACTGAGGATATGAATTTAAGGGTGTGGATTTCAGGGATGGATTTGAGGGATGAATTTAAGGGTGTGGATTTGAGGGGATGGATTTGAGGGGATGGGTTTGAGGGGATGGGTTTGAGGGATGGATTTGGGGGTGTGGAATTGAGGGCGTGGAACTGAGGATATGAATTTAAGGGTGTGGATTTGAGGGATGGATTTGGGGGATGAATTTAAGGGTGTGGATTTCAGGGATGGATTTGGGGGCGTGGAATTGAGGGCGTGGAACTGAGGATATGAATTTAAGGGTGTGGATTTGAGGGATAAATTTCAGGGGATGGATTTTAATAGGGACTTGAGGACATGGATTTAAGGGGATGGAACTGAGGGTATGAATTTAAGGGTGTGGATTCCAGGGATGGATTTCAAGGGCTGAATTCCTGAGAGTTTTACACACACCCAGACAAATTTCGCGCTGAAACCAGACCGGATCCAGCAGGAACCTCCCGGAATCCTTCCCTTCTTTCCTCACATTCCTTTGCTTCCCGCGGCAGAGTCTCCGCTGTGGCCCAAGGAAAAGGTGGATGTGATCGAGGTGGATGAAGGGGCCCCGCTGAGCCTGCAGTGCAATCCCCCACCCGGCCTCCCCGAGCCCGTCATCTTCTGGATGAGCAGCTGTGAGTGGGGAGCGCCTTTCCCACCGGGAATTCCGGGAACGGCGGCTCCGTCACCTCTGGGGCTCAAAATAACCCTGGGTGGGGTTGTTGCTGATAGTTTGGGGTTGGTTCTGTCAGCTTGGGGTGGTTTCTGGTAGTTTAGGGTTGGTCCTGGTAGTTGTTCCTGTTAGTTTGGGGTAATTTCTATCACTTTAGGGCACTTTCTGCTACTTTAGGGCTGGTCCTGCTAGTTTGGGGTAATTTCTGCTAGTTTAGGGCTGTTTCTACTAGTTTAGGGTAATTTCTGCTAGTTTAGGGCTGTTTCTGCTAGTTTAGGGCTGTTTCTGCTAGTTTAGGGCTGTTTCTGCTAGTTTAGGGTCATGGCTGCTAGCTTAGGGTCATTAGTGGTTTTTTAGGGTAATTACTGCTAATTTCAGGTACTTTCTGCTAGTTTAGGGTAATTTTTAATAGTTTAAGGTCGTTACTGGTAGTTCAGGGCTTTTTTCTGCTCACTCAGGGCACTTTCTGCTAGTTTAGGGTTATAATCACCAATTTTGGGCACTTTCTGCTAGTTTTGGGTACTTTTTAATACTTTAGGGTCGTTACTGGTAGTTTAGGGGTTTTTTTCTGCTCACTCAGGGCACTTTCTGCTAGTTTAGGGTTATAACCACCAATTTTGGGCACTTTCTACTAGTTTGGGGTAATTTTTAATAGTTTGGGTCATTACTGGTAGATTAGGGGTTTTTTTCTGCTCACTCAGGGCACTTTCTGCTAGTTTAGGGTTATAACCACCAATTTCAGGTACTTTCTGCTAGTTTAGGGTTATAATCACCAATTTTGGGCACTTTCTGCTAGTTTTGGGTACTTTTTAATACTTTAGGGTCGTTACTGGTAGTTTAGGGGTTTTTTTCTGCTCACTCAGGGCACTTTCTGCTAGTTTAGGGTTATAACCACCAATTTCGGGCACTTTCTGCTAATTTAGGCTCGTTTCTGTTAGTTTAGGGCCCTCCCTCTTCCTTTGGGCTCCCCACCCCTCGCGCCCCCCGATCCCCCCGCGATTCCCCGCCTCCATAAATCCCGAATTCCCGCAGCCATGGAGCCGATCCCGCAGGACAAGCGCGTGTCCCAGGGCCACAACGGGGACCTCTACTTCTCCAACGTGCTGGCGCAGGACGCGCTGACCGACTACAGCTGCAACGCCCGCTTCCACTTCACCCACACCATCCAGCAGAAGAACCCCTTCACCCTCAAGGTCAAAACCAGTAAGTGGCTCACTGGGAGACGGGTTTGGCCTCCATCCCATGGGATTTTCCCGTCAGGAATCCAGGAAAGGGAAGAGCGGCTCACGTGGTTTGGTTGGGGTGGGTAAGGACGGGTTTGGGTGAGGAGCGGCGGTTTTTGGGGCAGGAGGGGTTGTGGATTCCTGGTTTTAGGGTTCTGGAGGTGGTTTGGTGTAGGGATTGCCCATTCCGTGTGTTTGGGGTAAAACTGGGAGCGTTTCGCAGATGGGGCGTTCCCGCCATCTCCAGGGAAATGCCGATTCCGTGTGTTTGGGATAAAGTTGGGAATGTTTTGACAGAGGTGTGGCATTGCTGCTGTCTCCGGGGATGTGTAAAATATCCAGAGGTATCTTAAAGCAGGAATCACCAAATCCCAGTGTTGGGATAAAGCTGGGGGAGTTTTCGGGCAGTTGGGGTATTCCCACCATCTCCAGGAAAATGCAGGAATCACCAATTCCGTGTGTTTGGGATAAAACGGGGAATGTTTCAGCACGGATGGAGTGCTCCTGTCACCTCCAGGGAAATGCAGGGATCACCAATTCCATGTGTTCGGGATGAATTACAGAGTTTTGACACATCTGGAGCATTCCTACTGTCTCCAGGGAAATGTAAAATATCCAGAGGGGATTTGGTGCAGGGATCACCAGTTCCGCATGTTTGGGATAAACTGGAGAGCGTTTCCATACCAGGGAAATTCATCTCCAGGGAAGTGTAAAATATCCACAGGCAACTTGGACCAGGAATCACAAATCCCACGTCTTTGGGACAAAACTGGGAGTGTTTCCACATTCCCACCACATCCAGGGAAATGTAAAATATCCGGGGATCATTCCCTGCTTTGGGAAGCTGGAATTGGCCGTGGTTTGCTCCGGGGGATTGGATGTGGAAAAACGGGTGTGGAATGTGGCTGTGGATATTCCTGGGTCTCCTTTGCTCCAGGAGGTGTCTCCAGGGGGGTGGGAGCCTCTGGAATCCACTGGGAGCATCTGGAATCCACTGGGAGCCTCTGGAATCTGGTGGGACCCTCAGGATGGGCGTCCCCAGGTGTCCCCACCGAGCATCGATGAGGGGACACGAGGAGCTCTCTCCGGAGCCTTTCCCTTGGCTCTGGCCTCTTCCAGGGCAGATTTTCCTCCAGGAATGAGAATTCCTGAAGGAAGAGGAATTCCTGGTGCTCTGGGGTGACTCTGGAAGAGGGAATGGGGTCGGTTTGAGGGACATGAGGACCCTGAGCTGTCACAGGGGCTCGAGGTGACAAAATCCTCATTGAACATCCACCATCACCGGGCAGGGGCTTCCACTCCTTCCCAACATTCCCAGGAAAACCCAGCTGGGAGGTGCTGGCTGTTTTTTGGGAAGCACCAGGCGCTCCTGAATGCTGGTGGGAGGAATTAAATTGGAATTCCCGGCAGCCTGAATGAACAGGAACGTGATGAAAGGGATCTGGGAGTGACGAGTTTTCCGCCTCGGAGTAGCAGCTCCTCCTTGGTGCAAAGCTGGAGTAGGGAAGAAGTGATTTAAATAATTCCAAGGGATTCCTTCCCAGTGCTGGGAATGTGGGCAGCTCGTTCATTCCAGATATCATTTATAATTCCGGATATTATTTGTGGATTCCGAATATTTGTCTGTTTGCAGAGCTGGGCAAAGAAAATCCCAGTGTTTCTTTTTTGGGAAAAATCCCGGCAAACAAAGATCTGTGGGGTTGGGAGCCTCCAAGGGCTCCATCCTGATGTATTTATCCAACTCTGGAAGCAAACTGGATGGAATCCTGGTGGATTTTCATGGATTTGAGTTTCCCCCCTGCCTCTCCCCTCACTTCTCTCACACCCCTTCATTCCCAAACCTTGGAAAATAAAATCCTTCTCCTCCAGTTTTCCTTGGGAAACAACTTCTGTAGGATCAGAGGCAAATTCCACCCCAGGAGCCTCCCAGATTCCTCAAAAAATTTGGAACTGAGGCTTTAATTTCCCATACAAAAAAAATTCTTTATCCATAAAATGTTGGAAGGGGACGAGGTTGGATTTGTCCCAAGCTCTTGGATCATCTCAGCCTTAATCCCAGAGTTTGGCTCCTTCAAAAAGTCTTTCCCAGCTCCTGAAAAATCATGGAATGGGATGCAGGAGGAAAATGGGAAGGTTCCAGGGAATTCCTGAGGGAATTTGTGGTGCTTCTCCAGGTTTGGGGAGCTCTTGGGCATTCTCTCTTAACCCCTTGAGGAACACAGGGATTTAAGGCTCCGGAAGTTCGGGAATGTGGCTGTGCCAGGATATTCCCGGGCTCCAAACCGGGATTTGGGATGCTGGGGAGGACAGGGCAGGGTGAGGAATCCCCATTTCCCAGAGAACGAGGGATTCACTGCATTATTCATGGGAATTAAGGGTGAATAAACACCTCAGTGAGGAGCTGGACACAATCTCCATGAATTAAATTGGAATTAAGAAGGATTTTACAGCAGGCTGTGCTCAAAATTTATTATTATTATTATTATTATTATTATTATTATTATTATTATTATTATTATTATTATTATTATTATTATTATTTATTTTTCATCTCCTCCTTGCCTTCTTACATCATTATCCAGCTGTGTCCATCCCATTGGAAAAAGCAGCTGGAAAACGGAAATTTTGTAGGCAAAAAAAACAGAAGGGGAAAAAATAAAAAACCCAAAACATTTTCCCTTCCAAATTGCTCCAATTTTTGGGTTTTCTCAGAGATTCCAAAGAGGAAAACATTCCAAGGAAATATTTACTCTACAATTCCCACACTTTTAGCTCTTCCCACCCCTTGGAGAAGGAAACCAGCCCCTTTTCCCGCTGCTCCTGGCTGTGTTTGTCCTGGAAGGCGCCGTGCTCCGAGTGCTTTGGGATCCCTGCTCCCACCTGTCCTGTCCTTGCTGTTTTTTGGGAATTCCCAGTGTTCCCCACCCTGTCCCACCCTTGCTGGCTTTTGGAAATTCTCATATCCCCCACCCTGTCCTGTCCTTGCTGGTTTTTGGGAATTCCTTGTGTCCCTATCCTGGCTGTTTTTTGGGATGTCCCTGTGCCCCCAATCTTGGATATTTTTTGGGAATTCCTTGTGTCCCTATCCTGGCTGTTTTTTGGGATGTCCCTGTGTCCCCCACCCTGTCCTATCCTTGGTGTTTTTTTGGGGAATTCCCAGTGTCTCCCACCTGGGATATTTTTTGGGAATTCCCTGTGTCCCCCATCCTGGCTGTTTTTTGGGAATTCCCCCCATCCCAAATCCTGGCTGTTTTTTTTGGGAATTCCCCCTGTCCCCCATCCTGGCTGTTTTTTGGGAATTCTCGTGCCTCCCCACCCTGTCCCCTCCTTGTTTTTTGGAAATTCCCTATACCCCCCACCCTCTTCTGTCCCTACTATTTTTTAGGAATTCCCTGCCCCCTGTCCTTGCCGATTTTTGGGATGTCCTGGCTGGTTTTTTTGGGAATTTCCGTGCCCCCTCCCACGCTGTCCCCGCCTCCCCCGGCTCTGCTCACGGTGTTTTGTTTAATTGCAGAGAAGTCCCATAACGAAACGTCTTTAGGAAATTCCCCTGCCATGTACCGCGGTGAGTCCACGCTGGCTTTGGGAATCCCGGCTTAACCCAGTCCCGCCTAACCCCACTGACCCCATTCCCTGCCCGCCTCCCCTCTGCTGCCGCCGTGTCCCCGTCGTGGCCGCAGCTTCGCCAGAATTTATCGGAGTAAATCCATCCCACAAAACCCCACAAAGTTCCCCCTTTCCGGGTTTGAGCGAGTTAAGCCCGGCTTTGGCGGGTTTGGGGTTTGTAGGATCTGCCCCGCCTGGCTGAGCTGAGTTTGGTCCCTCAGGATTTAAGCATCAGATCCTCATCCCTCTTTTCTGTGTCTCCAGGAGAAGCATTTCCAGAGGGAACGTTCCTGGTATTTCCAGCTGGACTCGGGCAGGGATAAAAAGAGGGGATAAAAAGAGGAATATTTGGGTTTTCCTGAGTTCTGTGTGATTTCTGTGCAGAGAGGTTGGGCTTGTGCTGGGTGCTTCCACAGGCTCCTGCCCTTTGTCGGGACAGGAAATTCCCTTTGGATTTGGCCCCTGCAGGGAAAATTCCCATCCCCAAATCCTAAATCTGGGCAGGGAATTCCCTTTGGATTCTGTGCCTGCTGGGAAAAGCCCATCCTAAACTCCAAAATTTGTCTGGGCAGGGAATTCCATCCGGATTCTGCCACTTCTGGGAGAAGCCCTTCCCAAAATCCCAAACGAGGCACAAAACCCCCAGGATGGCTGCACCGGGAATGGGCTGGGATTGTCAGGGATGTGTTGGGATAACAAGAGCAGCAGTGAGGGATTTTAGGGAGAGGGAGATGGGGCTGGTTTGGGGGCACAGGGAATCCCGGGAATGTCACCACCTCTCCAAAGCCACCAGGGATTCCAGCTGCTCCCAGATCTGGAGCTGTCCCAGACAGGATTCCTGCCCTTCCTGCTGCTTTTGGGGCCGGGGTTGTGTGGGGTCAGCTCTGGGAATGTCCCTTGCTGTCCCCGCCGTGTCCTGGAGGGAAATTCCTGCCGGAGCCGGAGCCTGGCACAGCCCAGGGCACAATTCCCACCCCACGGGGACTTCTGGGGACAAGGAAGGCGCTGCCAGCTGGGAGCAGGGAGAGCTGGAACGCGGGAAGAGCGGGATGTGCCAGGCCAGGGCACGGCCAAGGGGATTGGGATCGGGAACAGGAGGGTTTGGAGGAAGCTGAGGAGCTGGGAAAGGCTCTGCAGTGGAATCAGCCTGGGAGGAAGCGCTGGAATGGCCTGGACAGTCTGGAAATACTTGGAAAAACGGGAAAACGAATTTTCAACAAAATCAGCTTCGGTGGGAGCCACATCAACCACCTGGAAGGGAGGGGACAAGAGATGGGATAGGGACAAAGGGAATTCCAGTGGAGAGTTTTCCTGGGCTTCTGGATTTCCCTGGATATCTTTGTCCAGGGAAAAGGAAAATCAGGAAAAGGGGATTTTATGTGCACAATCCCATTCTGTCCCCCTATTTCATGGGTGCGCTGGAGAAACTTCCTGCTGTTCGTGTTGTAACTTTCCCTGGAAAACTTCCTGACTCCAGAGGGTTCAGATCCCCCTCTCCCACCCCTGTGCTGACCTGGACTCCAACCCAGGCCTTAATTAACTCAATAATTAATGAGCTGGGGATAAAAATTCTTACCCTTGCCCCTTTTCCTTGTTGCTACCCAGCGCTCCTGGAATGACCTGGGAATGCTGGAGGCTTCGGGATGTGGAGAGGGATGTGAATCCCAAGGATTGGAGGTGCTGGGGGGAATTTGGGGCTCTTGGCTGTTCTTCCTTGGGGTGCTGCTCCCCACGATCCTGGCTCAGCTCCAGAGGCAGCTGGAAAAGGGGTCTGGAAGGCTGTGAATCCCATTCCCGGGATGTTCCTGAGCTTGGGAATGTGGGATCTGCTGGCAGGGACGTGGAGCACGGGAGATTTGTGGGACACTTGTCCCAAATTCCTCTCCAGGGCTGGGAGAAGCACAGGAAGTGTCACCCACCCCTTGTTCCCAGGTCTTGGAGTGATGATTCCCGGAATTCTGCGGGCAAACCGGCTGCAGTTACCAGGGGAAAACAATCCAAAAGGATAAATGGAATATTTCATTAGCAGAATTTCCCCGTTTTTTTTCCTTTTAATGGAATTAAAACCCCATTTTGACCCTTTTCCTCTCTTTTTTTTGGCAAACCTGAGGCTGTTCGAGCCTGGCTGTGCCGGGGCTGAGCAGCTGGGATGCACCTGGATGAGTACATCCTTGGAAAACAGAGGAATTTTAGCTGGGAAAGGGGCAGTTAGCAGCTCTGGGATGAGAATTGGATATTTCTGAGATGATCCCAGTTCTCAGCAAAGCTTGGGAGCAGAGTCGATTTTTAAGCCGAAATAAAGAGCCCTTGGATTTATTTTTCCAGCTCAGATCCATCCAGAGGGATGAGGGAAACCTTGACACTTCCAGCTGGAACTTCCACATGCTCAGAGCCTCTGGTTCTCAGGGAATTTCTGGCTGCTCCCTGTTAGAAACAGCAAAATATTTATTATTTATTGATTTATGTTTATTATTTATTAATTATTATTTATGAATGGCGCTGTGCTGAGACAAAAATCTTTTTTTTTTTCCCTCCGTGCTGTCCTTAGGTTCATTAAAGCCAGGAGGGTACTAATTAATCTCCCTGATTTTTAATTGCCATCATTAATACAGGCTTGTAAAATCCGGCTTGGCTCTTCCAGTTATCCCACGGGATCTGGAGTGGGAATAAATCCTGATCAAAGCCAATCTTGGCTGATAAAAGAATTAATTCTCGCTTTTCTGATTGTGGTGGAGGTTTGGGAGCTCTGCCCTGGGATGGGTTGAGCTGGTTTAACCGGGAATGAAACTTTCTCCGGGAGCAGGGATGCAAACAGACCCGGAAAACTCCGGATAAAACCGAGATTTTCCTGTCCTGGGAATCCATTAATCCATAACTGACTAAACTGGGAGCGCATGAGTTTGTGGGAGCCGCGGGATGTGGGTGCGGAACCAATTCCAAGGATTCCTGGGATGAATCCTGGGCTTGGGTTTTCCTTCCCTAAGGTGGGAATTCCAGGATGAATTCCTCTCCTCACTCCCCTCCTCTTTCCCCTGCCGCAGCTCTGGAAGTTTCTCAAAATTCCCAAAATCCTGGTTGCCTCCCACTCACGGAGTCAAGGAAATTTTGGGGCATCCCAAATCCTGCTCCAGCGCCGGGATGGTCTCTCCCCATGGATTTTTTGTTGTCCCTGTTCCCATCCCATCCCTTTCCTTATCCCATAACTCCCATCCCTGCTACTGCCGCTTTCCCGCCCATCTCATCCTGTTTTGTCCTCACTGATCCCGATCTAGGTCAATCATTCCACTCCTTAATGGAATTTTTTCCATGAATAATTAATTTTTTCGCCCTGCGAAGAGGCCTTCACTGTGTGTGGATCCGTAGGGAATTGTCTCGTGTCTTCCCTTTGTTTTTTTTCCCCATTAAACTTCCCTGTCCAGCTCTAAATGGGTCATTCTGGTGGCTGAGCTGTCCCTTTCCAAGGGGAACCGTCCTTCCAGGCCTCCAGGAAAGCTGGAAAACCTCCCTGGTGCTGCTGGAGCCCCGGGCATGCTCCGTATCCTGCAGATTTCCATGGAAAAGCAGCTCCGGGTCTGAATAAACCCTTCCCGTGCCCATTTTTCCTGTTGTCCTTTGTTGTGTGTTACATCCATCAAGATTTCCCAATTCCATCTGATTCCAGCCCACTTTCCAGAGGCAGGGAGGGCGGGAAAAGCGGGAACTGATGGAATGGGGACGGTCTCCAGCGCTCAGCTCCCCCTGCCACTCCTTCTCCTCCCTGCCGGCCAAACTTCCCCTCTCTCTTTCTCCTTTTTTTTCCAATCCCAAATTCTTTTGGAGCCCTCCCTTCCTTCCAGGCGCATTCCCGGGTGAGTTCAGAATCCCGGGATGGCTGGGGAGGTGACGCTTTCCATGATTTCCTGGAGACTTTTAAAAGACCCGTGTTTTGTTTTCTTTGTTTTGTTTTTTGGTTTTTTTTTGTTTGTTTTGGTTTGTTTCTCCTTCTCTCCCACTGATTCCAGCCCGAGGGATCACGGAAACCACTCCCAGCTTCATGTATCCCTACGGAACTTCCAGCAGCCAGATGGTGCTCCGAGGGGTGGATCTCCTGCTGGAATGCATCGCCTCCGGAGTGTACGTACCACGGAGAGGGTGATCCTCAGCCATTCCCAGCGGGATCGGGGCATGGAATCACCCCTGGACTGGGAAAAAGGGATCATTCCCTCCTTTTTAGTTGTTAACAATGCTCCCACAACCCGCTCAGCACACGGAGCTGAGGCTTCCAGGTGTTTTCAGATCCTTATCCAAGGATAATTCCCCACTGGTTTGTCCTGAAGTTTGGGAATGTCCTGGGAGCCTCTCACCACACTGGGTGGGAGGACATTCATATCCCTCAGAAGCATCCTGGGCTCGTGGTCCTGCCCAAACCATCAGAGAATGGTCAGGGATGAGCTTTGAGGTCCCTTCTGCCCCAAACCATTCCGGAATTCCGTGATCCTGCATTCCCAGGGGGATCAGGAAGAAAATGCTGTTCCCGGAATGCTCCAGGCTGTGGTTTAGGGGTGGTGGTGGGAAGGAGGGTGATGGGAATAAAGGTGAACCTTTAGATCAGACCTTCCCCCTGGGTTTTAGTGGTTCCCAGGATGGGAATTTCACTGTTATTTCGGAATAACAATTCCTTACTTGAGAGAATCATTCCCTTGCCTTTGGAAAAGCTCTGATCCGCTCCCCTCCCCTCAGACCAGCACCGGACATCATGTGGTTCAAGAAAGGCGGGGAGCTCCCGGTGGGCAAAACCAAGCTGGAGAACTTCAACAAGGCCCTGCGCATCTCCAACGTGTCCGAGGAGGACTCCGGGGAATATTTCTGCCTGGCCTCCAACAAGATGGGCAGCATCCGCCACACGATCTCGGTGAGAGTGAAGGGTACGTCACCTTTACCTTCCCTCTTTCGGTCCTGGCCGCCTGCAGCAGGGAGGGGACGTTCATGGAATGCTGGGAGGGGAGAGTGGGGCCTTTCCCTGAGCCTGTGCCCTTCAGGGAATCATGGAAAAGGTTGGGTTGGAAGGACTTTAAAGATCACCCACTTCCACCCCCTGGGAATTCCACACATTCCGTGTTGCTCCAAGCAGCATCCAACCCAGCCTTGGACACTTCCAGGAGTGGAACGGCCACAGGTTCTCTGGGAATTCCATCCCAGACCCTCCCCATCCTCTCAAGGAATGATTCCATCCCAATATCCCATCTAAACCTTCCCTTTCTCAAATTAAATCTTGTCCAAATGGCCCCAAAAGCAGCGGGAGATGGGATCCCACTGACGGAAATGGTGGTGGGTTTGTGTGGCCAAGGAGAGGGAAAGGGGGCCTCCTCCTTCACCAAATCCCAGGAAAACCAGGATTTCCATCTCCTTCCTCCCCCAGGGAGCGTTGGAGGGGGGATTTTGGGGGTGGTGCCGCTGTCCCTGTGTCATCGGGGCGGGGCTGTTTTCCAGCTGCTCCCTACTGGCTGGATGAGCCGGAGAACCTGATCCTGGCCCCCGGCGAGGACGGCAGGCTCGTGTGCCGGGCCAACGGGAACCCCAAACCGTCCATCCAGTGGCTGGTGAACGGAGAGCCCATCGAAGGTGAGGGAGGGAGAGACTGGGCCTCCTTCTCCAAAACCCCAGCCAAAATCCCGACCAATGATACCCTAGCTGAGCATGAGCCAGAGTGACTTCCTTCTCCAAAATCCCAGCCAAAATCCCACCAATGATATCCTAGCTGAGCATGAGCCAGAGTGACTTCCTCTTCCAAAATCTCAGCCAAAATCCCACCAAAATCCCAGCCAAAATCCTGACCAATGATACCCTAGCTGAGCATGAGCCAGAGTTACTTCCTCCTCCAAAATCTCAGCCAAAATCCCACCAAAATCCCAGCCCATATCCTGACCAATGATATCCTGGCTGAGCATGAGCCAGAGTTGCCTCCTTCTCCAAAATCTCAGCCAAAATCCCAGCCCAAATTCCCAGCCAAGGATCTTGTGGCTGAGTACGAGCCAGAGTTGCTTCGTCCTCCAAAATCCCAGCCCAAATCCCAGCCCAAATCAAGTCCAGTCACTGATCCCGTGGCTGAGCACAGGCCGGAGCTGCTGCTGGGCTCCAGCTCCCACATGGGCTCCACGTGAAGCCCCAGCTTGTCTGGGATGGGCCCAGTTCACCCCGTGGCTCCCAGCTGTGGCTCCGGAGCTCACACACCATCACCGGGTTTGGGTCGAGCTGGGAAGACGCTCCATGGTGTTGTGGGGCGGATTTCCATTCGGAATCGAGTCGAAGGAGTTGTCCTTGCTTTGAAGCATCTCCCCCCAACCCGAGCCGGGAGGTGGCCGGGGACACCATCGTGTTCCGGGACACGCAGATCGGCAGCAGCGCCGTGTACCAGTGCAACGCCTCCAACGAGCACGGCTACCTGCTGGCCAACGCCTTCGTCAGCGTGCTGGGTGAGTCTGCAGGAATGGGAGCATCCAAACCTCAAATTTCCACGGATTTCCACAAATTCCCAGGATGGGTTGGGTTGGAAAGGACCTTAAAGCTCAGCTCGAAGCTCACCTTAAAAGGGTGGATGTGGTACTTAGTGCCAAGGTGGTGTTGGGTCGTAGGTTGGACTTGATGATCTTAAAGGTCTTTTCCAACCTTGCTGGAAATCTTTTCCAACCTTTTTCCGAGCAGTTGGTTCTGGGATTCATCTAAAATTCCACTCTCTTGCCATGCGTGGGGGATGGAACCTTCCACTATCCCAGGGTGCTCCAACCTGGCCTTGGAAACTTCCAGGGATCCAGGGGCAGCCACGGATTCTCTGGGAATTCCATCCCAGCCAGGAATTTCTTCCCAATATCCCACCTAAACTCTCCTATTTTAGTTTCAAATAATTCCCCTTTATCCTAGTACCACATTCCCATGTAAAAGTTGCTCTCTTGGTTCTTCCAAGTCTTCTTTTCCCTGCAAAAGTTTTCCGTGAGTTTTTCCCTTTGCTGCTCTGAGGGAAGGCACAGAGGCACACAGGCTTTGGAGCAGGAATCCGTTGCCATGGATTCAAACCAGGCAAAGATTGGGCAAATCCAGGGATATGAGTCACAAAACCAGGCTGGAAGGAGAGGGAAGGGGAGGTGAGCAGGAATGGAGAAGCTCTACTGGGTTCTGAAAGTGCCAGTAGGAAAAGTGAACAAAAAAAAAAAACAAAACAGGGAAAAATCTGGAAAAGAGCAGCAGAATCCATTTTTTCTCCTTCTCCACGGCTGGAATTTTGGCTGTTGGCAGATGTTCCCCCCCGGATCCTGGGGCCCCGGAACCAGCTGATCAAGGTGATCCAGAACAACAGGACCCGCCTGGATTGTCCCTTTTTCGGGTCTCCCATCCCCACCCTACGCTGGTAAGAGCCAGATCCCGCCCCGCTCCATCCCGAGGGGTGGGAAAGGGGGGGTTTCCTGCTTTTCCTTCCCTTCCAACAGCACTTTGTGGTGTTGGGAGGTTTAAGAACGGCCAGGGGAACATGCTGGATGGAGGCAACTACAAAGCCCACGAGAACGGGAGCTTGGAGATGTTCATGGCTCGGAAGGAGGACCAGGGAATCTACACCTGCGTGGCCACCAACATCCTGGGGAAAGCTGAGGCCCAGGTCCGCCTGGAGGTCAAAGGTAGGGGCACTGAGGCACCGAAATCTTGGATTTGCTGGAAGTCGCAGCAGAAGTAGTTGAGGTCAAAATCTTGGATCTGCTGGAAGTCGCAGCAGAAGTAGTTGAGGTCAATGTCTTGGATTTTCTGGAAGCTGCATCAGGAATAATCCTTGAGGTGAAGGGGGTTGGTTGTGGCTGATCTGATCTTCCAGCGGATCAGAGCTGGGAGCCTTGAAACGGTGGAGATTCCATTTTAATGTTGGGAAAAGTGAGGCTGGGGGTGGTGGAAGGGCTTGGGCTGGGTCTCAGGCTGGGAGATTCCATCGGCAACGCCAACACTGACCCCAAGCGCTCCTCAGGGTCAGCTGAGGAGAGTGAAACATTTTTGGAATTGTTTTTACCCCACTCAGCATATCTGGCTGCTGACTTAAAAAAAATGTTTGTTTTTTTTTTTTTTAAAGGCTCAGCACGAATTCATGATTCATAAAATTAATTTATTTCTTCAAAGCTGGACAAACACCCCAAGTGTGCTTGTCCTTCCCAAGTAACCCAG
Source organism: Poecile atricapillus (assembly GCF_030490865.1). Lineage (NCBI taxonomy): Eukaryota > Metazoa > Chordata > Aves > Passeriformes > Paridae > Poecile > Poecile atricapillus. Next base: position 1,786,091 of record NC_081271.1, read on the forward strand.
CTCACCGTTGAGTCCTTGATCCAAGGGATCCAGGGTGTTGGGACATGACCCTTTGTGACCTCCTGCAGACCCCACCAGGACCATGGGGGGTCCTGAGGAACGTGGAACGTGACCCTTTGTTTTTGACCCCCTCCAGACCCCACCAGGATCGTGAGGGGCCCCGAGGACCAGGTGGTCAAGAGGGGCACCATGCCCCGGCTCCACTGCCGCGTCAAGCACGACCCCACGCTCCGGCTCATGGTCACCTGGCTCAAGGACGATGCCCCTCTGCACCTGGGGAACAGGTCTGTGCCCAAAAATCCCACGGATTTCTCTCCCAGAATTGTTGGATTTTTTAGCAGGACATTCCAGGAGTCCCCAGGGATAAATATTGAGTTCCCACCTAAGGAACATTTGATGTTTTTTGACACTTTTAATCTCATTGACTCCCCCCAGCAATTCCAGCTGATTTATCAGCAAATCCAGACTTTGCTGCAGGTTTTATTCCTGGATATCTGGGGACATCTTCATAAAACCTGGGAATTCATAACGAGCCGCTCCAAAATTAATGTTTCTCTGCTGTGGCTGGCACAACTTTAATTTCCTTTCTGTACCTGACTCCCCTTTCTTGTGAGGCAAGATCTGATCCCAGGGCGCGAGCCCGGGGTTGGCTGTTGTCCTAAAAATGTGATTATTCCCCAGATACACCGCAGGGCGCATGATTCCTTAGGAAATGAGCTTTCCCAGAATAACCCAGCACATCCTTAGCTGATAAAACCTCCAGAGCAGAGATGTTCTCCTGCTCTGGTTGGGTTTCCCAGCTGGATTCTGTCAGGGAACATCCAGCCTTCAACTAAATATGTTGGGGCAGAATTTTTGGGATGCTGTTTCCTTGAAGGATGAAGAAGGAGGAGGATGGTCTGACGATCTATGGCGTGACTGAGAAGGACCAGGGTGACTACACGTGCGTGGCCAGCACGGAGCTGGACAAGGACTTGGCCAAGGCCTATCTCACCGTGCTGGGTAAAGCCCTCCTGAGCCCACAGCTGAGTGCTTGGCTTTGAGCGGGACACCCCCACCTCCAGATCGGGCTGGAAGGGGGGTCTGAGCTCCAGGGTTGTCTCCTGGATGCTCAGGGAGATGCTGGCAGAGCAGGGGTTCCATTCTTGCAGGATTCGCTGCCTCGTCTCACATGATGGCACCGAAATGGTGCAAAAAAATATCTTGGCATTTGAGGGCAAAAAATTAAACAGGAATGGCTGCACACAGCCCAAAGTATCCCCAGGTGGATGTTGAAGATCTGTGAGAAAAGTCCTAAATTTGGGGGTGAATTCAGTGGGGTGTTGGGGTGCTGAGTGGGATTGGGGCCGAGCCAGCTCCTCCTGGCCCTGTGTCCCCTTTGTGTGTCCCCTCTGCAGCACAGCAGGGACAAACTTCATTCCCCTTTTGTGCCACTGCAAGCTCTGCTTGGCAAGCACGGATTTATCATCCCCCGGCCACCTCAGGTTCCCGGGAATGCCACAACCTGCCAGTGCCCCTCCACAACTGGAACAGGAATCCCAAATCCCAAAAAATTCCCCTGGGCTTGATTTATTTCCCCTCCTTTCCCCTAATGGCTCATTAACCCCACATCAGGCTGATATTTCCCTTTTTGCTGTCGACAACAAGTGTGGGTAAAGCATGGAGTTCTCTGGGGGAAGGATATTCCTGCTCTGCTTCCCAAACTGGATTAATTCCCGCTGAAATCTGGAACTTTATGTTTGCCAGGTTCTCCTTTGGCCACCCAAGCTTAAACTAACCCGGTTAACAAGCACTGTCTTACCTTGCAGCCGTCCCCGCTAATCGGTTGAGAGATTTACCCAAAGGTAATCGTCACTAATTCCTCGCCTTCCTTTTATTTTCCCACCTTGGTTTTGGTTTTTCCTCACCAGCCATTCCAAGAGAAAAGGGGGGCAGCTGGAAAAACTGGGGGATGATGGTTCCAAGTTGTCCTTGAAGGAGCTGAAGCTCCGAATCCTCTCCAAGTTGTCCTCGAAGGAGCTGATTTTTCCAAGCGCTGTCCAAATTGTCCTTGAAAACCCATCCATGGGTAGAAAGCTCCTGTTCCACCACATTTTGTGTGCCACGGTGGCAGCTCCCGAGCGCAGCAATCGCTTGAACTGTACTTGAAAATCCTGATGGGAAACAAAAACAACAACCTGCGTGGAATGCCTTCATTTTTACCTGGAATTTATTCCCGTTATTGCACCAGCTGGTCCTTGTGACCAGATTAAAAAAAACAGGGAATTTCTATCAAATTTATGTTTTCACTGAGGTTTTGTGTCCTTTCCCTGCTTTTCATTTGTATTTCTCTGTGTAAGGTCACAAATCCCCCTAAACCAGCAGCTGGTGCTTCCCCCACCATTATTTTGGGGAAAGGTTAGATTTTTCCTGGGAAAGGCAGGATTTTTCCTGGGAAAGGCAGGATTTCCAGGCAAGACACTGTCAGAACTTATCACATTTGTATTTTAAAAATCACTCTGGTGAGTTCTAAGAACTAAAGAGCTGCAGGAACGTGGATTGTGCCCTGGAGCACGTCCTGCCCACAGGGCTGGGAGAGGTGATGGGAACTGGGACTTGCTCCTGGGACAATTCCAGCCCCATTTATCCCATTCCAACAGAACGACCTGACCGGCCCCGCGACTTGGAGCTGACGGATCTGGCCGAGAGGAGCGTGCGGCTGACGTGGATCCCTGGCGATGACAACAACAGCCCCATCACAGGTCTGTCCCCTGTCCCCAAAATCCCCGTCCCCCTCCCTCTCCCCAGCGACGGAAAATCCCTTCCCATCCAAACCCTTCGCCCACCCCTTCCCGCTCTTCCCAGACTACATTGTCCAGTTTGAGGAGGACCGCTTCCAGCCGGGAGTGTGGCACAACCACTCCAGGTATCCCGGGAGCGTCAACTCGGCCGTGCTGAGCCTGTCCCCGTACGTGAATTACCAGTTCCGGGTGATCGCCGTCAACGACGTGGGCAGCAGCGTGCCCAGCCTGCCCTCCGAGCGCTACCAGACCAACGGGGCACGTGAGTTCTTCCCAGGCCTTTCGTCCTTGGGATCCACCACTCTCCAGGGAGGCTCTTCCCTCCATCCCAGGAATAGGCTGGCAAGGGCAGCGGTGGAATTTTCTGTGTGGAGTTCTCAAGCCTGTGGGTGATGTCCTTCAGGGAAGCAGATTTATGTAGAAGTCACTCGTTTATTATAAAAAAATCTGGTTTTCCTTCTTTTCCTCAAAGGGAAGATTCCTAAAGGAATTCTTCCAGTCCTTTCAGACTACAGGAAGCTCAGAGATCTGTAGGAAAATCAGATTCAAATAGAAATATTGTTAATTATTGGCTGCTGTTGAAGCTGGTGGATGCTGTGGGGGTGGCGAAGCCCTGGCACAGATTATCCAGAAAAAATGTGGCTGCCCCATCCCTGGAAGTGTCCAAGGCCAGGTTTGATGGAGCTTGGAGCAGCCTGGAATAGGGGAAGGTGTCTCTGCCTGAGGCAGGGGGTGGAATTGGGTGATTTTAAGATCATTTCCCACCCAAATTCCGTGACAAAAGAGCCAAACAAGCTCCAATCCACAACCAAGACTTGAGTTTGTCTGCCCAGTGCTTTCTCGGAGAATATTTGGGAAAATTCCAGGCGAGGAATTCACAGGAATGGCAGCAGCTCTGCTGCATTTCTTCCTTTTCCCATTCCGGGGAGATTTTTTTGGAGGATCTGCTGGCATCTAGTGTTGGCTCCCAACAGTGCCCGCCGTGTCTCAGGCTCGAAGTGACAAAACTCTGCTCCCTCCACAATGGTTTCCTTTCAAAGATTTAGGACATTTAGGGAACAAAAAAGAGCCTCCTAAATAAATGGCCTGGTTTTCCAGAGGACTGAGAGTCTCGTGTCCCATTAACCTGAATGGGAACTTCTGGAAAAATCAGGCCATTAACTTGGGTCTTGGAAGGACTTTCGGCTTGCAGGGTTTTAACCGCTCAGTGGTGGTTTTTTTTGACATTGAAAAATCCATTGCTTTGGTTTTTAATGTGAATTTCAGGTCCCGAAATAAATCCAACGGGAGTTCAAGGGGCAGGGACCCAAAAAAACAACATGGAGATAACGTGGACCGTGAGTTCTTCTTGGATGCCTTTTGGGGTGGAGTTGCAGGATGAGGGGGAATGGGTTCAGAGTGCCAGAGGGCAGGGATAGACGGGATGTTGGGAATAAATCCTTCCCTGGGACGGTGGGGAGGGGCTGGGATGGAATTCCCAGAAAACCCATGGCTGCCCCATCCCTGGGAGTGTCCAAGGCCAGGTTGAAGCAACCTGGGGTCACGGAAGGTGTCCCTGCTCATGGGGGTGGAATGGAATGGGATTTCAGGTCCCCCCCAACCCAACCCATTCCAGGATTCCATGAAATACAAAGCAGAAGGTACAGGAAAGGCCGTTTTTAGTTCTGTGATAAAAAGAATAATAATAAAAAAAATTCAAAATCAAATAAGTCGAAGACGTGACACCCAAAGATGGCGAATTCCAGACTCTGCTTCCCGAGCATGCCCCAAAGCCAAGTCCTTGAGCAGCTCAGGGGATTTCTGGAGCTGCTCCTGCTTTGCTCCCTGCACCAGCAGGTGTCAGCCACAAATCAGGGATGAGCTGTGAGGAGGGTTGGAATGGCAGCGGGAATAGAGACTGGAACACGGGGATAGTAGATTATGGAATATTTAGTGTATAATTCTATATTATGCACATCTTTGATTTATTTTATATAATACATAGATAAGGAATCTGGGCTAGTGGAAGTGTCCCTGCCCATGGAAGGAGCTTGGAATTTAAATCCCTTTCAAGCCAAATCATTCCAGGAATAAAATCCAGGATTTTGTGAATAAAATTGTCCTCTCTGGAGGACAAGAACTCTCCTTGGGGACAAAACCTTGCCCTCCTTTGGGATTTGCTGATGGAGCCTGGAATAAGACCCCACTGCTGAGCAGAACCTCTGGATCTCCTTGGCGGAGAAATCCAATTGTTCTTTTTTGGGTTGGTTTTTTTTTTTTCCCTCCTTCTCACTTTCCCCTTCTCTGTTTCGCTCCACTGAAGCCTCTGAATGCAACTCAGGCTTATGGGCCCAACCTCAGGTACATCGTGAGGTGGCGGCGGCGGGACCCCCGCGGGAGCTGGTACAACGAGACCGTGCGGAGCGCGCGGCACGTGGTGTGGAACACCCCCATCTACGTCCCCTACGAGATCAAGGTGCAGGCCGAGAACGACTTCGGCAGAGCCCCGGAGCCCGACACCTACATCGGATACTCCGGGGAGGATTGTGAGTATTCCCGCAGCTGCAGGTGGGGTTTTGGGGGTGATCCCATCCAAGGGTAAGGAGAGCCCGGGATGTGGGCGGGGCACTACGGGATTTGGGACAAAAATCCACTTTGAGTTTGGACAAGCAATGGAGATCCTGGACAGTGGAAGGTGTCTCTGTAAATGGCCACCAGGGCTGTGGGAGATGTTCCTGACCATGGCAACCAGGGCTGTGGGAGATATCACCATCCATGGCCACCAGGGCTGTGGGAGGTGTCCCTGTCCGTGGCCACCAGGGCTGTGGGAGGTGTCCCTGTCCGTGGCCACCAGGGCTGTGGGAGGTGTCCCTGTCCGTGGCCACCAGGGCTGTGGGAGGTGTCCCTGTCCGTGGCCACCAGGGCTGTGGGAGGTGTCACCATCCATGGCCACCAGAGCTATGGGAGATGTTCCTGACCATGGCCACCAGGGCTGTGGGAGATGTTCCTGACCATGGCCACCAGAGCTATGGAAGTTGTCGACATCCATGGCCACCAGGGTTATGGGAGGATCTGGATGAGCTTCCAAGTGTGTGTGTTGTATGGAGGCAAAGCAGGGAGATCAAGGTTCCTCCTGCCTCTGTTTGAGGGGTGGGATGGATTAAAAATCGCCAAAATCCACAAAAACTGTCCCAAAAATAGTCAGATCTGAGCTGCTTCGCTCCAGGTCTCTCCACAGAGCAGAAGCTGTAGAAAGGAGGAAAAGTCCTTTACCTAAAACTGGATCAAAAGCAAGTTGATCAAATTCCAATTAAAAATATGGAAATGAGGTTTTTTTCGGCACTTTGAGGTCCAGCTTTGGGGCAGGTGAGGCAGGAAAGGGTTGGATGTGCTGGGATCCCTCACCTGGACAGGGAGGTGAGCCAGACCCTTCCCTGCAGCAGGAATTTCTGCTTTTAGCTGGATCAGGAATGTTCTCCTGATGGCTGGAGGAGCAAAATCAGATTTTCTTTTCTTTCCACGGAAGAGGGTGGACACATCGTGGGGCTGCTGCCCACGGGATTTGGGAAAAGCACAGCAGGGGGTGTCCAGCTGTCCAGCTGTCCGAGCTCCAGGGTCATTCCAGGTTCCTAACAGCCACTCCGCTTTATCCCTGCCCGCCCAGATCCCAAGGCTGCGCCCACAGATGTCAGGATCAGAGTCTTAAACAGCACTGCCATAGCTCTGACCTGGACCCGGGTGCACCTGGACACCATCCAGGGACAGCTCAAGGAGTACCGAGTGAGCAAATCCCAAATTCCCCAAATCCCCGCCCAGCACCGACCGCTAACACGGCTAAACCTCCCAAAATTCCCAGCTGGCTCCCAGGGGTGGAGCTGCTGGATGTGGGGATGACAGAAAACTTCCTCTGCTCGCCAGGAGCCGTTGGGTTTGGGGCAGCACCCAGGATTTGCTCTTTGGGGTGTTGGGATGAGGTTGGGGATATCTCCTGTTGCTTCCTCCGGGCTTGGCTGCAGGATTTGGGATGCTCCAAGAAAACCGGGAGGGATTGGGATGGTCCTGACCACCAAGCAAAGGGGCTCTGAGAGAGTGACCCCAACCAGGACAGGTTTTGTGTCATCCCCAAAATACTGACAGCATTTTTTACTGATCAACAACCCCTGCAAAGCTTAAACCCGCAGTCAGGACTAACTGGGCGCTAAACCAGCGTGGTTCCCTGTTTTTCCGGGTCTTTCCAGGTTTATATTTCATTTTTATCTGTCTTTCTGGATTTATATCTAATATTTAATACTTGCTGCTGATGCACAGAGGATGGAGCTGTTCAAACCAAGCCAAACCCTGAGCAGGGCCCTTCCTCAGGCATTAGAACATTCCCAAAACCTCATGTCCGGCAAAGAATCCCAACATTCCCAAGCTGATCATCTGCTGGCTCTGCTTTCCCTGATTCTTGGGAATTTTCTGAACGGATTCTTGCTTCTGAATGAAATAGGATTTACACTTAAGAGATTGAATGGGAGATTTCTCAAATTCTGGCTTTTATTTGTGCCTGCCTGCGTCCCACCTTTCCTTGTCCGCCCCTGCTCAGAGTGGAAAGGGAGAATCACTCGGATTTTAATCCTTGGGAATTAGGAACGGCTTTAGTCTGAGCCCAGTGGTTTTACTCTGTGTTTTGAGAAGCTCTTAACCCCCTGCTCAGCCTCTCCCTCAGGTAACACCCCCAATTTTCCTCATGGAGCTTCACTAATTCCTCTAAAAACTTCCACAACCTCCAGCAGCCCTTAAAAGCAAAATTCTGCTTTTTAACATCTAAAAACAAAAAAAAAAAACACGATTAAACAGGGAAAAAGCTTCACCTGGCCTGCCTGTTTCTTGAAGGCCTATTTCTGGAGAGAGAGCAGCTTGCTGAAGAACCTTTGGGTCTCCAGAAAACGGCAGTTTGTGAGTTTTCCTGGAGACCGCAACCGGGGCACCGTGTCCCGGCTGTTCCCCTACAGCAACTACAAGCTGGAGATGGTGGTCACCAACGGCCGAGGGGACGGGCCCCGCAGCGAAATGAAGGAATTCCCCACCCCTGAAGGAGGTATGTTCCCACTGGGAATTTTTTCCCGCTGGGAGAGGTTTGGGTGGAGCAGATCCAAGGGAGCTGAGCCGCAGCTGAGGAGGGATTTTAGCGGAGCGTCACCCAGGTGCTGTCGCTGTCGGTGACGCCGCTGAAGGCACAGCTGGATTTGTCTCCTGACCCCTTCAGCATTCCCAAAAATCCCTGTCAGGTGCTCTGGACATCTCAGCCAAGAAGATTTTGGGCTGAACAAGAGAAATATTTGCAAAATCCTCTCCTAATGCACAGCTCTGTGCCCTTGATTTGCTGCCTGAGCTCTAAATGTCCCTGAGCCAGGGTTTGGGGACGTGGCAGCGCTTGGATCCATCCCGGAAAGGGCAGGAAAACCTTCCCAGGACCTTCAGGAATCACCAATTCCTCCGCCAGGCTTTTCAGGCAAGAGCACCTCGTTCTTGTGTCAAGGATGAACTCAAGGGTTTAATTTTGTCGCTGGCACAGGAGCTATTTATAGACACGCCGATAATTCCGAGTTGGAGCCGCAATTCCAACAGCTGGAAGTGACTTTTGCTACAGCGCAGGAGGGAACTCAGGCACAGAAGGTCACAAAAACACAGGGAAAGATTTGCAAGTCTTGTCTCAAAACATTTTGGGGTCTCCCCTTTTCCTCCCCATCCCACCCTGACATCTTTCTGCCTGTTCCTTCACTATTCCTTGGAAAAATCTCCATTTTAAAGGATTTTCTGTGGACAATTGAGGTTGTTTCAGAGGATAGGGTTCAATTCCTGTAGGTTTTGCAGGCAGGGGCATTGTGACCCTATTTCTGGGGGATTTGGGCTGGCTTTGGACATTTGGGGTGATGATAAGGACATGTGGGTAGCGTTAATTAATAATTACACTGGATTCCACTCTTGTCATTGGGAAAATGTGGATTTTAATTTTTCCTATGCCACCAAGCCCTATTATTGACTCAAACTGACATTGAGGAGGCTGAAGGATATCCTGAGCAACTAAAAATAAATCCCTGAGCTCTCCCATCTCTCTTCCCCCAATTAAGACAGCGCAATTAGGAGGAAATCAGGAGAATAATTTAACTCCAGGCTGGATAATTCTTTCCTTCCTTCAGTAGTCAAAGCAGCGATAATCCCAAACATTCCTTAGGGCGAGGAGCAGTGGGCAGCAACTCCTTGGGGGGAGATCTCTGGAATTCTGGTTCCCAGTGATTTTTGGGGATAAGAGAAGCCACTTTTGGGGGTTCAAAGAGAGGAATCTTTGGGATGAAAACCTTGGGGTGAGAGTTGGGTATAATTAAGGTCAGGAAATTTGGGTCCAACAGGAGAAGTAGGGCTGGAGTTAAGAGAAGTTTTCGGGATATTTTGTGTTTCTAAGGGAGAAATTTTGGGGATGAAAACCTTGGGATGGGCAGGGCGTGTAAGGAAGGCCGGGAAGCTTGGGTCCAACAGGAGAGGTGAAGCTGGAGCTGCATTCCAGCTTCTGTGGCCTCGCTGGAGGATCCCACAGGATTTGGATCACGCCAGAGCTGCTCTGCTTTTCCTCCCTGCTGAAAACCCCACCTGGCTCAGGGTTTTTGGGATAAATCCTGGTGTGATCCATTCCGGGTGTTTCTGTGCAGGAATTTTGGGGTCTCCAGGGCGTGGCCCAACCCGTGGCGGGTGCAGCAGTGCGAGGTTCGTTACCCCGTGTGTGTTTTCTCCTCCCTCCCCTCTCCTCCCCGCTCCCCTCCAAGTGCCCAGCTCCCCCAGGTACCTGCGGATCCGACAGCCCAACCTGGAACTCATCAACCTGGAGTGGGATCACCCCGAGCATCCCAATGGGATCATCACGGGATACACCCTCCGATACCAGCCCTGTACGTCCCACGTCTTCTTCCCGCTGATAAATCAGGAAATCCTTCCCTTCCCGTTTTTTGCCAGGGCAGGGAGATCCGTGAGGAACTGCAGACTTCCACGGTGGGGAAAAACTGGTGTTGGGAAGGGTCCTGGACATCTGTGGGAGGGAGGGAGGGGTGGTGGGTGCTCAGCAGCTCCTCAGACTCAGCTTTGGAGGGAAAATCAGCTGGATCTTGGATTTGGGAAGATTTTGGGTGCAGCCAGAGTAGTTTTTGTGCTCATCCAAACTCAAGATTTAGGAAGTGATACCCCAGGGCCTGGGGCAGTAGAAAGCACCCAAGGTCCCCCCCAGCAGGTCCCCAAGCCAGGATGTCACCAAGTGCCCCAACCCAGCTGTGTTCAAGAGCAGCAGAGCTCTGAGCCCCACAGTGGCCCCACAGTGACCCCACAGTGACCTCACAGCCCCTCCAGGGGGTTAGGGATGAGCTGGACACCCCAGGAATTCCTGGCCCAGCCTGCCCTGCCTTCCCTCTGCAGTTAACGGCACCCGGAAGGGCCAGACGGTGGTGGAGAACCTGTCCCCCAACCAGACGAGGTTCACCCTGCAGAGGTCAGACCCCATCTCCCGCTATCGCTTCGTGCTCCGCGCCCGCACCCAGGTGGGAGAGGGAGAGGCCCTGGCTGAGGAGTCGCCGGCGCTGCTGGATGAAGGTAAGGGCAGAACCCGGCTCTGCCGAGGGGATGGAGTGGGACAGGATGTGTCAAACCCAAAAAACGGCATGGTGGCAGGCCATGGAACTGCCCAAAAATGGCATCGTGACAGGCCATGACAAATCTCAAAAATGCCGTTGTGACAGGCCCTGGAACAGCCCAAAAATGACGTTGTGATAGGATGTGGCAACCCCCCAAAAGTGGCATCGTGGCAGGCTGTGACAAATCCGAAAAAGGCATCGTGAGGGGCCAGGGAACAGCCCAAAAATGGAACCAGGGAATCCAAAAAACCAGGAGTGCGACGGCCACTGAGGTGGAGGTGGCCAAAGGTGGCAATAAAAACCCAGCTGAGGTGACCTGGGGGCTCTCCTGTGCTCCTGGGAAGCCCCTGGCTGTCCCCCAGGGTGGGACATTCCTCGTGTGCCCTGGAGCAGGAGGAAATTTGCTGAATTTATGTTTTATGCCAAGAGAGGGCAGAGTGAGATGGGATTCTGGAAGGAATTCCTCGCTTGGAGGGTTTGGAAGCACGGGCACGGAGAGGTTGTGGATGCTGCTGCATCCCTGGAAGTGTCCAGGGTCAGCTTGGAGCCACCTGGGATGGTGGAAGTGTCCCTGGGTGGGACTGGATGAGATTTCAGGTCCTTTCCAACCCGAACCAATCCATGATTTTGGGATCTCTCCCTCTTTGTGCTGAGGGTGAAGCTCTGATTTGTCCCTCTGTTTCTGTGTGAGCTCAACAGGGGCAGCTTTGGGGGATTTTTGGGTGTAGGGACCTCGGTGCCACCTCCCTGTCACCCCATGGGCATCACCTGACCCTAAAAGCCTCCAGAGCCCTAATTTCAGCCCCATAATCAGATAAAACTCCTGGTGCCACCTCCCTGCCACCCCATGGGCATCACCTGACCCTAAAAGCCTCCAGACCCCTAATTTCAGCCTCATAATCAGATAAAACTCCTGGTGCCACCTCCCTGCCACCCCACAGGTGTCACCTGACCCTAAAAGCCTCCAGACCCCTAATTTCAGCCCCATAATCAGATAAAACTCCTGGTGCCACTTCCCTGTCACCCCATGGGCATCACCCGACCCTAAAAGCCTCCAGAGCCCCAATCTTGGCCCCAATAATCAGATAAAACTCCCGTTGTGGAACATCCATCAAATTTAAGTGGAAGTTCTGGAGCCCCGAGGGAACCAAGGGCGGCTCTCTCCCCTTCTTAAGCTCGGCTGCCAGAGCTGGGATTGGGTTAGAGCTGGAATTTAATGGGTTTTCTCTCCTTCCCTCATCCCAGCTAATGGCTCTGAGTGGGGAAAGCGATTCCTGCCCGGATCCAGTGGGAATAAAACCATTCCCGACACCCCTGGGGTGGGATCCAGCAAAATTTATTGGATGTGTGGGAGAAGAAACAGCCAAGGAAAACATAAGAGAGGCCTGGAATTGCTTTAAAAGGAATTTTGAGAACTCAGGGATTGGATTGAAGTTGAAAACTGAATATTTTTAGCTGGTTCGCACCCAAATTTTGGAGACTGATAATAGCGAGATAACAGTTGTGGTGTATAAATTTTAATCGATACGGATCAGTTTTATGTATTGGAAATATCAGGTGGTGCCCAAACCTGCTGGACAAGATAAGGAATCCTCCCTGCGGGGTTTGGGGTGAGGATGTAGCACTGGGTGCCACCAAAAAGACGAAGTTTGGCCATCAAAAATAAAAAAATTATCAAATTTATGTAATTTACTCCCATGTAGCAGAAACTCACCCTCTGAACAGGGGGTGCAACAGGAAATAGGTGAGTTTTGCTCGCTTTGATGTGACTTCCTGCCAAGCTGAGGGGAAGACGAGGCTGGAATTTAAGGAAAAGAAGCAGATTAAGGAAATTCAACCCTTTAACGTGCTCCGAGGAGGTTTTCTGCTCACCATGCAGAGTTTAAATCAGGTGGGATGAGCAAGGAAAAACTGAGATGAAATTTGGTGTCAAAACCAGTTTTTGTTGGGATTAGACCTAAACACCCACTTAAGTCCTCGGCTTGACCACACCATTGTCACCTCGATGCCACCGCTGTCACCTCAGTGCCACCCCTGGCTCCTCTTGGGTGTTTAACCTGGATCCAGGTGTGGTTTATCCCAGACTCTGGTGTGGTTTATCCCAGACTCTGGTGTGGTTTATCCCAGACTCTGGTGTGGTTTATCCCAGACTCTGGTGTGGTTTATCCCAGACTCTGGCGTGGTTTATCCCAGACTCTGGTGTGGTTTATCCCAGACTCTGGTGTGGTTTATCCCTGATTCCTGGTTTATCCCGGATTCCTGGATTCCAGAGGCATTCCCAGGTTGGATTTAACCACATTTCTCCCCTCTCTCTCCGCTCTCCGATGACTCCGAGTGTCCTGGCAGCGCGTTGGGGTTGTTTGATAAATTCCTGTGTTTTTCTCTTTCCTCTTTCTCTCCGTTTTCCTGTTTTTCCCTCTCTCTCTCTCTCTCTCTATCCCTGGTGCTGCCTCCGAAGCCACACCAAGCCCAGGTACCGTACCCAGAGGTAACCGGCATGGGGGCAACGGAGCTTGCCAATTAAGCTGCCAATTAAGCCGAAAAGTTCGTTAAAACCCTTCCAATGGCCACGCCAATTGGGCACTTCAATCATTCCAGGCACAAAGGGGACCAGGGTGGTTCCACAGCGGGGCAGGCGAAGATTAAAAGGTCTCTAAGCCAGGCTTAAAAGCCTCTCAAAATCTCATGAAAACCAAACTGCGGTGGCCACGGGCTGGGCGAGCCCAAAGGAGAGTCGAGTTCCCATTAAAATGGGTTTTTTCCCTGTTAAAGATGGGTTTTTTTCCCTATTAAAGAGGGTTCCTTTCCCTATTAAAGAGGGGTGGTTTTTTTCCCTATTAAAAGGGCATTTTTTCCCTATTAAAAAGGGATTTTTTTTTTCCCCATTAAAGAGGGTTTTCCCCTGACAAACAGATTTTTTTTTTCCTATTAAACATTCTTTTCAATATTAAAACGGATTTTTTTCCCTGTTAAAGAGGGTTATTTTTCCTATTTTAACAGTTTTTTCCCCCGATTTTAGCAAGGATATTTCCCCCTATTATAGAAATTTTCCCCGTTAAAGTGGGTTTTCCCCCTATTTTAGAGGGGTTGTTTTCCCATACTAAAGAGGGGGGGTTTGCCTATTATAGATTTTTTTTTTCATATTAAAGAGGGTTTTTTCCCTATTAAAGTGGAGTTTCCCCTATTATAGAGGCTTTTTTCCCTAATAAATATTTTTTCCCCCTGTTAAACAGGGTTTTTTCCCCTCTTAACGAGGTTTTTTTCTCCTATTTTAGAAGGGGCTTTTTCCCCAATTGAGAGGCGATTTTTTTTTCCTAAATGAAAGAGATTTTATTCCCTATTAAAGACTTTGGTTCCCTCTATTAAAGACATTTTTCCCTCATAAAAGAAATGGGGTTTTCCCCTATTAAAGAGGGGTTTTCCCCCTATTAAAGAAGACTTTCCCCCCTATTTTAGAGGGGTTTTTTCCCTATTAAGGAGGGAGTTTTCCCTATTAAAGAATTTTTTCCCTATTAAAGAGCTTTTCCCCCTCTCACAGAGGATTTTTAAGCCCAGCTCTGCACAAACCCCTCTCCCTTTTTAACCCTCGCCTTCCCTACCCCACAAAACATTTCTGGCTCTGTGGGGCCCTTCCAGCACCTGTGGGATCGCAGCTGGAGATTTGGGATTTTTTTAGGGATTCCTTGTAGCTCTCCCAGGGCTTCGATCCAGGAGATTCCTCCCATTCCCGGTGTCCATTGGAAGGGTTGAGCGGGAATTCGAGCTGTGCATGTTCTGCATGGAGCCTTCTGCTGGCTTTGCCCTCCTCGCTATTCCCAAAACGTGGGAGCAGGGAGAGACCTTTTCCAGCACCAGGGACAGCTCCTCCTCCTCCTCCCGCTTCCATGGAAAACCCGATCCCGGTTATCCCAGCGCCGCCCTGCATCGCCCCAGCACAATTCCAGGTCACCCAGGGAAGGATTCCCGCCTCTCACAGACTTGGAAAATTCTGATTTTCCTACATCTAACACGCATTTCCCACATTCCGAGCAGCGCGAGAGCCTTTTCCCAACTCGGGAATGTGGGAATGGCCGATCAGAGGTGCAGCCAGCCCCGAACTCATCCCAAAAAAAAAAGCTTTTTGGGAGCAGCAGCAGCTCCTGAATCTCCACACTGAGGGCTCTCAACAGGTCCTGCTTTGTCTCTGCACAGTCCAAGCAGGAACAGCTTCCCAGGGAAGGTTTTCCTGAGGGATCCAAGTGCAGGATTCACTTTCCTGCCTCGTGGATGTTCCTTTTCCTTGGATTTTGTTGCAGCGATGTCTCTTCCTGATGTTATTTTGCTTTTTTCCCCGCTTTCCTACAGAAGTGCCAATCTTTCTCCTTCCTGTCTTTTTCTCTTCCTCCACCTTCCCAAACAAAGATAAAAATGAAGAGGAACAGATTGGTCAGGTTTAGGTGGTGGGAACCTGAAAATGCACTTAAAAATCCTGGAAATGCACATAGAAATGCTGAGAATTAACATAAAATCCCTGGAAATGAACATATAATCCCTGAAAATGCACATAAAAATCCTCAGGATTGAGACCACCCTCTCCTCCAGCTCCTTCTCCATCCAGGGTTTGGCTCATCCACCAGAATCCCGATTTTCTTTGTGGATCAGGATCACTTCAAGTTCTTTTTCTGCTTCCAGAGGGTCTTCCTGAACTCTGGAATCAGCCTGACCTTTTCATCCTCCCAGCACTGAATCATTCCCAGCTTCATTTCTTGCCCCACTGGAATTATTTGTGATTTTGGGGATAATCCTCCAATAATCCAGGGCCCACCCCTCCATTTTCCCCTTTCCAAAAGGAGAAACAACAATTTGGAAAGGGCTGAGAGTCGGGAAGTGGAGCTGGAGGTCGGGAATTGCTGCCTCATCTTCCTCCCCATTCCAGGCTCCAGGAGAGGACTCAGGGCATGGAAAAATCCCTCTCCCATCCCAGATCTGGATCTCGTTTCTCCTCAGGCCTCCTCAGGCTCCAGAGGATGTTCCTCTTCCCAACAAACCCAAGGAAATGCTCCCTGACCTTTCCCATCTCCGCCGGCTGACCCAAATCGGGCAGGTTTTTATGGAATTTGTCCTGAATCACAGGAAAATTCTCTTTTCCACGTCTGGAGCTGACAGGGAATGAAAAGGTTCCTTTTCCAGGGGAAACCTGACACAGGCGGGGTCAGGGCCGGGAGAAACCGGAGCAGGTGATGGAATGGAACTGAAGTGCAGGGATTTTCCCTCAGGAGAGGCTTCACCTTCCCTAAGCCAGGTTTGGACAGCAGGAGAGGAGATTTGGGAAAAAGAGAAGACTGAAAAAGAGTTTTGATTTATACTCTGGCCAGGAAAAAAATCCAAA